>NC_044562.1:29784871-30412996 GCF_007565055.1 Rhinopithecus roxellana
AAAAAAAAAAAAAGAAAGAAAGAAAAAAGAAAGGTCATGTGCTGTGGCTCATGCTTGTAATCCCAGAACTCTGGGTGGCCGAGGCAGGGCGGTCACCTGAGGTCAGGAGTTCGAGACTAGCCTGACCAACATGCAGAAGCCCCGTCTCTACTAAAAATACAAAATTAGCTGGGCATAGGGCACAGGCCTGTAATCCCAGCTACTCAGGAGGCTGAGGCAGGAGAATCGCTTGAACCCAGGAGGCGGATGGAGGTTGTGGTGAGCCGAGATCGCACCATTGCACTCCAGCCTGGGTAACAAGAGTGAAATTCCGTCTAAAAGAAAAAAAAAGAATGGTCCCTATAGTCTTGAAGCCAACCCAAGGTTTTCCAAGGTTTTTACCCTTTCCTTCCCTGTCCTTCTCAAAGATACTATCAAAAGTCCCAACTTATAAGTGATATGAGAACTCAATGATATCATAATAACATTTGTGTATCACTTTACTTTTCTGTATGTTTTACTAAACTAGGTATATAATATATGAGTGATGATACTTACAATTTACCATATGGAAACTAGTTCAGAAGCTCAAAAAGATTACCTTCAAAGTCACTGGGCTAGCAAAGGCAGGACTCACATTCTGGTCTGCTGGCTCCAAGTCTGTGCTCTTAGCACTAAAGGGTGCTTTGCTTTCATCACAGAAACCTCAAATAATGTGTTCTTAAGTGAGTGAAATATTGTGCCTATTTTAATAGATATTCAGTGTTACAGTCATACGCCAAAGGTAACATTTTTTGCTACCCCAGAATTTGACAAGTCGAAGCCAGGATCCTCAAATCAACTTAATATAATATTTTCACATTTAAGACAGAAAAAGCTTTCATCCATTTATTGGGACACAGATGCAGCACTGGTAGCATTTAAATTATAGTGCTATGCCCCGATGTGCCCCGACCCCATCCTTGTTTTTGTTCATTTTAAAAACGAGCATGACATGCCTGAAGATTTCTTGCACACCTTTTAACAACTAGTTACGAATTCAAATCAGGTGGCAATCCCAGGATCCAGCTGTTGCTTCTCCAGCTCACAAAAATCTCTGCAAACCTCCCAGAGTGCTAAATTACTACCTCACTCCTCTTCGTTTAACCTCAAACTGGGTCACCCTCTAATCAAGAAAAATTAATGACTAGCAACATATTTTTCTTTTCCTTTTAATTAGAGTAATTCCACCCTGGCAGTCACTCTCAGACTGAACTATGCTAATAACGAAGTTTTAATTCAGAAAAAAAGCAACAAGCAATCTAAAGTAACTAAGCCATCCCATTCCTGGTTGACTGCTAGTCGTGAGTTCAAGCCAGTGTCCAATTTACCATGAAGCTAATGAGCCTTCAGCGTCAGGGCCCCAAGAAATAAGTTCACGTGGTCATAGGTTTTTGTAAGTTTTTTAGCAGCAAGACATTTTAACCACAATTGGTTATGACTCACCTCTCTTTCCATTCTAACTTTTCCTCCAGCCTACTTCCCCTCAGACTGCAGAGTACTGCAGTGGCTGCTGGCATTTTGGGAATCTAGATAAGGATTCATTTTTGGTTTGAGTTTGGAGGACTATATGTATGCAATCTGTAGTCACTTTCGTGTATAGGTAAGTTAGTGCTGGCTGTCCTGGTACAGAAATGGTTTTCATGAATACACCTGCTACTCACTGGGACCACTCACCCATGCCGCAAAGCTGGGGCCAGAGGTCAGAATTCACACTGCATTAGACTGCACATACTAGGCAAAGTGCTTAACCTCTTGGAGCCTCAATTGTCCACCTTTAAAATGAGGATAATGTCAGCACCTATATCAAAGGTTGTTAGTTATTAAAATAGATTATTATTATTACTATTTTTAAGACTAACATGACTTACTCTATATCAGGCACAGTGTTACTTGCTTAACATACACAATCTCAATTAATCCCAGGTTTAGAGAAATGAAGTAATTTACCAAAGGTGACACAGCTTATAAACTGGGGAGCCAAGAGATAAATATGAGCATCCTTTAACCCATGATGCTACTTGTGGGCTAAATCTAGACACTCAACGTCATCATTAAACTGGGTCAAGCCATGGCCAAGTGCTCACTAGAGATTGATGGCAATCAAGGTCAGGCTGGGAGCCATGTAGGACAGACAGAAAATCTAGGGTGTAGTCCAAGGATCAGGACAGGTATCATAAGCTGCAGGGAAACATTAGCAAAAACAACGAGTGTCAAGCACACTGCTAGGCATGTTGCCTATGTGTAATTGGTATCATTTTATATTTATTAAACGAGCAAAAGAAGTTTGAAAATAAAATAATAACATCCAATGCTGGCAATATTTTGCCAGCCTGCTACACTCATTTATTCATGTCAGGTATATAAATTGCTACAGTCTGCTGGAAAGCAATTTGACAATATATATCAGGATCCATGAAGATATTCATACCCTTTGACACATTAATCCCACTGTTGGAAATGTATCCTAAAGAAATCTTTGAAAGGAAGCAAAAAAATCTATTTATACAAAGATGCTCACTACAATGTTATTTGTGATACTGAAACTCTGAAAACCTCCACAGTGACCAAAAAGGGGAATTGATAGGTAAATGATGGCACATGACCTTGATGGATGACATGGGTTCACTGAAATGATTCATGGGGGACTATGTGAGAACATGAACAAGCACATCATATTATGCGAAAAAGAACTCAATGGCAATTACATTATTTTTGTAACTATGGATCCGTGTGGATAATAGCAGGAAATAAAACCAAACAACTGTCCTAGGGAGAAGTATTGTAGGAGATCTTATTCTCCTTACACCTTATAATGTTCTTATTGTGATGATTAATGAATGTTGGGGTGCTATGGTTTGAATGTGTCCTCCAAAACTCACATTGAAATGTAATGGCTATTGTGACAGTATTAAAACATAGGACCTTTAAGAGGTGATTAGGTCATAAGAGCTCCACCTTCACGAATGGATTAATGCCATTTTTGTGGGAGTAGGTTAGTTATCTCAGGAGTGGGGTCCTGATAAAAAGGATGAGTTTTGCCTCATTTCCTCTCTTGATCTCACGTGTTCACCACATGATGTCTTCCTCGAGGTTATGATGCAGCAAGAAAGCCCTTACAAGATGCAGTCCCTCATTCTAGGACTTCCCAGCCTCTAGAACCTTGAGCTAAATAAGCTTCTATTGTTTTGTTTGTTGTTGTTGTTGTTGTTGTTGTTGTTGTTTTTGTTTTGAGACAGAGTCTCCCTCTGTCACCCAGGCTGGAGTGCAGTGGCCAGATCTCAGCTCACTGCAAGCTCCACCTCCCAGGTTTACGCCATTCTCCTGCCTCAGCCTCCCAAGTAGCCGGGACTACAGGTGCGCGCCACCTCACCCGGCTATTTTTTTGTATTTTTCAGTAGAGACAGGGTTTCACCGTGTTAGCCAGGATGGTCTCGATCTCCTGACCTCGTGATCCACCTGTCTCGGCCTCCCAAAGTGCTGGGATTACAGGCTTGAGCCACCGCGCCCGGCCCGCTTCTATTGTTTATAAATTACCCAGTCTCATATATTCAGTTATAGCAGCAGAAAACTGACTTAAGATGTGGGGAAAAACAGAAAAACAACAAATAAAAACAGCATGGGTGAAAGGAACAGTCCAGTGGATAAAGGGCAGGACTGGCCCAGGACTAGAGACAATGCCAGCAAAGAGCTCAACTTGGTCCACCAGCCAGACCAGGACTCTGGCTTTCTACCCTCTCAATCAGTAACACTTCTGGACAGAGCAGCACCCTCAGTTGCCCTGGGTTTGTTTCCTTCATTGTACTGTTATACTTCAATGTGCTATTGCCTTTATCAGCCAACCTTACAGGGTTATTGGGAGGGTCCATTTAAATAATGTTGCCCTTCACTTAAGAACATTTTCTGACAGCAATCCAAAGATATTTTTTGCAGAGTCAGTGGTACAGCTTAGTTCTTCCATTCCAGATTTTGGGGTAGAACAGGTTTAATGACTTGCACCTAAGTCTCTACCTCTGAGTGTTCATATGTAGTGATCTGGCCACTTCATATACTGTTGCAAGCCACAGGCTCCAGTTAATTTACTTATTATGGGAGATGTCTTCTCTGCTCTTTCCTGCGTGCCTTTCCTGGCACACTGGCCACCCATCCTGTTCAGAATCCAACTCTGATCCATTCAGGAACACCATCATTGTGAGCTGAACCTCCAAACCCAGAGCCTCATCTCTTCTTGGTGTTGTTTCCTCTCCGGTCCACAAAGCTAGTGGTGCAATGAAGCGTTTGAGCAAAATGGCCTTCCTGAGTTGCTGCCTAGCAGACTCCAGTCATCTTCAAAGTTCAACTCAACTATCACCCTATCGCACTCTTTCTCAACCTTGACATTCATGACATTTGGGACCATGTAAGTTTTTCCTGTAGGAGGCTGACCATGCATTGTAGGTTATTAAGCAGCGTCCTTGGCCTCTAGATGCAAGTAACAAATTCCATTCCCCTAGTTGAAATAACCAAAAATGTCTCCAGACATTGCCAAATATCTTTTAAAAGCCAAAATCCCTCTCCCACCTGCCTCTTCTCCACCACCCCAACCAGCAGAAGAATTTTCTCTTCTATCTTTTCTTTCCTAGAGTATATATAACTAATATTTAAGTATCTCCCTTATAGCCCTAGTCATTTCATTCCATGATTAATTGTCTACCTGTGTGTCATTCAAGGCAAACCTTGGTTTCCCCAAGGTAGAAGCTGTATCTTGAACAGCAATACATGCCCAATGCATAGCACAGGGCATGGCACAGAGGAGGTGCTCAGCACATCCTGTGACATTAAACCATGACTCCATTCATCTCAGGAACTTCCAGTGACAAGCAAACATGATATCAACCTAGGGTAATAACACTTCCTTCTCTCCCAAACTGGAGTGGAAAGGAGAACTGGATGGTGTGTTTATTTACTGGAGAGGGAAAAAACTAGATTTTATGCTAATAGAGATGTTCAAGAAAGTCTGGACTTGTGCTGGGAATTATTTTCAATAAACTTCTACTTTGAGACCTTGCTAAACCATACCCACAGGGACTAAACTGCCTAATTCCAACAGAAAAAAACCAAGAAGGAATAATCCCAAAGCCTCCAGGCGTTGATTTATAGATGGTGAGACTCCCTAAATCTCATCTGATATTATTTACAATAAGATCTCCTGTGTGTCCCCAGTGGATAGACTGACAAGCAAAAACGTGCTTAACCCAGGACGTGAGGGATTTAGGTGAGCCATGGGTGAAAGGCCACTGTAATCAGGACACAGAGCCCAGAACCAGATTCCAAGAAGATGGATGGTGAGTTGTGTCAAAACTCTTGAGAAGAAAAAGCATTATCCTCTAGCAAATTCTACATAAATAACCGTGACATAGAGCAACTCTGAATGAAATTGACCTTCTAATAGATAAATAAGACTTTGAGGAATTTTCTTAATTTTAAATGAGCTTAGAGAGTTTGTAGGCAATATCTCTGTCCCACTGTTGCTGGATTAATGAGTGTGCATGCACGCATGCGTGTGCACATGGGCCACACCTCTTTTTTTTGGTGGTGGGTTAGCTTCCCCCACCTTCACATATGGGACTCAAGGAAAAGGAATAGGTGGTTTTAGTGAAACCAGAGCCAGCAATGGGGTTAGAAAGCCCTGCTTCCTCGGGGTTCTCCACATGCTTGAGGCCTATGCCCCTTTCCACCAAGCTCTGGGATGGCAAATGGCCCCAGGGGGAGCCCCTCCAGCCTCAGTGTCCTGCACAGACCTGTTGGCCCCAAAGCTTCTTGGCTCTTTTCTCCTATAGAATCACAGTCAGCCTACATTGAAAAAAAAAGCCAGCATTTGGGAACCTGGGCTATAGTTGAAGAACTCCCGGGAGACTACCCCAAGTTCAACCTGCCTGTAAAGATGAGAGCAAGTGCCCTCAGTCACCAACAAAACATCTTCCCCAACTCCACTGGGCCTGGAAATCTCTTCAGATGAGACACAGCCTTTCAACCCCCCATGAGAGCCAAGACTCAGGTGGTCAATCCACCAAGGAGATGTAATAAACCTCCCACAGAACATTCATTGTGAAGCATAAACCACTCCTCATTGAGATTGTCTTCCCCTTCCCCCCCACGCTGCCTTTTCTCAAAGACAGAACCTTCTTATCCTTCAGGCTGGAGGTTAAATGCCACAGGATCAGAGAGGCCTGTGACCCTTCATTATAACTCATTGTGTATGTCCTTCATACGTCTCTGTGCTGGGCCACACTCTGGGTGTAAGTATCTACTCCCCACTCAACTCTAAACTCCTTGAGGAACGAGATTACATTCATCTTGCTCACCCATCCTATACCTATGCCCAGCATGGTGCCTGGGGCATAATAGATTCTTCATGAATGTTGTTAATTTCATGAAAAAACAATAAAACTTCTTCTCCAGAGAAGATGCTGACAAGTGGGTAGGAAGAGATAGGGCTGTGTGGTGTGCCAGTGCCAGGCCTATGGTGCACAGTCCTCCCAGCTTCGTGCCACCATGGGTAAATAACTAGGTGTGCTAACAGACCAAACATCACTCTGTAATCACAATGCTACCTGGCATATGCTCTTTCTGTTAATACAGCATAGCCTATGACTAATGCAAGAATATGGCACTCTTCCCATAGCATGGGTACCCAGAGCCATAATAATAAATCCCAGGTAACGCGGTTTGCTAAAGAAAGTTTTTGCAAGGCTAGAATTTCAGAGAAATGTGGATGGGAGCCCAGGAATCTGGGAAAGCCCAGCATCAGAGCTTCTGCCCGCTTGTGGCATCTCCACATGGATAGGCTGGTAACCCTCATCACCATCTGATTACCTCTCTTATGGTGGAACCCAACCCAGTGTCAGCCCATCTCTTTTGCTTTATCCTTTAAGCTCAAGGCTATAAAGTATAAATTGCACAAGGGATATCTAAGTGTCTCTTTTTTTTTTTTTTTTTTTTTTTTTTGACAGTGTCTTGCTCTATCACCCAGGCTAGAATGTAACGGCACAATCTTGGCTCACTGCAACCTCCATGTCCCAGGTTCAAGCGATTCTCCTACCTCAGCCTCCCAATTAGCTGGGACAACAGGCGTGCACCACCTCGCCTGGCTAATTTTTGTATTTTTAGTAGAGAAGGAATTTTACCGTGTTGGACAGGCTGTTTTCAAACTCCTGACCTCAAGTGATCCACCTGCTTCTGTCTCCCAAAGTGCTGGGAATACAGGTGTGAGCCACCGTGCCTGGCCTAAGTGTCCATTCTTAAAGCCAGACCTCTGTTAGACTGATTCAGTGGGATGGGAGGAAGGGAAGAAAACATGAATGATTAAAGGAAAAAAAAGGCATCAATTGATTCCTAAAAGGGTTAGAAAACAAACTCATTAAATTGGCTTGTTGCCGATACTCCCGGCTGCCCTGGGGAACTAAATAACTCAAAAAAAGGAACTTTGTGTTCACATCCTACTTCCCTGCCCCATTCCCACATGCATGGATTAATATGAAGGAGGACTGGTCTTCTGAAACATGCGTAAAACCACAGTGCAACCTGGAAATTGAAGAATGGGGCTCAATGAATCTATTTGAGACAACCTCTGAATCAGACTCATATCTCTAAGCCCAAATACTGGATCAGCAGTGACCAGTGACACCCCACAGAGGACGTGTTAAATCATCCAGCTACAAACAGGCTACCCAATTTAGCAGCCAGTTAGAACATGGTAATAACCATGCCTCCAATGTGAGAACTATTCCAAATAAATCTATGGGCCCACAGAATATTAAGACTCAACAGGTTTCATTAATTTCCTGAAGCATACTTGTTTGTAAAAAAAATCTGAATGGAAATTCTGTTTGGATAATAACTTCTTTGAATCCTTAAATCCCACTTTTAGTTATCAGTCTCCAACAAATGAAGGAAGAAAGTGAAATTACTCAACTTCAAACCCCAAATATTTTGGCAACTTTGAGCTAACTGAAGGCCTTAGATGGGATTCTCTTTTGTCTTTCTCCAAATTTCCAAGTTCCATGGAAGGTTTCTGGATGATAAATTAATATGGCACCAACTCCACGTAGCACAACCCAGCAGCATCTTGGCCAATAATTTTTAAAAACAGTAACATCAGACTCTATTAAAGAACTTAGGGACTTTTTTTCTCTACTTACTTTTTCTCTTTAACATGGCATTGCTATGCAACATTCCTCAGATGGCTTTAACCAACTGCAAATAATTGAAAGGCATTTTAAATCTTACTTAAAGAGCTGCTGTTCTTATTGACAATGCAAGCAAGAGACCTCTAAATTTAACCCATTACATCTGAGCCTTCCCAGTCGCAAATATTTGCGAAATGCCATAAAAAAAATATATAAACAAGAAAACATCTAGGCAAAAACATGGGGAAACCAGCGAGGAAACTTTGGGGAGCTTTGTTGAAAATTTATATTCTCTCTATCCAGACCTCAACACAAAACACTTTTGGCAAAGTAAAGTAACATTTTATTATGACCTGAGATTTTCACACTAAACTCCTCGTGTTGAGTGCATCATTTTCCTAAATTAATTAGTCCTAAGTAAGCCTTCAATCAAAGCAGCATAAAGCTGATTCTCTCCACCCCCCTAAAATCCTAAATCAAGGCTCAGATTTTAACTTATTGATGCAAAGGTTTACAGAAAGGCAACTCTAAGCACCTATTCCGCATAACAAATCCTCCAAAACTTAGTGGCTTAAAACAACCAGTAAGATCTTTTGCTCATGATCTTGTGGATCATGAATTGGGGAAAGGATCAGCTCAAGACCTTTCATCAGTTGCAGTCAGATGGTAGTGGGACTGCGGTCATCAGAAGGCCCGACCGGGCTGGATATCTAAGGTGGTGCACTCCCATAGCTGGTAGTTGGTACTGGCTGTTGGCTGGGAGCTCAGCTGGGGCCATTACCTGCAGCAAGCACCTACACGTGGCCTCTCTATGTGGTTTGGATTTCTCACAGCATGGTAACTGGGTTCTGAAATGAAGCATCCCAAGAGTAAGTGTTTCAAGAAACAAAAGCAGAAGGTATACAGCCTCTTCTTACCTAACCTCAGAAGTCATGTTTGTCACTTTCACTGCAATCTGATGGTTAAAAGTGGTTCACTGAAGCTGCTCAGATTCAAGGGGAGAGGAATGTGTCCCATGTCTCAATTTGAGAAGCATCAAAGATTTTGTGGCAAGTTTTAAAATCTGCTACAGTGCTATCAGAAGTGATTGCACCAATGCTGAGGACAGAGCTAGCCTGAGCTGCATCTTTCTTAGTCAATACCACCCTTCCCCCTGGGTACTGTGTTATCTAACAATCTCCTGGCTATCTCTGGGAGCCAGGCAACAGTTCCTTTCTTCTACAATTCAATCGCATGTATCCCTGATCCCCTCCCTGGACCCAGCTCAAGGAAGAATGTACCAGTAGCACCACAGTGTACAGTTGTGAAGGGTGTATACTACACAAAGGCAACCAGCCAAGTTGTGTGCCCTTGTCTAGTCATGCACCTTGCTCAGAGCAGCATCCATGCAGAGAGGCTGTTTTGCCTAATTTGTACCAAGGTACTACACAGGCTAGCAATCCAGGCTGCTCAGCTCTCTCTCAGAGATTTCCACCATTCATTGCCATCTACTTTCTAGTTTCTCATGTTCCTATGAAACTTACTGCTGTGTGAATGATGAGAGAAAGGGCAGGGAGCATGTAGTCACTGCATTGCAGTAGGTAGTGATGCCACTAGAATGTACAAAGTTCTGAGGAGTACAGATGGGAAGATGCCTCTGACTGAGGAGGTATAAAAAAGGGGGCATTCTTGCAAAGTTGACCTATAAACAGGCAAAGGAAAGATGCACAGTCTTTGAGTTAGAGAACAGGGGGACAGAGGGAGTCATTCCCAGCAAAGAGACTAAAAGTATAAAAGGATAAAAGGGAAGATATAAGTAGATAATAGTATAGCAATGCCTTTGACTGGAGCACAGATAGGCACAGAAAGGAGGGGGATATTAGCCAAGAGATAAATTAGACAGGCCCCATGCTTCTATGGACAAGGGCTCTCCTATAATAGCACCTACTGGTGCCTCACCTAGATCCCCTCAGATCTCATGTAGGTTCTGTGTGCTCCTCCCCAGCTCCCATGTGCTTTGCTTGCCTGCACCTGCAGGTGACAGCCCATGGGTTTCTAGCGCCATTTTGGCCACAACATTTGGAGACCCAGAAGTACCTGGGAGCTTACAGAGGGTTGCACATAGCCAACACCAGATTAGTGAATGAATATGAAAGCCCAGCACCCTCACCTTAGTTGGTGCAAACTCTGTGGGGTGATTTATGCTGCAGATCACTTCACAGATGAGGCTGAGGCTAGAAACATCACCTGAAATCTCACCCTGCTTAGCTTCCTGCTCGTTCTCCCTTGTCCTGCTTCCCACTCCCTTTGTTATCTCCCCTGAGAGCACACCCTTCATTATCACTGCACACAAACCCTCATCTCAGGACTAGGAGCAGGACCCGAGCTGTAAGGAATGTGCCCATGTTCATTTCTGGTTTTGACTTTAGCCTAATAAGGCCTAAGTAACCTCAAACCACATCAGCATAAGACTGACTCTACTATCCCTCCATCTCAGCCCACTGGGGCTGCTACAGTAAAATGGCTGAGACTGGGTAATTCCTAAATAACAGCAATTTATTTCTTATAGTTCTGGAGGCTAGAAAGTTCAAGATCAAGGCACCTGCAGATTCAGTGTTTGGTGAGGAACCTCAGTGAAAATTGGTGCTTCATTGCTGTGTCCTCGTGTGGCAGAAATGGGGAGGCTGCTCCCTTCAACATCTTTATAAGGGCACTAATCCCATTTATGAGACCAGAACTCTCATGACATAATCACTTCCCAAAAGTCCCCACCTCTTAATTCTATCACATTGGGTATTAGACTCCAAAATGTGAATTTTGGAAGGGCACCAACATTCAGACCATAGCACCCTCCTACCTCCACCCTGCCCCACCACCCCTCCCCCTCCAAAAAGAACAAGATTTACCTCACCAGATACATTTGCTCTTATACCATTATGGCACACTGAAAGAACTAGAATAGCTAGAATAGCTTTTTAACGTTGGCGTCCTCTTCATTCCAGGGTTCCATAGAACCTTAAAAACCACAGAGAAAATAAGACACCAGTTACCATGCTTTGCCTTAAGCAGATGTGATAGTCAAAATGTTTAACAATACCGTGGCATAGGTACTGGAGTTAGAATAGACAACAGCTATAAACAATCAGTATCTTGTGGCTTTCTAACTGTTCTTGGTCAAAGAAGATGTCCATTTATAACCTGAAGTTTCCCAGAGCTCAAAGACAACATCTTAAACTTCCTTGTCACTTCCCAAGTGCCAAGTTAAAATAATATCCCAGGTCTGTCATTTACTATCTGGGTGCCCTCGGGTAAGTTACTTAATCTTCTAAGCCTTTGTTGCTTCTTGTGTAAAGGAGAAAAATAATAGCACCCTTCGTAGGGTTGTTATGAGGAAAAAAATGAGATAATGCATGTAAACATTATAGGGGTAAGCTAAAGGGATACAAAAATGAACCCTAAAGGTATAACACCTCAAACACAAAATATTTCCTGTTTGCATGATAGGCCCGGGAATGTGAACCTGGTTGATGTTGTCCTTACTCTACATGGTGATTCAAGGGCCCATTCCCACTCCATCTTGTGTCTCTAGGGCCTTTCTTCAATCAGCAAAAAAAGAGACTGGGGAAACAATCAGAGAAGACACACCCACTCTTTTGAAGAGCTCACCTGGAAGTGGCACACATCACTTCCCCTCGAGAAGAGGCGCCATACCTCACTGCAAGAGAGTCTGAGAAATGTGTAATAGTTTAGCCTTGTGTCTGGTTACAATCACATTACTCTAGGGGAAGCAGGGACTAGATTCTGATAGAGAGCTTGCATTCTCTGCCCTAGTACTCAATAAATATAAACGATTGCAGTTATTGTTTTCTTGTTAGATAGCCAGTGGGTGCTTGCTGGATGTTTGAAGGATTCAGTGGAAATAAGAAAGAAAATGGATGTTGCAGGGCAGAAACAACAAGAAACGAGAATATGGATGAGTGACGATGGAGAGCGCTGTGTAAAGGGAGGTACACACAGTTCCAGGGTTAGAGGGGGCAACCCATGTCTGCTGTGTGAGGAAACACTACAGCCAGACCCTTCCTGGGACTTCTCATCAGTATCTCACACAAGCTAAGTCCACTGAGAGCCACAGCACCAGACGGTCTGAGAGTCCCCTTATGATTACCACACTCAGAAAATCCTCTCTTGCCTTAAACAACGTAAAGGTTGTTTTAAGTATTCAATCTGAACTAATTTGAATTCTCAGCTTTGAGTGGGTTAAGGGCCAGAAGAAAAAGCTTGCCACTCTAACGGCATCTGAGGAGTGTACTAAATTCTCGTTGATGGTAATTAGCATCCCGCTTCTTTACTCTGCCCATACAGTATTTCCAAATCAATTGCTCAGCGTTAGTGATTTCTGCTGGGATTGATTTAATAGTCTAATATGAAGTCTCAGCCCTTCTGTACAGGTTAATTACATGTGGTCTTATACATTCTAATTTAAAATACTGCCTTTGCAATTATCATCAGCACTATAACAGAGCACTAGTAATGAAGATGGGCTTGAATGTTTTTTTTCCAGAAGTAATGAATTGAAAAACTGAAATGACTTTTAATTTCTTTGGCACTTACCATCTCAATCTCTCTTCTCTTCTGTGGAAAATATAAATCAGGGTCTCCTCCTTATTTCAGATTTTTATGAAAACAGGCAAGAAGGCCTTAAAGAAAACAGAAGCCTTTGATTTTGGAACAGCCAAGACTTGCCTATCTGGTCAAGGGCTACCTGGGAAGGGCTGCCTTCCCCTACCCTAATCTCCCAGTTATGGATGTATTTACGTGTAATTATATGATGTTTCCTATGAGGCAGGTATTACCCCAGAGCTTTAAAAACAGCAACAACTGGCCAGGCACAGCGGCTCACACCTGCAATCCCAGCACTTTGGGAGGCTGAGGCGGGTAGATCAAGAGATTGAGACCATCCTGGTCAATATGGTGAAACCCCATCTCTACTAAAAATACAAAAATTAGCTGGGTGTGGTGGTGGGTACCCATTATCCCAGCTAGTTGGGAGGCTGAGGCAGGAGATTCACTTGAACCAGGGAGGTGAAGGTTGCAGTGAGCCAAGATCATGCCACTGCACTCCAGCCTGGCAACAGAGTGAGACTCCGTTTCAAAAAAAAAAAGGGGGAATGGAAGTTCATTCATGATTTGGCTCTCTGTTTGTCTGTTACTGGTGTATAAGAATGCTTGTGATTTTTGCACATTAATTTTGTATCCTGAGACTTTGCTGAAGTTGCTTATCAGCTTAAGGAGATTTTGGGCTGAGACAATGGGTTTTCTAAATATACAATCATGTCATCTGCAAACAGGGACAGTTTGACTTCTTCTTTTCCTAACTGAATACCCTTTATTTCTTTCTCTTGCCTGATTGCCCTAGCCAGAACTTCCAACACTATGTTGAATAGGAGTGGTGAGAGAGGGCATCCCTGTCTTGCACCAGTTTTCAAAGGGAATTGCTTCAAAGAGAATAAAATACCTAGGAATCCAACTTACAAGGGATGTAAAGGACCTCTTCAAGGAGAACTACAAACCACTGCTCAGTGAAATAAAAGAGGACACAAACAAATGGAAGAACATACCATGCTCATGGATAGGAAGAATCAATATCGTGAAAATGGCCATACTGCCCAAGGTTATTTATAGATTCAATGCCATCCCCATCAAGCTACCAATGAGTTTCTTCACAGAATTGGAAAAAACTGCTTTAAAGTTCATATGGAACCAAAAAGGAGCCCGCATTGCCAAGACAATCCTAAGTCAAAAGAACAAAGCTGGAGGCATCACGCTACCTGACTTCAAACTATACTATAAGGCTACAGTAACCAAAACAGCATGGTACTGGTACCAAAACAGAGATATAGACCAATGGAACAGAACAGAGTCCTCAGAAATAATACCACACATCTACAGCCATCTGATCTTTGATAAACCTGAGAGAAACAAGAAATGGGGAAAGGACTCCCTATTTAATAAATGGTGCTGGGAAAATTGGCTAGCCATAAGTAGAAAGCTGAAACTGGATCCTTTCCTTACTCCTTATACGAAAATTAATTCAAGATGGATTAGAGACTTAAATGTTAGACCTAATACCATAAAAACCCTAGAAGAAAACCTAGGTAGTACCATTCAGGACATAGGCATGGGCAAGGACTTCATGTCTAAAACACCAAAAGCAACAGCAGCAAAAGCCAAAAATGGACAAATGGGATCTAATTAAACTAAAGAGCTTCTGCACAGCAAAAGAAACTACCATCAGAGTGAACAGGTAACCTACAGAATGGGAGAAAATTTTTGCAATCTACTCATCTGACAAAGGGCTAATATCCAGAATCTACAAAGAACTCAAACAAATTTACAAGAAAAAAACAAACAACCCCATCAAAAAGTGGGGAAAGGATATGAACAGACATTTCTCAAAAGAAGACATTCATACAGCCAACAGACACATGAAAAAATGCTCATCATCACTCGCCATCAGAGAAATGTAAATCAAAACCACAATGAGATACCATCTCACACCAGTTAGAATGGCAATCATTAAAAAGTCAGGAAACAACAGGTGCTGGAGAGGATGTGGAGAAATAGGAACACTTTTACACTGTTGGTGGGATTGTAAACTAGTTCAACTATTATGGAAAACAGTATGGCAATTCCTCAAGGATCTAGAACTAGATGTACCATATGACCCAGCCATCCCATTACTGGGTATATACCCAAAGGATTATAAATCATGCTGCTATAAAGACACATGCACACGTATGTTTATTGCGGCACTATTCACAATAGCAAAGACTTGGAATCAACCCAAATGTCCATCTGTGACAGACTGGATTAAGAAAATGTGGCACATATACACCATGGAATACTATGCAGCCATAAAAAAGGATGAGTTTGCGTCCTTTGTAGGGACATGGATGCAGCTGGAAACCATCATTCTTAGCAAACTATCACAAGAACAGAAAACCAAACACCGCATGTTCTCATTCATAGGTGGGAACTGAACAATGAGATCACTTGGACTCAGGAAAGAGAACATCACACACCGGGGCCTATCATGGGGAGGGGGGAGGGGGGAGGGATTGCATTGGGAGTTATACCTGATATAAATGACGAATTGATGGGTGCTGACGAGTTGATGGGTGCAGCACACCAACATGGCACAAGTATACATATGTAACAAACCTGCACATTATGCACATGTACCCTAGAACTTAAAGTATAATAAAAAAAAAAAAAAAAAAAGCAACAACCACACAGGTACTATATGAGTTTTCTAGGCCATGTAACAAATTACCCTGACATATAGTTACTCTGTTTCAAAAAAAAAAAAAAAAAAAAAAAAAAAAGCAACAACCATATAGGTACTATATGAGTTTTCTAGGCCGTGAAACAAATTACCCTGACATATAGTTACTTAGAACGGCAAAGACTTCCCGGCTCACAGTTTCTGTGGGTCAGGAATCTGGGAAATGCTTAGTTGGTGATTCTGGCATAGGGTCTCTCATGAGGAGACAGTCAAACTACTGGCCAGGGCTGCAGTCCTAAGGGGCTAGAGGATCAACTTCCAAGCTCACTTAGGTGGCTGTTAGCGGGGCCCCAGTTTCCCACCATAGGGGCCTCTCTGTAGGTTGCCTCACCACACATGACATCTGGCTTCCCCTAAAGCAAGTGATCAGACAGAGAGAGAGAGAGAGAGAGAAAGGACAGAAAGACAAAGAAGAAAGAAAGAGAACAAAATTGAAGATGCAATATCTTTTATAACCTAATATCAGAAGTGACACACCACCACTTCTGCTGTGTTCTACAGGTCACACAAAAATACCTGGTACTACATAGCAGAGAACAACATGTGGGTGTGAATACCAGCAGGTGGACCGTGGCAGGCCGGGCTGGCTATGAATCGGTGTTATTATTGGTCCCAATTTACAGATGAGGCACAGACAGGTGAAGTCACTTGCCCAAAGTCACTGTTAATAAATGGCAGAGCCAAGAATTGAATCTGGCTGGTCATTGTGGCTTCAGAAACCAAGCTCTTAACAACTACTCACACACAGAGAAAGGTGTCCATTCATTTAATTTAACACATGGTTCAAAAGCAGTGTATAAGCCAGTCAATAGTGTTCATTCTAAATGAATAGCTGATGGGAAACTTGCTGAGGATAAAATATCTGAACTACTCAGCAGCATCATCACAAAACACTCCTCAGCGTCTCCTGGCCTCTGTTGTTTGAGGTAAAATAATTCCTTTTCCTTGAAATTCCTTACTTTCTTGGCAAATTAATCTAACAGCCGTCATTATCACTATCACTAGATTCTTTCTAAATGTTGCACCTCACACCACACCACTAACCATGTCTCCCTGCTCAAACCCCTAAGGAGATGACCGTTGTAATCACGGTCAGTTCTATGCAATGATACTGCTGTGTTAAAATCCCATGATTAATCACCCTCAGCCTTCACATCCAAAGGCCACATGACCCAGTCTCTTCAGGTGTCCCTGTTATCAGTTCCAGCTTCAAACGCACATCTGTACCTGTCTGACATTGCGGGTAAGACTGGATCACAGACCTGGGTCCAAGGAGGATTGAGTATCATGGGATCTTCCACTGGATCATGAGAGAGATTTTGCTAGCCAGTATTCTAGGCACTTCACACATGTTATTTCACTTAATTCTCCTATATCCTAGAAATATAATAATGATAATAATACTAATAACTCATAACTATGAGAGATTGCAAGCCTGTCACATGCCAGGCCCTATGCTAAGTGCTTTATAGACTTTAATTCATTTTATCTTCACACAAACCTGAGAGATAAACTCTATTTTTGTTCACTCATGACAAATAAGCTCAGAAATGTTAAATGACTGGCCCAAAGTTACGCAGAGCTGGGATTCAAACCTGTATATGTCTTATCATAAATGCCATCTTTCCACCTTGACAAGGAACTGGCAGAACAGCTGGGTGCTGCTCCCAACCCACCTTCACACCTGTCCTTTCAGAATCAAATGGCCAATCCAAAGATTTTTCTTTCTTTTTTTTTTTTTAATGGAGTCTTACTCTGTCACCCAGACTGGAGTGCAGTGGTGCAATCTCAGCTCACTGCAACCTCTGTCTTCTGGGTTCAAGTGATTCTTGTGCCTCATTCTCCCGAGCAGTTGGGAATATAGGCATGTGCCACCACGGCCAGCTAATTTTTGTATTTTTAGTAGAGATGGGTTTCACCATGTTGGCCAGGCTGGTCTCAAACTCCTGACCTCAAGTGATCCACCCGCCTCAGCCTCCCAAAGTGCTGAGATTACAGGTGTGAGCCACCACACCCAGCCAGATTTTTCTAAACAAAAATAATTTCCTCCCTTCAAGAGATTCTGGAGCCAGGAGTTAAGATGCCTTTTTTGTTAACACTTCTCCACTGCAAATAAAACAATATATTATCAGGGATTAGCAAGCCTTCTTAAAGGGTCAGATAGGAAACATTTTCAGCTTCATTTCTGGGCCATATGGGCTCGATCACAACTCCTCAATCTGCCATTGTAGCAAAAGGAGCCATTAACAATACATAAATTAATGAGCATGGCTGTGTTCCAATAAAATTTTATTTGTGGACACAGAAAGCTGCATTTCATATAAGTTTCTCATGTCACAAAATATGCTTCCTTTGACTTTTTTTCAACCATTTAAACATTTTAAATCCTTTCTTAGACCACGGACCATACAAAAACGGATGGCCATAGTTTGCTGATGCCCACAATGTACAACAGAGGAAGTCAGCAGTTCTCCCAATGAGTCAAGCAACTGGGTTTTATCAAATCAACAAAAACCCAATTATTGAGCAACATATTGTCAAGATGAGCTGTTCTGAACATAAATGTGTTATGTCAAAATATAACACAAGAGACAAAATCAAGTGGATGAAGTAATCTCTCACGTTTTATACCCTTCCTAGAAGACTGGCTGGGAAAAGTTGATGAGGAATGTGATGTTCACTCCACCAAAATATGCCTTAAAGACAGAGACTTGGATTTCCTGATCATGTCTCCTGTTAGACTATAATAGGGCTGGGCCTACATAACTCTGTATCCCCATGCCTTCCCTCATGGGGTCTCTCAATAAATGTTAAATTAATTAAGAAAGAAAGAAGAGGAGAGAATGGGGAGGGAAGGAGAAAAGAAGGAAAGGAGGAAGGAAAGAAGGAAAAGGGAAAAAGGGAGAAAAAGAGGGAAGGAAAGAAAAGAATATAAACTATTTCCTATCAGGTTCTGTATTAGTCCATTTTCATGCTGCTGATAAAGACACACTCAAGACTGGGTAATTTATAAAGAAAAACAGGTTGAATGGACTTGCACTTCCATGTGGCTGGGGAGTCCTCACAATCATGGTGGAAGGTGAAAGGCATGTCTTACATGGCAGCAGACATGAGAGAATGAGAGCCAAGAGAAAGAGGTTTCCCCTTATGAAATCATCAGATCTAGTGAGACTTATTCACTACTACAAGAAGAGTATGGGGGATACCGCCCCATGATTCAATTATCTCCCACTGGGTCCCTCCCACAACATGTGGGAATTATAGGAGCTACAGTTCAGAATGAGATTTGGGTGGAGACACAGCCAAACCATGTCAAGTTCTTTCCTAATATATTTCAATAATTCATTTAAAAGGGAGCTGCTATCTGATAAAGTAAAAGTGAATGACTCACTTCTCATCATTTTTGAGCAACATACTATTTTTCAGAGACACCATCTTCACATTCTGCTTGACTACAGAATAAGGAAAATTATTTCTATTTATGCCTATGTCCAGGAATATACCCTGTAGGATTTTAAGAATATCGAAATTGTGTTCAATCTTTTCAGTCAATGTGTTAAACTGTCCCCTGGAACACAGAATATGAAAACCAGGCTTCCCACAACACACAGTACAAGTTCCTGGAACAATGGGACCAATCCCATTAGACACTAGGTTTTTGGACAGCAGAGACTGTCTTATTCACTTTAGTACCCTGGGGATCTGGCACTGCAAGGCATTCAATGTTTGTTGAATGAATGAAAAGTAAATGAGGGAAATGTTTCACTTTAAAAGAATTAAAACCTATTTTCTAACAAGGCAATAGCACTTGAACAAGGTGGGTGTTCCTGGGAGATAAGAGACACTCAGGAGAATTGTATAGCAGAAAACAAAGGTGAATGTTACTAAATGTCAGGGATAGCAAAACCAGAGGGTATTCCTATGCTCAGCACAAATACTCCCCATTAGAGATGACTTGAAAATAATCCAACTAAATTTACTTCTTTGTTAAATGAGAAAATAAAATCCTAAATTGCCCTAGGCTCAAATGCACCTGAGTTAGAATCAACATTTTTCAATATGAGGGAAAAAGCAAAGGAGTCAAAAGACCACTGTCACAGCAAAGGTGGAGCTACTGTTGAAGTCATGTTTTTATTCAGCAAAGAAAATTAAACCAGGCCACTAACATTAAAAATAAGAATAACCATTTTTTCTGAGTGTGTGTGTAGGTTTTTCCTTTAGCCGATATTCAACTTGTTTTAGCCATAATGATCTGATGCTTTTCTAACCTCTTAACCATGTCTGGGGCTCAGTCAATTATCACCAAATATACACAGGTCAGAAATGAAAGAGCCAGTGGGTTTTCCATCTAGAAAACAGTGCAGTTTCTCAACCAGAGCACCTGCAGGGCAGGGAAGGTAACTTTTGTATCAGGGAAGAGACATACCCTTCACACCATTGTTTATCTCAGCACCAAAATGATGCTTCACTTGACTCAAGTCAGTCAAACCACCTTGGCCAGGTGGATGATCCTGCAGATGAGGCCACAGGGATCTGCCACATAGGGCTTGCACTCCAGTCTCCCCCCACGGCCTGGCTTTGGTAGAAACATTATGAGATAAGGCTAAGACAAGCTGTCTGATCTCCACGTCCATTTCCTCTTCTTCCTGGGTGCATAGTCAGACCATACTTCCCAGCATCATTTGCTTTAGATGTGGCCATGTGACTGCATTCCAACCAGTAGAATGTCAGTGGAAATGGTGTCTACTGCTTCCAGATGTGGCCCATAACACCACTTTCTTGTGCTCCTCCATGCTCTCCCTCCTCCGTCATCTTCTGGTAGACCAGCCCAGGGATCTTGGAAGCCATGTGTTGAAAATGGTAGAACCATAAGATGGGAAAAGCCTAGGTCCCTGATAACTCCTGGATGACAGCCACCTACCAATCATGAACACTCTTTCGGATGTTGTATTAGTTTGCTAGGGCTGCCATAACAACATACGACACACTGAGTGGATTAAACAACAGAAATTTATTGTCTCACAGTTCTGGAAGCTAGAAGTCCAAGACCAAGTTATTCACAGGGTTGGTTCCTTCTGAGGGTTGTGAGGGAAAATATGCTCCACAGCTCTCCTCTAACCTTGGATGGTTTGCTGGCAATATTTAGCATTTCTTGGCTTGTAGAAGCATCACCCAGTTTCTTGCTTTTATCTTCACATAATGTTCTCCGTGTGTGTGTGTGTGTTTGTGTGTGTGCACGCAAGTTTCCCCTTTTTATAAGGAGGCCAGACTTATTGGATTAGGGACCCCTCTGATGTCCTTATCTGCAACAACCCTATTTCCAAAACAAGTCACAGTCTGGGGTACTGGGGGTTAGGACTTCAACATGAATTTTGAGGAGATTGAACCCACAACAGATGTCATGTGTTAGGTCCCTGAGAGTTTGTGGTTTATTTCTTACACAAGCCAGCATTTCATTAACTCAAACAAATAAGATAATACATATAAAGCACACGGCACAGTGCTGTACAAATAATGTTTACTCAGACAGACGGTGTCTGCTATTATGGCCCTCTGGCAGAGCTGGATTTACTGTGAATCTAATAACACTTAAGCTTCAGGGCACCTAACTTCCAAGGGACTCTTCGAAGGACCTGTCCTTAATTCTATACTCATAAGTTTGTATTCATTGACCTCCAAAGAGAGCCTCCAAAATGATCTAAGCTTCAGACTCCACAGGACCTGAATCCACCGCACTCTCTGGTCCAAGTCTTCATTACTTGTTCCCTAGACAACCATATCCTAATTGGTCACCATCCCACTAATCTGTTCTGTATGTCACTGCCAAATTAAGCTGCTCAAAACTCACATCATCTAACTGTTTAAAAACCTTCCTGGTCTCATCCCTGTTTGTGCATAAATTATAAAAGCATTTACTGAGCACCTACTGCGTGCCAGGCACAGTGCTAGGAGCTGGGAATACAATCAAGCACAAGTGAGTCTTGCCCTTAATGAGCTTACAGTAAAGTGGAGGAATGAATGAGTCAATTATTGCTTAAAAATGTTGCATGAGGAACAACCCCAGAATTTCAGTGGTTTACTTTTCTTCCTCACAGGTCTGTATACTGGCTGGGTGGCTCTACTTGAAGCTACAAGTTGGATTTGGGTCTACTGTGCTCTCCATGGCTCTCTTTCTGGGGTCAGCCACTGTCGAGGGCATGCTCTTCTTATACGGCCTGGCAGAAGCCAAGAGGTGCAAGTGGAAACAAGCAATGCCTCTGAAGGGCTGCATTCGGAGCTGGTTCACTGGCACTTCCACCCACATGCCTTGGGCCAAAGCAAGCCACATGGTGTATTAATCTGCTAGGGCTGCCACTACAAGGTACCACACGCTGGGTGACATAAATGACAGAAATTTATTTCTTCACAGTTCTGCAAGCTCCAAGTCCAAAATCAAGGTGTCAGCAGGTTTGGTTTCTTCTGAGACCTCTCCCCGTGTCTTGTAAATGTCTGCCTACCCCTTGTATCTTCACCTGGTCTTTCCTCTGTATGAGTCTGTGTCCAGATTTCCTCTACTTGTAAGGACACCAGTCACATGGGATTAGGGCACAGACTATTGATCTCTTTTAACATAATTAGCTTTTAGAAACCTTATCTCCAAATACAGTCACATTCTAAGGTCCTGGGTGTTAGGACTTCAGCATATGAATTTGAGGGGTATGCAATTGAGCCCATAACACATGGCCGAACCCAACATCAATGAGGTGAGAAAGTGCACTCCATCTAGCATGGCAAGGGTGGGGCAAGAAGCAAGAACTGTGAACAAAGTAACTGATATGGACAGCAGACAAGGAAATAGAAAAGGGCAGTTTCCCAGCAAAGACCCCATCCTCAAGGCTGGAGACCCATAGCCCTAAGTGGGAACAGGGATTCCTGTTTTTGCACCCAAAAAGTTGCCTTTTGGCCTGCCATGCCCCCTATCCTGTACCCATACAAACCCCAAACCCCAGGCTCCAGAAGCAGATGAGCAGATGAGGAGACTAGGAGACAAGCAGACGAACAGCAAAATGACACAGCAGGAAAGAGAGAAGAGGAGGAACACCTGAACGCCAAGAGGAGTTCAACTGGGGGTGACTGGAGAAGAGTCCAGCTGCTGGATGGCCAAACTCCAGAGGAAGATCATCTCCCACCTCATACCCCTTCCACCTCCCCATCCATCCCACTGGGTGCCACCACCACCACTCAGTAAAACCCTGCATTCATCTTCAAGTCTGCGTGTGACCCAATTCTTCCAGGATGCTGAACAAGTACTCGGGACACAGAAAGCTGTCACACTGTCCCACAGCCCTTGCAGAAAGGCAGAGGGTCCACTGAGCTGGTTAACACTCAAGCCATCCACAGACGAAAGGCTAAAAGAGCACACTGTCACACATGCCCACTTGGGCTCCTGCACCTGCCGATCTGTGTGCTCCCCCTCCTGGCAGGGGTTTGAGCAGTGGTGGTGACTGAACAAGTAACCCACACCCCTGTCACATGTCCTGAGAGGGGGATCAGGAAACTCTCCTGTTTCAACAGCAGCTGCCACTGGGAGACAATGATGATGCAATGTCATAAGCACCGAAATGGAAGAATAATGCAACAGGATGAAATCCAAACATGCCTGACATTTGAGCCCCCTTAAAATTTGACCCCTGATTACCCCTCTCCTGATCTCTGAGTTACTGTAGAATAGCATCAAGCCCCTTCCTCAGAGGCACATAAAGCAACGATGACAAATGCAGTAGGATGTAGTAGAAAGAGATGCCTGGATGGCTAAGACCTGTTACCTTGCATGTGACGCACTGGGTTCTCATCCAGAGTTAGCCAAAAACCACCTGTGTGCTCCTGGGAAAATCATTTTCCATCTGGGAGCCTATAACCTGATTTCTAAGATGAGGAAACAGACTAAGGTCCCCAAGATTGTTTGACCTGGTTTCTTTCCTTTGTGTTCCACAGAACATTAGTCCCAGGAGATGTCATGCAAATGAATGGTTCCATGAGCAAATACACTTGGAAAATGCTGCATGCAACATCCCTTCCCTAGAATAGCAAAAGCTACGAGAAGGCCTGAATTTTTTTTTTTTTTTTAAATCCATTTTACTTAAACTGTCCCAGATGTATTTGCTCTAAGAATTTCTCTTTCTGCCCCTTCTTATAACTGGCTCAGAACCAATGACCTAACATCCTTAGCATGCATAGACTTGTAGAGTTGGGGGTTTTTTCATATCTATGTCTTGCCAGGACATAGATTCCCTACACCTGGTGCTTTGTGAATTATTGCATCTAAGTTGCAATGTCCCACAGACTATAACACAGCTACCTCTCACCAGGCCCCACAGGTCTGCAGCCCAGTCTTCTTCATTTTCTGAAAGCTCCATGAACAGGACACAAAAAGCACCAAGCATCACCCTCCCATCCCCAGAGAGGCCAATCCTCACTAGATACCTGGTGACTCAATGCACTTAGTCCCTATGTTACTCAAAAGAGTTTTGTGTCTCCTTTTCTAGAAATTTTCTCCAGAGTCTGCAGTGTGTTTCCCAAACATCCTCACTAATGGCATATCTGTGTACTTTGTGGAAAGATTTGAGTTTGGGAAACAATAAAAGTCTTCTGGAGCCAAGTTTGGTGAATAACTTGGGCGATGAAACTGAGAAATACTGTTTTGCATACAAAATGTAGAGTACAATTCACCTCATCTTCCAGTCAGGTCCATTCCCATCTGGCTCCCAGGTCTCTGAAACCAGAATAGTCATTCCAAATGAGATCTCCCACGCATTCCAGAAGCTCCACACACCATATGCTGAGTGGCCTGTGGCTCCCTTGAATGGCAAACAATTATGTCCACTTGTTTGTTTTGTTCCTTTACTTGGCCCCTTGTCTGAACAGAGACGCATAATCCAGTGTTTCTTGCATTGCGAGTTCTCGTGGGGCCATTCATGTTTCTGTTGCCAGCTATTGTTCTGCATTCAGAAGACCATCCCCAAATTGCACATTCACATCTTTAATTGAGCCAAAGCCATTTTAACACCTCCCTTTCTTCCCCTCTCCCCTGATCCTCTGCACACAATCGCTCTGCCTCTCTCTGGCTTTGATCCCAGGGTAAGGTTTGTTTTGGTTTTTTAATACTATTCCTGTAATTCAGTAGTCAGCTTGTGCTTTTTCCTTCCTTCAAATAACATTTAATTGCTTTAACACAACTTTTTCAATGTGCCAGAGGAGTGCTCTTTGAAGATCTAAATTATCCTCAGCGCTGGTATCTCAACGTGGCTGAAATTTGTGCTGACTTTTAATAACCAGAACATGAAACAAAAGAAAGAAGTTTTATGCCACCTTTCTCTGAGAGCAGTTTAAGAGTGGCTATATAACCAAAGATTGTCAGAGCTAGAAGGTAATACAGAGGTCATACATTCTTAGTCGGTCCCAAACTTCATTAGACATAGAATTTGTTTCAAACAGAGGCTTTCAAAATCCCAGAATATTGAAGAAATAAAAGCAATGAGGGGTTCTCAGGACAGTTTAAATCTTCAGATTAGCTTTAAATGCTTCACTATTTACAAAGTATCTGAAGCTGCTCTGCCCTTGGACTTTGATTGCAGCCTAAAAATGCAGATATTTTACTGATAAGGAAAGTGAGGCCCAGAGAGACTCCGTGAATACAACAGAGCAAGAGGTAGAACTTGGCCTCCTGAAATCTACTACCACTCATGGCCCTAAACCTAGTCATGCATCTGAAGCACTGGTAAAAACACAAATCTGGGCCAGGCACGGTGGCTCACAACTGTAATCCCAGCACTCTGGGAGGCCGAGGTGGGCAGATTATGAGGTCAAGAGATCGAGACCATCCTGACCAACAAGGTGAAACCCTGTCTCTACTAAAAATACAAAAATTAGCTGGGCATGGTGGTGGGTGCCTGTAATCCCAGCTTCTCTGGAGGCTGAGGCAGGAGAATCGCTTGAACCTGGGAGGTGGAGGTGGCAGTGAGCTGATACCACGCCATTGTACTCCAGCCTGGCAACAGAGTGAGACTCCGTGTCAAAAAAAAAAAAAAAAAATACAAATCTAGTTAAAAACACAGATTTGGGGGACCCAGCCTCTGAGAATTCTGATTCAGTAGATCTGGAGTAAGAACTTGGAATCAGGGCCGGGAGCGGTGGCTCACACCTGTAATCTCAGCACTTTGGGAGGCCGAGGCGGGCGGATCACAAGGTCAGGAGATCGAGACCATCCTGGCTAACACAGTGAAGCCCCATCTCTACTAAATATACAAAAAATTAGCCAGACGTGGTGGCGGGCACCTGTAGTCCCAGTTACTGGGGAGGCTAAGGCAGGAGAATGGCGTAAATCCAGAAGGCAGAGCTTGCAGTGAGCCGAGATCGCGCCACTGCACTCCAGCCTGGGCGACAGAGCGAGACTCCAACTCAAAAAAAAAAAAAAAAAAGAACTTGGAATCAGAATTTTTTTTAAGTTCTTAAGTTCTCTGAGAGTCTAATGGAGATATGGGTTTAGGAACCA
The DNA here is from genome assembly GCF_007565055.1 of Rhinopithecus roxellana. Classification (NCBI taxonomy): domain Eukaryota; kingdom Metazoa; phylum Chordata; class Mammalia; order Primates; family Cercopithecidae; genus Rhinopithecus; species Rhinopithecus roxellana. The sequence continues at coordinate 29,810,913 of NC_044562.1, forward strand.
CTAATCCACACCATCTGGTCCTCTATGGTCAGGTACTTTGATAATTGTTCTTAGGGAAAGAAAATACCCACCCCCCACACACATACAGAGAGAGAGAGAGCCCCTAGATTTGCTCAAAAAATGACCGTCACTAAAAATGATAGTGTGCATTGGGACTGTTTCAATCAGATCCAAAAATTAATTCATGGGTAAATGGGTTATTTATAATGTACCACTCAGAGGGAATTCGGCCAACATTTTCTGCCCCTAGATATTTGCTTGGCATTTTATAGGCACAATCTCTGAACAGTATCTTAAGATTGATCATGATTTGCCTTTTGTCTTTTACAAAGTAGCCTGCTATGCATTATCTTTTTCAGTGCATTCAACAATCCAAAATATGGGTAAAGCAAGTCTTATTTTTCTCATTTCACCTACAGTACAACTGAGACTCACAGAAGAAAAATGGCATACTAAGGCAACATAGCTAGTAGGACTTAGGGCCAGATCAAAAACCAAAATCTTGGATTCTGTATCCAGTATGCTTTCTTAAAGCATTAGAAAATAATCTATATTACCAGAGCTTCCTCTTTTCTGCTCACTCTAGCATAATCACAAATAATATTATAAAATGGAGATCTCAATAACTCTAATAGCTATTAAAAAAAAAACACTATTGATGCTCACAGCCCAGACTTCATGATGTTTGTTCTAATGTCCTCATTTGCTACTACACTGTCATTGGCAAATGAAAACCATTCGACAAAATTGTATCTTTTCACTTTCTAAAATCAATTTCTACTTAGTCTGGGAAGTACAGTAGCCGGTTAAAACTCAAATATGGGAAAAATCTGCATCACAAGTTATTCATCAACAATCATAAAACGTTGATATTTATTTGAATTGTAAAAGGAAATAGAACTGCTGGAAATCAAAATAAAAGAACAATCTGCTTAAGAAATGGGAGCATTTCACACTTGGGTTACATTCAAGGGAACCAGGTTAGCCATGGCCTGAGTAAATTGATTATTTTTTTCTCTCATCATGATCAATTTTGCATCAATGAACTGCACTGAGGATGGTGCAATTCAGTTTGATTATTATGCTGGCTAAAGTCATTGCTCCACTCCAGGGACTGATCATTTCAGTCACAGGAACATTGCTGTTGCTTGCTCAATTCTTTTTGGATATGAGAGGGAAGCAAATTGCTTTGACTGAACCTGAGGATGCCCCAGGCTTCCTACATGTGAAGTCAGCACTGCTCTCTCCCAGGAAGTGGGCAAAATTCTCTGGGTACCAAAATATTTTTAATCAGAAGGGAGTTCCCTAGCCCCTCTAGAAATCCCTCTAGATTCCCCCCTTTCTCCTGATATTTGCCCTGTTTCTCTGGTTTTTCTGTTTTGTTTTGTTTTGTTTTAAGATGGTGTCTCGCTCTGTCACCCAGGCTGGAGTGCAATGGCGCGATCTCGGCTCACTGCAAGCTCCGCCTCCCGGGTTCAAGCAATTTTCCTGCCTCAGCCTCCCGAGTAGCTGGGATTACAGCCGCCCGCCACCACGCCCAGCTAATTTTTGTATTTTTAGTAGAGATGGGGTTTCACCATGTTGGTCAGGATGGTCTCGAACTCCTGACCTCAGCTGATCCACCCGCCTCAGCTTCCCAAAGTGCTGGGATTACAGGCACGAACCACCATGCCTGGCCCTGTATCTCTGTTTAACTGATTCCTTTAAAAATAGTTCTAAGGGTCTTGCCCTGCTCATATTAAAATATGCTATAAAGGTACAATAAGTAAAACAATATAGAAGAGGTTCAAAAATAAACAAATAAAAAAGATCTCAATATCTTAGTGTAAGTCTCTCTCTCTCTCTCTCTCTCTCTCTCTCTCTCTCTCTCTCTCTCTCTCTCTCCCTTTTTCTCAGTCTTCCCTCTCTCTCTTTTATTGGTAAGCTGCTGGAGGACCAGTTATCTTTGGTTCCCTTCTGAACCCCTAAACATAGAACAGGACAAGACCTGGTAGCACTTAATGGGTATTTTTTGAATGAATGAATGAAACATTGACAACGTTTCACACGGAAGAGGAAACATTCTATCCATAATGAAAGAGGTAAAAGAGACTCAAGGGAGTAGCTGAGTGATACAAGGGGGAAGGAGTGGGGAAATAGAAGAAGTCAGAAGAAAAATGCCTAACAGGAATTGTTTCTTCTTGTTGTTGTTGTTACTGTTTAATGAATGATTGTCTTTCTTGTGTCCCACTAATCTTGTGTCCCACGGCCTCACAAAACACACGCAAATATGCCACACCTTCTACGGGGAAGAGAGGGGCTGTAGTTGGAGGAGCATTTTCTTGAATTTTTATAACAGGCATGTATTCATATACCTTTCATTCAGGAATTCTCAGATTCATTCTATAAACATAATTGGATAATTTTTTAAAGGTATAAAAATGATGTTTATCTCAGAGTTATTTATAACAGTGAAAAATAAAAAACAACTTCAATATGTATCAATAGAAAAGTTATTAAGTAAATTCATCCATATCCATACAACTAGATTCTATGCAACCATTTAAAAAATAGGGTGTAGATTTTTATGTATTTTCATAGAAATATATCAACAGAATATTTGGTAAGTTAAAAAAAAGCAGCTAACAAAACAATAGTAAGTGTAATATGAGATGATTTTTGGAGAAAATATACAGATACTTGCATAGGGAAAGTCTGCAAGAATATCAACAGTGGTCAGCTCCGGGCGGTATGTTCCTCCCACTTGACCTTTCCTAGAAAAACTATTTTCCTTTTGCCAGGACATACAGCTAAATACACTGTACTACATTTTTGCAAAGAAAAATATAGTCATTTTTTCACCAGCCATCCAACTTTCTACATATAGAATTCTATTTCCTCTCACCAACTATAAAAAATGTACCCCATCGATTATAAGGTGTTGATGTGAGAGGAAGATTCAAATACAGCTTCAGATTCAGTCCATTTTAAGGCCAGAAATAATTGTCCCTTTCCATCAAACACAGCATGCCTAGAATGTCCAGAGGTAATATTTTAAGCATTAGGATTAAAGATTTGCAAAGTAATTGATGGCGAAAGTCCCACGTTGGAAGACTGAAATAGCTGAGCCATTTACTTGGGAATAGCTAGCTTAACTCAAGGAAAGTTACCGATTCCTTGTTTTCAACTGGGAAGAGGCCCTAAGAGAAAACAGAAGAGATGCTTATGGCTTCTTATCATTCAAACCTACTCCTCCGCAGCAAATCTGAACTTCACAGTTATTACAACCTTATAGCCACCTCTTCTGCTTGCATGTGGGCTGTTACCAGGGGAGACATTTCTCTGTTTCACCCCCACCCCCTAAAAACATGGGGAGAATGTTAGATGGATGAGTGACAGGAGTTCTGGAGTTTTCTCCTCCCTGAACCCAGGACCGGCATCATCAACACCTACTCTCCTGGGTTTAACGGAGGAAAACAGATCCCCAGAAAAGTCTTAAACCCTTTCTTTAGTTAGAAAGAGGGATCGGAAGGAAAGGAGAATGAGGGATGAAGGGGTAGGAGAGAATCAGGGGGAAAACAGGAAAGAAGGGAGGGACGGACAGAGGGAGGAAGAAAGACACCCATTCCTTTCTCCTGATACAATGTCCTGGCTGAACTTGTGTCAAGAGCAGAAATTGGTTTCACAAACACGACAGAGCTAAGAAACAAAATCATCATAACCTCATATGTTCCACTGATTTGATATGGTTATAAAAGTAGAATAGCCTCCGGATGAAAACCTGGTTTCTGAGATCATAGGCCCTATTACAACAAAATTTCCCTGTAACAATTCAGACCCAGGTATATGGAAAACACTTCACCTGCACAGTTTTTCCCAGTGTAGTAAAAATTTTATTTCATCCACAATAGAGCCTGTTTTCTCCCAGAAAGAGATATGAGAAGTTTAGTAAGGGAGTGGCTCTGTGGTGGTTGCTGACCCAGTTGATCAAGGCCAGTTTTCTCCTATCCAGGGACCAGGGATTCCGGTAGACATTGAGAAAGTCACCATTTGTGTGTTTCCCTAAGACAGCCTAGAACTGAGCCTACAGACAGCTTCAGCACCAAGCTTCTCACCCCAGAGATAATCCCTTCCACACGCTGTCTGCTCCAGGGGTCTCCTGCTACTCTGACAAGGGCTGAGCAAGGTATAAAACCTAAGAGTTCTGGAAATGCCTAGGCAAGAGAGTATTGGTAAGCCTCCCTTTCTATGTCCTTTTCCTTATTCTAGGCACCTAGGATCCTTCCCATGTTAAAGCTTCCTCTTAGGAAATCAGCTTGTATCAGTCATTTCTACTTTAGTGGGAATTAAAATATCCCCATTTCCGAAGGCATTTTAACTTACAGCCCTTTACAGTTTACAGTTCCTTACAGTGTGAGAAGGAACATGTTGTTTCTTATAGGAATCAGGCATATTGGATTAGACTATTCTAGGGGTGAGGGTGAGAAGGAAGACTTTTCCAGCTCCTTGAAATCCCACCATTTTCTGAGTGGATACCTAAAGCAAACATGACCCCAAAGCAAAAAGGTCACAGCCATAGAGCTGCCCTTTGGAAAACTGCTTCATGGTCATATCAGAGGGAAGTCTTTTTGTTATTGTTTGTTTTTGTTTGTTTGTTTGTTTGTTTTTGAGACAGAGTCTTGCTCTGTTGCCCAGGCTGGAGTGTAGTGGTGTAATCTCAGCTCACTGCAACCTCCGCCTCCCGGGTTCAAGCGACTCTCCTGCCTTAGCCTCCTGAGTATCTGGGATTACAGGGGCACACCACCACATCTGGCTAATTTTTGTATTTTTAGTAGAGACGGGGTTTCACCATGTTGGTCGGGCTGGTCTCAAACTCCAGACCTTGTGATCCGCCCACCTCGGTCTCCCAAAGTGCTGGGATTACAGGCGTGAGCCACTGTGCCCAGCCAGGAAGTTCATTTTTACACCATCTCTTTGAATGGCCACCTCCCACACAGACAAGCTCCACTTCTGTTCCCCCATAACCCTAAGCATTTCCCCCATGCTGATGACTGGAATGGATTCCACCCTCAAGGAAATACAGTCTCACTGGCTGGAGAGTAGATGCCACATAGTACAATCACCTGTAACTTTCGATGATGAATTGCATATTTACAATTATTTTAATTACACTTGAAAGGACAAAGATCAGGAACAGATGTCAGACATTCGAATTAAAATTAATGATCATTTGTTAATGGAGTGAAGAGCCATTCATCATTTTATTAGAACAAATTCTTAAGGCCATATGGGACCTTTTACAATGGAGCAAATCTTTATTCTCTTTAGTATATTAAGATTTTGATTAATAAAAGGCAGAAAACAGGGTTTCCCCAGTAACATTTCTTATTCTTTAATGTCTGTAGTTACCAACTAGTATCAAAAACCGGATATGTTCCAATAAAGTAAGTATACAAATGTTGACCATTCGTTGACCGAACGTTGACCAAGGTGTGTCTATACTTGCCATCTCTTCCTTTTTTTTCTAGACAGAGTTTCACTTTTGTTCCCTAGGCTGGAGTGCAATGGTATAATCTCGGCTCACTGCAACCTCCACCTCCCGAGTTCAAGAGATTTTCCTGCCTCAGCCTCCCAAGTAGCTGAGATTACAGGCATGCACCACCACACCCGGCTAATTTTTGTATTTTTAGTAGAGATGGGATTTCACCATGTTGGCCAGGCTGGTCTCAAACTCCAAAGTGCTGGGATTACAGGCGTGATCCACCGCACCTGGCCCCACCCTTCCTTTTTAAATTAATTTATTCAATAAATGTTTATTGAGTGCCAAACACTGTGATAGGCAAAGAGCTATGATGATGATCAAAAGTAGGCATGGTCTTGCCTTCCTGGGTCTAGCAGTCTAAAGGAAACAGATATTAATCAAACAATTTCACTCTCAACTATAAAACTGCAACTGTGACAGGTGATAAGCATGTGCAAAGGCCCTGTGACAGAAGGTATCCTGGGGCATGCAATGAAAGGACCAAAGATCAGACTGATTGGATAAGCAAGCCACAGGAGAGACCTGGTGTGAAAAGAGCTAGAAGAGGTAGTTAGGGACTTGTAGGTCATGGCTGGACTTTTCTATTTCCCCTAAGAACAATGGGAAGTTATCAGACTCAGATTTGAATTTCAAGATCACTCTGGCTGCAGCGTGGAGTCTGAATGGGAGGGTGGGAGACAGAGCTGGTGTGCAAAGACCAGTCAGGTAGGATCTGCAGTAGTCCAGGTGCAGAATGGTGGAGGCAGGAGAAAAACCAGGGGGTGGTCTTGGCAGAGTGCTGGTTGTGGGGCTGGGGATGGAAATGGAGAGATGTGCTTGGATTCAAGAGATGTTTAGAAGCTCTCCAGGACCAAGTAGTGGATTGGATGGGGACCTCAGTGAAGACAAGCAAGGTGTTGAGGGATGGCTCCTGGGCTTCTGCCTTCCAGAACCCGATGGGCCGTGATGCTGTTTACTAAGAAACAAATGGCTGGGGTACACCCAGTTTAAAAGGGAGGGTTCTGGATCTCTGGGGGATAGGTTCATGCATGCCCTTCCCTGACCATGTCACCTCAACCAAAGCCACAGCTATGGTGGGGGAGATGGTGGTGTTAAAAAGGAACAATGAGTGTGGCCACCTTTATTTGTTTGAGGTCCCACGGTCTCCTTCCCTGGGTATATTAGCACTGGGAAGCATTTGGGGGATTATCCAGCCCTGACCCCTCACTGAACAGGAGACTGAAGGGATCTTCCTCGACGTAACAGAGCAGAGGGGCAAGAGCACCAGGGCCAGCCCAGAAGAGGGTGCCATAGACAGAAGGAATCACAGGAGTGACCCTCAGAGACCAGTCAGCCACTCAGCAAACATGGCTGCCCAGCACCAGCCCTGGAAAAGACAGGTATCTTTTTTTTTTTTTTTTTGAGATGGAGTCTCGCTCTGTTGCCCAGGCTGGAGTGCTGTGGTGCCATCTCAGCTCACTGCAACCTCTGCCTCCCAGGTTCAAGCCATTCTCCTGCCTCAGCCTCCCGAGTAGCTGGGATTACAAGCATGTGCCACCACGCCCTGCTAATTTTTGTGTTTTTGGTAGAGACGGGGTCTCACCATGTTGGCCGGCTGGTCTCGAACTCCTTACCTCGGGTGATCCACCCACCCACCTCGGCCTCCCAAAATGCTAGGATTATGGGAGTGAGCCACTGCGCCCAACCAGACAGGCATCTTATAGGCAATTCAAACCCAGTGTGATCAGTGCTGTGATGAGAGAGACAGAAGGTGGCATGGGTGTTCACAGGAGCACAGACTGTTCCCAGGAAGGAGTCAGACATTTGTTCTTATGCTCACACCTGAGCTGAGTTGTAAAGACCAGTGGGGAGTATTTGAGCGTTTCCAGAAGAGCAAGCCGCAGGCCAGAAAGGATGGAGTATAACCCTGAGCAGGTTAGGCCCCTGGTGATCCTCTTTTCCTCCTCCTCTTCCGTGATCCTTGCTAGCATAATCCTCTCAAGAAGTTTGGGCTTTCAGGAAACAAAGCTAAGAAAAGTGTTGCTTCTCTTCAGGTAACTTTTGCTTTCTCCCCAGAAAACATAAGCCTCTCTTGGGGTTAAATGCAAAGTCTGGATACCTCCTTCAGAGCGCAGGAGTCATAGTGACAGGGAAAAATATAGCAAAATAAAACACTAACGACTCTCTCAATGTATCACCCTTCCACGAATGTTCTGGAAAGTTTATGGGGACTGCAGGGTACAGGAGAGACTGGGGAGAGGAATAGGGGAATTGTTTAAAAAACAGTGCTTCTGGCACAAGATGGAGGGCCTGGATTAGGGAATTTAAGCACTTTTCTGTGACCAGTGAGCAGATATTTGAACAGGCCTGCAACATCGAATCATTCCACATAATTTGCCACTCTGGTCTTCCCCACAGGGAGCTGTACCTACCCAAATAGGACACCAGGTTAGAAAAGAAGAAAAGCATAAGGCAAGTGGGGAAAGTAGACTTAGTTTCCACTCCAACAGAAGTGAGTATATGAAGATGTTTTCTCCTCTCCAACCTCCAAACCTAGGGAATTGAAAGGAGATCACAGTTCAGCAACAATAAAAGACAGGTCTTGCTCTGACTCCAGAGCAGCGAGTGAACTGGGTACAGAGGAGGGTTCCCTGGCTGACAGTAATGAAGTGACAGCAGATGTCAAAGTCTTGCCTTAAGCTAATCAAAAGGCTGCTGGCTGCCTTCATCAGCAATGCCTGTACCTCATACAATCAATCTCCTTCTCCCTCCCATCTCCCCTTACGTACACACATGCACACATGCACGCACACACAATCACGTGTGCACACACATTTATTTGGGGAGTTTAAAGAGGAAAAAGCCTTTGTTCTCAACAGACTCCAATGCCCTTCCGCTACCCAACTGACTACACTCCCTTCCTCCTTTCTCTCCCTCCTGTGGTCATACAATGAGGAAACTTTAAGATCGCCTCTTCACAAAAAGATGTGGGTCCCTACTTTAGCACATTGTGGGCAACGCGTGGGACAATTCTCCGAGGCTTAGGACCAGCCTAGCCACAGGATATCTTTTCTCCCACTGCTGCCGAGAGATGGGGCTTGCAGAAGCAGAGCTGACAACAAGCACCAGTCCCTTGCAGGTCCCTGGCCTCCAGGATAGATTTGCCCCAAGGACAGGGCACTGGTATTCTTTGGAGATTGATGCCTTATCCTTCCTACCCTTGGTTTTCCGGAGCCACTCAGGAATACCATTGGAATGCAGCCTGTGCTTGTGCGGTTCTCCCTTTTCAAACGCAAGGCAAAAATGAGTTTGTCAAGATTGAGCTGTTGAGCCCGCTAAAAACGTTCCTGAGAGTGAATACCCCAGGGCTCGAGCAATCAATCCCCCGTTGCAGGGGCTGGGCCAGGCAGCCTCAAGTGTAATTTAGGGCTTTGCTTATTATAGGCTCAGACCTTGTTTGATGCACTGGAGTGGAAAAAAGTTCCCTCTCTGCATGTGGCCGTGTCCTATGTGTCTATCGTATCTTTCACAATGTAAACATCAGAAACAGATGGGGAAATCCAGGCCGGTGCCAGGCCAAACAGCACTCACTACAGACAATACACCATGGTGCCAAGACAAATACGCTCTGTCGATATCACTAATTTATAGCACACTGGAACCAAGCAAAACAAATAACAATTAAGGCCCAGAAATCTTAAAATGAATAACCTTTCTGTACGCAAACTCAATGTCACTATTAAAAGGCCATCAACTACAACGAATATATGAAACATAACAATGAAATCCTTCTTATGTGAATAATTACTGAATAATTACCAGGAAAAGGGGCATTTCTCTAGCCTGCAGAGTCTGTGGGTTTTGAACATTAAGCCTTGCTTTTGCAGAGCACACAGACGCCTTCAAAATGCTTTTGCAGACTCGGTGACACTATGATAACACTGGTGCACAGGCCCTTATGCCCCCATTTTCCAGATGGGACACCTGGGGATAGACTGAAGAGGGGAATGGCCCAGTCACATTGCTTTAATGGACAAAACAAGGTCTCAAAATTAGGTCTCCTGATCTCTAGTCCAGCGTCCCTTCCACCGCCATTACTTCCTCCCATGACCCTCCCTCCATACTAGGTCTCTTAACTAGGGAAGCAAGTGCAAGAAACCTCTTAGACCCTGAATAGGCAAAACTGATGGTACAGCAGGGACCCAGCCTTTGCAATGCCCAGGTATCCTTCCAGGAATATTGGAGCCCTTGGGTATTCACTTCCATTCAACCCATTGTCACTCCTCAATAGCTGATGCAGGTGCCTTAGCAGAGGTGAAGGCTACCTATGTAGCCACAAACTGTGAAGCCAACAGGGTTCAGCTGAACGGCTTCCTATTTCAACCAGGTATAAGCTTATCTTAGGGGTCACGGCTCACTCTAGGAAGTGAAAAGAATTCACCTAGCCAGGCATATGGTGGCTCACACCTGTAATCCCAGCACTTTGAGAGCCAGAAGTAGGAAGACTGCATGAGGTCAGGAGTTCGAGACCACCTTGACTAACATAGCAAGATCACATCTCTGTTAAAAAGAAGAAGGAGAAGAGAAGGAGAAGAAGCAGCATTTACCAGAAAATGCAGCCAATCCCCTCTGCCTACAGTTAACCCACCTGAGGGTCACTTGCTTTATCTGGGCACAGCCCAGCAGCAGTACTGCCCATCTTGCATGGGTCATGCTGAAGAGATCCGGCTCCCACCGGAAGAAGGACCCTCTAACTGCACATACCACAGAGCTCTGAGAGTCATTGGCAAGCACAATGAAAACTGTTCTTCACCCATTAGATTCACAGAGCATGTAAAACAATGATCATTTTAACAATGGCAATGGTATGGGGAATGGGAATCCTTATACATTGGTGGGAGGAGAGCAAATTCCTACAATATATTTATAGGCAATTTCGCAATTTTAATGAAAATATATTAGGCTGAACCATTCGAAATTGCCAATAATCAATCACCTTTGGCCTACAAACATGTCATATGGTTCAACAGAAAACAGTGTGCTTGCCCTTCAATTTTGCATATTTACTTCTTCCTAGCTACCATAGAGAAATGTTGGCACATGTGCACAAATATCTCACACGGTAGCATATGGGTGCCAGGAAGAGTTTGAAAACAACCAGGCCAGGTGCAGTGGCTCACACCTGTAACCCCAACACTTTGGGAGACCAAAATGGAAGGATTGCTTGAGCCCAGGAGTTCAAGACCGGCCTGGGCAACACAGTGAGACCTTTGTCTCTCCCAAAAAAAACAAAAACAAAAATTAGCCAGGCATGGTGGCCCATGCCTGTAGTTCCAGCTACCTGAGAGGCTAAGGTGGGAGGATCACTAGAGCCCAGGTGATGGAGGCTGCAGTGAGCTGTGATCGTGCCACTGAACTCCAGCGCGGGCAACAAAGTGAGATCGTCTCAAAAAAGAAAAGAAAAAAGAACAACCTAAAATGCCCATCAATATGAGAATGGGGGAGAAATGATAGATCCCCACTGGGGAATACTATGCAGCAAGTAAAAACATAGACCTTTTCAACAAATTAATTGCAAAGAGAGAGGGAGAGAGAAATGGAAGGGGGACCTGTGTGTTAAAGGAAACTTAAGAGATGTATCAATCAATGGCACTGTGTGGATCTTAATAGGATCCTGATTCAAACAAATAGTTGTTTAAATTAGATGAAGCCTGATATTAAGGAATTATTAATTTTTTAAGTGTGGCAATGGTATTATGGCTTTTTAAAATAGCCCTTAACTAGGGAGAGAGGAGGGAGAGGTAGGGAAGACAGAAAGAGAAAGAGAAGAAGGGAAGACGTTATGATGACTCGCTTCAACTCTCTGCTACCCAAGAGCAAAGGGGTCCCTGGCAAGCAAAGAAAACTTTCTTGAACGCTTCTTCTAGTAACATCTACTCCACAGTAAGATTCTCAGTTTGGAAGCCTAGGCTGTAACCCTGAACTAAGCTGATGATTCACTGGTTTGATCTGCACCCAACCTGCCCTCCATTACTCAGGATAGCAAAGAATTGGCTGGAAATTGCATGCTGGATTCTGCATAGAAAATAATGTGCACATCTGAAATATTATTCAGTTGTCTGAGAGCTGCTAGACTACATTCTAAGCTGACTTCATAGAGTATTTATAACTGCTAAAACAAGTTATTTCAAAAATAAATATGGTATTTTTAGTCCAGTGTCGTTGATAACCTATTCCGTGAAGTCATAAGCTCAGCTAAGACACAGTAGCACAGCTCCAGTCCCCGCTGGCTACCGGGGATCATCTGCAGTGCAAAGGCTGTCCAGCTCCCCGGGGTGATGGACCGAGGCCTGCCCGCCTCCAGGAGCTTGCACATTAACTCTCGACGGGCAAAGGAACTCAGGCCAGATCTCTGCAGAAAGCAGCACTCACCCTCAGCTCCCCTTCCTCCCCCATAGGCGATCAAAATTGAAGAATAAAGGGAAAGAGCAGCAAGTATAATGGAAAAGGAAAAAGAAGCATGGGGAGGAGAAGGGAGGGAGGGAGCCAACACTACCTCAGCAGATGCTAAGGGCAGCCAAGAAGCCAGAGGGGAAATGAAAGGAGAGAAGGCGGAGATGAGGGAAACCTAAGGAGAAGGCTGCTCCGTGACCAGAGTTAACAGGGCCACTTAAGGGTGCAGAAGACACTGCAGGGACCCCCGGCCCTGGACTGAAACCTGTGCGCCTGAGATGGAGCTTTCTGCAAGGGGAGCGAGAACCCAGGGAGGCTGGGTCTTCAGCTCGCTCTAGTTTTTTGCCAACATTTTCCTTTCCTGCTGCTGCTCCTCCTGCTGCATTGTGATAAGGACTCTCCAGGAGGAAAGGATCAGAAAGTGTTGGCTCAGGCTAATCTAGTTTTAAGCCTCAACTCTTCCACATGGCTGTGTGACCTTGAGCAAGTTATTTAACCTCTCTTGGTCTCAGTTTCCTCAACTGTTGATGTAGAGATGACAGTAGCACCTGACCTCCAGGGAGGCTGGGAGAATGACACACAGTGTTTATACAGTGTCTGCTACATAGTGGGACCCCAGTAAGTAGAGGATCATGTCCTCATTATCCTTTGGCCTCCTATTCCCAGTCCCTCTCTCCTATACCACTAATTGACCCTCTTTATATAAGGTTAATATACGTAAGTTGTAGTCATTTGGCTAAAGTCTAGACAGGGACTATGGGAGGAGAGAGGAGAGATGAGCTCAGGAACTATTGTTTGAGAGAGGTCAACAGCACTGGTGATGATAATAGAATTCCATGTTTCAGGCCATGGAGTCAGCCATACTTGCTTTCAAATCCCACCTTTACCATTTACCAACTACATGACCTTAGGCAAGTGTATTAGCTTACTATGGCTGCTGTAACAAATTGCAGCAAACTCGGTGGCTTGATACAACTCAAATGTATTCTCTTACTTATTACCTCTTTCTGGAGGCAATAAGTCCAAAATCAGTTTCACTGGCTAAAAGCAAGGTGTTGGCAGGGCTGGCTCCCTCTGAACACTCTTGTGGAGAATCAATTTCCTCCCCTTTTCCAGCTTCTAGTGGCCACCTGTGTTCCTTGGCCTATGTCCCCCTCTTCCATCTTCAAAGTGCATGGCTCCAGTTTCCACCTCTACCTCCACCATCACACCACCTCCACTGAGTCTGACCCTCCTTCATCCTTCCTGGAAGGGCCACTTGACTACATCGGGCTCACCAGTATAATCTGGGATCATCCCGTATCTCAAGATCCTTGCTTTAGCCACATCTACAGAATCCTTTCTGCCATAGAAGGTAATATTTACATGTTCTGGGGAGTACAACATGGACATATTTGGAACCATTATCCAAACTACCATTGCAAGTGAATTTGTATCTCTAAGGCTTGTTTTCCTCACCTATACAAAGAAAATGATACCTACTCTAATGGTTCCTGTTACATGTCAAATTGGCTATGCACAGTACCCAGATATGTGGTCAAATACCAGTATAAATGTGGCCATGAAAGTATTTTTTAGATGAAATTGGCATTTAAATCAGCAGACTTTAAGTAAAGCAGATTATCCTCCATAATATAATGGGCATCACTCCATCAGTTGAAGTCCTTTTGAGAAAAAAGACTGATGTGTCTCAGCCCCAGTAAGACAATGAGGAGCAGTTCCATGGCATGATGCTATGAGCATATATGGAGGTACAAGCAACATTCACCATATTTAGGTAGTGGACACATTATAGCTGCTTTGTTCTCCCTGCTTCTGTCCCTCCCTAGCCTCGTGCCCGAGAAAGAAGGGATTTTGCCTCCAGTTTGGCTTCGGACTCAAGCAGCAACTTCAACTCTTACCTGGATCTCCAGGCTGCTGGCCCATCCTGCTGATTTCAAACATGCTAGCCCCAACAATTACATGAGCCAATTACTCTTTTTATTATTCTTTTTAAAAAATTAAAATACACAAACAGACACGCGCACACACACACACACCCACACACACTCATACACACAGTCCTATTGCTTCTGCTTCTCTGGAGAACCCTGACTAATATACCTACCTTGAAGCTTTGTAGTCCAGTTTAAATGAGATAAAACATGCAGAGTGTTTAGCTCAGTGTCCAGCATATAAAGGTCAATAAATATTAACTGTCAGTGTTGTGCTTTTTTTAACACACACACACACACACACACACACACACACACACACACAAAGCCTCCGAATGTGAATTGCTGTTTTGCCACAATGGCCATTGAGTTCATTGAGTTAGTTGTGAAGAGCAGGACCAAACCTACCTACCTCAAATCACTCTTTAGGAACCTCCCTACAACAATAGACATGCCTCAGGGCACTTTCTATGGTCCCTTGTTTGTCCTGAAAATAGGGATGTGCCCTCATAGAGTCACTTCCTACAAATAAAAGATGAACTGAGTGCTCTGAGCAAGCCGACAATTGGTGGCTGTTAACCCTCATCAGAAACCACAGCCACCACCTCGACATGCAGACAGCAGGCTTCACTATCGCAGACGTCACCATGGGAAGGAATGGAGGCAATGAGCCAGCAAACAAAAGTCAGAGATGTCTGCCCACAAGAAGATACCCTGAAGTCACACCTCTTGGTCACAGGTTCAGGGACAGGACTAACATACCAAGCATGCCAATCTCAGAGATGAAGGTGACCTCCCACATGAGCGCTGACCCAGTGAATGAGATAAAAGGGAGGGAGACAGGGAGGAAAAAAAAAAACACACAGCAGTTATGTCCTCTACTAAATATGGTGGACTTTGCTTGTGCCTCCAGACACACTCATAGCATCACACCATGGAACTGTTCCCCACCATCCTACCAGGACTAGCTTTGAAAGAGGAAACCTGCTAAAAGGTAGGGAAACATCGTTTTAGGCATGCTCTATTTGGGCTGTCATATTTTAGCAACACTCAAGGGTATTTCTAGGAGCTCACTGGAGTGAAGCATATGGGGCTGTTTAGGGGGTTAGCGGCTCAGCTCTGGTAGGCACTCACATCTTCTCTACCATGGGAGTCGCAGAAGCTCGAATTCATTGAGCTAAGGCAGGCAAAGGTGTCTTAAGTTCAAACACTGTGGCAATTTGCATGGTAATTTACACAGCAACCCTTTGTCCCCCTGTCATCCCAAAGAAGCCCTCCCAAAAGTTGAGGGAAAGCAGCTCAACTGTCTACAGTCTGCTTGACATATGTGATTTCCCCCTGCCTCTTGCCAGACAGAAGGGGAGGGGACCCGGGGTGTGGGTTTTACTGTGGCGGCTGGTGTTCTTTGACATTGTTCAGCGGATAGGCTGTTTAGAGGAAGATGGGGAAAGTCATCATTTGGCTGCATTGTAAGAAAACCTAATATTGGAAACTATTTGTGATTAGCTAGGAGTTAACCCTTCAAATAGTACTAAAAATGGTTACTCCGTTGGTATAATGCTCTTACTTTTCAAAATATATTTCCATTTATTGTGTCCAGTGGGGATAAGAAAGTTTTGTGTTAGAGGTCAAGATCAAAAAAATTCTTTTCTGAAACTGAGAAGACTTAGAAGAAAGACCCTTCCAGAATTTGACAGTGGGATGGAAAAGCTCTACAGAAGGAGGTGGAGGGTGCAGGGGGATGTCCCCTGTGAACTTGGACAAGTCACTTCCTCTTCCTAGACACCAGATCGTTTTCTGGAAAACAGAGGAATTGAATGAGACAACTGTGTTAAAGCAAACTAAAAATGGCCTGGGAAGGACTCAGTACTTCAGTATTTGAGTCTTTTTGGATGAACTGTAACCTAACTTAATAGATAGACAAGATTGAAAACCTGACTTAGGAGTATGTGTCTGTAACAATGGCTGAGTGCTGGCCAATCCCAGCGGCCATGCTTCAACCACTCACACACTGCCGAGTGTTCAAACTGTGTTCAAATGAGGCAAACGCCAAGCTGTCACCAATCCAGCTGTTTCTGTACCTCACTTCCGGTTTCTGTACGTCACTTCACTTCCCTTTGTCTACAAATTTGTTCCGATCACAAGGCATCCCTGAAGTCTCTCTGAATCTGCTGTGATTCTGAGAGCTGCCTGATTCACAAATCATTCATTGCTCAATTAAACTTCTTCAAATTTACTTCTGCTGAAGTTTCTCTTTTAACAACTGAGATGATGACTGGCGCCCCTCCGCAGTCAAAATCGCCCACAATCCCAAGAATTATGATGGCACAAGGAAGAATGCTAGTCATGTTGTAATGTCCCTCACACTCTGTGTGAATTTATTCATTCATGTAAACAATATCTACTGAGTGTTGACTACACACCAGGCACCACGCACTATTCCAGGTGCTGGAGATACCACTGTGGATAAATCCAAGTCCCTGCCCCATGGAATTGGCATTCTGAGTGGGGAGACAGATAAGAAACTTGATACGTAAATGAAATAAATGTTTAGCACGTTTGATGGCAGTAAAAGGGAGGAGAAAAAAGTAAAGCAGGAAAGAAATGAAATTTTAGAAGAGAGGAGAGTAAGTTAAATGTGATAGAAAACAAAGTCTTCAAGTTTTTTGAGGAAAGACCTGAGGGGAGAAAGAGAAAAGAGCCATGTACAGATGAATGGGGGAAAGTATTCAGGGCAAAGGAAACCAGAAGTGCAAAGGCCCTGGGGCAGCCTCAGGCCTGGTGTGCTCTAGTCACAGTGAGGAGGCCCACATAGCCAGGACAAAGTGATCATATTTTAGCAACCTTCTAAAGGTGGAGAAGAGAAGGAAGTAAGGTTAAGGTAGAGGAGGAGGAGAACCATGTAAAGCCCCAAAGACCACTGAGAGACTCTGGCTTTTACCCTAAATGAGATGGGAAAACACTGGACAGAGGAGTAACGTGATCTGACTCAGGTTTAAACAGGATCACTCCAACTTCTGTGTTAAGAGAAAGGAGCCATGGGCCCTCATCCATGACCAGGGGCCTAGCACTGGAGACCTTCCAGTGGACCTGGCCAAAGCATATGGCAGCGTTATGGGCTGAGCTGTGTCCTCTCAAAATTCATATGCTGCAGTCCTAAACCCCCGGACCCCAGAATGAGGCTGTGTTTGAAGATAAGATCTTTAAAGCGGTAATGAAGGTTACATGAGGACATTGGGGTGGGCCTTAATCCAATATGACCCATGTCCTTATAAGAAGAGATTAGGACAGGAATATGCATGCACCAATGGAAGACCATGTGGAGATACAAGGAGAAGACAGCTTGGACTGTTCCAACTGTCATAGACAGTTAATGTCATAGACTGGGGACTTAACCAACAGGGATTTATTTTTCACAGTTCTGGAAACTGGAAGTCCAGCAGGGTCTATATCTGGTGAGGGTTCTCTCCTTGGTTTGCAGCAGGCTACCTTCCGGTTGTGCCTTCACATGGCCCCAGGTGCAGGCAGGTGGACGGGGCACATGGTGGGAAGAGAGAGCTCTCTGGTGTCTCTTCCTATAAGGAAGTCAACCTCATCATGGGGGGCTCCACTCTCATGACCTCATCAAAACCTAATCACCTCCCAAAGGCCTCTTCTCCCAATATCATCACACTGGGGGCTAGTGTTTCAACATATGAATTTAGGGGAATGCTATGCAGTCCATGGCCGTCTACACACCAAGGAGAGAGGTCTCAGAAGAAACAGACCTACTGACACCTTGATCTTGGAACTCCAGTATTCAGAACTGGGAGAAAATAAACTTCTGCTGTTTCAGTCCCCCACCCTGTGGTGCCTTCTTACAGCAGCCCTGGCCAACTAATACACAGCAGATTTACCCTGGGTGTTCGTCCAAATGCCCTCTTTATATTGAAAGGACCAGTTTGGCCCATAGGGTCAATGAGGAGAACAGGCCTAGACCCACTTCCTTCAGAGACAGTGGGTATCAAGAGCAAGTGGAGGGGGCCTGGCGCAGTGGCTCCTACCTGTAATCCCAGCACTTTGCGGGGCCGAGGCAGGTGGATCACCTGAGGTCAGGAGTTTGAGAACAGCCTGGTCAACATGATGAAACGCTGTCTCTACTAAAAATACAAAAATTAGCTGGGTGGGTGGTGGGCGCCTGTAATTCCAGCTACTCAGGAGGTTGAGGCAGAAGAATCACTTGAACCTAGGAGGCAGAGGTTGCAGTGAACCGAGATCACGTCACTGCACTCTAGCCTGGGCAACAGAGTGAGACTCTGTCTCAAAACAAAAAACAAAAGAGAGAGAGAGAGAGAGAGAGAAAGTGGAGGGGGCCCAGTAGTCCAGGACAAAATACAGAGTGGAGCAGGTTGAGGGCAGAGCAGGTTCAGACCAAGTGAAGACGGTCAGACAATCTTGCCATTTCCATAGATCCTTTACTGGTAGATAAGCCTCGATGGCCAGGTGGATCAGGCTAACTTAATAGGCATATGTCAGCATACTCTTTCTTGGTGCCGAATCTTAATGTGTTGCCTTTTGCCGTTGTCACAGCAGGAAGGTGGTCAGCCTGAATAGTGCAATGTTTTTTGTACCAAAATCTTTCTCCTCTTGCAAACTCCTGCAAGAAACTCATTTGCAGGTGATTCTGTAAGCCTACAGGGATGGGCTCAGAGGAAGTCCAGCATGCCATGCTCGGTCAAGAACAAAGCCCTGGAGAAAGGCCATCAGGTGCCCCTCCTGGTCTGACACTGGATTTACCATCCAAGTCTTCCTAGGCCTCCCCATACCTTGAGCACCTCTAGGGCTCCAAGATACCTGTGACAACTTCAATACAAGGCAAGGGATGGATGAAGTGGGGACATGCCCAACAGGAGCTGGAGTAGCAAGTAGAAGTGCTCCTGATACCCCAAAATAAGACAAGCCTGGCAGGAGTGATGGTTCCCAGCAAAAGCAGAGTACCTTGCTGGGGTCACCATTCCACCACAGCTGATCAGTCTTGTAAAGAAAGCTCCCATCATGAACTTCTCCAAAACTTTCATAAATACTGCAGGGGACTGGAGTCTTATATAACATGTGATGGCAACAATAAGAAAACAATACCGATAACTGAATGTGATGCCTTTGTACCTCCAGGATTATGTAGGAAAACTCCTGGGAGAACACCAGTTTACATGGAGTACAATTATCAGACATCTTCTGTGTCCTGTGATACTACAAAATTAAGCAGCTTGAGTCACTGTGCTTTCCAAGAACAGGCCTTGTGCAAATCACTGAACTTCTCTAAGATTCCGTTTCCTTGTGCCTAAAATAGGTATAATAGGAGTATCTGCTTCATAGGATTGAAAGGATTAAATAAGATGATATACTTAAAGTACATAGTATATTATCTGTCATATGATTTTTAAGCTATTTTTTTGAGACAGTCTCTCTCTGTCCCCACGCTGGACTGCAATTATGCTATCAAGGCTCACTGCAGCCTCTACCTCCCAGGCTCAAGCAATCCTCCCACCTAGACTCCCAAGTAGCCAGGACTATAGGCATGTGCTACCACTCCCAGCTAATTTTTTAATTTTTGGAGAAATGGGGCCTCACTGCTGCCCAGGCTGCTCTCCAACTCCGGAGTTCAAGTGATCCTCCCTCCTCAGCCTCCCAAAGTGCTGGGATTATAGGCATAGGCCATCATATCCAGCCTAATAATTGTTTTTAAGGAGAAGAGACTGGAGTGAATGAGGATGACCAGGGAGCAGGTGGGACACAGAGCCTGAGCTCTACCACGGGGCAGGCCACTGAGCCAGTGTTACCTAAACAAGCCAAAGAGGGCCTCTGTATATTGGCCCCTAGGCTGTTGACTTCTTTACAGAAACTGAGACTTGTTAGCTCAAAAGCCTACTGATGAGAAACTCAATTTTTTACACATTCAACTGTTTTCAACGTAACCCAAATAACCATATCAGTAGCCATTTAGAACCTGACTGCTTTGCATGCCCTACAAAACTGCACCCAATATCTGCTAGCGATACATAAGAGAAACCCCATGGCTATGAAGACGCCCAGTCACTGCCACCCTTTGGAGCTCTCTGACCCAAATCTTCCCCTCCAGACTGCTGAGCAACTTCATGTAGACATCTAAGACCCCTCTCCAAGTCCCCGCTCCTCTAGAAGCTCCCTTGCCCTCTTACCCTTCTGAGGAATGACCCTAAACCATAGCCTCTGGGCAGTCTCATGCTGCAAGGGACTTCCTCTGCATGCCAACCAGTCAGGGCGTCACCCAAATAAAGCTTGCATGTGCCACTACCATGTCACAGTCATATCTTTTTCCTTTCTTGATCAGCCCCAGAATCCCTCAAACTCCCTAAAACCAGTGTCTCAAAGAGTGAAATCAGCACAGGTCTGGCCTAAATCCACAATGATATGAGTCTAGGAAGCAGCCAGTTCTCAGAGTTCAACAGGCAGCAGCGGCAAGGCTCAGAAGACCACCTTCCAGCCACAGCCTGACCAGCGACTGGACCAGTCTCTCAAGAGGGGCTGGCCAATGCCAGGCAGAATGTGTGGACCCCAGACAAATAGAGAACTATGAAAAGAGGGACAGCAAAGAAGGGGCCATGCATCATGGCTGGAGGAAGGAAGGGGCTCACACTCCTCACAGGTACAGTGGCTACAGCCAAGGATAGGGCAAAGCAGGAGCCTGGGATCTGCCTCACTGTCAGATATCTGACAATCTGGCTACATATCAGCTGCCTAGACAGAGAATCTGGGAGGGCAGGGTGCTGCTGAGGATGCAATGGTGATGGTCATGAAATAAAGATGATGGTGGCAATGATGACGATGGTGATCTTGGTGATGATGCTGATGGACATAGTGATAATGGCAATGATGGCCCTGGCGATGATGATCATGATCATGAAGACAATATTATTGAAAAACAACATGTATTAAGCACTTATCATATACCAGGCACTGGATTAAGCTGTGTTATTTAAGGTGCATAATTTAATTTAATCCTCATAACAACACTATCAGGTTGTTTGTCCTCCCATTTCACATATGGGAAAACTGAGTCCTAGGGAAGTTAACAAACTTGTCCAAAGAAATATTGGAATCAGAGCTCAATGCCAGATAGCACCCTCCAATTCCATACTATTATTCCATACTATCATAGAGAACCAGTGGCCCTCTGAGAGATTAGACAAAATCTGTTCCATGTCCTATTTTGAAAGTTTCCAAAACCACACAGTCTCCCAGGAAAGAAAAAGAAACATTGAATGTGCAGTACATAACAGCGCTTCTAACATCAAAGAGGCCTGAAGCTCAGAGGCTGTACCTCTGTGACCCCTAGATATCCAGGTGCAAAATGAAAGTTTCAGCCACCTGTGCAGATGTGCAAGTTCTTGGAAGGCAGGGCTGTTACTTCTACACTGTGGGCAACACCCCCAGAATAAGGCTGTATAGAGAGCATGGCATCATTGCTTTGTTGGCACCAGCAAAGAACATGTCAAAGAGGAGCATTAGGAATTTATCCACCCAGGAATAATGAGCTAAATAGATGCACTTTGAAAAAGTACATGCAGCCAGTGACAGCATCAACCAACCTGTCAGAAGTACAAGCAGATAGAAAATAATTCTAGCTTTCCATTAATGGCAGGGTACTTTGTTTTACTTTCAAATGCAGAACAAAAAAAAAAAAAAAAAAAAAAGCAACCTGCTCAAGGTGGGTGGCAAGCAATGTTTCACATGCTATGGGAAACTGTCATGAAAGATGTTCACGTCTTCACCAAAAAGTTCCCAGTAAGAATTAAGGAAGAATGCAAAGGCCAGTAAAACCCAGCTCTGAACCACTGCTGCTTAGAAATTTGTGCCTCTTTCTGTGATCTAGACAGATAAAAGGAAAGGCCTCCTTTGTAAAAAGCCCAGTGATGGCAGGAACAGGAAGTGAACATAAACCTATGATATAATTTAAAATGGGGCTCTATTCATTTCTATCATTATCCAGTCATTTCCTGATGTTCATCTTGTCTCCTCAATGAGATGAGAAGCTCCTTGAAGCCTAGGATTATACAATTCCTTGCTCTAATTTCCCCAACAGCAAGCAGCACAGAGGTAACACAGCATGGACATCGTTGCCTATGAAGGAAAATTGATCTTATGCCAGCCCACATTGGAGGCCCCTCAAGTCACTTGGGACCAGAGACAATCGTTATTGACACTACCCATTTTTCCCATAATGGCGAGCAGATGACTGCCAACTGATATTTTCCCTTAGCAACAATCTCATGATTGGGAGTTCTGTTCTCATCAAGAATTCAGCATCAAATCAGTCATAGCCATGACTACAATCACTTAAATAGAACACACATCATTCAAAAGAGTAAAATTATTCTCCAAGCTGCAGAACTTTGGAGCTTGCCTGGAAGGTGCTTGAGTCAGCTCCCTACACTCCACACAAGCAGAACCAGAAGCCCTGGGCAGGTGAGGGACTCGAAGCCACCCAATGAGTTAGTGGCAGAGCTGGAATCTGACCTCCAATCTGTGGTGTTCTCTCCCCCACATTTTACTGCGCCCCTTTGGCAGTCTCATAAAATCAGCATAAATGTATCACCTTCATGCATTTTATGGAAGTTCTCAAAGTACCCATTTAAAAAGCCCAACTCTACTATATCATAAGGCAGAATCCCCCAGAATAGTTTTCCTAATATTCATCCCACCAAATGTTAACAGATGCTGTCCCAGAGACCCACCCATGTGCTGTTAGCCTTCACTCTCACCCTTCTGTACTGAATAATGGAGAATCTGGGACCCCAAAAACTACATTTCCCAGACTTTTTTGCCAATGGGCTTCCAATTGGATTCCATGAGGGTGGAGAATAGTGAGTGATACGGTGTGGCTATGTCCCTACTCAATCTCATCTTGAATTGCAATTCCCATAATCCCTATATATCATGGGAGGGACCAAGTGGGAGGTAATTGAATCATGTGGGTAGTTACTTCCATGCTGTTCTCGTGACAGTGAGTGAGTTCTCAAGAGATCTGATGGTTTTATAACCGGCCTTTCCCCCTTTGCTTAGCACTTCTCCTTCCTGCCATCATTGAAGAAGGACGTGTTTGCTTCCCCTTCCACCATGATTGTAAGTTTCCTGAGGCCTCCTTAGCCATGCAGAACTATGAGTCAATTAAACTTCTTTCCTTTATAAATTACCAAGTGTCAGGAAGTTCTTTATAGCAGCATGAGAACTGACTAATACGATGGGTGATGGTAGGATGGATTACTTTTCTATTGTGCTGGAACAATTTACCATAAACTCAGTGGCTTAAAACAACATGCATTTATTATCTCACTGTTCTGTAGAAGTCCAGTGGGCTCAGTTGGGTACTCAGCTTTGGGTCTCACACAGCCAAAATCAAGTTGTTGGACAGCCTGGGCTCCCACTTGGAGGCTCTGGGGGAGAATCTACTTCCACCTCTTCTGGTAGGTTATGGGCAGAATTCAGTTTCCTGAGACTGTAGGACTGAGGTCCCTGAATTTCCTTGCTGCTGTCAGCTGGTGATTCTTCTAGCTTCTAGAGGCTGCCCACATTCTTTGGCTCATGGCCCCTTCCTCTGTCTTTGAAGCCAGCTACGGCATATTGAATCCTGTCATGCAATGAACCTCTCTGACTCCCTGTTCTGCTTTCCTTTTTTACTTTGAAGGGCTCATATGATTACTTATGTTGTGCCCACACCAGATCAGCCAGGATATTCTCCCGATCATAAGGCCAATCGACTAGTGACCTTAATTACATCTGCAAGGCCCTTTTCTCCAAGTAGCATGATGTATTCATGGGCATAATACCAGAGGGCAGAGATCATGGGGGCCAAAATTCTGCCTACCACAGACAGCAACACCCCTCCAGGAATAGCAGGGGGCTGTGGGGTCCAGGGGCCTCCCATAGATCCAAACTCATTGCTCAAGCCTCTTTCTGCATCCCAGCACTAGTGCTTAGCACCTCCCCAGTTGTCCCACCATCTGCTGGGTCCCACCATGCTCTGCATCCCTCTTTTTGGTCTCAGCACCCTGTGAATTACCCCCAAGATTGCAGAAACAAGTGTGTTTCCAGGTTCTGTAACTCCATGTCCACCCTTTGGCTACTTCCTGTCATTGTGAATCTCTAGATCACACCAACTTTTTAAACTAGATATCTGTCTTCAATCTGAATTTCTTAAAAGGCTTCTATTTTCCTGAGCAGATTCTGACTGGTGGAGGTACCCTATGATGGAAGGGCCCTGCAGATTTGGGAAACACAAAGTCAACCAAAGTTAAGCAGTTTTTCTTCTTGCAGAACTTCTCAGAGCATTGAATCTATGAAGGGGCATTGTGGATATCGAAAAGGGGGATCAAGCAGAAAGCATCACTATTTCCAAACATTGTTTCTCAAAGCAGCACTTGTTTTGTAGAGCATCTTGTGGACCTGGTGTTCATAAAACTTTGACAAATACTGTCACCATTTAAATCCTCTCAAGTTATCACATAAGTTCTAATCAGCACTCAATATTTGATTAACAAAAATTGTACCTATGTTTATGGAATTTAGAATAGCATCTGGGAGTTGATTCTGATGGCTAGGAAACTTAAAACTGATATAATAAACTTATTTTTGCAAACAGTTTCCAACAGTTACCTTTCTACCAGGTGTGGAAGATCCCGCCAAAGAACTGTCATCTCAAAAATAATGATTAGTGAAGGGGCTTAACCAGGTAAAGGCCAGATTTCCTTCTAGTTATTGCTTTTAAGAGGCTTAACCGTGAATGTGTGTACAGCAGGTTTCCTTCCATGCCCTCTGCTTGCTCCTTCCTCTGTGGTTTTTCTTCTCCTCTCTAGCCCCATCCTGTTGGCTGCTTGGGCTCCCCCTTTCCCTCACCTAGGGAAAGCAGGTAACCCCAAAGGAGAAACAGATCAAAGGAGTCACAAAGGGCCCCACGGCAGAACAAGGGTTAAAAAATCTACTCCCCTCTTGATGAATTCTTATACAGTCATTAAAAATTATAATTATGATGACTTTGCAGCAACATGAAAAATGCTTATGATATAATTAATGCTAAGTGGAAAATGCAGAACACAAAATGATAGCTACACTATGATTACAACTCTTTAAATTGTATGTTCGTGGGGACAAAACTGGAAGGGAACATGGGAAAAAAACAACATAGTATAATTTGTCGGGGATGATATTGGTATCATGAGCAAACTTTTCCTCTCTTTATATTTGGCTAATGGTTATATAATGCTGAGCAAATTTTTACAAACTAAAATAAAGAACAGCCTTAAGAATGTGTGCAAGTGAGAGAGGATAGTCATTCATCCTCATTTTCCTGAGGGTGAGAAAGTGGGATCTATAAATTAGGATAGGAATAGTCAAGCTGTTTTTTATCTCAAAATGCCATTTGGTTTTTGTTGCTTAAAAGATAACGTATCATGCATCCGAGTGGCCAACTATGTCCTATTTGGGGAAGACAAGACTTATGTTACTGTATTAGTCCATTCTCACACTGCTATAAGGACATACCCAAGACTGGGTAATTTATAAAGGAAAGAGGTTTAATTGACTCACAATTCCACAGGGCTGAGGAGACCTCAGGAAACTTACAGTCATGGCAGAGGGGAAGCAAACATGTCCTTCTTCACATGGCAGTAGCAAGGAGAAGTACAGAGCAAAAGTGGGGAAACCCCCTTATAAAACCATCAGCTCTTGTGAGAACTCACATACTATCATGAGAACAAGATGAGGGAAACCACCCCCATGATTCAGTTATCTACACCTGGTCCCTCCTATGACATATGGAGATTATGGGAACAACAATTCAAGATGAGATTTGGGTGGGGACACAGCCAAACCATATCAGTTACTAACGGTTTTGGGCTCTGTCTTAGTTCATTCAGGCTACTATCACCAAAACACCATAAACTGAGTGGCTTATAAGCAGCAAACATTTCTCACAGTTCTGGAGGCTAGGAGGTCCAAGGTCAAAGTGCCAGCAGATTTGGTATCTGGTGATGGCCCGCTTTCTGTTTCATAGGTGGCACCATCATGCTGTGTCTTCATATGGTAGAAGGGACAAAGAATCTCTCTGGGGTCTCTTTTATAGGGCATTAATTCTATTCATGAGGGCACAGCCTATCAAGATAGCTCACCTTCTAACACCATCATCTTGGGGTTAGGATTTTAACATATGAATTTGAAGGTGGGGAGCATAAACACTCCGTTGCAGGCCCTAATCTAAAAGGTGACTCCATCATCCTTAATTGTGGCAGGAAAACAAGAAGAGATCAGAGCTTTTTGCTGGGTGTGGATGGGAACTGAGAAAACTGAGAAGAAGGACTAGCAGGGAGGACCCTGAATAGGGCCCATTCACCCAAGGTCACATCCCAGAATATTGTCTATGAGGGTTTATAGCAAGGAGATGGCAATGGAAGAAATGCACCAGCCACAGGCCCAGGGTATCTTACCGGCAGGCCAGCCCCACTTTGTGTACGAGGCACTTGTACCCCTTCCCTCAGAGCACCTACGTCCAGTGGTCCAGCGATGGCATAAACAAACACAGTTCCCTGCCTGAGCTGTGGTTCTTAGGACTGGTGAGCCCAGAGAGACCTTGTGGACTAGCCAGGTGGTGGAGTGACTCCAGGGAGCACACTGAACACATAGAATATTCAAAGCGGGGTGGATGGGAGTACAGGCTGGAAGAAGGGCTGTTGAGAGTGTTTCTGGTCAGGGAAGCAAGATGAACATGTGACAGTGAGCAGGGCTCCCCTAATGACATTTTGGCCAAGAAAGCAGCCTGGAGGTACTCAGTCAGGAATTCATTGTGGAGAGTGGGACTGTGGGGTGCTCAGAAGCCAGGTAGTATGGAGGGAGGGGAAAGGAGGAGGGCTTATTTCCGACCACTGGGAGGCTGGCCAAGAATCAGAAGTGTGGCAGGCCCTAGGAGGAGGAAGTGCTTGGCAGCCAGCAGAGCATGAATTGGAGAGACTCCTGGGCTACCAAACACTATGGAGATTGTATTAGTCCATTCTCACACGGTTAATAAAGACATACCCAAGATTGGGTAAGTTATAAAGGAAAGAGGTTTAATTGACTCATAATTCTGCAGGACTGGAGAGACCTCAGGAAACTTACAATCATGGAAGAACGGGAAGCAACATGTCCTTCTTCACATGGCAGCAGCAAGGAGAAGTGCAGAGCAAAGGAGGGGGAAAAGCCCCTTATAAAACGATCATCTCGTGAGAACTCACTCGCAATTGAAAGAACAGCAGCATGGGGGTAACCGCCCCCATGATTTAATTACCTTCCACTAGGTTACTCCCATGACATGTGAGGATTATGGGAATTACATTTCAAGATAAGATTTTGGTGGGGACACAGCCAAACCATATCAGAAGTCAAGAACAGAAGCTGAGGTCTGGATAAGCCCAACTCCCAGGCATCTGATGGCTCTATGGGGCAATGTTGTCTTGAGCTTCCCACTCCCACCTGCAGCAGAGGTGCTGTTCAAATGCTAAATTTGATCCCGAGAAAGGATCCCAGCTCTCAAATACCTGTCAAGTGTGCTGGACACCTGCCAGGTGTACCCAGAGCCTGAGCTACCAGCAATATCTGAGTTCAAAAGGGTGAGTCATGAAAGTGGTGTGAAGAAGGCATGTAGCAAGCTGAAGAACAGTCTTCCAAAGATGTCCACCGCCCAATCCCAGGAAAAGTACATGGCAAAAGGGACTTCGAAGATGTAATTAAGGCCATAGACATTAAAATGGAGAGACTATCCTGGATTATCTACTTGGCCAAATGTAATCACAGTGTCTTTATGAGAGTGAGGCAAGAGGGGTCAGAGTCAAATAAGGAGATGTGACAATAGAAGCAGAAGTTAGAGTCATGTGAGGCCAAAACCAGCCTCTAAAAAGCTGGAAAAGGCAAGAAAATGATTTCTCCCTAGAGCCTTAAGAAGCAACACAACTCTGCCAACACCTTTATTTAAGCCCAGGAAAACTGATTTCAGACTTCTGACCCATAGAACTGTAAGATTATAAATTTGTGCTGTATTAAGCACCTATGTTTGTGGTTCTTTGTTACAGCAACTATAAGAAAGCAATGCATGGAAATTAAAAACAAAAGCCCCAGGAAGGCAGCAAGTAGAGATCTTTAAACTGCAGCTGCAGCTGCTTCAGGGCTGGGGCACTTGGTAGTGTCAGACGGTGATTTTGCACATAGCAATGTGGACTTCTGAGTAACAGGAGACAGACTTCCAGGAAGCACTCAGATTGTCGGGTGCTTGTTTCTGCCTTATACAAGTTAAAATATACCAGACCTTATATTACGTACCTGACATACACTTCCTCACTTAATTCTCAGAACAACTCTACAATGCAGGCACTATTGGCATCCCCATTTCACAGAGGTAGAAACTGAGGCTCAAGTGGGTGAGGTTATGCACCCAAGCAAGAGAGCTAGGATTTGAAACCAGGCAGCCTGACCCCAGAGCCTATGCTGAGAACCACTATATTATGTTGTGTGATAAAAAGAAAAGAGTGCTAACTCTACTGTCTGCCCCATACAGCAGGAGCAGGCTGTCCAGAAAGTGGGAGCAGAGAACGTGTATTCTGTGGAGAGAGCTGTCCCTCTTAAATAACTATGTGGAGTGTGTTTGTGTAGTAGCAAGTGGGCCCAGAAAGGGCTGGCTTTAGGCACAGAAAGACAAACTTTGCATGTTCTCACTGGTTTGTGGGAGCTAAAAATTTTAAAACATGAACTCATGGAGATAGAGGGTAGAGTGCTGGTTATTAGAGGCTGGGAAGGGTAGCAGGAAAGTGGGAAGTGGGAATGGTTAATGGGGATACAAATATAGTTAGATAGAATGAATAAGATTTAGTATTTGATAGCACAACAGTGTGTCCACAGTCAACAGTCATTGTTGTATATTTTTAAATAACTAAAAAATTATAGCTGGAATGTTTATAACCTAAAGAAATGATAAGTGCTTGAGGTGGTGGATAACCCATTACCCTGATGTGATTATTACTCACTGTTCACCTGACTCAAATATCTCATGTACCCTAGAAATATGTATACCTACCATGTACCCATAAATTTTTTCTTAACTTAAAAAAATAATAAATTTTTAAAAATAAAGGGCTGACTTTCTAGAACTCCAAATAATAAACTCCATACAACCTAGGCAAGACATTCTCTGGGCTTTGAAGGCTTACCCTGGTGATCTAAATGTCCAAGAATGTAAGGGATTGACTGAATAAATTATAGTTCATCAATACAATAAAACATTAGGCAGCTTTTTAAAACGATGGTATAGATGATGTAGATCTATATTTATTGACATAGGGAGATGTTCCTAATACATCATTAAGTCTAAAAAGCAAGCGCTAAACTGTCCACAGCAGGAACACCCACACACACAGAGAGAGAAAAGGTCTGGAAATGCATATACAGAAAGCGTTCACAGTGATTATCTCTAAGGAGTAAGAAAACAGGTGATTTAGGTTTTTTTCTTGCTGCTTGCTTATCTTTTTTCTCAATTTTCTACAATAAAAAGAAATTGCTGGAATAATCTTTAAATGTGGGAAAACTGAACTTTGGTAGTTGCAAGCAAGGAACATACAATGATAAAAAGTGTTTTGAATCATCCACTTAGCAGACCAAACACAGATAAATTTACATCAATTTCATCCTTACTACCACCCAGCCAGGTAAGGATGGGAGTTCCCATTGTTCCAGATTTTTTTTTTAATTGAAGCTCAGAGAGTTTAAGTAATTTTCCCCAAGATCACCCAACCTGAAAGCAGTAGGCTGAGATTTAACCTACATCTGTCTGGCTCCAAAGACGATGCTCTCTCTACTACAAGACTCTAATATTTAAGCTCTAGTACCATGTGGGTTTCAAACAAGCAGGAATGTTAGAAGGAATCTAAGTGGACCAGAGGATATTGAGAGAAAATAAGGAGAGAATTGGGAAGGCCAAGAGTTCACGAATACGCTGGAGCAAGGTCTCTCAACCTCAGCACTTCTGATGTTTTGGGCATACTAATTCTTTGCTACAGGTGAAGGGAAGAGGTCTGTGCTTTGCAGGATAGTTGGAAGCATCCCTGGTCTTTCCCCATAGATGCAGTAGCAAGCCACCTAGCTGTGATCACCAAAAATGTCTTCAAACATTGCCAAATATCCCCTGGAGAGCCAAATCACCCCTGGCTGAGGGCCACTGCTCTAGAGAATTGTTACCACCAGAATGACATGGCAGTGGCCCTGGAATGCTGTTTGTTACTTACTATTCATATTCAGGCTTAAGCCAACCATATAGTACACTCCACAATGTTAACTCTGTCCTCCTCAACTAATCCTTTAGTCCTTATGTATGCTGAACTCAAACAACTCCTTCAGGCATTGTTCAAAACAAATGTCCTAATTGGTGAGCTCCAAGTGACATTGTGGCTGTTGTCCTAATCTCCAGAAAGGACAGAAAATTAAGTTGCACCATTCCAAGAACAACCCCTTGAATGGGCCTTTTGCTACCCTTCTGTGGGGGTTCATCCATGCCCCTGCATTCCCTGAATTAAAAGTAAGGGAAGCTGTTTTTTTCTTGTAAATACCAAGCTGTGCAGTCATTACAAGCTTGCTTGGAGATAATCAGGACTGACACTTGCTGTACATGCAGGGTTTATTGGAGACCACCCACAAAGTCAACTCAATGCAAAATGACACTACTAAGTAATCTAATCCCAAAATGTAGATTTCATTCCAACAAATTGCACACAAGTGGGTCTCCTGCTGGTTTAACTGTTGCCTGGAAAGCCAAACCCAACTGCATCCGTGGCAAATATGTTAACACAAAGCATCCAACCATAAACAGAGAATGAAAATGCCATGTCTGGGACTGTAAACACTGGATATTGCGGAGAAGAACATGAACTCCTTTATACTGAGTTAAAATATGATTAGAAGACGAGTTTGAATACCCTACCTTTGTCCTAACTCATTCCCCCTTTGAATCGAAGACCAAAAACAGTAACCAAAAGATGAAGCAATTAAGTATATTTCTCTTTGCATCAAAAACTCTTGCATAGTGCTTTCTGCAGGGTCTTATGTTTTGAGATTAACCAAAATTTTACTGCACCAGCACCATGATTTTATCCTTACATGGTAAGTATGTATCTACAGCTCCAAAACACACAGTCCCCACCCTCCAATAGAAAGGGCATTTTGGCCAGGCACAGTGGCTCATGCCTATAATTCCAGCACTTTGGGAGGCCGAGGCAGGAGTTTTGCTTGAGCCCAGGAATTCAAGACCACCCTGGGCAACCCAGCAAGACCCTATCTCTACAAAAAAAAATTTAAAAATTAGCTGAGGCCAGGCATGGTGGCTCACACCTGTAATCCCAACACTTTGGGAGACTGAGGTGGGCAGATCTCTTGAGGCCAGGAGTTCAAGACCTGCCTGGCCAACATGGCATTTCTACTAAAAATACAAAAATTAGCCAGACGTGGTGGTGCACACCTGCAGTCCCAGCTACTCGAGAGGCTGAGGCACAAGAATCGCTTGAATCCTGGAAGCAGAGGTTGCAGTGAGCTGAGATTGCACCACTGCGCTCCAGCCTGGGCAACAACACAAGACCCTGTGTCAAAAAAAAAAAAAAAAAAAAAAAGGAGGAAAGGAAAGGAAAGGAAAGGAAAGGAAAGGAAAGGAAAGGAAAGGAAAGGAAAGGAAAGGGAAGGAAAGAGCATTCTATTAAAATATTCAAAGAAAAAATCAGGTATACAGTTGGCCTCCTATATCCATGTGTTCCCATAATAGTGGATTCAACTAATTGTGGATTGAAAATATTTGGAAAAAATAAAAAATGACAATACAACAATAAAAAGTTACAAAACAACAATATAGTAAAACAATTATTTATATAGCATTTACATTGTATCAGGTATTGTAAGTAATCTAGAGATGATTTAAAGTATACAGGAGGATGTGTGTAGGTTATATGCAAATACTAGGCCATTTTATATAAAGGACTTGAGCACCTGTGGATTTTGACATCCAAAGGGGCTCCTGGAACCAATCCCCCAAGGATACCTACAAAATACTGTATAAATAAAGAATTGATGAGACCAGAGAATTTTTTTTAATGTCTCATAGGGTAGAGTTTGACCACAAATTCAGTGTAAGCCAACAATTTGACAAGGTTTCCTAAAAGGTTAATACCATCTTAGTATGCATTGATAGAATTTACCTCTTGGCTTAAAGGAAATAGCAGTCTTTGGTCAAGTGATCTGGCCACATGTACAGAACAGGTATTCTAAGACTGACATTAGGGTAGACATCTGTGGTGCTTGGCCCCTTGGCATCATTTTGGGTAATAGCTCACCATAGAGGGTGCCATCTTTGAGTAGTAAAGTCTGTCCCGGGTGCCATGAGACAGGACTCTCCAGTTTGTCCCTAACTCAGGTCCCCACCAACTCATCACCCCTAAGGCAGGGACTGTATCTTAGCCCTCTTTTGCCTCCCCTCACAGCACTGAAAACAGTGCTAGTCACATTGTGCGCACTCAACAAATGCCTGATGGATTTTCAGGGAAATCTGCACTGAGATCATTTCTACATTAAGAAACTTAGAAGGAAAGAAAAATGACTATACCATTTAGACTAGTGATTTCCAAACTGAGAGTCACAACTCATTAATAAAGTTTAAGTAGTTTAGTAAGTCCATAACCAATATTTTTGTCTTGAGAAAATGAAAACAAAATGTGTCTATGAAGAAATCTTCAGGGTGCCCCTCTCCTGTTTTGTAGAGCTACATTAGCAACCCCCAAAATCCAAGTCTCCACCCATTCTGTACCTGTACCCACAACAGAACATGGCTGAAGAAAGTCATACAACCACACCCACTGGTCTTCCTGTAATTTGCTTCCATTATCTCGACTGGGTCCATATGCCAGTCATTACACTTCATCCTGGCCCTGCTACCTTCCAAGACAACCACCCTTTCCCATCCTCCAGGTCCTCTTCTCCCATCCTCTCTCTCAGCACTTCACCTGGCTTCTATATCACTGAGAAAATAGAAGTTCTTAGAAAAGAACTGCCACAGTCTCCCATCTCCACTTCTGCCACCCACCAGCATCTGTTCCCATCGACTCTACCTTCCCCCTTCCTATGGAGAGATCATCCTTGCTGCTGGAGAAGGTCGGCCTCTTCACCCATACACCAGATTCCACCCGCTCCCACTCAAGGACATGGCCCCAGCAACCTTCCTCCTCTCTTACATTATCAAAATTTTCCTTCTCTAGCAGATTATTTCCCTTGGCATGTTATTTCTCCCACCTACAACAAAAACAAACCTTTTCTCCCTCTACTTTCCCTCCAATTACCACTCCATTTGTCTGCTCCCCAATATGATAAAACTCCTTGCAAGAGTTGTCGAATCTGCTTTGCCAAATCCTGTTTTCTCATTTCTCTTTTATGTTCCCTTCAGTCAGGTGATTATGCCCATCACTCCACCAGAATTACTCTTGGCAAAATCACCAGAAACATCCACACAGCTACATCCAACTCCCAATGCTCAGTGTTCATCCTACATATCACCGGACATGGTTGCTCTCTTCCTTCTCCTTGAAATACTTGCATCGCTTGGTTTTCAGGCTGCCATACTCTTCCAGCTTTTCTCCTTATCTCATGGCCATTCCTTCTCATTCTTATTTATGGACTCCTGAGTCCATATTAGAGCCTCCTGATCTCCCCAGCCTCCTCATTCTGGAGAGCCCATGGCTCAGCATTTGGGTCTTCTCTGCATGCCCCACTCCCCTGGTGTTCTCATCCAGTTCCTTGGTTTTAAATACCATATGTCCACTGATGATTCTCAGATTTCTATTTCCAGCTAGAACCTCTGTCTCAACTCCAGACTCATACATCCAATGTCTTCTCATCTTTCCCAACCTGTGTAGACATCCTGATACTCTCCACCCCAAAATCTGTTCTTCTGTATAGCCTTTCCCATCCCAGTTGCTGGAAACTCAGCCCTTCCTGCTGCTCAAGCACCAAACCTCAAATGCATTCTTTCCTCCTTTCTTTCACACCGTGATTCCAATCCACTAGAACATTCCGTTTGGCTCTGTCTTCAAAATATAACCAGAATCCAACAACTTCTCACCACCTTCAGCAATACCCCCATACTCTAAGTCATCATCACTGTTTTACCTTGATTATGTTACCTTGCTCCCTTACTGTCTATCCTCAACACAGCAGTCAGAGCGAAGCTGTTAAAACACATCAGATCAGGCTTCCAGCACACTCACTTCTATGCAAAATCTTAACAGGATGCTTTTAAGTCTCATCAATCCGGCCCTCTTCTGCCATGAGGGCTACAGAGATGCCACTTGCTCGCAGCTCAATGAATAGATGTTATTGATATGGACAATCTGTTTATTAGGAACTGCTATAGCCAGCTAATCATTTCATTCATAAACTACCAACTAGCTCTCATCCTGGAATCCTTTTGACTAATTCAAGTCAGGTGTGATCCTGTGACCTCCAGGTGAGCAGTGGGGTATCCAGTTTGCCACCCCCGGAGCCATCCATTCCTCTAGCTTTAGAGTCCTGATGTTTCGTGATATTCCCTTCCCTGAAAAATCTCCAGTCACCCAACTCCATGCAGGTGCATGCCTAAAATCTGTAGCTGCAGCAGCTCCTGCTGGTATCAGTGCAGCTGTTTCTTTTCATGAGCCTCTTTTGTGCACTGACGTATCTAAAAAAAGAGGGGGAGTGTATTGAATTTCAGGAGATAAACCAGCTGGCTTAAGACAGAGGAGGAAGAAAAAGATGACACGGTCAGTGGGACACTTTTCATGAGAACATATTTCCAGAAATCCAGGTCCATGTGGGGTATTGCACAGTGTTAATCTTGCCTCTGAGATATGGATTAAGGAGATTCTGCCCATAAAGATGCATGCCTTTCAAATACTCCTCTGAGTCTGGAAAGTAGAGACAGCTTAGGAGCTCAGAATCTGAACATTGTCACTGTAGCCTGCTCTCCAGTTTCAAATTCACTTTGCTTTCTTCCCTGTTTTAATTTTTATTTTTTCCAGGTGTGGAGATTGGTTAAGTGGCCACAACGTACTCTTATTTAACAACATCAGCACCGACTGCTTGAGGACTCAGTTAGCTAAACTGGCACTGGGGCCAACATGTGACCTTTTGACCCTGTAATTGCAAATATGGAGCTGTTTGTTTTTTCAGAAGTGTCTAAAACATGTGGAACAGGTATAAAGTTTCCACATGAGCCAACCTCTTTGGTTTGCTCTGATTTAAACAAACTGCTTCCCACAGCTGTGCCAAGAATATCCTTTCCAGTCTCATCTTTTTGAGCAACCCCAAGCTCAGAGCTTTCCAAAATGGAATTTTACCATGTCTCAGATGTGGCAAAATCTTAAACCAACACTTCTCCGTGCCAGAATAATGCAACCTAGCTCAGGAAAATCAAAGCTGCATTTCTATTAAACAAGATTATTAACATGGTAGAAAAGAGGAGACTATTTTGTTAATGATCAAATATACAGGCTTCAGCCAATTAAAGCTTTGAAGCAAATAATCATAGATAGAATCCCTCACTGGAGCTAATCATTACAGCAAATGACATTTGAAATCTTCTTTCCTACTAACTATAGGAATTGAACACTAAAACAAGTTGCCAGCACAGCATTTGATCTTCTGAGCTCAAAGTGCACTTGTTCCAAATTGCAGAGCCTTGAACTCAATTGGGACAATGCCTTCTTCTGCCCAAATGAGCTAAAAATAAGTTGCAGTGAAACTTACTAATCTAGTGTATGCTAGTGACAAAAACCGAGGCCTGGCAAAGCTGCAGGGAACAGAGCTGAGTGCTGGGATAAAGCAAGCTCCAAACAGCCTGTCTCACTTCTTGACTGTAATTACCTGCCCATTCCTTGAGCCAATCGGCCCAAGTGGTTTACATGAGCTAACCAAGTAATCAAGTCTTCTGCGGGCCAGTTAGCTCTGCTGGGGTTTTCAGTCCAAGACTACACCCCTCACTTGGCCATTCACCCATTTAAAATGCAAGCTCCTTCTCCCCATGGAGCAAGCAGCCTGCAGAGGGTGAGGGAAAAAATTATCTACCTTTGCTAAAACAGCTCATAGGTTTTCGCTAATGATAGATTGGGATCTTGTCATCATCAAAACTGGAGAGAAGAGAAGGCTACTGTGGATTCTAGATTGGTGAATAGACTATGAAGTGAACATCCCATTCCAAAGAGGTCCTATTTTTCACATTTAATACGGTAAGTATGCATATGTACCCAACAATTACTCATGGTCAATGTCATAGTAATAAACCCTGGCATTTTTATAGTACTTTACAATTTACAAAACACATTCACACATGTCAATATTTCTTAATCCTATTAGATGATAATGGTAAAGTAGGCATTATTACCCTACCTTATAGATTAAAAAAAAAAAAAAAATGCTGAAACTCAAAGAGATCAAGTCATTTACCCAACATCATTCTGGGAAGCAATTAGAGAACTCCCAAGTCCCATCCAGACTTCCTAACTCCCAGGTGCTCACCTCAACACATACTGTTTCCTGGATGAATAGATTTTCACACCTGCCCCTAGAGAAATAACAAAAAGTTCAAAGTTGCAACTCTGATCAATCTCATGTGTGCAGATAAAATGGAACACATTTATCTGTAAGGGGAAGAAATAAGGATTTTCCCTCCCTTATCCCCTGCTGTAACTAAGCACAACTGTGTCCACATGTCTATGACCAAAAGTACTAAATTTTCCATTACACTGGTCCTTCTCACCAGTCACTTAAGGATCACTTAAGAGCTAAACAATTATTGTGACCCTTCCTTCCTCACCCAAATGTCACATGTACTCCCTGGAGTAGAAGCCCCTTGGCCAGGCGCAGTGGCTCATGCCTGTAATCCCAACACTTTGGGAGGCCAAGGTGGGTAGATCATGAGGTCGGGAGTTTGAGACCAGCCTGGCCAATGTGGTGAAACCCCGTCTCTACTAAAAATATAAAAATTAGCTGGGCGTGATGGCACATACCTGTAGTCCCAGCTGCTTGGGAGGCTGAGGCAGGAGAATTGCTTGAACCCAGGAGGCGGAGGTTGTAGTGAGCCAAGATCGCAACATTGCACTCCAGCCTGGGCAACAGAGCAAGACTCCGTCAAAAAAAGAAAAAAAAAGCCCCTTATGGGAAGAGACTCATGATGGTCTGCTGTGCCTAGGAAAGCTCATTTCACTTAGCAACAGTTCATTAAATGTTTGCTTTTTATCAGTCTGGAAAAGTAAAAGTCCATCAGGCTGGAGCATGGAGCCTGGCATAGACCACCTTGCTTCCTCCCTAATGATGCTCACTCTCCTCTGATACAGCATGAGAGATGGGACCTTATGGCAACAGGAACAAAAACAATAGTCCATGTTCAACACAGCCTCTAGGTTTTGAAACTACCTATTGTTTCCTATTTAAAGGATTTCATACACGCAATACTCTTCCTACTGAACATAGTAGTGTATAAAGAAAATAAGTCTTAGACTCCACCTCGGAGAGTAAATTAAAGGAGGTTGCTCATCTCTAAGGCAGCTCCATGATGTGAACAGGCAGGGAAGCACAGTACCTGTTCAGAACACTGAAGGATTAAGGGTGGACAGGGCACACAGCTGTGAGCTACAAACCAGGGTTAGGTGGAATAAGGAGTATTAGAATATGGACTCTGCCTTGGCCTGTCCAAGCAGACATCATCAATGGATCACAGCACCCTTTAGTCTAGCCAAAAATTCTGATCCTCCACACTGGACGCTTCAGGAAGCCACCACCACTCACTTGGGATCACAAGCAAGATGCCACCTCTTTGCCAAATTTGTGCTTAAGGCCATTTTCTCTAAACAGAAGTCTGTTTCACATGTTAAACATAAATCATGGTGCTTCTTCATATTCCTCTGAGTCCAAGATTCCTGATATCAGATTAACAATCCAATTTGATGGCCTGGACTCTTGACCTCAATTCTTGGTTGCTCTCTGCCTCTTCCCAATTGCCAGTTCCCTAAACCCCCTCCTACCCACCAGGGATTCTGACCCAACCTTGGTGACCTGCCCCAACTCCTGATTCTTCCTGGCAGCCTTCTTGTCATTCTTCCCACTGATTTAACTCCCCATCACTGGAGCTCAGCAGGAAGTGCCTTGACTAGCTCAAGACTATCCTCCATGCATGCGTAATGGCACAAGGGCACTGAAGAACTGAAATAGGCAGGGAAGATGTAGGAGAATTCAAGAGTCATCAAGGAGAAAGGGAGAAGACTTAGCTGATGGTTCACAGTCGCCCTCCATGTGGAGTGTATCTGAAGGTGGGGCCCAGTCTTCACATATCCCATCAGAGAAAGTGAAAGATTCCAGTCCTGGATTTTTCTGCTTTACAGTGAAGTTTCTGCCTTCGAGGTAAGGAGCAGATGTTTCCTAAGCTCCCAGGGATTTATCTGCCTTGTTCACACCTTCAGCAGACAGTTCATTGCAGTTTTAATTTATATGGTTCTGTCTCACTGGTGGGACAATAATTCTCGCTCCACTTTAAGTCACAAAATGGCAGCATAAAGGAAAACCAGGCTGTGTCTCATCACACCCAGCTTGCATCCCTCCCTGCTCCTCCTTTTCTTTATGCTTCACATGCTCCCTGAATCCAAACAATACAGTCAATCTCAGGTTTGCAACTTGCTGCCAAGAGAGGCCCCATGGCACAGCAGGGAGATCATAAATCTGGAAGCTGCTTGCTGGGTTCAAGGCCCAGGTCAACCAACAACTCACCAGCCAGATCACCGCCCATCTCTGAGCCTCAGTTTATTCATCTGTAACCTCAGGGTAGGTTGATCTTAATGATTTGTAAGGTCCCTTCCAGCCCTGACATTCTGTTAAACTCAAGTTTATTTGTGAAAGGAGGCTTTCAATCTCTGTTCACCTTGTCCCATCCCAAGCCTAAAAAAGCTACCCAAGTGCCCCTCTGCTGCGCCCAGCCTTTAGGCTTAGACCCACAGAGGGAGAATCATTCCCAGCTGCTGGCAGCCTAATCCAGTTGCCATGCAGGGAGTTTCATTATGCCTGTTTCACATGGGTCATGTCAAGTCAATGTGTATTTCTTAAATGCCTCTGACAAGCCCAGAAAGAGGGTGGAGCCACCGGGATCTCAGTGACTTCCTCTGTGAAATAAAAGGCTTGCACGTGCTACACTTCTAAGTGTAGCCTTCAGAGATGCCTCCCACCTCTGAAGTCCTGAGATTCAGGACTCCGCTGGGGGAAGGGTGGCTACTGCCCAGGGTTGCCAACTGCCAGCCCCACTCCTGACATGGCCCAGGCCCAGTTCCTTTCAAGCCTGTGCACCTTGGGCTTCATGTGGGCAGGGTAACCCCCAGTCCAGATATAACCACATGGAGATGAGGGGATGTGTGTGCGTCACGAACACAGTCACATACCCAACACTTTCTCCATGGCTGAGTCCCAGCCCTGCCCCCTCCCTGGCCTCCAGCTCTCTGGGCCACTCTGAGATGGATGGCAAAGAGGCAGATGCTTGTCTAGATGGTGTGATTGAAAGGGAGTTCCCCACACACCCTCAAACTATCTCCATCACAGACCTGCCTAAAATCCTCATCACAGGCACTCCAATTCTTTACATTCAGGCATCTTACTTCCAGAAGTTTCCTGTTAAATGCAAATATACACAGAAGAGTCACATGTACTCAGCCTTGGACTTCTTTTTCCAATGCCACCCTTTCACTAACATGTACCAGCTCCCTTCACTACTCCCCAGCAGCCTGAGTCCAGAGCAAAGATCTCTGGTAAACACAAGAACTCCCCCACTAAGAGAAAGGCACGAAACCTAAATTTATGGGGGAAAAAAAAAAACTAGATAGGAAGAAGGAGAAAACAAATTGTCATGCTATCTGACTTCCAACCTGATTTATGCCCTCCCACAACTAGGGAAAGAAACAGGAATTGGAAGAGGAATTGGTTGGAAAAGAAGAAAAGGATAAGGGATAATATAATGGTGATTTTCATACCCATTGTCTTATGGGTGTATTTAGGAATAAAAGTTCTCACTTTTTAGAGTTGTAAAGCCTCATCACATTTTATTTGATTTGGCTACATGCAACTCTCCTTAAATTACTGCACATGTTTATAAACTTGAATGAATAAAAATTAATTTTGAGTGGGGAGACTTAGAGGGATACGTGTAGATATGCAGAAGTAAACCACAGATATGCAGAATTGGAATTAACTCTCTGCCCTTCTCACTGAAGCCAGGAGGAAAACTGGAGTCACCCGCATGGAGCAGAATTTAGACCACATGGAAGACTTTCCTAAAGACAGAGTTATTGAACTGAAAGAGAGAATTAGAGGAGATTGGGAGATTCCTTTTTTCATAAATATTTTTTAAACAGAATCCATCCCATTTGTGACTGGATGAAATATGTACCCCCCCTCCCCATCGTTCATATGTTGAAGCTGTAATCTCCAGAGTGGCTGTATTTGGATACCGGGCCTTTAGGAAGGTAATTAAGGTTAAATAAAGTCATTAAGGTAAGGCACTGGGTTTACTGGCAGAAAATACGGCAGCATCCCCTTCAGGAGTCCAGCAGTCTCCTCACAATACTCTGGCCCATTGGTTCTAGAATCTGTGTCCTTTTTTCTAACATGCCACCTCCAGGCCTACTCAGCCATCCCTTTTTCTTTTTTTTTTTTTTTCTTGGAGTCTCACTCTGCCACTCAGCCTGGAGTACAGTGGCATGATCTCGGCTCACTACAACCTCTGCCTCCCAGTTTCAAGTGATTCTCTTGTCTCAGCCTCCTGAATAGCTGGGACTACAGGCATGCACCTCCACGCTCCGTCAAGGGGTCCAGATTTGACCTGTCAAGAAGTAAGAGGATGATGCTGTAGAGAAATGGAAAATAGCCATTGTCCCTCACAAACAAACCCAAGAGGGGCAGGCAGTGTGAACCTGTACACCTGGATGGAGATTTTTGTTTTGTTTTTGTTGTTTGTTTGTTTGTTTGTTTGTTTGTTTGTTTTTGAGACAATCTCACTCTTTTGCCCAGGCTGGAGTGAAGTGGTGCAATCTCAGCTTACTGCAATACCCACTTCCTGTGTTCAAGTGATTCTCATGTCTCAGCCTGCCCAGTAGCTGGGATTACAAGCATACACCACTACACCCAAGTAATTTTTGTATTTTTAGTAGAGATGGGGTTTTGTCATGTTGGCCAAATTGGTCTCAAACTCCTGGGCTCAAGTGATTGGACTGCCTCGGCCTCCCAAAGTGCTGGGATTACAGGTGTGAACCACCACATCTGGCCTGGAATGGCTTCTTGAATCAAAAAGAACCAATGAAGAGTCTGACGTGTTACACTAGGGACAGTGTCAGGGGACAGCTGCCTTCAGGAAGCTGGAGGTGCCAGGATGGGGAAAATGAGGGAAATTTAAAAGGAAATTTGGGGGCAAATATCTCAGCTAAGCATGGGCTTAGGAAAAAGAATTGAACTGCCTCTAAAAGTTGGGACAACTTGCCTGTTTCTAACAAACCTCTGATTAACATTAACAGTAGAAATCTGTACTTGATAAAGGACTTCTGTTTCAAAGCTTTTGAAGGAGAAGAGTGAGGCTATTTTTTCTTTTTTTCCTAGTAAATATTTGCATCAAAAATTCTCAAGTTTGTTGCTATTAAAATGAGGTGATGTGGGTGTTTTCATTGGTACTAAGAGGAGCAGGTAAGCTGTAGAGTACTGGTAAGCTGCTGGAGGCCGGACTTGATTTGTAGTGTTTGCCAATTTCCGGGTTATAAATACTCCCACCAAGGGTGATTTCAAGCTACCAATGGTTTAACAAGCAGCTTGCAAAATTCCTGTTTAACCAGAGTCTCTGGCAAGTCACCACCAGCTGTCTGCAGCCAACTTCTGCAAGGCCTGCTAGCTGGGCAGGTGGCAGGTGACCCAGCACAGAACCAGCAGGGAAAGCCAGAAGACCAGAGAGCAGAGGAAAAACCCCAAAGGTGATGTCAGGAACGGAGGCAGATCCTCCTTTCCGGGATGCGTCTCTTCACGAGCACTACATAAGGTCCAACGTCATGGTCACCCAGCCATCCCACTTCCTGGAAGGGAGAAGCACATTTCTGTTCTTTGGGACGTGCTACCTTATCCCCTGCACACTGTGATTGTGCCATCTGGAGTCCAAGGGAAGAGCAGCAGCCACAGAGAATCCCCCAAATCCACCACAGTCTTAAACTTCCAACATGTCCACAAGAACTTTAGTTTACAGAAGAAAGAAAACAAAGGGAAGGAAGGGAATTTGATTCAGAAGAGATCTTCACTAACCATCGTAAAACCAATGAGCCCCACTTCCCCAGGGACCCCAAGAAAATTCCTATGGTTTCCTCCATAAAGTGAGGAAGAGAAAAGGAGTTCCCCAAATCCGTGTTTGGATTTGGCCAGACACATGCTGAATGTTTTTCCCCAGCAGATAGCAACAGGACCAGAGCAATTCCATCACCCATCTACCCCTGACCTTCTGTAGATGACACCTCTTGACTGACCTATACTCTGCACACTCACGTATAATTCATTTAAAACTTCATTCTGTGGTCCAGTGTGAGTCTCAAATAAAATACAAACATACATTTTTGTTTCCAAAACCAAACCAAACGCAGGAGCCAAGACTGGGGCTTATACCTCCCTAACTTACCCTTCAGTACCCAGCCCTGAGCTCTCCGCTTGGCCAATGTTCCATACATTTTTGTCTTTCTCCCCTGCAGAAATTCACCAGGGGATTCTCTCTAAAGGCTTATGCCAGTCACTTCCAGGGTGTTATGAAACCTATTTTTTGGCCCATGGGGCAGAGAATTGGGTAGAATTTGAGCCAGCACTGGCAAGCATTAAACTAATGCTTGATGAAGTGGATTAACAAAAAGGATTATCAATACATAACCTAGTGGTTCTTA
Organism: Rhinopithecus roxellana; assembly: GCF_007565055.1. Lineage (NCBI taxonomy): Eukaryota > Metazoa > Chordata > Mammalia > Primates > Cercopithecidae > Rhinopithecus > Rhinopithecus roxellana. The sequence continues at coordinate 29,853,830 of NC_044562.1, forward strand.
TTATATGTATGTGAGTTATCCATTTAAGAGTCCAGGTAGGGTAATACGTTTAAACAGTGCATACGTAAGAAGACACAGAGGGTGTGAATGATGCATATGTTTCCACCAGCCCTCTGGCTGTGCTTCAAGCTGAAAACTCCTGCATTTCCTTGGACTAAGGAACCACAACTAAGAAGCCATTTATCGGGAACGATAAAGGAGAAAGGGTGACCTCTGCTGGGGAAATGAGTTTGTATCTCATTATTTTCCCCAGCTCTGTGAAGAAAAAAGTGAATAGAGTGAGTGGAGGTAGAAATGTAACAATATCCTCCACGAACAAATGATCATTTTTCCCCACTAACAATTTTTACAGTCTCACCAACAAAAGGTCATTGTTTGGCGCAAGATCTCTTTAATGATGTGTAGAAATGAGATTCGACTAGGTTTTTATAATGTTTAATAATCATTCTCTAGAAAAAAATGAAGAAATGCTTTCATTTGGAACTGAATAATTTCCTTTATTTTCCTTTTTCTTTTTTGATATTTCACTAATGAAATGAAGAATTTGCAACTGCTTTTTAAACATGAGAACCACTTAGAATAAATGAAAGTCCAGCCACCAAATGTCTCATTAACGTCTACATGTATTTGTTGAATAAATCCATATTTCAGGAATTAAAATATTAAAAACACTTTCAAACAATCTCTACGTTTTACAATTGAATGTTTTATGAAAAACGGGAAATACATTACATTGCTTTAAAACTCAGCAATGCTCAGAACAAAATCACTTCCGTGTCGTTCTCATTACGTTGCTTGATTTCACTCCTTTGCATATCTTTCATCACCTTTTGACAAGCAAAAAACATGTTGTGCTACTGACCCTCCAACAGCAGTCAGTTGTTAGTCAGACTTTCCCTGATTATAGACATCACTTTGGTCTCTAGCTTTGCCAAGTTTAAAGCAAAATACCTAACTTCAAGTTTTCCATAGAAAAGCTGGGCGAGATCTTTTTAAATCTAGTTTTTGAATTGTGTGATGCCAGTGCATATGTAATTCTTATGTGTGTATAATTAGGCTCATCGAGGGAGGGAGTGAAGAGGGGACACACAGGAAAGCAGACTTGGAATCTCATTCAGAGTTATAGAAGCTGGATTACTCTTTTGGGAAACCATATGTCTTTTGGGAGCCATGACTATAAAAGACATCAGTATCCACTGTAATGGAACCCATGCTCTATCTTTACCAATAAAATTTAACAAATCAACTTAAATAGAGTGTTTCTTTCAATGACTGTTTATAAGCCGTACATAATAAAAGATGTATATCTTTGTCAGATGCTTTGCTTAAACCAGTGCACACTTCCTTCCCACTTCCCTCAGCCTGATGAGACAACAGACTATTTCACGGTCAACAGCTTTTTGGAAATTGGGCAGAGAGGACAGAGAAAGGGAAAAGAGTAGATTTAACGTTTATTGGTTGGGCTCCTGCCTGGGCCTAAACTGGGGTGGGCAGGGAGGAGAAAAGAATAGGAGTGAAAACAGGTCAAACAGGACTCATTCCCAGCACTTGCCATGACCTCTTTACTCCCTTGCTTTTTCCTCTAATATCATAAATGTATTCATTCTTTCCTCAGAATATCAAGGAGATGTATCATTCCTTGAAGGCAATGTTTTTGCTTTCTTTTGTTTTATTTAAAAAAGTAGACAATGAATTAAGAAATTAATCAATTCTAAATGTTCATATTTATTTAAATGCCAGTAGGCATCAAGTTTTTTAAAAATTAACATAAGACCCTAAAAATTCAAGTAATTGTATCTAATATTAATGACAAGAAACAGTAAAGATGGAAGAAGCATATTCCTGAAACCATATGTATTTCTTCGACTTTATAGGTGCAATCATTCTATTAGCATTTGATAGACAACCATCAGTTAGGGAAGTCACTGCAAAGGCCTAAGTCATTTCTCTCATTTGATTAATATTTATTAAGCACCTGCTATATGCCACACACTGCTCTGGGCATTAGGGAGACAACTCTAATAAAGTCAGATTTCTTTCTGGTCCTTCTGGAGCTTATAATATCATCCCAGACATCAATCAACCATCCACAATTGTAAATATAAAATTGCAATAGTGATGAGTGCTACCACCGAGAGATAGATGGTGCTACGGGAGCATTGTTTTTCTTAAAGAATCCTGTTCTTAAAATCCATCTGCATAGTAGGAAAATCCAGCATTGTTGAATTCTGGCCTACAGCAGAAATAGCTCAAATCAAAGAACTAAAATCAACATTTTATAGGAACAACATGACCGAGCAAACTCTGAGGTAATAGTCAAAAAGGTTCTTGATTCAATTTAAATATATTTGTTCAGCATCTATGCTATGTAAAGAAGTGCTTATCAAACTTTCATGTGCTCGGGAATCTCTTGGCAATCTTGTTCAATGCAGATTTTGTCTCTGTAGGCCCAGGGTGGGGCCTGGGATTCTGCATCTCTAACAAGCTCGTAAGAGATGCTGATGCTTTCGGTCCCTTGATCATACCCTGAGTAGCTCCAGCTCAGGCAAAGATGCTGAACTAACGAGGCCACTGGATGTCCACCCCACCTCTCACCCCCATTAATCCCACAGGAGCCAGAAAAGTAAAGAAGAGAACATTGTGAGAAGCTCTTAAGTTGACTGGTAATGTTTTTTCAAATGAGGTTGCAAAGTGGTGGCTTTGTCCCAAGGCAGGAAGCAGCCCAGCAGGGTTGTGGGAAGAGAAAATAGAAAAACTGGTGGAATTCTACTCCTGCTTCCTCTCACCAACCCCATATCACCTTGGGGCAAACAGTGTCTACACCTCACCTGCCAAGCTCAGATATCCTCAGAAGAAACTGACCTCTGGAAGTTATTTCTATGTCTCTTCCCCTTCAAACTCCCAGGGCTGGAAAATTACAATCTGATCTTGATGGTGGGCCTCAAACTTGGCTGCACACAGAAATCACGTGGGGAGTTTGAAAGTCCCGCTGCTTGGATTCCACCTCCAGAGACTCCATTGAAATTGCCCTGGGGCACGACGTGGGCATCCAGATTTGTAGAGGCTTCCCAGGTCATTTGAATGTGCAGCCAAGATTCAAAACCACTGAATTCTATCTCCTGCAAATCCGCTTCTCTCTGAGGGACAAAACATGAAGGCCTTACCTAAAGGTTTATTTTGTGGGATAAGGAGCAACAGAATATAATTTTCAGAGCTTTCCACTCTGGGGCTCACCTAGCCCCATCCCCTGAGTTCACTGGAGCTAACAGGCCTGGACCTGCCTTTCTCAACATGTACTGCCTGTGGAGTCAGTGCCCTAGGGAAAAAAATGAGCACACAAAACAAAATAACAGGGCATTTGAGGAGCACAGACATCTCAAAAGGAAGAGGGCCTCCTAGACGACAAATTCCAACAGAAGCAGAAATACTAGGACAGATGGATCAGGTATTTTTAATCATCCTGGTAAATATATTAAAAGATAGAAGGAAAATTAATAAGAAGCAAAGAATACATAAAAAGAATCAAGCAGAAATACTAGTAATAAAAATATAAAAATACAAATAAAGAGCAGAATTGATACTACTGAAGAACAAATTAGTGATTTGGGATATCAGATTGAAAAAAAATACATCAGAAGGTAGAAGAAAAGGACAAGGAAATAGACAATATATTAACAAAAAGAAAAGCTAAGAGATAAGGAAAACAGATGCAGAGGTACTAACATCCAAACAATAGGAGCTCCATTTAAAAAAAGAAAAAAATGGAGGGGAAAAAGATTTGAGGACATAACAAAGATCAATTATTCTGCCACATCTATAGAGAGAGAAAGAGAGCGCAGAATATACACAAACACACACACACACGAGAGAGAAAAAAAAGAAAAACTCATACCCAGGTACACTATAATAAAACTTAAGATTTTTATAAAACAGAAAAAGTTCTAAAAGCTGTCATAAAAAGAGACCACATACAAAAGAACGAGAATCAGATTGGCATCAACGATATTGGATGCAAAAAAAATAGAGTAATGTTTTGACAGAATTGAAGGAAATAGAATTTAGAACCTATTATTTTATAGTCAACCAAACTGTCATTCAAATATTAAGGTCAAATAAAAATATTCTCAGGCATAGAAGATTTGCTGCAGAAAGATGTGCACTGTAAACTGTTTTGGCTAAAGTATTATGTATGAGAGAGAAAAATCCAGGAGACTCAGCAAGAGATTTGTGGAACAAGGGTGATCAAACACCTAAACACTTATTGCTTAAAAAGCAAAAAGCAAGCTAAGACCAATGAAAAGGAGAAAACATATCTGTAACAATGCAGAATTAAAAGCCTAGGTTATATCAACATAACAGGGCAGGGGAGGGAGCAAGGAATCCTATATTTTCACTTTGTTAAGAAGAATTAGGGAGATAAAAATATATTATTAAAAATAAAAGTAAGAAAAATAAAAGAAAGCATTGAAAAAGTAGCACAGCTGAAATAACAAGTTAGAATTATAAAAATTGGTCCATGTATGTCATTTATTATAACAAAGGTAGATGGATTGAGCTCACCACTTAAGACATTAGGTGTGACAGATTGGATTCATTTGTAAAATTCTGACACATGCTATTTACAAAAAAAATACCCCAAACATATAGATATGCAAAGACAGAAAGCAAAAGAATGGAAAAAGACATAGTACATAAATATTAATCAAAAGAAAACTGACCTAGCTATATTAATTCCACAAAACATAGCCTTTAAGTAAAGAGCATTATTAAGAAAAGAAGACCCTTGGACACAGCAATTTGCTCCCAGGTATAAGCACAGAGAAAATCATACGCATGTGTAGCAACTGAGGCAGATAGAATCTAAAATGGTCACCAACTATCCCTTCCTTCTGGTATTTATACGTGCAATCTCCTTCCTTTGACTGTGGGCAGGACTGGTGAATTACTTCTAACCAATAGAATATGGTCATGGTGATGGATGATATGTCTGTGATTACTTTACCTAAGAATATAAGGTTTGTCATGCCTGCAGACCCTCTTCCTTGCCAGCTTTAATGAAGCAGGTGATCACTCTGAGGAGGCCCACATGACAAGAAACTGAGGGTGCCCTCTGCCGAGAGCCAGCAAGAAAATGAGGCCCTGGCCTGGCAACCTGCAAAACCCTGAATCCTGCCAACAACCACATGCACTTAAAAGTGAATCTTCCCCAATCAAGCCTTGAGATTAGACCACAGCCCTGGACAACACCTCACCCTGGACAACACCTTAACTGCAGACTTCTGAGGACTTGAAGCAGAGGACCCAGCTAAGCACTGCCCAGACTCCTGACTCACAGAAACTGTGAGATAACAAATGTATGTTATTTAAGTAACTGAGTTTTGGGTTATATTGGCTGAGCACAGCGGCTCACACCTGTAATTCCAACATTTTGGGAGGCCGAGGTGGGTAGATCACTTGAGGATGGGAGTTCAAGACCAGCCTGGCCAACATGGCAAAACCATGTCTCTGCTAAAAAAAATTTTTTTAATTAAAAAATAATAATAATAATTGGGTTATATTGTTATGCAGACATAGATAACTAATACAAGAGACATATTTAAGACTATCAGTAGTAAAACAAAACAATAACAAAATCCTGGAAACAACCAAATGCCCATCAAGAGGAGACAGGAACAAACTGTGTAACAATATGGATAAATCTTAACATTATGATCCTAAGTGAAAAAAATGTTAATTACTAAAAGATTACCTCAGCATGATACCCTTGTAAAAAATTAAAAACAAAATCAAATTCATATATTATTTAGGAAGACAAACATATACAAATTTCTTGTGAAATTAAACATGACATTCTTATAAAGTTATACATAAACTTACCACATGACCACTATATATGTTTATTATATATAAACAATACCACTCCTAGATATTTACTCAAAAGAAATAAAAACATGGCCGGGCGCGGTGGCTTACACCTGTAATCCCAGTACTTTGGGAGGCCAAGGTGGGCGGATCACGAGGTCAGGAGATTGAGACCATCCTGGCTAACATGGTGAAACCCCATTTCTACTAAAAAATATAAAAAATTAACCGGGTGTGGCAGCGGGCGCCTGTAGTCCCAGCTACTTAGGAGGCTGAGGCAGGAAAATGGCATGAACCCAGGAGGCAGAACTTGCAGTATGCTAAGATCAGGCCACTGCACTCCAGCCTGGGCGACACAGTGAGACTCCGTCTCAAAAAAAAAAAAAAAAAAAAAAAAAGAAATGAAAACATATAGCCACACAAAAACCTGTATATGAATGTTTAAAGTAGCTTTATTTATAATTGCCAAGACTGGACATATTCCCAGCGTCCTTTAACTGGTGAAGAGCAAAACATACTGTAGTCCACAACAGAACCCTGCTTGGCAACACAAAGCAACAAATGACAACAAACATACCACCACATGGATGAACCTCAAATGCGTTACGCTGAGTGAGTAAATCCAGACTCAAAAGACTACACATTGTGTGATTCCTTGTATATGACTTCCTGGAAAAGGCAGAACCATGGAGATAAGAAACTGAGCCGCTAGGTTGCCAGGGGCTGGAGGTAGAAGAGAGGAATTGACAACAAAGAAGCAGGAGAGAACACTTTAGAGTGACGGATCTGTTCTATATCTTGATTTCGGTGGTAGTCATGCAGCTGAATTTATGTGTCAAAACTCATAAAAGTATACTCTAAGAAGGGTGAGTTTTACTGCATGTAAATTATACTTCACTTAAATAGATACATATACACACATCAGGTAAGTGCTCCTTTTGACAATTCCCCAAACCACATCCTCCACCCTGCCATACCGTAGTGCCCCTTCCTGCTCCCTATGCAAAGAACAAAAGGAGAAGTTGTGTCATTGGAAATGTTATGGTTAAAATAACTACAGAGAACAACCTGGAATGGGAACCGGCAGAGAAAAAGGAGAGTTTCAACAATTAAAATGATGACTAGAAAACAATCAGGAAAATAGAGAGCATGTTCATTCCTCCGTTTGCTTTGAGATGCATGTCTATGACTTGACAATAGTGAATCTCATTTAGCTTAAAGTGGGAAGTCACTGAGTCATTGTCCAACCACCTGCAACACAGGGAGACTTATCCCAAAGTCAGTAGCCCTATTTCTTCCAGATTCACTTTGCCTTGGAACACCCTGATAAACGGCCCATTAGCAGCCCACAAAGAGATTAAGAAACAATTCCGTTTAAGAGAATGCACAGTTTAGCAAAATGATCCTTGAATCAGAATGTTCTGCTTCTGCTATCTTTTATGAACAAAAGGAGCAGAAGTTTTGAGGTCAGTCAGCCTGACCATATTTTGTTCTTATCTCCCTATTTTCTACTCCATAATGAAATTTAAATAGCTCACTATCACTAAGTAAATAATTGGCGCTGTAACAGCCTTCTGGAAGCTTTTAATTGTGTCAAAGCAGCTCTTCAATTCTAAACATTCCTTACAACCGAATGATACTTAGAGCTTTGTGTGTCTTCTTGGCAGATGGAGATAGGAACACAAAACGGGATAAGAAGGCAAGAACTTCCCATTAAACATGGCCGTGTTCCTTTATTCCAAGATCATAAAATGCCTGAAATCACAACTTTGTCTTGGTGAGGGAGGGAAAGGGGCCTGACTGAGAAGCAGAAAGTCTAGGTTCTAGTTTCTGCTGGGCCCCTGCCCAGCTTCCTAATGTGGAACAAGGAGCTTAATTACCTCTTTGGACCTCATTTTCCTTCTGTGTACCCCAGATTCTGTAGCCAGGGCGTCCCCTCCACATTGCCCCAGGTCAAGGTGCTCTACCAAGCAATAGGCTTACCCCCAGTTCCAGATTTGGAGCTTCTCCCCTTCACTTTGCTGTCTGTCCAGGGATCTGTTTTGATCTTACCAATGTCCTAGGGTCCTTGTGGAGAAGTGTCCCCACAGGGTGGCCAAATTATGGCATGCAAGAGAGACTCCAGGCACTGGCCAGACACTGCTAACCCAAGATAAGGGTTACCCCAGACAACACTTTCCACGATCAGAAACCACTGGGAAATCCATCTGAAACAAATGAAATAAATTTCTTTGCCACATGACTTCCCAGAGTCTTTATTTTCTCATGTACTTTGAGACTCTCCTAGAGGGAGGGACTGAAGTATTTGACCAAGGAACCAATTTTTTTTCAAAGATCTATGCTCAGGTCTGGCAAGCCTTAAAAATGCTGGTCCAGATTTATGATTCCGTCTGTTGATTTTTCATTCATTATCTTCACATCAGGAGGGACTCAAACTTGGCTGCAAAATAGCATCACCTGGGCCCACTCCCTGGGTCTCATCCCAATGTGACAATGCAGTAGCACTTGTCACTCTGTGCTACAGACAATCACATTTGTCTGAGAGGTGGGTACTGCTTTCAGTTCTCCTACAAAGTCTGACGTGCAGCCAGATGGAGAGCCGCTAGCTTAGGCAGCAGGAGAAGGGGCTTCCTGCTCCGAAGCGTATTCTAGAGTATACAAAGGGGAGCCCCACTCCCAGGTCAGTGTTAAGGAGTAAACCCAAGAAAGTGTTTGTCTCTCCACCCAGAGTCAAACCTACAAGCCTCCTAAGCCCCCTACCTACTGGGAGGATCTCCGTGGAGGATGTGGAATGAGTGACAGAGCATTTCCTAACAGTTACTCAATTAGGATTCTGGCCCTAATCATCTCTTTTAAAAAACCTGTGGACTTTTCCTTTCAAAACAAAAATAACTTTACTGATTTTCTGGTTGCAAATTTAATGCCTCCTCATAGTAGGGGGTGGGACTACGTAGAAGTGTAAAGCGAAAACTAATTGTTCTTAATTCCCCTGCTGTGAACATTTTGTATTTACTTCTAGGCCTTTATATGTTTTTAATGTTGCTTTGTAACTTGTTTTTTTGTTTGTGTTTTTGGTTTGTTTTTTTACTTATCAACATTTCTCAAATGTCTTTTCATCTCAATATAAATAAAACAAGATCATTATTTTTAATGGTATCACCATATTCTATGTAGACCATAAATTATTTAACTGAACCCCGTGTTTAGCTATTCTAGTGTTTACCATCAATAAAGGAATAGACATCTTTGCACATACACCTGATTGGTTTCGTAGAATACATTTTTAGAAGTGGAAGCACTCACTCCAAATCCCAGAAGCCAACAGAACCCACTTAGGTGGGCTTCCCTTTCTATTTACCATCCAGGGGTATTGCTTTTCCTTCTCATTTCCCCACCCTAAGTCCCTCCAGCTTTCTCCACTCCCTAGCTCTTATAAAGTATTTTCTAGCTGCTGTTGATCCATATCCCTCCACCTTTTATTGAATCTCCCTCAAGGTTCTCTGTTAAAGCCAGTATTTTACTTTAGAAAGTCTTGGTTCTATGCAAATCTTCACTCTCTTTGCACCCCCATCTAGTTCAGGCTGGAGGTCTCATCCCCCAGCAGGGGTCACCAAATCCTCTTTTAAGGAACAAGCAAGGGGAAGCAAGCTGAGGTTGTTCATTCTGCAAAGTCTTACGTGACCTCCCTTCCACACACACCCTGGCCCCTCCAGCCTTCCCCAGAGCACCTGCCCTTCCTTCTGCAGTAGCACTTGTCACTCTGTGCTGTGATTATTTATGCATCAATTTTCCCTTGACACTGAGTCCCTTGTCCCCATCCCTGTGCCTCCCGACTTCACCACCACCCTGCCTGAGAAGATGCCTTCTGGGTTTACTGAATGTCTGCTATTAAAAGGCCACATTTTTTCCAGGAAAAACTCCAAGTGGTCTTTCTTTATAATATTAAAAGTAGTAACTATGACCCACATCCTCTCCTTTTGCCAAAAAAAGACACAGTCTCAAACTCACACCTAGGCTGAGGCTGACTCCTGTGACCTCGCCACTGTCAGAGGCATGTGAACCACAGCAATTTCATCTTGAATTGGGGCTGAGTAAAATAAGGCTGAGACCTGTTGGGCTGCATTGCCAGGAAGTTAGGCATTCTTAGTCACAGAATAAGATGGGAGGTCAGCACAAGACACAGATTACAAAGACTCCACTGATAAAACAGGATGCAGTCAAGAAACTGGCCAAAACCTGCCAAAATCAAGATGGTGACAAAAGTGATCTCTGGTAGTCCTCACTGCTCATTTTACACTAATTATAATACATTAGCATGCCAAAAGACAGTCCCACCAGCGCCATGACAGTTTACAAATGCCATGCCAATGTCAAGAAGTTACTCTATATGGACTAAAAGGAAGAGGAATCCTGAGTTCCAGGAAATCCTCGCCCCTTTCCTGGAAAACTCATGAATAATCCACCCCTTATTTAGCATATGATGGAGAAATAACCATAAAAATAGCCAACCAGCAGCCCTTGGCAATGCTCTGCCTGTGGAGTAGCCATTCTTTACTCCTTCACTTTCTCAATAAACTTGCTTTCACTTTACTCTGTGGACTTGCCTCGACTTCTCTCTTGTGAGAGATCCAAGAACCTTCTTTTGGGGTCTGGATTGGGATCCCTTTCCAGTAATAAATACCACTGAACTACGGAGAGCACATTACATCTTCCAATGATCAGGCATCGAAAGGAGCTCCGCTTTTCTTACTGCATTTTCCACACTGATGCCTCCTGATGTCCCCGCCTGGCCTTTGGCAGGGGCAGCAAAGTTGCTGATAAAAACCCTCTCGATGCCAGGGAGTGACTCTACCAGCAAATGGCTTAGTGTGTTTCCTTCCTGCCAGCTCCATTTTTACATGACTCACAAGTTTATTCATTCATTCAACCAGTCCTTTGCGACTGGAAACCCTAGGGTAAAGCAGAGAGACATAGTCCCAGCATTCAAAGAGGTTAATTTTAGGGAATCCAAAAACCAGTAAACAAACAAATAAAACATGTATGAATTTTGATGAAAGTTTTGAAGGAAAGAAAAGGAGGCTAAAATAAAGAATAAGAAGTTATTATTGATTACTCTCAGTGATCAGGGTGATCAGGGAAGGCCACCTGTCTGCAGTAGGAAAGGAAGGAGAATATCCTTCCAGGACAGGGAACAGCACCTGGAGGCAACTTTGAAGAAGAAAGGGAGAAAGGGGCCTGGAGCCTGGTGAGGCAGGGGCAAACTGGAGGTGAGTTTGGGGAGACAGGCGGGAGTGTTGATGTGTATATTTAGATACATGAGTTTTAGATTATCTGTTGGAATTCAGGGTCCAGTTGGTCATTATCAGTAAGTTACCAAGAAATTACAAAATACCTCGGGTTTTTTAAATTTCTTCCATAAACAAAAACTTATTATATTTGACTTTTCAAAGTATCTCAAACCATGGTCATGTCAAGACCATCCACTTGGATAGAATGAAACTGGGGCACTATATTGAAGGAGAGTCACATAAAAATTATTTGAAACTCTGATTTTAATGTGTTTTCAGTTTATTTGAATCAAAAAACAAAGCACTTCTAGAGGTGTCATTTTCATTTTGTTTTTTGTTTTTTTTTTCTAGTTTCAACTTTTTAATTACAAGATCTTCACAGATGCTTCCGTGAAGGAGGGAGGATACAAGAGGAGGAGAGGTAAGATAGAGCCATTTTATACAAGTTTCAACATAGAAATGTGGGCCCTCCTTTGGCACTCTAAATAGTACGGCTTAAGCTGCTCTTTCTTAGTTTCTTGTACCTATTTCTGCTCCTCTCTGGGGCCCCATTTCTAGCCATGACTTCTTTCAATGGAGGTATTTTTGCCTTCAGCCTCCTGTTTATTTATCTGGCCCCAAAGTTAGAACAGAGAACATATGCAGGCAAGTGTCCATGTAAACAAGGTCTGACCTGAAAGGACTGCATAGATAAGGACCTGGGTTCTGCTTCAGAGAAGGGAGGGCCACACTGGCTAAGGCAAGCAAGTGTTACTGGGAAATACAATGACATTCACACAGTCTTCCTTAGTCGCGGCTGTTTGTGAATACAACATGCATTGAATCCTTCTGAGTACTGCCTTTAATACGCTGCCTCCCAGTAAGAACATCTCCAGCTACTCAGCTTCAGAAAGTTGGTCTTTGAGGATTTCCAAAAGCAACTGAAATCTGAACACCTGGAGAAGGGGGAAAAGGCAGAGAGATGGAAGGCACAATTCCATCACAAATTGCCTAGGTTAACACGGCTCAGTCAGCCTTTTTATTCTTACCCTGAAAACAATTTCAAAAACAAGTGTCTTTGAAATAAGTCACTTTGCAAACACATACTAGGGTCTTAGAAGGGTCTTTGAAGGGGTCTTTGCAACACTGCCAGGAGTGCTGAGAAGACGAAGAAAAGTAAAACACAATAATTGTCCTTCAAACATTTTTGCTGATTAAATGTTAGAAGATTTTCATCATCTATAGGGCAAGAGGGGGATGAAGGGGAACCTAATGAAAACAAAGCCAAAAGCACTACATAGTTAACCTAAGAGGTTAAAAATGCTGTGGGATTCAAGGGAGGAAAATCCGCCATCCATCTGTGAGTATCAGGCATAGTTTGACAGAGGAATTTTCTCTAAATTCTATTCCGCTTCTTAGGCCTCAGTATTGAGGTAGGTGTTGAGAGAGGTTGGGTCTGCCAGGGTCAAATTTTCTTGGCACTTAAATTACAGGGAAACATCGCAGAGTTTGTGCAACTACAAGAAATTTCAAGGTTCTGAAATTTTAAAAAGAAAGGCTAAGATTCTAAAATTTCAATATGGACATGCCAACCAGCTGAACTCAAACATATCTTGTTTGGTACAGGCTAGGGGTGAGGGGTGCACTTCATTTACCATACTCTGTACTAAGGGCTCCTTTGTTGCAATGGGTTGGAAATATGTGTGCAGGAAAATCACCCAAAGCCTCAGCAAGTGTTCTCTGGTTCCTCCCATACAGGGCAACACAGCCAGGGTTCCTTGTTTAGTAAGAAAGCACATGAAATAGACCAGTGCTCATGGCCAATGAAGGACCACGGTCTTTCCAAACAAACAGAGCCCCTGAGAGTTATTTTTAGGCCAGGAATATCATGTATGCTGCAAACACCTGGATAATGTTCCCATTCCACACCCAAGTAGACATCACAAATCGATCATAACCCTCATTCTCACCAAGCCCAGATGCTACCCCAGAAACCTTTTCAACATAGGACTCCAGGAAGTTACTACCATTAACAGGAATTGTCACAAGAGATGAAACCCAGGGGTCCTCTCTGTCCTCAACTTTATAGCAGTTCATGATGTGGGAGTCTCGTCTTCCCATGCAAAGAACAATGGGGTGGGTGGCCATTAAGGGTCTTGCGGTCTTGGTCCCTGCCAAAAGTTTTACGGAAACTTGAGGTAAATCATTAAGAAGATGGCTGCATCCTTTTCGACAAAATGAATTTGTTATGTACAATCTTCCAAGGCTTCTTGAATAAATAATACTCTTACATTTTAGGTTGACTCGGGTTTGAGCTATAAAGTAGATATAAACCTTTGGAGGTTCCAACTTTCAGAGCAGTTGAGGGGCTAAGTCACTTTCAAAAGGGCTTTAAATGCCAAGCTCCCCTCCACCAAACATGTTAAAGACTCTTAACTACCTGACAGAAAAGGAAAGGAGGAAGATAGATAAATATAAATTCTACCTGCAGCAAGGCACCATGGCCATTTGAAAATGAATCTCAAATGACCATAAAGCAGCGATGGGAAAATGTGATTCTATTTACATAAGTCTGATCTATACACACTTCTTCAGAAAGGACTCAACTCTGAAACCATCACACGCTGGGCTTGACCTGCAGAGCCTTGTGGCTGAATAGTTCTCAAGTGTGAACCACGGGCCAAGGGCAGAGTAACCTCATGGAGAGGCAGGAAAAAAAACTGGACATTTATCACTGAAAGCACGCATGAGGCCATGTTCACAAAGCACAAGTCAACTGCTCTGAAGTCATTCTGAGGTTTTCACCCAATCAAGAACAGTCATTCTCATTCAGGGGCTGCTAAGGTCAGTTGGACCGTGGCCAGTTTAATTTTGAGCAGTGGTTGTCAAACATTCCCTGGAGGTGCCTCAGAGCTGCCCAGCAGGCAGAGGAGAGGGAGGCACAGTGGACAGGACTGATACAACACCCAACAAGCACACACATGCTTCCCTCAGAGCGGCTTCTGTCATCTCCTCTGCAGCTTGATGCCCCACATAAGATTTTATTTGCAAAGAAAGCGTTTCACTACCCAAAATAAAAGATTTTTTTAATTCCTGGCATTATCTATTCTAAGACATGGTCAGACATCAACAGGATCCCCAGAACCAAAACCAACCTACGGCATAGTAGGGAGACAAATGTTCCCGAACCAAAGCAGAACATGCAGGACTGAATATTTTTTATTTCAATATAATTTTAAACTTAAGAGAAAAACTGTAAGAAAAATAGTAAAAGAATGCCTGTATTTCTAGGCTGGGCACAGTGGCTCTCGCCTGTAATCCCAGCACCTTGGGAGGCAGAGGCAGGCAGATCACCTGAGGTCAGGAGTTTGAGACCATCCTGGCCAACATAGTGAAACCCCGTCTCTACTAAAATCAAAAAAAAAAAAAAAAAAAAAAAAATTAGCCAGGCATGGTGGTACATGCCTGTAGTCCCAACTACTCAGGAGACTGGGGCAGGGGAATTGCTTGAACCCGGGAGGCAGAGATTGCAGTGAGCCGAGATCGCGCCACTGCACTCCAGCCTGGCAACAGAGCAAGACTCCGTCTCAAGAAAAAAAAAAAAAAAAAAGAATGCCTGTATTTCTTTTTTTTTTTTTTTTTTTTTTTTTTTTTTTTTTTTTTTGAGACGGAGTCTCGCTCTGTCACCCAGGCTGGAGTGCAGTGGCCGGATGTCAGCTCACTGCAACCTCCACCTCCCGGGCTCACGCCATTCTCCTGCCTCAGCCTCCCGAGTAGCTGGGACTACAGGCGCCTGCCACCTCGCCCGGCTAGTTTTTTGTAGTTTTTAGTAGAGACAGGGTTTCACTGTGTTAGCCAGGATGGTCTTGATCTCCTGACCTCGTGATCCGCCCGTCTCGGCCTCCCAAAGTGCTGGGATTACAGGCTTGAGCCACCGCGCCCGGCCAACCTGTATTTCTTTTACCAAGATCCACCCATTATTAACAGTTAACCCATTTGTTTTATTATTTGTTCTTCCTCGCTCTCTCTCTTTTTCTATGTGTATTAGTTGATCCTTGAATAATACAGGTTTGAACTGCACTGGTCCACAAATACCCAGATTTTTTCCAATAAAAACTTTGGAAATTTTTTTGGAGATTTACAACAATTTGAAAAAACTTGCAGATAAACTGCATAGCCTGAAATACCCTAGATGAAGCTATTTTAAGCACATAGCTATAAAAATTAAGAAAAAATGAGGTATGTTATGAAAATATATGTAGATACTAGTCTATTTTGTCATTTACAACTGTAAAATATACACAAATCTATTATTATTAGATGATATTTATCAAAGCATACACACACAAATACTTCCAGACTATATGTGGTATCATTCACAGTCGAGAGAAATGTAAACACACATAAAGATGTAGTTTGAAATCGCCACTGCATAAAGTTCACTGCAGTACATACTGCACTACTGTAATAATTTCATAGCTACCACCTATTGTTATTGCAGTGAGTACAATGATGTGAGTAGATGCTGTGCAACACTAATCATCTTCACGTAAGCAGTTCGTCTCTACTATATCCTTCATCACAGTAAAATGTAACCTTTCGCGGTTCTCGTGTATTTTTCATCATGTTTAGTGCAATACTGTAAACTTTGAATAACACCATGGAACCCATACCAAGTGCCACAAGTGATCCTGGAAGTGCTCCCAAGAAGCAGAGAAAAGTCATGACATTACAAGAAAAAGTTAAATTGCTTGATATGTACCATAGATTGATGTCTGCAGCTGCGGTTGCCATCATTTTAGATGGACGATTCATCTTGTAAACAGATGAGGCAAACTTACAGCATCAATAAATACAGTACAGTGCTGCAAATATACTTTCTCTTTTTTATTATATTCTTCATAACATTTTCTTTTCTCTAGCTTACTTCATAACAATATAGTATATGATGCAGATAACATACAAAATATATGTTCATTAACTGCTTATGTTATCAATAGGGCTTCTGGTCAACAGTAGGCAATTAGTAGTTAAGTTTCAAGGGAGTTAAAAATTGTATGAGGATTTTTGACCATGGGAGGAGTCAGTGTCCATAACCCCTACACTGTTCAAGAATCACTGTATGTGTTGGCCGGGCACGGTGGCTCACGCCTGTAATCCCAGCACTTTGGGAGGCCAAGGGGGACAGATCACGAAATCATGAGGTCAAGAGATCGAGACCATCCTGGCCGACATGGTGAAACCCCGTCTCTACTAAAAAATATATAAAAATTAGCTGGGCGTGGTGGCACATGCCTGTAGTCCCAGCTACTCAGGAGGCTGAGGCAGGCGAATCGGTTGAACCCGGGAGGCAGAGCTTGCAGTGAGGCGAGATCACACCACTGCACTCCAGTCTGGGCGACAGAGCAAGACTCTATCTCCAAAAAAAAAAATCACTGTGTACGTGTACGTGTATACATTCTCTTATATAGCCAGAATATCATCCTCAACTTCAGTAAATTTAACAGTACTTTTATCTAATCTACTGTCCCATTTTTGTCAATTGACCCAATAATGTCTTTACAGCATTTTCCCCTCCAGAATGGAATCCAGTCTAGGGTCAGGGATTGAGTTTAGCTGTCTCCATCCTTCATTGATCTGGGGCACTTCCAGACCCTTTCTTAGCCCTTCATGATGATATTTTCCAAGTCAAGAGCCCTGCCCCATTTTTAACAGAATGTTTCTCATTTAGAGTTTGTCTAATATTTCCTCATGACTCAGGTTATACATTCTTGGCTGGAATACGACAGAGGTGCCATTGTGTCCTTCCCAGGGCATCACATCAGGAGGCACACAACATCCATCTGCCCTCATTGCAGATTTTGAAAACCCAGTCAAGCTGTCAAATTTCTCTACAGTATAATTGCTACTTTTGTTTCCCTTGGAAATAATACTCAGTCTGTAGGGAAATATTTTTAGACCAAACAAATATCCTGCTTCTTATCTAAATTCCTCCCTAGTTTTTGCATCCATTGATGATTCTCGCTTGATGATTCTTGCTGATCTTTGCCATAATGGTTCTAAAATGCTAACTTACCAGCTCCAGCCCTTCCTCCCAATTTATAAGTTGGCATTCAGCATTTCACTGTAAGCAAGAGCCCTTGCTTTTCCCCATATAAATAAAGTAAATATTTTACCCATTTATTATCAATAGGGACTCATAAATTCTGATTTTTAATAGCTTATAATTCATTATTATACTTAATTACTTAAATTGTCCCAGATTTAGCCAGCGGGAGTTCTTTCAGGCTGGCTCCTGTGTCCTTGTGACGTGGTCCCATCTCTTTTTGAGCTCATTCTTAAGTTCTAGTATCAGCATAGCAGAACATTCTGTTATACTAGAAATTTAGAAAGTTCCAGGCTCACCTGGTACAGCCTGCCCTAATCTGGAATCAGTTGGTTCTCCCAAGAGCCCTGAGTCCTTTTGGTGGGGAATGGAATTAGAGACCAAGATGTGGGCACAAGGTGTGTCCATTGCCACTGAGGTGTTATTGCTTCTTGGCCCTTTCAGCAGACAAAACTAGGTAATACACACAGGTGTATATATTCATGCAAATTTATACACACATATACGTATGCATTTTAGAAATATAATACACAGTGATATCCCAAATTTCAATCCATCTCAACAGGGCTCTTTCTTGCCTTCTCCCCATTCCATATATTGTCACTTTTTCCTTAATGAGAACCCTGCTTCCCAATAGCAACACATTTAGTCATTTGCTCACTCCTGTAATACATATGTCAAACCTAAATAACAGAGTGGGAGATTCTCTGAAAGAAAATGATATTTATTAAGGAGTCGCATTGCAATGGGAATGCACACGCCATAGTAAACTACGTGCATATTCAGGGAGGTTGAGACAAATGAAAGTTTTTAAAGGAAAAATGAGGGAGATTACATAAGTTGCTTTGAGTCAATTATCCTTGGCTACAAGGATCAATAACAAGGGTGGTGTCAGTCTGAAGTCGGATGGGCAGTTGCTGGACAGACATCCTTGCAGAAGTATTTTCTGTGTAAAGTTACAGTGACCTTTGTGCAAGGTTGGGGTTTTTGCAGTGTTTTGCAATAGTTCTTATTGTCAGGCATACATTCACGAGAACCCTCCCTTCATATCCTTCCCTGGCTCCACTTGTCAGGATTGTAACACAAGTGACTTCCTTTTGATTGTGACAACTTTCACAGATATAAAGTTGTTTCAGAATTGCTTTTTCTCAGCAGGGTGCAGTGGCTCACACCTGTAATCCCAGCGCTTTGAGAGCCCGAGGTTGGTGGATCACCTGAGGTCAAGAGTTTGAGACCAGCCTGGCCAACATGGCGAAACCCCATCTCTACCAAAAATACAAAAAATTAGCCAGGTGTGGTGCCACGTGCCTGTAGTGCCAGCTACTCAGGAGGCTGAGGCATGAAAATCGGTTGAACCCAGGAGGCGGAGGTTGCAGTGAGCCAAGATCTCACCACTGCACTCTAGCCTGGGAAAGACAGCAGGACACCATTTCAAAAAAAAAAAAAGAAGAAGAAGAAGAAGAAGGAGGAGGAGGAAAAGGAGGAGGAGGAGGAGGGAGGATAGAGGAGGGAGGAGGGAGGAAGGAGGAAGGAAGGAAGAAAGAAGAAAGAAGAAGGAGGAGGAGGAGGAGATGTAGTAGTAGTGGTATGTATGTATGTACAGTTCTACATATTCCTTCACCTAAGTCTGAGGGTATATAGTCAAATACTATGTTCATAAGTTACTAGGATTAGTCCTTTCTTTTTTTCTCTTCGAGGTGCTTATGGTATTCATTTGAAAAACAATTGGCTAATTTGTTTCAGCCTGCATTCAGTTTTAGGGATTTTTGCCCTTTTCCATCCTTATTAATTTTACTTTAGAATATATAAAACATTAACATGCTTCTGAAGGTCAAAACTACACAAAAAGATCTATTCAGAGAAGTATTCCTCCTTCCATATTTCTTCTGTCCTATTCCCTTCACCGACTTTAATGCTTCCTGATTTATCCTTTGTTTTTTAGAGATAAACAAATATATGTTTTCTTATTTTTCCTTGTCTCTTACATAAAAGATAGCATACCATATATATTATTTTGCACTTTGCTTTTTTCTCTTAACAATATCTCTTAGAAATAATTCCACATCAGTTGATAGATAGTTTCCTCTTTCTTTGTTGTTGTTGTTGTTGAGACAATGTCTCACTCTATCACCCAAGCTGGAGTGCAGTGGCATGATCTCGGCTCACAGCAACCTTCACCTCCCAGGCTCAAGCAGTCTTCCCACTTCAGCCTCCCAAGCAGCTGTGACTACAGTGACATGCCACCACTTCTGACTAATTTTTCTTTTTTTTTTTGTAAAGACAAGATTTCACCACATTGCCCAGGCTGGTCTTCAATCCCTGGGCTCAAGCAATCCACCCACTTCAGCCTCCCAAAGTGCTAGGATTACAGGTGTGAGCCACCTACCCAGCCACTCACTCTTGTTTACAGCTGTATAGTACTCCATTGTGTGTGAGTACCCATAATTTAGTCAGTTTCCTATGCTTGGACATTAAGATGGTTTCCAACTATAATTAATAATTTTGTGCATTTTTTTGTATTATTAGAAGTATATCTTCAGAATAAATTACTATCAGTTTAATTGCTGGGTCAGAGGATAAATGCATATATAGTTTTATTAGCTATTACCAAATTCCCCTCCATAAAAATTATGCCGTTTTTCATTCCTACCAACAATGGATAAGAATACCTGTTTCCCTATAGCCTTGCCAATGAGTGTATTGTCAAGCTTTCAAATTTTTGCAGATATGATGGGGCAAGTTTGGATTTCAAGAAAAGGAACACAGCTATGCACATTAAAGATTTATGATGGAAAAATAAAAACCAGACATAGAAAGATTGTTGGAGAGATTGAGGTCAGGATAGATGACCAAATGCATTTTACATTATAAATATATAAATTAGGGATTAAGAAGTATAATGAGATGAAAGAAGAAGAGACTAGAACTAATAAAAACCCAAATTACTTCTCAATCTCTGGAATTCAAAAGATTAACATTATATGCAAGAAAGAATCCAGTTTTGCCAAGTGATTGGTGAATTCTGAGGTTACACACTTAGACAGTGATGATATCAACATGTATCTTCTCCTCCCAGCTGAAATGCCAAGGTGTCTTTGTTCCTTCTTCCTGAGATGCCACCTCTGTACCCTGTATATATTTATTCGATGGCATTTGTCTCGTGTATTGCAATTATTTATTTTCAAGTTTGTCTTCTCTCCCAGACTATGAACTTATTGAGGACAGGACTACATCTTATTCCTGTCTATATTTTTATTATGGAATAATTACAGATGAGCTTGGTCTCCAGCAATTACATCTTGGTTGAAGAAAAAGAAAAAGAAGTGGAATGGAAAATGAAAGTATTTAGTAACAACTAAAATAGAGGCACTGTATATCAAAACATTGAGGTTCAATCCAGTGTGAGATTCTCCTTCAAAGAAAGCCCTTTTTTTTTCCATTAACTTACTGGCTCTGAAACAATACTTTCTTAACCTATATTTAAATATATGTTTAGAAATCAGGATAAGAGAAGGATGTCACATACCAGGGATGATGGCTAATGTCTAGTGAGCAGAAACTTCATGAATTTTGTCAAGATTAATCTTTTGGTACCTAAGTAAATATTCAAGCTTTGATTACAGGTGTCAGTGCAGAATGGCACCTTGGTGAGAAAAGGAGATCAGTAGGATTCAATGAAGCATGAAATTTAAGCACAGAAGCCTTCACTAACAGACATTAGTGGCTAATACGGCATCATTATCACTAATGTAATAAATAACTAACCTTGAGAGATTGAAAACATTTTACATGTTACTTTTTAGATTCTTACAGCTTCGAGAAATAAATTTTGTGATAGTCATTTCACATAAGAGGAAACCAGGTCTTACTTACTTTATCCAAGATCATTGGATCCTGGTTTTCTGAACTCTATGGCTGTACCCTGCAGGCCAAAGAAGCTGTGTTAAAATCTAGCAAATGATTAGAATTGACTGGAAAAACAGGAACCCAACTTTAATTAAGGAATTTACTAATTACCCTTCTCTCTGCAGACATTACTCCATTCTTGGTCTTCAGCCCTGGCATGGATTTGGCCTCTATCATGGTTTTTGCAAAACAGAGGTGGCAGACAGATTATTGTTTCCAAGTTACATTTGGCTACAAAACAAATCCCTTCTGTCCTTTCTAGAGCTATATCCCCAGCCCTTGGAAAGCAGAGCTGCCCACTGCACCCTAGAAACCATATTAAGCCTAGCTTCTCACCTAGGCTTTCCCAGGCATCAGCTTCCCAAGGCTCTGGGTCCCACTAGCTTGCCTCTTGGCTTTTCCTTCCTCTCTTGTCCCATTTGGACCTGGTAACATAGGCTCTGGGCAATCTACTTCCTGACCAACTGGGACATCTGGAATGCAGCCCCCAGAACCACCCCCAGAAGAAAGTGCCTTCCCATCAGCTGCTGCAATGGGCCCTGGGGACTCTGAGGTCCCTGGTTCGAACTCAGGGTGCCTTTCGGGCCCGCTAGGGGTACCAAAAAGAGGGCCAGAGGCTACTGGGGGGAAAGTAAGGTTTGAAATGCCCCAAGGCATTATCAATGCTCAGTGCCTACCCCAGGCCAAGGCTTGAAATTGTCAATGACCAAAACAAAGGGCAGGTTATCAGATCTGTGTGTGGTCTTCCAAGCCCACGTGGGAAAGTCAACTCAACAAGTTTTCTATACCACGTACAACAGAGCACTACAGAAGTTAAATATAATCAAGGAAAAAGGAGAATAATGTGGAGAAAATAAGTGGTATCAGCACACAGATCTAGATATTTCTGTGTTCCCTCTCTCTCTATTCACAGTGCCACCACAGGCATAGTGGTTGTCTTAGTCCATTTTGATTGCTATAACTAAAATATCATAGACGGGTGGCTCAAGCCTTCATTTCTCACAGTTCTAGAGGCTGAGAAGTCCAAGATTAAGGCATGAGCAGATTCAGTGTCTGATAAGGCCTTGTATTAGATTGTTCTTGCATTGCTATAAATAAATAGCTGAGACCGAGTAGTTTATAAATAAGAATTTTAATTGGCTCACAGTTCTGCAGGCTGTACAGGAAGCATGATGCTGCCATGTGCTTATCTTCTAGGGAGGCCTCAGGAAACTTACAATCATGCCAGAAGGACAAGGAGGAGCCAACACTTCAAATGGCTGGGAGGAAAAGAGAGAAGAGAGGGGTGCCATACACTTTTAAACAGCCAGATCTCACAAGAACTCACTATCATGACAACAGCATCAAGGCCAATGGTGTTAAACTGTGAGAAACCACTCCCATGAGCCAATCACCTCTTACCAGGCCTCATCTCCAATACTGGGGATTACATTTCAACATGATATATGGGCAGGGACAAAGATCCAAACCATATCAGGCCCTCCTCCTGGCTCACGGAAGACTGTCTTCTCATTGAGTCCTCATGTGGCAAAAGGGGTAGGGAGCTCTCTGGGGTCTTTTTTATAAGGGCACTAATTTCATTCATGAGGACTCCATCTTCATGATCTAATCATCCCCCAAAGACCTCCCCACTTCCAAATACCGTCACACTGGAGATTAAGTTTCAACATTCAAATTTTGAGGGGACAGAAAGATTCAGTCTACAGCAGTGGTTAAGGGTACCAGCTCTGGAACCAGCTGCCCAGGTTCAAATTCTGGTTCTGCTACTAACTGTGATGCTTGGGCAAGCAAATTACCTCAATGTCCCATTTCCTTCATCTGCAAAATTGAGATAATAATAGCAGGACCTACCTCATAGTGCTGTCATGAGGAATCAATGTGAAATACATGCAAAAACACTTAGACCAGTGCCTGGCACATGTTAGCTATGGTTTCCACCACTTCACTTTACTCAGGCTCCAAACCTCTCTTATTTCCAACCCATTTCTAATCACTTGTCAAGCCCAGTCATTATGTGCCTGCATATCTCACATATTCTCCCTCTCCTCTCCATTCTCTTCACCACTACTTGAATTCAGACTCTGAGGCATAATACCATTTGCCTTCCCCAACATCCCTTCTCCCTTTTTTCCTTAATGAACTCTCCATTTTAGCCGGGCACATGGCGACTCAGCTAAAAGACTACATTTCCCAGACTCCCCTCCAGTTAGATGTGGCCACATGACTAAGTTCTAGCCAATGGGAAGTAGGCAAGCATGTTATGTGGGACTTCTGGGAAGCTGTTCTACAAAAACATGCTTTTCTACCCAGTTCCTCAACTTTGCTGCTGCAATGACCTTGAGAACGACAGCAGCACCCTAGGGATGGCACAGCAAAGAGCTAGAAAAGGACTAGATCCCTGATAACTTTGTGGTGTGTACATATCAGTTCTGGACTGCTTACCATAACTTCTTTTATATGAGAGAGAAATAAACTTAACTTGTAAATGATCCTAGTACAGGCAGAGGAAATTTATCTTGACCTCTCTGTTTCCCAGATTGCAGGAATGGGTTCCTAATTTCTCTCCCTCTATATCCCCATCTGACCTCTCTCCCTACACTGCTGCCAGACTGATTTCCCTGAAGCACAGCTCAGCACCCTCACGGAGTCTTCAATGACCTCCCCATTGCCCAGTCTTCTCAACTACCATGATTTGCCCCCACCTTCTTTTCCACTCCTACCCCCACTCCTTCCCTCTTTTTCCCAACCAAACCCAATTATGTCTCATTTCACATTGTCATTCCATTCTGTCCTGCCCTCTGTCTTTACCTATACACTCTCCCTTTAGACTTTATGTGCCCAATTCTGGACAGTCTTTCAGGGTTCAGATGCCATTCGGCCTCCTCAATGGAGCCAGTCTACCCCTAAGCCAGGAGTAATTCTCTATCCTCAGAACCTCCCCAACGCTCACCTCCTGCTTGTGTCAGGGAAGGTAACAAACATGATAAATGTGAAGCAAGTCACAGGCTTAAGGAAGCTCACAAGCCTCTTTTTCTTCTTTTTAAACTTTTTGTTTTGAGATCATTATAGATTCACATGCACTTGTAAGAAATAATACAAAGATATCTCCTGTACCCTTTACCCAGTTTTGCTAATCACACCATATTTCAAAACCATAGTACAATATCAAAGCCAGAAAAATGACATTGATACAATCCACTAATTTTAGTCAGATTTTTTTTTTTTTTTTTTTTTTTTTTTTTTTTTTTTTTTTTTGAGAGAGTCTTGCTCTGTCGCCCAGACTGGCGCAATCTCGGCTCACTGCAAGCTCCACCTCCCGGGTTCAAGCGATTCTTCTGCCTCAGCCTCCTGAGTAGCTGAGATTACAGGCACGCATCACCATGCCCGGCTAATTTTCTTTGTATTTTTAGTAGAGACGGGGTTTCACCATGTTGGTCAGCTGGTCTCAAACACCTGACCTCGTGATCCACCCACCTCAGGCTCCCAAAGTGCTGGAATTACAGACGTGAGCCACCGTGCCCAGCCTGGATTTCCTCATTTTTATGTGTGCTCACACGTGTGCATGTGTGTGTGCGTTTGGGCTTCTGCAGTTTTATTACATGCGGAGATTAGCACATCCACTACTACAGTCAAGATACAGAACTATTCCAAGGCTTCCTTCCCCTGTTACCCTTTCATAATACCTGCATACATCCACTTCACTCCCACCCCCACACTCCCGTTGCTAACCCCATCCATCCCTAATCTGCTTTCCATCTCTACCATGTGTTATTGTTCATATAAATGAAATCATACAATATGCAATCCTTTGGATTGACTTTTTCACTCAGCACATTTCCCTTGAGATTCATCCAAGTTGTTCCATGCACCAGTAACTCATTCCTGTTTATGGCTGAGCAGTATTCAGTGATATAGACGTACCATAGTTTATTTAACCATTCGCCCACTGAGAAACATCTAGCTTATTCCCAGTCGTTGGCTATTACAAATGAAGCTACAATCAATATTTGACTACAGGTTTTTGTGTAGTCTTCCTCTTTTTTTAGAAATACAAATACAAATCCCGGTGGACTTTGGCTACAAAGATGTTATTTCCTTTAAAGCTGTAAGTTAAATAAGAGAGTCACAAGCCTCCTCAGACCATGACCCCTGCTCAGAGGCTCTGGCATCTTCTTGAGCAGGAAACCATACCAGCATTGGGCTTCCTCCTTCTGGCTTCACATCTATCGGTGGGGTTCACCAAACCCCCAAACCATGCCCCCCATTTTAAACCTGCTGTCAATGTCCTCCATGAAAGCCCTCTTTCCAGAAGCTAGGAAAGAAATAGAAATAAAAGCCCAAAGCAGATTTATCCTGGCTCAAGTAGACATTACGTATCTCAGAGAACCTTCAAACTAGAAACTGCCTTTTCAGGGGTTCTCTGCCCCTTATGAGGAGTCACTGGGGCCATTTCCTCCCATCTTCTTTCATTACATTTTGCCTCTTTCTATCTTAACACACCCTATAGTAACGGTGTGTTTATGTGCATCCCTTCCCATCCCCGGCTATACTTGACTTCTCTCCTGGTAGACTGTAAACTCCTTGGGGAAGAATCTAAATTTGGTTCATCTTTGCAGCCCAATACCTAGACCAATACCTCGCATGAGTAGCCACTCATTCAAGCATTAAATTAAAATAGATGAGATTTATCAATTAACTGCATCATTGAAGACCAGACTTGGCAGAAATAATCTATGGAAAAGACAGAGCCCAAAACCATCATACAAAGAAGGGACCCACTTGGATTTGCTGAGGAAAAGAAGAAAAACTGTTTGTTGAGCAGGGTTTTCCAGGACCCTAGATTGGTATTCTGGAAGACACTCTCCCTCTGCCTCTCTCATGAGCACATACTGGCCCTCCAAGCTTCATGCAGGAGATCCTCTAGCTTTATGTTGGCTTTGGGAACTCAAGAATTTCTGAAGTCAGGTATCTCAGGGCCCTTCGATTCTACTATTAATATATCTGGGATAGCTGGTCTTCTGGAAGACCAGTGACAGTTTCAAGGGAAACCTCAGACCCAGGCTCTACAACTTGCACAAGTTTTCAACTCCCACATTCTCCATTCAGTTTTGGAATTAAAAATAATAATAATAGGCCAGGCACGGTGGCTCATGCCTGTAATCCCAGCACTTTGGGAGGCCGAGGCAGGCAGATCGCGAGGTCAAATCGAGATCATCCTGGCTAACACGGTGAAACCCCATTTATACTAAAAATACAAAAAATTAGCTGGGCATGGTGGTGGGCACCCAGTCCCAGCTACTTGGGAGGCTGAGGCAGGAGAATAGCGTGAACCCGGGAGGCAGAGCTTGCAGTGAGCCAAGATCGCGCCACTGCACTCCAGCTTGGGAGACAGAGCGAGACTCCATCTCAAAAAATAATAATAAATAATAATAGTAGCAGTAATAAAAGGCTATGTGTGTGTGTTGAGAATATGGAGGGGAAGGCTGGAAGTAAACTTATTGAGTAAATATCCTCCAATCTGCATAATTCATTGTAAGGAAAGTCATTAGACTCCTATCAGGTCATCTTTGTGAAAGCCAGTTAAGTGAAATTGTTTGGACTTGCAACCAAGGCAAGAAATCCTATCTTTGGAAAGGAAACAGTTATTTTATTATAAGATAGGCCATCAATCTCAAAATAATTACTGATAGTCAAGGAAAGATTCAAACCAATTAGGTTTTTTGCTCAAGTTGATTCTGTCCCCGCTTCCAGTACTCTTGTGAAGTCTTTATATAATCCAGAGCAAGCCCCTCCTGACCACAGGAGGTCACAGATGAGAGGGGCAGCCTGACCCAGGTTTCATGCAGAGCAGATGTCCCCACTTCAAGCCAATTTGGAAACAGGAACTGTGCTCTCCAACTCTAGCCTCTCATTATCTGTTTATATGAAGTTCTATGTAACTGGAACTGCTTGGAAAACTAAGCCATGTGGAAGCCATTTAAAATCATTTCACTTCTAATTATAAACCAGATAGAGTCATTTTCATGCAAGGGCAGGAACACTTCAGAGATTGTCAGGGTTCAGAACATTCCTTGGGTGACAGGTGGCTGGAATATTTAAAGAACTCTCTGTGCCCAAGATAACCTTGACTAGAGGAGTAAGTAAGGGAATTTTAAAGATATAAAATTGGTGCTAGACCGAGCTGGGCTAAGTAAATGAGCAAGTTATAAGTTTCTCAGAGCCTCAGGTTATTTATCTATAAAAGATGAGAAATGTCTATTTGCAGGATTATTGTTCTAAAAACTAAATGAAGCTGGACGCAGTGGCTTACGTCTATAATGCCAGCACTTGAGGAGGCTGAGATGGGAGGATTGCTTGAGGCCACTAGTTCAACACCAGCCTGCACACCATAGCAAAACCCCATCTCTACAAAAATTAAAAAAAAAAAAAAATTAGTCAGGCATGGTGGCACATGCTTGTAGTCCTAGCTGCACAGGAAGCTAAGGCAGGAAGATCACTTGAGCCCAGGAGTTTGAGGCTGCAGTGAGCTATAATGGTGTCACCACACTCCAACATGGGCCACAGAGCAAGACCCTGTCTCAAAAATAAATAAATAAAATATAAGTGAGACAATGTATGTGAAACCATCTAGCCCTGTGTTCAGCACATGGCTGCTCCATCACTACATGACAATTATCATCCTTCTTATTATAAGTCCTACTTATTATAAGTCATAATTATACGTTTGGAATAGTAGGTCAGGACTGGCCTACCACATATGACTGGCTGTGCTTATGCAAGAAGTATTTACGATGGCCCAGGAAAAGTGAACGAGAGAAATACAATCTCCAACTTCAAAACTGTTACATAACTCCCAAAACTTTTTCCCGTCTTCCTCCCCATTCTCAGCCCTTGCAGACAGAGTGATGCATCTGAGAAATTCAGTGTAGGATACAACATTCAGGACTAAGGACTCAATGTGACCTGGGGATCAACTTTCTTGATCTTGCAGGAAAGCACATGTACAACTCCACAAGAGCTGACCTAATAAGCTGAACCATCAGAGTCATGGAGGCCAGAACATGGTTGGACCAGAGGAACGTGTCCACTAGTCTGGACTCTAGGGAGAAATGGTTACAAGTAAGGGATGTTACTGACCTATGGTCCCAGGTATGATCAACCCTGGTTTGGTAATCTGCCCACTGGAAGTTTAATGGACTGTAAATAAAACAATTATTTCAACAGCACTCAGTTGCCTCATTTGATGAAGCCTGGGGGGTAGCTCCTTGTAAATCCACTGCATTTCACCAGTTGCCCATAAAGTTTAGACATGTCAGTGGGGTTTATTTTCATGGTTGGACAGGTCATCTTGGGTTACAGCTTGGTAATCCAACCTACATGTGAAGAAAAGAGTGCAGATGTAAGTCAGAAGCAATATTCAAAATATTCTGATAGCCAGGATGACACTAATACAGACCAATCAAGCATGAGCTCTGTAGCAGGAAGGACACTGTCCCTTTCCACAAAATGGATCCAACAGCACCAGTGCATGTAGGCCGAGTTGCCTGAATTGAATTAATTTTTCTTCACACTGGTAGTCAGAATGCACATTTACCAGCTAGCACTGGCTTTATACAAAACTTGAAAGCCAAGTGTAATCCTGTGTGATTAAAAACACTGAGCGCCACATTCCCTCAAACTGGGCTTAAACGCAGAACTCAACAGGCTTGTAATTACATGCAGTGCCACTATCTGGCATGATTATAATACCATTTTACAATACAAAGGAGAACTATTGAGTTCTATTCACAAGAGAAAGTGCTACAGTGATTCATCTCTTGGTGGGATAGAAAGCATATGTCACAGCATATATTTTTTCTGCAATTAATTTTTATGAAACCAAGCATAAAAGATAATGCACCTGATTTCTGTATTTGTTTTAATGTGCCCTGGAGAAGTTCTAACAAACTAGGAGAAGCAGGAACAATGATGGGACCCATCCGGATTTCAGCAACTGAGTAAGCAGATACCCCCAGTGTGAGAAGTAAACTTGTTTTGTTATCCTTGACTGCCTTTCCTCCTCCATCCCCTATCCCCCATTCCCTACCAGGCAAGACCACACAAAATCCAAAATCCACCTCCAAATGGATGAGACTTGCCTATTTCAAAGATCCCTAAGGAAAGCCCACTTGGTCTTCATCCCAGTGACTAACACACTTCATTATCAGAAAACTCTGCCTCACAACTAAGCCCTATGCTACTGAGATGTCCAGCCCTTCTGACTCACCCACATTTCCCCAGGGGGCACTTGCATGCTTCAGACTCCTTCCAAAGTATGGGCACTGGAGCCCCTCTCCCTGACTGGGTTAGTGGATGCCATTGCCTGCAGAGCCCCCAAGAGAACCCTGGAGCACAGCCTCAGTGGGTAGGAGGGACAAGCCAAGAATGAGGGACACAGGGACACACCAGGCCAGGCTAGGTGGGTCCATCGCCCCACTCTTGCCTCAGGTGCTGGCAGGATGCCAGTCATCACAGCTATTTCTCTGTGCTCCCTTCCTCCCCCACTTTGTGGACTGCAAGCCAGCCCTAGAATGCAGGATTCAGGTGGGCTCAGCTTTCACTGCCTCATGGCCCCAGGGCCCCAGGCACCATCTCTGCTCCAAGTATCCTCCAGAGAATTATTAGTCTCTCCTCCCAGACCCTGGTCCCAAAATGTCTGCTCACACCTCTTTTTCGGAAAAATAAAACTACCTGTCATCTTTCTCCATGTCTCCAGGAGTCCCAGACCTCCAC
Source organism: Rhinopithecus roxellana (assembly GCF_007565055.1). Classification (NCBI taxonomy): domain Eukaryota; kingdom Metazoa; phylum Chordata; class Mammalia; order Primates; family Cercopithecidae; genus Rhinopithecus; species Rhinopithecus roxellana. The sequence continues at coordinate 29,883,743 of NC_044562.1, forward strand.
ATAGGAGCAGGAGACAGGGTACTTTCAGTTATTCAAAGATTTATTCTCCCTAAGAAACAAGATATCATCAGGCATGGTGACTCATGCCTGTAATCTCAGCATGTTGGGAGGCTGAGGCAGCAGAGTCGCTTGAACCCAGGAGTTCAAGACCAGCCTGGGCAACATAGTGAGACCCTATAACTACAAAAAATTTAAAAATTAGCCAGGCTGGCAGCATGTGCCTGTAGTTGCAGCTACTCAGGAGGCAGACGTGGGAGGGTCACTTGAGTCTGGGAGGTCAAGGCCGCAGTGAGCTTAGATTGACACTGCCCTCCAGCCTGGGTGACAGGAGTGAGACCCTGTCTCAAAAAAAAAAATAAAGCCAGGGGAAATAAGATATCTTTCCAAACCTTTCTTGCTAGAACAGGGAAGATACAGGTTTAATCTCCAATAGAGCACACTGCTACATTTACAGTATACATTTATTTTCAGTTTTTTAATTCCCTCTATAGTGGATACAGAATAAAATTGATGAGTCCTCTCCATGCAGTCCTTGAAAATTATTGTAGTAAATCTCCCTATGATTCGTTTTTCTTCAGTTAGAACTTAGTTCATTTCCTTCACATGCCAGATAATTCAGATAAAATCCCACTAGAGCAAATACAATTAAGTGAATGTTCTACATAAAGCAATTGGCCTTTTATTAAAAACTTCATTGTTAAATGCCAATGTGAAAACAGTAAATTTTTTATTTCAGCAGCTTTATATTTACACTGACTATGAATGCATGTCTCAGTTCAAATTGGTAGCAATTTACTAATTAATTAATTGCATTAAAGAGATTATAAGGTTAATAGCTGCTGTTTCTGATCATCGTTGCTCTTTCATGCAGAGTATTAAAAAGTAAAAACATACTAGTATTTATAGAATGTGTGTTTGCACCAAATAAATTCAATCTAATCCAAGAAGAGGGGTTCTTTCCAGTGCAGGGAATATCAAATTTGGTGCAAAACCCGAAAAACTAGATTTGACTTTTGATTCCCCAAATTACTCCATCTCCTTTTTCTCTCCACTAAAAATGTATTTGACAGACTTAGATTTCAAATGGGAAAAATGACACCCTAGTGGTAGCTATAAGGGGGTAACAAGATCTGCCCAAGTTCCCTGAACTTGGATGTCACTCCGCAGTCTCACTTTCCTATCTGCAATTGTCCTTTGCACCTGACCTTGGCATCTACATTTCTCTTTGGAAGCTGAGCTCTGTGCACTGTTGAGCCCATTCCATTCTTCTAAATATTAATACAAGCACAGAGTTGGACACACAAGCTTAGAGAAGCTGCATTGGAGGTAGAAGCTGCATTAGAATCAGCCATAGACCCCCTCAGACCCACTGAATCAGAATTGCTAGGAGCAAAACCCAGCAATGAGCATGTAAACAGGTTCAGGCTGAAGCGTGAGCACACGAGGGACACCAAAGGAGATGATGATGCTGTAGACAAAAGGTCTCCTGCAAATGTCCATGCAGGAGGTTATTGAATTATTAGCCACAGTGCGAGGCTACAATACTGTGAGTGATAGTGTGTGTGGCCTACCTAAAGCGCAGATTCTTTCCAAAGCCAGTTGTCCTAGATCAGGACATTAAAACATGGTTGGCGGGCTTGAGATAAGAGGTGGGGACTTCCTCTTCCTGGATATAGTTCTCCTAGACTGGACTCTAAGTATATAGAGATTCTCAGGGTGCCCCTGGGCAATGAGATGGAAAAATTGTCTTTGATGAGGGCCACAAGCTGGGGGCTGCCAAGAGAGGCCCCAGGGACAGAGCTGTTCCCATTGCAGCCACAGCTGGCTGCCCATACTCACTAGCTGTCTGTGGGGAGCCCCCTTTGCTGTTCCCCCAACAAGCCTGCAGAAACATCAGAACCACACACCAGCCTGGTCTCAGCTGTGCTCTACGGAAAGATCTATGTCTTCCCTTGGCCAGAGCGGTAATCAGAGAATAGAGTTAGAACTAGTGAGTGAGGACAGCAGTAAACAGTCCCCCAGGAGGATGACGAACTTCCAGAGAAAAGAGTTGGAACCAGGAGTTCTGCTGGTGAGAGTCAAGTAGTGGGGAGAGGGCTGTGGCATTGGGGGAAGACTGAGGAGGGCCTTGAATGCTATGCTAGGAGCCCAGAAGGCCTGGGAGGCCTTTGAAGAGTTTTTAGCAGAAAGAGCATTATGATAAGATTTGTGTACAAGAAAAATAACTGTAGCAGGCAGAATGGATTGCCTGGGGGAGGGCAGTGTGGAGGGGAGAAGGAAGCAGAGGGATGGGTTAGGACGACATTGCAGTCATTAGGTACGGATGATGAGTGAAAGGGAGCACCTGTATCATTTTCTCCATCTGTCACTTCCAGACATGCCATCAGGCCCTCATCCTTGTCCCTTCTGCCCAGGACACCCCTCCTAGGAGATACTGTCTGGACAGCCCCACCTAGGACTGGCCAGAACCCTGCTAACTCCTGTCTCCCTCTCCTCCCCCGGCACCAGCTAAACTACTTAGAATGATTATTTTGTTTAAAACTAACTCTGTTCAGCTGTGGTTATTTATACCTTTCTTTGGTCCCTGGGAAGGCAAGGCCCTTTGGGAAGAAAACAACCCCTCCAGCTAATGCTACTGAAGACCCCTTTGCTGTTCCCCCAACAAGCCTACAGAAACGTCAGAACCACACACCAGCCTGGTCTCAGCTGTGCTCTAAGGAAAGATCTGTGTTTTCCCTTGGTCAGAGCAATAATCAGAGAACTGAGTTCAGAGCTAGTGAGTAAGGACATCAGGAAACAGTCCCCCAAAAGGACAGCAAACCTCCAGAGACAAGAGCTGGAACTGGGAGTTCCTTGTTGCAGTGAAGCTCACAGGCCCAGTCAACACAAATACTCCTTCGTGCTTCCTCACTGGTAGGGTTAGGGTTAGGGTGAGGGCTCAGGGTGAAGGTGCTCCTTGCGTTGTTTTGTTCTTCATTTTAACTATAATCATATCCCTTTTGCTGTGCTGCTTTTTGCAGTGCATCTGGCTCAGCTCTCACCACTTACTATGCGGCAGCCATGGGAAGATACCTCACCTCACATGCCTCCAAATCTATGTGGATCATTCCCCAAGGGCCCCAGAGCCTGCACTCTGAGAACTATGTCACCTTCGCACTGAGGTCAACGACTGCGCAAAGCCCAGATGCCAAGGCAGGTCAGTCTGAGGCTGGTGGATGACTTTGGCTCTGAGACTCCCCAGCAGCCTTGCTTAACCTTGCTTTATTTGCAAAGCAGTCTAAGATGCTACCACCCAGCCTTCCCTCCCCGCTCCCTCCTGCATTGGGGTGGGGTGGTCACTCTTGCATCATACCCTGACAGCTCCCAGACCTTTTCCCAGCTCTCTCCCCATTTTCCCTCACCTAGGAGTTTCCTCTAATAAAATCCTTGCATGTCTAATCCTGTCTTGACCTCTGCTTCTCCAAGGACCCAGATAAACACAGCTGTCCAGAAAAGAGAGACAACAGTTGTGCATTTGGAACTGGGACCCTGTAGCCCCTTATTCTTTTTTTTTTTTTTTTTTTTTTTTGAGACGGAGTCTCGCTCTGTCGCCCAGGCTGGAGTGCAGTGGCCAGATCTCAGCTCACTGCAAGCTCCGCCTCCCGGGTTTACGCCATTCTCCTGCCTCAGCCTCCAGAGTAGCTGGGACTACAGGCGCTCGCCACCTCGCCTGGCTAGTTTTTTGTATTTTTTAGTAGAGACGGGGTTTCACCGTGTTATCCAGGATGGTCTCGATCTCCTGACCTCGTGATCCGCCCATCTCAGCCTCCCAAAGTGCTGGGATTACAGGCTTGAGCCACCGCGCCCGGCTAATTCTTTCATTTCTGAAACATTCATGGAGAACTTAAGGAACTCCCAGCACTGGGGTGGGGGGTGGGAGAGCAGCACTAAGGTGGCGCTTCCAGGAAGAGGCAGGTTGGGGATAGGAGCTCCAAGTCAGGTCAGAATCTACCAGTCTGAACAGCACCCTGGACACTACCAAGAACTCAGCATGGCTCCATCTCAGACTCTAACAGAAGGAAAGATAGAAAGAAAACCCTTCCTTACACTGCCCTCTCTGGGAAATATTTCACACCCCTAATAGAATGACACAGTTGTGAAGAACACCTAGCCAGCTTGATTGACAGGACCCAAGTACAGGTAAGGCAGAAGAGGAGCCTGAAGGATTAGAAACCATATAGGAAACACTTCCCAGCAAAAACCCAAATGTGAAATCAAGCGATTAAAATGGCTTACTTGCAACAGGACTTCATGGTGGAAACACATAAAGTCGCTGCCAATCAGGTGCTCTTGGTGAAATTTTTTTTAAAAATTCATTTAGACTTTTAATGAAAATGAATGCTGGGGCATGAGAAAATTTTGTTAACCCTCAATGTTGCCTAATCGTGGCTAACAAGGATTCTCATACTTCTACATGACTGGGGATTAAGCTGCTGACCGCAAGTTTATTAAATGAAGTCATTGTAATGAGGCAGCCAGCTAACTCTGCAGAGCTCTGCCCTGTGGTTCATGGTGGGTATCATTTAACCAGGAATCGTGAGTTGATGGACCTCAGTAATCACGTTAATCTGCCTTTTCGTTGTGATCTGGAGGATGTGACAAAAAGGAGTTTCAACACGATCTGCAGACAAGTTGGATCAGAGGAGTTGACAGAATAATTTCTTTATCCCACCAAGAAAATCAAGGGACCTAAAAACTGTTAAGACTCCACACCTGTCACTAGGAGGTTAAACACCCCCAAAGATCGTTCACAAAGACAGACCTGTGAGAGAGCTAACAGACAATAATGCGGAACTCGGCCAGCCTCGGCAAGCAGACTTTGCGTTGCAGTGTAGTCGGCTTACCCAGAGGCTGGGAGCCAAAGGAGTGTTTAAAGACATCCATCTAGGTGGGGGATTGTTGCTGGCAGAGCCAGCTGCAGGCACACTGTGAAGTGGCAACTCACTCTCTGCAGCTCCCACCTTTCCCTTTGCTTGTCCTGAGATGCTGTCTCCCTCTCTGTCCTAAAGATCCTGTTCCAGACCTAAGAGAGAGAGAAAGAAAGAGAAACTGTTCAGTGTTCCATTTAGTTATTCTATTTCCTGCATTACCACAAGCCCACTACGGTGGGGTTGGCTGATACATTTCTAGCGGTAATGTTTAAATTGCATTTGTCCCCTGTCCTGCACCATAAGCACCCTCTAATATCTCCAGGCTTTTAGTGCAGACCTGCTCTGCCTGGGCCTTGTCATTACTGTATTGGAAGAATGAGGACTGGTGGTTTCTAACAGAGAGTGAAGCAGGAAAGTAAGAAGTGAAGGCAGTCCCAGGAGATGGCATGAAGGTGAGGAGAGAACAACAATGAAGACACAGGCAGGGACACAGGTCAACACAGTCACAGCAGAAGAACAATATCCTAGAGGAAGATGACCCTCAAAAGGAGAAGGCAGACACTTGGGAAACATGTATACACCTAGCTTTGTTTCTGCTTTTTAAAAATTTATTGCCATAAAAGACATGGAATCAACCTAGGTACCCATCAATGTGGCCTGGATAAAGAAAATGTAATACACAGACACCATGGAATACTACACAGCCATAAAAAAAAAAAAACAAAATCCTGTCCTTTGCAGCAACATGGCTGCAGCTTGAAGCCATTATCCCAAATGAATGAATGCAGGAACCAAAAACCAAATACCACATGTTCTTACTTATAAGTGGGAGCTAAACGTTGGGTACATATAGATGTGAAGATGGGAACAATAGACACTGGGGACTCCAAAAAGGGGTAGGGAGGGATAGAGGGAGACAAGGATTGAAAACTATTGGATACCATGTTCACTATTTGGGTGACAGAATCAACAGAAGCTCAAACCTCAGCATCACACAATATTCCCATGTAAGAAACCTGAACATCTACCTCTTGAATATAAAATAATTTTTTTGTTTGTTTGTTTTTTGTTTTGTTTATTGAGACAGAGTCTTGCTCTCGCCCAGGCTGGAGTGCAGGGGCGCGATTTTGACTCACTGCAAGCTCCACCTTCCGTGTTCACGCCATTCTCCTGCCTCAGCCTCCTGAGTAGCTGGGACTACAGGGGCCCGCCACCACGCCTGGCTAATTTTTTTTTGTACTTTTAGTAGAGATGGAGTTTCACCGTGTTAGCCAGGATGGTCTCGATCTCCTGACTTCATGATCTCCCCGCCTCGGCCTCCCAAAGTGCTGGGATTACAGGCGTGAGCCACTGCACCCAGCCAAATATAAAATAATTTTTAAAAAGAAGTCAGATTTAAGTATAAAAAAATTAATGCCATAATGTACATAATTGAAATGAAGGCTAGTTTTTGATGGTGTAGGCTTACCTGAAAGGTGGTACTGTCCTTACATTTTGGTTTATACATTCCAAAAATGTCTGACCTGCCCAAATATCGCCTATATAGTTTCTAAATACCATAATGTTTGCTAAAAATCCATAGCATAAGAATTAAGACAACCTGATGTGAGAGCAAAGTATTCAAAGAATCTTAACCTTAAAAAGGGAAAGCTTTAGAATCGGGGGAGTGAAAGGGGCTGAAGACAAACGTAGCCTCAAATCAGGGATCAAGGCTCAGAGAGGTTAAGAGTCTCATTCAAGGTCACACAGTGGAGATGAAGCTCCCGGAGCCACGTCTTCATTTAACTAATGCTGTGTTCTTTCCACTATAGTCTGGCCTGAGAGTGTCCTTACTTGTCTTCTGAAGAAAAAAAAAAATTAGTATTTCACTTTTGAGGTTCTCAATCATTTGAGACTAGAACTTCTGTAGGACAGTAAAGCCTTGTTTAATGTTTTTTTAACTAAACTGTTTCCCCAGGAATTTGTTCTGGTCCTTTGCTTGTCGCTCCCCTTTTCCATGTTTGATTCAAGCCTCTGGATTTATTTAGTCATGGCTGGAGTAAAGAGAGGGGAGGAGACGGCACAAGAACGTCTTTAATAACCATAAGATGGCTGGCCGCTAAATCCTTTTCAAGAATTGAAGCTTTTGCTGTCTCGCTGCTTTTCAGTCAAATTACAGGGAATAATGTCTTGGATGATTAGGTCTGTGATGAAACTGGTTATAGAAGCTATTTCAGAACCCACAGTGGTTCCCACTTAAATCTAAACACGAAGACCTGCCGCAGATACTCTATCTAAAACTATTTCAACGTGTTATGCTCTTCTGCACATGTCAATATTCTCTCCTTCACAAAGGTAATCAATAACTAAGGAGAAAAGAAAAAAGCAGATATTGGTGAAAAAACATATTTGGCAATCCTTGGCTACGTAAAATACTGCTTCAGTGCAGCAACCTTCAGTTGTATTTGCTGGCTTTGTTATCTGTGTAAGCTGTCCTCTGAACTATTTTTGTTCTCTGTGTTTACTTTTGAAATTGAATTTTTTTCATTCTAAAGTGCACTGAGGATGCCACTGCAGACAATCCAAGCTCATGCAGCATAGAGTTAAGATTTGATAACCATCTGGTTTAGTTTGATCATTCGAGGCCATCAAATCAGTTCTTTTAGTTGCAAATGACCATTTGTGGGTCTGAGGGCATCCCACATAGCTCTGAAAAATCAATCATGTTAACTGGATAATAGGCAAACTCCCAAAGCCCTGTGTACGGTAAAGACCTCTCCTAGTTGTTGTTAACAGGCTTGAACTATTACCAATGAGTCACCACCGACTTTTGTCTTAATTCATACCTTACTCTAAGAAGAGTTTTCCAAGGCAAACTTTACATGCTATGATGTGGATCACAACAACCAAACAAAATAACTAGGTCAGGTGGTATTTTCCTTTATTGAATATCAATGTGTTTTTTAATTTACCATATGAAGAAAGCTACGGCAGGTACAGTATTTAGGAAATGCTAAGCAACTTTCTCCATAACGCTTGAAGCAACTGGTTTCTGCCCTCAATGTACCAGGGCTCTCCTTCCACACCCATGACCCCTGGGGAGAGAAACAAATTCAAAGGTAACCACATCCTACTTACTTTTGGCAAGTGGGATTACTCTCTACTGGAACCGTTAATAACCCCTTTCCAGGGTTTTTTTTCCTGCCCTGAATTCACTGCAGATTGGGTATAATAAAGAGGATAGGAAAGGGCAAGTAAACTCCTTTAATACCATGTCTGAGAGGCCGCTACACCCTGGAGAGCGAGCCTGTGTCTATGGTAACTAGCCCCCTCTCCAGCTGCGTGTGAATTGCTAAAAACAGACATCTTTAGAAGTACGAAATAAGCTAAGAAATGTAGATGTGCTTTGTAAATGATAAAGCAGATAAATGTTTGTCGTCCCTGTTACTTTGATAAATGTAAATGCAAAAATTCTCAAATGCCCTTAGTGATGAACAAGACGTTCACTCACAGGAGACCTAAAATGAGACCCAGGAACTGCTAATGCTGTCCTCTACCTGCTCAGGTTTCAGTTCTTCCCATGAAAGCCTCAGTTTGCAGGGAAGTTTTTTTCCCCCCTCTTTGGACATCCCCAGCTGCCTGAATGTGCTCACTTATAGGGCACTCTGTGACTGAGGGGAGCCAAGGATAAAAGGAAAAATGGTATTATCAAGGACACAGATCAAGAAGGAAAATCCACCAACTTCTACGTGACCAGTAAGAGAGTAGTGGGAATATGCCAATAGTGTGGCATATTGGTTTTTGGCGGGTGTTTTGGGAGGCGGGGACAGAGTTTAATGGTTTGTTGTTTTTTTTTTAATTTTTTATAAATATGCTAAAGATTCATGCAGTGCTGCCAGCAGTGGACGTCAGCCTGGGCCACGTGGCTGCATACTCCTTTGCAGCTGGCCCTGTGATGGCAGAACCTTTCATCGCACCTTTATTGTTTACTACAACCCTGGCGTTATCTTCAAAATAAAGAAACAAGCCATCTTTTCTCTGGCATGACTTCTATTGTCACATGACCACTGCTGGATGCACCTTCCTTCTGAGCTCTGGCTTGCCTTACTGACCATGGCCATCACCATGTTACCCACACCAGCAGAAAGTTCCACTGTCCCTTGGTCTCATTCACAGAGATGACATACAGATTTTTCACTTCTGTGTGGTCTGCACACTTGATCACATTTCCTACAAGAAGACCCAGGGAAATCCAGAACTTCACATAGGAGGACCTACCACATCCTCACACTTCAACATCTTCAGAAAGGGCATTGGTAAATATTTAACAATTACTCTCTGGGAAAAAATGAATGCATACATAGACATACAGCATGTAGATGTTTGATATAAATCTTAACAATATAAAGGATCTATAGCACCCAATTTACAGATAATAACAAATTATACTCTTTATTATAAACTCCATATAGCCAATAGATTCTCACACAAAGCTTTGTTAATTTTTGCAAAATTCTTGTATCTGTACTCAGTCGATGGTTGGAACAGATAAATGAGTATGGTTACAACATGAATGTTGGTTGATATTTTCCTTTACATTAATAAGAAAAAAGAAAGTGAGATAATAAAGATGTGTATCAGTATTTTCACTTGCTCTTCAATGACATGAGTAATTGCTTGCTGAATCAGATGATAATTTCAAATACCAGGAGAATTTCCAAAGCTTTTTTTACTATTCACAATGTAACAGTTATGGACATGACACAATTTTACGTTTAATATGCACTATTCACATCTTCTCCATCACTTTCTTAAGTCTAGGTAATCAATGAGACAATAAATCAAGCCCTGATTTGTACCATTTGCAGATTTCCAAAGTGTAAATGTTCCTACCAAGGTTGATTCCAAGCTACCATTTTGATGTCATGGACCACAGAATTGGGAAGAAATGTGCAATAGCACACCATGATATACTGTTTCCACCATACTGATAAAATGGGTAGAAATAACCTCAGGATCATAGAGAATAGTAAAAAGGTAGTAGAATAAATAGGAAGTAATGAGTTTTGAGAATTTATTGCCTTTTTCATGTAATTTACTTAATTGTTTTTTTTTTTTTTTTTTTTTTTGTTAAAGTGAAAGAAACTTTATTTTGAATAATATACATATCATTAATTCCATTTAATTTCCATGGTGCATAGCTATGTGTAGAAGTACACAGGGAAAAATAAACATTAGAAATACCTAACCATGAAAATACACAAGTGAAGACATTTGATATATCCATGGATAGGCTTGGAAGTATTATAAAACAGGATCCGTTAGAAAAGCATAAAAACCATGCAAAAAAAAAAAACTTATCTAAATCATGGCAGGCACGTGCAATCAATATAAATCATAGTTTCTAGGTACAAAAACTATACATGTTCTTTGGATTAAAAGCAAATGGGTGGCTTGGCTTTTTATGTCCAAGCCAAAAATCACGTATAGAAGTAAAAAGTATGTAGGTCAGGCATGGTGGCTCCCAGGCCTGTAATCCCAGCACTTTGGGAGGCCAAGACAGGCGGATCATCTGAGGTCAGGAGTTTGAGACCAGCCTGGCTAACATGGTGAAAACCTGTCTCTACTAAAAATACAAAAATTAGCTGGGCATGGTGGCATGCACCTGTAATCCCAGTTATTTGGGAGGCTGAGGCAGGACGATTGCTCAAAAAAAAAAAAAAAATTGAAAAAGTGTGGATACTGTTATGCCACATGTGATAATAAAATATTTAAGGCCACAGATGGAAGTCACCCACTTACAAAGAGAATACTGAGAGGTAGGGTACATAAAAAAAAAATAGAGAAGTGCAATAAAGAAAATGCCACCTCTGCCTGTATCAGGAAAGAGGAAATGTACAGGCATTAAAACGGCAGCTTTGCATACTACACTGCATTTCTCTGTCAAAAAGAATTCACTGTGTATTATTACAAAGGTCAGTGAATAAGATGAGGCAGTAAGTGTAGCGCCTTGATATTAGGGCAAATTTAGTTTCCTTTTCATTTTACACATGAGGGGAAAAAAAGGAGTGTATAACTAGAAATGCTCACCTTTCCATTCAGTACACTAACTTTTAAGTGTTTGGCACAAATGGAACAGAGACATGAAGTTTAATGAGATCCAAGCTTCCAACTAAATGATTTCACATTGGAAAAGCTATGGAAAGATAAAATTATTTACTGTTTTACAAATCAAATGCTTAAATCAAGTTTAAAAGCTGAGACAGAAAAAAAAATTGATAAAAAATGGCCAAAAAAATTAAACAAAATCTCTTGGTTTCCTTTACAGTTTCTTTTTTTGCCTTTTATTTTTTTCAAATTGCATTTTACGGTAGCAATGCAGACCACTTTGGATAGCTATGGCTCGATACTTCTGGGTGCCCTCCTCCTAAGACATCATCTTCTTACATTCCACTGAACAGAAAACCATCCCTTCTACTGGCATGAACTTCTGCCCAATGAGGCATTTGCTGCAGCAGGAGCACAGAAAGCACTCTGTGGATGCATGCCAGCTGAAGTTGTTATAGGTCACCCGCTGCACTTCTGGGTCGATGGCATTGTGGCATCCCTGACACACCACAGCATGATTCTTCACATAGCAGGGCTTGCACACGGGCTTGTCATTGACCATCACGTATATTTCCCCAGCTAGAATGCTATCACAGTCAAAGCAGCAGAAGTGTTTCAGGTGCCAATTCTGGTTTTCTGCCTGGGTATACTCATTGCTGAATATCAGCTCGTCACAGCCAGCACATCGGGGTTTCTCGCTGTCACAGTAATGTCTGCCACAATATAGCTTCTCATTCTTCCAAAAATAAATCATGTCAACCAGGAGTTCATGGCAGGTGCTGCAGACAAAACAAGCTGGGTGCCACAGTTTATCATAGCCAGCCCTTTCGGCATAGATGGCGGGGTCGCCTTCTTTCATACTCAGTTTGCAGCAATAGCAGGAATACTGAGTTCTTTTGTTCTCAGCAGACTTGTCCTCCATGGCCCCCACTGCTGCTGGGGTGCTTCTGTCCCCTCCAGGAATGTTCATTTGTTTCGGGCCTTGGGCATCCATCTCACAGGGAAGTTTGACATCTCCTACTCCCAGAGCTTCGCTCTTATATTTCTTTACAAACTGCTCCATCTCCTTCACCTCTCTGGGAGACAACTCATGGCACTTTGAAGGGTCCTGGTCATGTGCAGGGAGCTGCTTTGCCAGCTGCTTCTTCCGGTACTGTGCCCCCTCTGAGCCTGCTACTGGCTGCTTTTCCTTGGGTAGCATCTGCATGTACTGCCTGGCCAATGCCTGATTCTGGACAGGAGGTGCCCACTCATAGGTAACCGTATTGATGGAGACATTCTTCTTGGCAGCAACTGGATTGGTCAATATCATAACATTGCGTTTATACATGGGAATTCCATCTGACTTTAGTTTTGCAATCAGGGTGGTATACTTGGTGTCTTCAAAAAGTTTTCCGACTTTTCGATCCTCTTCATTGCTCAAGAGGACATCATGTTCTTCTTGGCCACACTTGCAGTTACGACATATTTTTCTCCAGAAGTGCAGTTCGAATCCTTCACATTTTTCTTTGCATTTTAAACACGGGGCTCCAAATCCTTGCTCGTGACCTAAGCCCATCTTCTTCACTTTGTTTTCCAGGTCCATGTTTATGCGTCCTATGGGTCCCCTCCTCCTCCAGTCCGGAATCCCACGGCCGGGCTCAGCTGGCCTCCGGCTCCGCTGCGGACACTGGGAACCTGCGGAACTCCTACGCCGCCGCCCAGCAGCCACTCGACCGGCCTAATTTACTTAATTGTAAGTTTACACAATTTAATTTTTAAGAATGGCTGTGTTTAACAATTGGCTTGCAAATTTCCTGAAAATTTGACAATCAGCTCTCATGAGCTGGTAGGAGCCACTCCAGGACACCACAGGAAAATGCCCAAAACACACCTGTGTGGGCTGGGAATTTTTGAGAGGCTGAGCATTTGAGGCATTCATATACCTGGATTTTAGATTTTAGGGAAGTTGCCTAATTATGAGCCTAAGTTCTTGAAGTGGTGGTTAGGATGGGGAGAAGCCCATCTGAGCTTCTGGCCAAGCTCCTGGCCAAGCTTTGAAGGCTCCTCCTAGATGTCATTGTTAATCTTCATGTATGATCTTTCTAGTCCAACTAATTATACCTATTTTGTTTTGTTCTGAATATCACCCATTTGACAAGTAGGTTTACCAAACCCAGCCTTCTCCAAAGCACATCCTGTGCCTGAAGTCTGATAAGCTTGGCTCTACCATGAACCAACCATCAGCTGATAAATCACAGGAAGATGACTGGCCAGGGGAAGGCTGAAGGATACCTGAATAATTTCATGATAATCATCTGGAAGATACATTCCAGATCTAGGAAGAGGAGGCAGGAAAAGAAAGATTGCTGGACCATGTTTGCATGCAATAGTATGCCTGGTAAGAAGAGGGAGGAGACAGTGAGCAGTCACATGGGTTGGTACCCAGACTCTTAATTTAGGGTTTGGTGAAATCTTGCTACCACTCCTTTGCCCCTATTGCTTAGGGGAAATCCAAACATCAAAATCACCTAAAGTCAGAGGTATCTTATTTGGTGCACTTGAAGGTTGACATGGTTCTCCTGTAAGGTCCAATCACCCTTGGGTCAGAAAAGCATTGAAGTAGAGGGCTAGTTGCACACACAACTTGGGGACATCCTCCTGATATTTCCTACAACTTCAAAGAATGATGGACATCTGAACACCCAACAAGAGGGAAAGAAGAATCATGATGAAAAGTCTGCTAAGAGTAAGTAGAGCCAGAGAGATCAGGGTTAAAATCTCTGCTTCCCCACTTACTAGCTGTGTGACCTTCAGTGAGCTTCCTTAATGGTAACATGGGAATAATCATTTTCCTTGCATTTTAGAGTCATCTGCAGATTACATTTAAAGCCTCTAGCAAATAGTAAATATATAATATATTAGCTTTAAAAAATATAAAAAGAGGAAGCACCTATAGTTGTTTTTAAAAGCAGAAAAATACAAATTTATTTTCATTTCTGTAATATATCAGGAAAAATAGCCACAATATTTTGCAGCTTCTCTCATCAAGTGGTAAAATCCATTTATCCAATCCTCAGATATGGGCTTGGCATGTAACTGGCTTTGGCCAGTGGAATATTAGCAAATGTGACACAAGCAAAGACTTGATAAGTACTTGCACGAGTTCTTGAGAATTACTTCCCTTCTTGCTGATGGGAATGCTTTTGCTGTCATGTGACTGGCCCGTTGGATAATGGGAGGCAGGTGGTCATCATCTCAGTTGTCACCACATCAGCTGCCACACATGTGAGTGAGGTCATCCTAAACTATCCAGTACCAGCTTAGATGACCAGAACAGAAGAACCACCTAGTTGACTCCAAGAATCATGAACAAATAAAATGGTTCTTGTTATAAGCCACTAAATTTGAGGGTTGTTTGTTTTGCAGCAACAGCTAACTGATATAGTTCTGACTGCAGCTATATAAAGATACTTATGCACTGAAACAAGATTTAAGGGATACTGAGCTAAAAGTCTCTTACCCTCAACTGGTCACAATCATTTAAGTGAGAGAGACAAGACATAGAAAGAGATAATACAGTTTAGCACAGTAGTTACCAATGGGTTCAGGGTGGTATTAATTTTTTAAATGTTCTCTTAATATTATGATCAGTTTGTTCATACAGTTTTTAAATTGAATTAAAAGAAGTGACCTAAGACTGTTAAGCTAGCATCTGCCTGGAGTGGAAGTTACAGTAGACAGAAAGAAGATGTCAAGTTTTCCCATGTGTACCCTCCTGACTCTAAAGGAGAGAGCCAGCCCAGCCAAATCATTTTCATTACCTTGAACAACCCCATATCAAAGTCAGGATGTGTGGATTTACCCGAAGTTATCTACCTCATCATTTCAATTAAACATATGCTTGAGGAATCTAATGAAGAAGGCTTGAGTGATGGCCGTAGAATCAATAAAGTCTTTCTGGACGTATCGATTTAGCATTCTCCATGCAGTAGAATTGATTTATGTCCTCAGATTTATTTTGATAACTCAATGATAACTCCACTATTCCTAAATTAATGTCATCTTTTCCTCAGGCTAAACTTTTTTCTAGACTAGAAAAAAATCTTATATCAAGCCAAACTGATTTTGCTAAGTAATTCCATGGCTAACAGGCTGCCATAAATCAAAGAGAACCATGTACTACTACACTTGTAAATCATCCTTGTCATGGAAAAGTACAACGGCATTTATTTGTCAGTATTGTGATTGTATCATGCAGGGCCTCTTTCCTGTCAAAATTCACATCTTCCAATACAAACTCTATCATTTAATTGCAATTTAATAAATTCAATAGATTGCTTAAAAACTACATTAATTTCCATCTCCTACAGCTTAAATTCTCAGAACATGTGAGATGGATAGGTCCTAATTTCTAATTAGCACAATCTTATTGAATGAGATAAGCCATCATCTTTGCATGAGACATATTCATCTTGGGCCTACACAAGCAAGACGGTACCACGTAAATGGGTATATTTGCAAATGCTTTTTGGGAAAAGTGTTTTCCAACCATATCTACAAAGCAAAAGGAAAAATAGAGAAATTTTTCAATTAAAAAATATCAGAATGAGATAGTCCAATTAATTACCAAGTCTGTGAGTCCACCTCCTACACAACTCTGAAATCTACCCAATTTTCTCTATTGGCCCAGCCACCATCAGGACAAAGAGAGCATCACTGCTTGCTGGATGCTGTGATAGACTCCTTGCTTCTCTTGCTGTCACCACTGCCGCTTTTTCCAATTCATTTTCTACATTGCAGCAAGAGAGCTTGTTTTCAAAAATGCAAATCTTATTATAACATTACTGCCTACTCCTTCCCCAGCTCTCAGAATAAAGAAAAATAAGCTATCAAAGCCATCTGCAAGACCCTGCCTGCCTCTCCTAACTCATTTGTCCAGGCCCCTGCACTCTCTATTCCAGCCAGGCTGGGCTTCTCTCAACACCTCTGACACGCCCCTGGAGTCCCACACACATGCTAGTCGCCCGACCTACAGCACACCTGCACCCTCTCTTTGCCAAGCTAATCCCCACCATCCTACAGCTCTGGGCTCAAACACCACTTGATATGATTTGGCTGTGTCCTCACTCAAATCTCAAATTGTAGCTCCCATAATTCCCACGTGTCATGAAAAGGACCCGGTTGGAGGTATTTGAATCATGGGGGCGGGTCTTTCTTGTGTTGTTCTCATGATAGTGAATAAGTGTCATGATATCTGATAGTTTTATAAAGGGGAGTTCCCCCGCACATACTCTCTCTCTTGCCTGCTGCCATGTAAGATGTGAGTTTGCTCCTCGTTTGCCTTCTGCCACGATTGTGAGGGCTCTCCAGTCACGTGGAACTGTGAGTTCATTAAACCTATTTTTCTTTATTAATTAGCCAGTCTCACCAGGTGTGAGTCTCACAGGCTCACGCCTGTAATCCCAGCACTTTGGGAGGCCAAGGAGGGCAGATCACCTGAGGTCGGGAGTTCGAGACCAGCCTGACCAACCTGGAGAAACCCTGTCTCTACTAAAAACACAAAATTAGCCAGGCATGGTGGCACATGCCTGTAACCCCAGCTACTCAGGAAGCTGAGGCAGGAGAATCGCTTGAACCCAGGAGGCAGAGGTTACCATGAGCTGAGATCATGAGATTATACTCCAGCCTGGGCAACAAGAAAAAAAAAAATTAGCCAGTCTCGGGTTTGTCTTTATTAGCAATGTGAGAACAGACTAATATACCACTTCTCCCAAGAAGGGTTCCCTGAGCCCCGAGTGGGTTAGACCCTTCCACAACCTGTACTTCTCCTTTACAGTCTTTCGTGCTTCTCTGCTTAGTTCCTGTCTTCTCTGTTAGACTGTAGCGTCCTGAGGATAAGGGCAATGTCTGCTTACTCCCCACTCCCCTGTCATACTGGTGCTTAGCCCATGTTTGATTACTTCTTGACTGAGATGGGGCAGGCAAGTGGGGACAGGGACCAAAAGAGCAGCAGCATTCACTGGGACAGGGCTGATGTAAATCCAAGTACACACCAAAGGGCCCGTGGGGGAAGGCGGGCCAGGCCAGCAGTGTACAAATGGCAGGTGCTGCTGTGACTGAATGTTGACCCACCTCCTTAATTAATGGACCTTTTCGTTTTCAAAGAACTTCAAACCAACAGAAAAGCTGCAAAAATAGTGTAACCAAACCACCATATATCCTTCACCCAGATTCACACATTCAAATTTTACCAACATAATTTGTGTATTTAAACCTCTTAAACAGTTATCAATTGGAGACAGCTAAAATACTTAGTCTGGCCAACTAGGTGAAACCTTGTCTCTGAAGTTTTCCAGAGGTGGCAAATTATTAAAACCCAGTAAAACCCCAAAACCAGGAAAGTTTCAGGTAAAGTAAAATTCCTAGATTTTCTCTGAGCAAATGCAAACCACCTCTGAGCACAACTCCAGGATCAGTCTGGCCTCTAAAAATCCTCCAGAGGCAACCCCTTTGGGCTTATAAAACTTTAAATCAGATCAAATCCATCTTTAATGCATTGCTGGGTAGGTCAATAGCCAAGCACAAGCTCATTCCCAAATATAAGTGCCACCTCTCCCGACTGGACCAAAGTGAGATACAGAAACAGAGTTAATAAGGGCAGGGATAGGGGCTGGTCACAGAACAAGCACAGCCAGGGGACATTCAGTAAATTAAATGGCCCATGGGAGGCAGTTCACACTCGAAAGAGCAATTTAAACTATTTATGATCGTTGATGGGCCCTGAATTAGTTATAACTTCCTAAAGAAAAAAATCTTGAAATTATCACAAAGCCAGCACTGAATATGGCTGCACAATGCTCACTGGAGGTCAGGAAGGAGAATGAGCTATTAGTCTGTATTAAGGAGCAACCACCACGGTAATGGCGAACTAGTGTGTAATACAAATGCGGGCGGCCCGACCTTGACTGCCGTTCAGTGCTGGGCACTCCATCTCAAAAGGAAATAGAGGAGGCCACAGGAGGGCCACAGGGTGATTAGTGCATCGGTGAGGGCTCAGAACCTCTCAATGAGGAAAGGTTTAATTATACAGGCAGCTAATTAGGAAGAAGAAAGGAGAAAATGGACAGAGGTGTGTACATGAAAAGATGAGGATTCGTGGGTGACTAAGTGAGGCCCCAAAGGTTCTAAATGAGACTTTCACAAAACACATCCATGAGGTTGCTTTTGAAAGAAAATTTTCAGTGGATCAACAAATTCTTTGGAGGAAATAAAGGGCTGGGCTCCACAGAGCAGTTCTAAATATCTAAATAAATATGTGCCTGTTTGGAATTGACCAGACATTTTAACCAGTTATGAACTGTGTTTTATCCAGGAAACTGGATAGAATAGAGTCATGAATTCAGTTGTTTGTGATTGTTAGAAAAGACTGCCATAGCTACAAAGAAATGATGGGATACTCAGATGAGGGTCAGCAAACTAGGGCCCTCGGGCCACTTCCAGCCTGTTGTCTGTTTTTATACTGTCGGCAAGTTAAGAATGATTTTTCATTTTAAAGCGATTGAAAAAACTCAAAAGGAGAGTACTATTTCATGACACATGAAAATTATATTCATGTTCGTGAAAATTTTTTGGAACACAGTCACACCGTTTCGCTTTCACACCATGACAGCAGAACTGAGGAGCTGCGACAGAGACTATATTGAGCCACAAGTCTAAAATATTTACTTTCTAGGCAGGGTACAGTCACTCACGCCTCTAATCCCAGCACTTTGGGAGGCTGAGGTGGGCGGATCACCTGAGGTCAGGAGTTCGAGACCAGCTTGGCCAACATGGAGAAACCCTGTCTCTATTAAAAATACAAAAATTGGCCAGGAGTGGTGGTGCACACCTGTAGTCCCAACTACTTGGGAGGTTGAGGCAGAAGGATTGCTTGGGAGGTGGAGGTTGCAGTGAGCCGAGATTGCACCACTGTACTCCAGCCTGGGCAACAAAACCAGACTCTGTCTCTAAATAAATTGATTAATTAATTTAATCAAATATTTACTTTCTGGTCCTTTTCAGAGAAAAAAATCTGCCCACCTCCACTCTAAGGTGTTGTGTGTTAAATATTTCCACTGTGGCCAGGGCCCCACACAATCAGCAAGTGCTACCGTTCCCATGCCTGGTATCAGGGGACCGTGTAAACCTATGGCTAGGGTCCCCTGCCTGGGCCCCAGGGTGGAGATGCTCAAAGGAATGCAGGTAAAGCTTCCGGAGGAAGCTGCTGCATCAGCAAAGAGGGCCACATACCACAGCAGATCCCAGTCAGGGTCGCCCAGAGGCCTGCTGGCCTCCTAGAGAGGCTCCCTAGCAACCAGGAGTCAGCCTGCTCGGAACCTTTGACTTCACACAAGCATTTGGTGAGTGTTCAAGGGCTTTTTGTGCACCAGAGCCAGTAAAATGCCATGTTTGCCAGCATGTGAAATGCCGAGGGATATCAGATACCTCTCAATTTTTCAGAAAGTATTTTGGAAAAATAAAAACTAAGCTGTAAGGGAAATATTTTAATCCTATAAATATAGTACACTGCATTGTGACTCGGTTAAATATATATATATGGTTTTAAAAAAAAAAAACAAAAACAAAAAAACAGTCTATTATCCCTAAAAACAAGAATAAAATCACCAAGCTAAAAAGAAATATCTTGGTATTTATGAATATGAGTTGCAGTGAGAAAACACTTAAATTCATAACATAGTGGAATTACTCAAATTCTATGTTCATCTGTGTGGTCTCTGGTTTTCGTTTTTTTTTTTGTTTTTTGGTAAGAGGATGAAAAGCACTCGCCTTTACAGAAATGTATGTTGCCATCCTCTGCCACTAGGGGGTAGCATGCCCCATTATTTTACCTCTGTCTCAGCCTTCCAGCTGTCCCTGATACCAACGTGTTTAAGACTGACAAGAGGGCCAGGCGCGGTGGCTCAAGCCTGTAATCCCAGCACTTTGGGAGGCCGAGACGGGCGGATCACGAGGTCAAGAGATGGAGACCATCCTGGCTAACACGGTGAAACCCCGTCTCTACGTCTCTACTAAAAATACAAAAACTAGCCGGGCGAGGTGGCGGGCGCCTGTAGTCCCAGCTACTCGGGAGCCTGAGGCAGGAGAATGGCGTAAACCCGGGAGGCGGAGCTTGCAGTGAGCTGAGATCTGGCCACTGCACTCCAGTCCGGGCGACAGAGCGAGACTCCGCCTCAAAAAACAAAAATAAAAAAAAAAAAAGACTGACAAGAAAACTCGTGTATCTAATAAACAATTAGATATTGTATAATGCCATATATTTGATGGATATGTTATGTGTATAGTATTATACAATATGTAATATGTCTCATGTTGTAACATATACATTATTCATATATAAAGTATAAAATTTTATTTTGCATATATAATACATCATTTGGGAAAAGTGGGGAATGTACCCTATACACCAGTAAACACAGCAAGCCTCACTGGAGCACAAAAAAATCCAGTCAGAGTTCACCTGCTTCTATTAAAAGAATGAGGGCAGCTCTGCTTGATGTTAAAGAAGGGATTAGGCCTATCAGGGTCTTCCCAGCAGAAAGCTCCAGAAGGTATGGATCACCTAGAAGGCTGCATGGTCACTGACCAGCTTGTGGAAGGAGAGGGAGGACGGGAGTCATGGGATGTACAGACTCAGTAGCCAAGGAATCTCAGAGATGCCCAATCTAACTCAGAAGCCAAGAGGCCAAGGGACAACAAAACCAAGAGGCCAGAGCATCGCAAGGACACAGGGAGCCCTGGAGCCTGAGGGAGAGTCCAGAGCTGCAGGCAAAGCCAGGTCAAGAGTCCAGGCTTAGAAACAGCCGCAAACCAGCACTCCAAATAGCTCAGTGCGTCACATAGTCAGAATCTCAAAAATGTGACTTTAAGTTCATTTCCAAAATAAGACAAGGAGTGGCAGAAGGGAGATTCAAATTCCAACCTGTTCAGACATTCTGAAACATAAAACCCTGAATGTTTGGGGGCAATTAATCCAGAAAACATCTCAGTCAGCTTCTAACATCTGCCTCTGGAGCAAGGATGGAAAGCACTGGAAATGAAGGGCTTTCCTGGATCTGGGAATCTGGGTGCACAGGCCAGTTCCCAACATTCATGTGAACATCCCTTTTCTGCAGTCAGGACTAAAGCTGCCTTCTGCATGATCCACGTACATGAGGTCCACACACATGAAATGTCTTTGTGCTGCTTCTCAGCATACATCATACTTTTCCCATGAAACATTTCATTTAAGACCAAAAAAAAAGACCTATGAGATAGGTATTAATATCATACCCACTGTACAGATGAAGAAACAGACACAGAGAGCTTAAGCAACTTGCCCAAGCTCACAATAGTGAGTGACGGTGCCAGGACTTAAAACAGAAAACTCTTTGTATTAGTTTTTTTCATACTGCTATAAAGAACTTCCAGAGAATGAGTAATTTACAAAGGAAAGAGGTTTAATTGACTCACCGCGCAGCACGGCTGGGGAGGCCTCTGGAAATTTACAATCATGGCAGAAGGCAAAGGGGAAGCAAGACACCTTCTTCACAAGGTGGCAGGAAGGAGAAGTGCCAAATGAAGGAGGAAGAGCCCCTTATGAAATCATCAGATCTCGTGAGAACTCACTCACTGTCACGAGAACAGCATGGGGAAAACCACTCCATGGTTCAATTACCTCCACCTGGTCTCTCTCTTGACGTGTGAGGGTGACGGGGATTACAATTCAAGATGAGATTTGGGTGGGGACACAAAGCCTAACCGTATCACTCTTCTTGCTTCAAAATTGCCTGTTCTTTCTGCTACATTTGCTGCCTCCAAAAAAAAATATTTCTCTGAGCCAGGAAGTGTATAAAAAGGCAAGCTTCAATGAGCACAATGGATTGGTACACATCAGAGGCACTTGAAACAGAGTGACTCCATCTTGAACAGTGGCTGGGAGAAATGAGGCTGAGACCTGCTCGGCTGCATTCTCGAGAAGTTAGGTATTCTTAGTCACAGGACGAGATAGGAGGTTGGGCCTGATACGGTGGCTCACGCCTGTAATCCCAGCACTTTGGGAGGCCAAGGTGGGCGGATCATGAGGTCAGACGATCAAGATCATTCTGGCTAACACGGTGAAACCCCGTCTCTACTAAAAGTACAAAAAATTAGCCAGGCATGGTGGCGGGTGCCTGTAGTCCCAGCTACTAGGGAGGCTGAAGCAGGAGAATGGCGTGAACCCAGGAGGCAGAGCTTGCAGTGAGCCAAGATCGCGCCACTGCACTCCAGTCTGGACAACAGTGCAAGACTCCGTCTCAAAAAAAAAAAAAAAAAAAAAAAAAAAAAAAAAAAAAAAAGAGGAGGTTGGCAGGACCATTATGGCAAGATACAGGTCACAAAAACCCCACTGATAAAATAGGATGCAGTAAAGAAGCCAGACAAAACTTGCCAAAATCAAGATGGTGACAAAAGTGGCCTCTGGTCTTCATCACTGCTCATTGTACACTAATTATAATGCATTAGCATGCTAAAAGACACTCCCACCAGCACCATGACAGTTTATAAATGCCATGGCAAACTCTGGAAGTTACCCTAAATGGTCTAAAAGGAAAGGAATCCTTAGTGCTAGGAAATCCCTCCCCAACCCATCCACCCCCCGCCCCCCACCTTTCCCAGGAAATTCATGAATAATCAACCCCTTGTTTAGCATATGATCAAGAAGTAACCATAAAAATAGCCAGTCAGCAGCCCTCAGGTCTGCTTTGTCTATGGAGTAGCCATTCTTTTATTCTTTTACTTTCTTGTAAACTTGCTTTCACTTTACTCTGTGGATTCGCCTCAAATTCTTTCTTGTGTGAGATCCAAGATCCTTCTCTTGGGGTCTGGATTGGGACCCCTTTCTGGTAACATATACATTAAAAAGAAAAAAAAAAAACAGGCAAACATAATAGAATTTTGCCAAAGGCTAATGGGTAGCCAGAGGCCGTGAGAGAAAAAGAACAGGAATTAGGGAAGAAAGAAGGAAAGGATTCGAATCACAAGATAGGAAGATGGGGACTAACCTCAGAAGTATATTTTCAGAGCAAGCATAAGAGGTGCCTGCTGGCCGGCGCAGTGGCTCACGCCTGTAATCCCAGCACTTTGGGAGGCCAAGGCAGGTGGAACACGAGGTCAGGAATTCAAGACCAGCCTGGCCAATATGGTGAAACCCCATCTCTACTAAAAATACAAAAATTAGCTGGGCGTAGTAGTGCTCGCCTATAGCCCAAGCTACTCGGGAGGCTGAGGTAGAAGAATCACTTGAACCCAGGAGGCAGAGGTTGCAGTGAGCCAGGACGACAGTGAGACTCCATTTCAAAAAAAAAAAAAAAAAAAAAAAAGTGCCTGCTGCATTTGGTGGCTTAAAGTTCTTAAAGTTCTGAGGGAGTCTTTGGCGGAATAATGGAATCAGGAAAGGTGCCTGGTATGTAAAAGGAGCTGAATCAACAGCAGTAGAAGGAATGCAGGAAAAAGGCAGATTTCTGCCTGGTCTAATGGCAAAGGACAGCAGTGGAAGCAAGGGCACTCCAGGGACTGAGCAGAAACAAAGACTCTAAGAGCAACTGCACAAAGCCACATTCTTTGCCTAATTACTTAAGCCTGAGTGTGTTCACCTGCAAGGTTCCTGCTGGTCAGAGGAAGCAGTTTTGTTTCTGTTGCTGATGTCTTGGTTGAGGGAGGGGCTCCGGGTGATTCTAGAAGATAGACAGGGCAGGACAACAGGGAGCAGGGAATGTGGCACACCAGATGCCACGATTCCACACACCACAAGTGATTCTATTTCAGCCCAGAAATGATGAGACCAGCCTGGGATTTGCTACTTTTCCCATTCCTCCTGCTATGTTCTTTGCTTTAATGAGAGAGAAAAAGGGAGAGAAGGAGAGAGAGATATAAAGAGAGAGAGAGAGAGAGTGAATATGTGTCTCTAACAGTAAGAAAATAGCCATGTATCCATCCAACAGGAAGGCAGGTAAAGAAAGGGGGAAGGCCGGACATGGTGACTCACGCCTGTAATCCCACCACTTTGGGAGACTGAGGCAGGCAGATTGCTTGAGGTCAGGAGTTCGAGACCAGTCTGGCCAACGTGGCGAAACTCTGTCTCTACTAAAAATACAAAAAAAAAAAAAAAAAAAAAAATCAGCTGTGCATGGTGGCGGGCGCCTGTAATCCCAGCTACTCCGGAGGCTGAGGCAGGAGAATTGCTTGAACCAGGGAGGTAGAGGTTGCAGTGAGCTGAAATCACGCCACTGCACTCCAGCCTGGACAATAGAGTGAGACTCTGCCTCAAAAGAAAAGGAAAGAAAGAAAGAGAGAGAGAGAAAGAAAGAAAGAGGAAAGAGAGAGAGAGAGGGAGGGAGGGAAAGGAAAAGAAAGAAAGGGGGGAAATGGTCATTGAGAAATTTCCAGCAAAGACTGGCCTCATGGAAACCCTGGCATGTCCCTGGAGGGGCTGTAGATCAGGTGAGGCTGAGTCAAGCACTCAGGGGCAGATCTAATGTCTGCTGTAACCTCTTCTAGTCGTGTTGTAGGACTTTCTCCTTAGTTCAGCTAAAAACAGAGTCCTTGTCACATAGCCAGGAGAGATTAGGCTCACAGCCACTTCGAAGGGTGAGAAAAATTGAATTTATTGGGCAAAATGGAAAAAAAAGGAAATAAGAACTTTCAGTGAAAGTCTGGGAACTGGAGGGATCCCCAAGGAAGCAGAGGCCAAGGGATATGGTCACTTTTCTCTACCTGCACTGGATTTCCATCTTTTGGAAGTAGATTTTCTTCTTTTGATACAGGATTTATTTCAATCGGGTCACTAGGTCACAGGGGGCCTTACTTCATTCTCTTCCATGTCCTTTGGGGGTAGTGGGATGGGCAACTTCAAATTGATATCAAATTCTACTAAAATGGTTAACAGCAGAAAAACCACAATGAAGAGAATTGTCAAGAAAGAGTAGAAGTTGAAGATGACAGCCAGTTAAATGATGGCCAGTTAAATAAAGTCCTTAACAATACATGGTGAGGAGCAGGCAGCAGCTGTGCTTGGATAACAAGCAATTCAATGCACGCATTTAACAGAAATGTTCAACTACAACAAGCACTATTTGAAGACTAACAGGAACAATTTTTTGACGATTTCAAACAAACTTGCCTTTCAGCATAGTTGCACCTAATTTAAAGTATTTAAAAACAGCTCATCAGAGCCCCTATTTGTCGTAGACTTTTGAGTTTATCTGGGACTGTATTAGTCCATTTTCATGCTGCTGATAAAGACATACCTGAGACCGGGCAATTTACAAAAGAAAGAAAAGAAAGAGGTTTAATTGGACTTATAGTTCCACATGGCTGGGGAAGCCTCACAATCATGGCAGAAGGCAAGGAAGACCAAGTCACATCTTACATGGATGGCAGCAGGCAAAGAGAGAGAGCTTGTGCAGCGAGACTCCCATTTTTAAAACCATCAGGTCTCATGAGATCCATTCACTATCACAAGAATGGCATGGGAAAGACCCACCCCCATGATTCAATCATCTCCCACCAGGTCCCTCCCACAACATGGGGGAATTATGGGAGCTACAAGATGAGACTTGCGTGGGAACACAGAGTCAAAACAGAACAGGGACCATTTTTTTTATCTTTAAAATTGTTGTAAATCTCCGTATGCACTTTGCTTTTTTATTAAACTTACTGCAAGGTGAGCCTTGACTCTTTAGTGGTAGGACAAGATCATACACTAATACCAGCATGGACCTGCTTTTCCATTGTGTCTGAAATGTGAGTCAAGTAGTATCAGCCTGCTATGACATTAACATTGCCAGGATAAATCTTTTACAGAAATCATTTGGATTTTATTCAGTATTTAGTGGTGAAAGATATTCTTCCTTTAATGGTAATACATTTCTGGTTTAATATAAATTAAGGATGTTTTTCAGTTGTGCACAAATGCTGGTGGCTTAGTTTTGACAATTGTTTATGTATGTCATGTTAAGCTTGGGTTTAAAAAAGTAAAGCCAGTAAACTAGGTCTTTGTTATTTGCTTTAAAAAAAAAAAGAAAATAAATGTGAATGTGTTTGGTGCATTAAAAACAAACAAAAAAAAAAACAGTCCAGTCTTCTCGTTCCACACACGTTTCTAAGCTGGAAGGATGTGGGTCTGACACCACTACTGGTCATCTTATCTGCCGCTCAAAGGCAGCTCTTCAAGGACAAAGGCAGAAAGAAGAGCTGAAAAGGCAGCAAACTCCCAACGATAAAATGTATGTTCTTGGATACAAACATGTCCGAAGTGAGTCCATTCTTGGGCTTCCCAATCACACGAGTATTTGTTGTTCTGTCAGGCTTGGGTTTCATTTCTACAACATACTCACCTCTTTTCCCCAGCGGTTCTTGCTTCCCACATGAGCCTCTGCCCACGCCATGGCTTACTCTCCTCCCATCTCTACATATTTAACCCTGAAGTCTTTAAAGTCTCCACTCAAATGCCACGACCTCCCACATGAAGTCTTTCCTTACCTCTCCTGTGCCAATTCACCTGTCCCACCTAGACAGCCCCCTGATACTTTATCTGTACTTTTCTCTGTCTGTATCAGGATGACATTAAGCCTCAGGGCACAGAAAACTACAGCAGCTTAGATAAATAGGGATTTGTTTTTCTCACATAAGAGGTCGTCTCATGGAAGGCAGCTGCCAGCTTTGCTTTGGGGGCCTGACAATGTCAGGGACAGCATCTCCACAGTGGCCTTTATCTGGTACAGTCCCCAGATGGACTTGGAAGACCCAGTTCCTATCCCCTTCCTTCCTGCATGTAGTTCTCAGAATAACTTTAGAATGTGCTGGAGTACAACATCCTGAGATAGGACTGCCTGAAAGAGCTTGGCTCTTTTCCTGTTCCTCCTTGGGTATGTAAGATCTTGAGTTAGAGGGAACTTTTCAGGACAGCCCACACTTTGTTCTTCTCTTCCCTGGAAGCAGGATGTCCTTCCAAGCTTGGCTCAGTGAGTCATGGAACCCCTGAGGCTTTTAACTGGAAATGAGCTATCTTTTAGGGGCCCTCAGCTGCCATGAAAGTGGGGCACAAGCAGTGGAAACTCCATCCACACTGGGCAGCTTTCTTGAACACATTCACATTCCTTAGGGGACTGACTCACAATGGATCCCAGTCTCCTTTGTCCCTTGCTGACTGTCAGTGAGTAATAAATCCATTTCCTGTAACTTGCTGCATGTGAGTATGTTCTATCTCACAGGACTCAGGCAATTGGTAAAACTACGGCCTGCAATGCAATGGGCAGAAGTGTTCAGACTTCTAGTCATGGTGGTTGGCATAGTGATGGTCTTTGCTGTCCTCCAAGCACTGGGGTCCTCTCTTGTGATTGGTTATTGGTGAAACCGTTTCTCAGCCTCATGGCTGCAAGACGGCTGCCACACATCCAGGCATCATATTTGCTTTCCAGGTAAGAATAAAGGAGAAGTAGGAGGACCAGTTGCTTACTCCTCTTTTATCCGGAGAACAAAGGTTTTCCTGGAACCCACTAGCAGACTTCCACTTAAAATTCATGACCCCAAACCACATCATCACTGACTAGTTACAACAGAGGGCAGGAAATGAGGATTTAAGTCCCCTAGAGTAGACAAAGAAAGCAAGAAGGAGATTGGGAATGGCTATTAAGTCAGCCTAAGAATAGTCACTGCCCTGCTTGATCAAGGCCCTGGTCACAGTTGTATCTTTTATTACAGTTTTTTGCATGCTAAAATCTAAGCTCCCTCTGGGAAGGGGCTGAGTTCTCAATCACTACACCCTTCAAAGAGCCTAGCACATGAGACTTTGATAAATCTATGCCTGGTGACTGTGGCACTGCTACTTGCTCAGGTTCGTGGGGCCTCCTGGCAGACTGAGCAGATTGTGGCTGCAGTGGGGTAATTAAATGTGCATCCTTCTTTGATCTCTAAGCTCTCCTGTTTGAAATTCATCTGAATGGAGTGGAAAGATACTGAGGACGTGGACTCCCCTGCCTTGTCTAATCATCCAGAAAGGGTTAAACCATTTCTATTTCGGGTCTCTTGTGATCAAGAAAGCTCTGCTAGCAGGAGTGCCTATTTGGTGCCTTAAAGGCAAGCAATTGTGGGAATTAAGAATTAGCTCTCACCCTGACTATTCTCTAGACATAGTTAGAATAAAAGCAGCAGTGACACATTGCCAATGACCCAGATGTTGGAGAACCTTGTATTAAGCCACAGAGGCCCTTGCCTCCAAATCCTATAATATTGCATTAACACAGGCTCAACCTGCAGAATTGGATTTAAATCCAGCCCTCGAATGCTCACCCTACTCCAGCCCCTTCCCCACACCTAATCTCATTTTGCCCTCAGAGTGCTGAAAATAATGGTAATGTAGTTGCCGTGGAAAGTGACTGTGTGAGCATATTTTACATTAGAAAGGCTCTTAATAAAGTAAAAGTGCTTTAAATGCAGAAGTCTCTCCCTTTACATCCCTTCTGCCTGGATAATAAATGATTTGTTACAGTTTCAAACTTCCGTGGCCTGCTGGGTCCGGGGGCTGGGGACAACCAAGCAGCCCTGTCCTGGGCACAAGGTACTCATGTGTGCTGGGATGTTGGGTCCAGACCTACATGAAACACAGGACAGGGAACGAGTCAAGACAGGCACCGCTTTATGGCCAGAGGCTCTCCTCCACGTTTACTCATAGTGTCAACAAAGTAATAATAATAATAGCAGTTACCATTTGTTGAGTACTTATGTGAAGAGCATTGCACACATTGTCTCATTCAATTTCTTCAGCCTACCTAGAGGCTGGGCGCTATCATTGTCCCCATTTTACAGATGAGGAAACTGAGGCCTGAAGAGGTCAAGTCACTTCCAGGATCACACAGATAGTGGGTGGGAGAGCTGGGACTCATGCCCATGAAAAGCCCCATGCTGCCTACTCTACCTCTATGTTGGAGTAGGGCAGTGGTTCTCAGTCAGGGGTGGTGGGAAACAACCACCTGGCAAGTTTTAGGGGCCCCACTCAGACCAATTAAATCTTAACCTCTGGATACGGGGCCAGAGCATGCTGAGGCTTTAGGCTCTCGGCTGCATGCTGGTGCTGTGGTCTGAATCCTTGTGTCCCTCAAAATTCCTGTGTTGAAACCTAATCCCCAGTGTGATGGTTTTACAAGGTGGGACCTTTAGAAGGTGATTAGGTCATGAGGGCAGAGCCTTCCTGAATGGAATTAGTACCCTCATGAAAGAGGTTCCAGAGAGCTCCTCCACCCCTTGTACCACGTGAGGACACAGCGAGAAGGCACCACCTATGATCCAGAAGGTGAGTCCTCACCAGATACATATCTGCCTTGATCTTGACTTCCCAGGCTTCAGAACTGTGAGAAATCAATTCCTGTGATTTATAAGGTACCAAGTCAACGGTATTTTGTTATAGCAGCCCTAAGGGACAAAGGCATCCAGGTAAAGTGGAAAAGGCACCTTCCCTGGCATCAGGCCTCTGGAGTGGCGTTCTGGCTCTGAGCCTCACTAGCTGCCCTGCCCCGCCCACTTCCCAAGGTGTTTGCAAACACCCTGTGTGAACACTAAAGGGTTCAGTGATATATGACAACACAGACAGGCCAGGGCCCCGGGCAACAAGGTCCAAAACCAGCTCTGAGAAGTGCACCCGGGAGCCATGATTCTGTGATTCATCCTTCACCATTGATTTTCTCTATTCATTCAATAAGCATTCAGTAAGCTCTTTTTTGGGGAGGGGGTGGCGTTGGAGTTTTGTTCTTGTTGCCCAGGCTGGAGTGCAATGGCACGATCTTGACTCACAGCAACCTCCCCTTCCCAGGTTCAAGCGATTCTCCTGCCTCAGCCTCCCTAGTACCTGGGATTACAGGCATGTGCCACCATGCCCGGCTAATTTTGTATTTTTAGTAGAGACGGGGTTCTCCATGTTGGTCAGGCTGGTCTCAAACTCCCAACCTCAGGTAATCTGCCCCCCTCGGCCTCCCAAAGGGCTGGGATTATAGGCGTGAGCCACCACACCCGGCCACACTAAGCACTTATTATGTCCAAGGCTTTCAGCTGCAAAGGGAGGAAGACAGAATTCCTTCCATCCACAGGAATCATCTTGCCGTTCCCTGCCCTCAATCTATTTATGATCTAACTGAGGAGAG
Organism: Rhinopithecus roxellana; assembly: GCF_007565055.1. Classification (NCBI taxonomy): domain Eukaryota; kingdom Metazoa; phylum Chordata; class Mammalia; order Primates; family Cercopithecidae; genus Rhinopithecus; species Rhinopithecus roxellana. Next base: position 29,913,933 of record NC_044562.1, read on the forward strand.
CAGCTAGCATAAAATAAAGCACAACATCCACATGTACATCAAGTGCCAGATGAGTGGCACAGCGAGGAGGGCTTTAAGGGTTCTCACAGGGAGTGATCTCCAAAGTCAAGGAGCTTCATAGGAGGGGAGAGTTAGGGCAGGGCTTTGGAATGACAGCATAGCCTTCCTGCTGGGCAGTAGAGCCTACATGTTCCCGCTGGTCCAGGGAAACCCTTCCCGTCCTAGGTCAGTTCTGGCCCGAGCAGGACTCCTGGTAGCCGGTCCTGGAGTCTGCAACTCGTTGCCCACCATGGCAGGAGGGCAGGATGGTGGAGAGAAAGAGCAAATCAGGTTCTCTTTGGCAGTGGGGTGACAGCAGGACAGCAGGCATCTCCTGCCCCATCAGAATACCTCAGCAGACTTGAAGACGGGTGTTCTCGGCTGATAAACCAAGGCAACAGTACCTTCGCACAGCGCCAGTGGGAAGATCAACCATTACAATGACCATCAGCTCCACCACCATTGATGGAGCCCTCTCCAAGGGCTGAACACGGTGCTCACCACGTCATTCACTTTAGGATCTCAGGGAATCCTCCCAACAATCATGGGAAGGGCACCATTATTATACCCTGTTATCCAGAGAAGGAAACCGATTCTCAGAGAGGTTAAGCAATTTTCTCAAGGTCGCATAACGAATCAATAACACAGCTGACGCAAACTCAGACCTGTCTGATTCTAAAGCCCACCCCCATACCATGACACACCATACAACAGGAGTTTGTAACCTGGAGTCCATGGATAGGATTTAGGTATCTTTGATCTTAAATGGGGAAACAATAATACCAGAATTACATCTCTGTTCAGTGGCATACGGGGGTGAGGGAGGGAAGCAATGGGAACCTTTGGCCCCTGCAGGGATGTATTTTGTCACTGACAATCTTTTTTTTTTTTTTTTTTTTTTTGGCAGAGTTTTGCTCTTGTTGCCCAGGCTGGAGTACAATGGTGCGATTTCAGCTCACCACAACCTCCGCCTCCTGGGTTCAAGTGATTCTCCTGCCTCAGCCTCCCAAGTAGCTGGGATTACAGGCGTGCACCACCGCACTCAGCTAACTTTGTATTTTTAGTGCAGATGGGGTTTCTCCATGGTGGTCAGGTTGGTCTGGAACTCCGAACCTCAGGTGATCCTCCAGCCTCCATCTCCCAAAGTGCTGGAATTACAGGCGTGAGCCACCGGGCCTGGCCACTGACAATATTTAAAGCCCATGGTACACACCGATAATAAAAAAAAGACTGGCCAGATGCAGTGGCTCACACCTGTAATCCCAGCACTTTCGGAGGCTGAGCAGGAGGATCACTTGAGCCCAGGAGTTCAAAACCAGCCTGGGCAACATGGTGAAACCCTGTCTCTACAAAAAATACAAAAATTAGCTAGGCATGGTCGCATGTGCCTGTAGTTCCAGCTACTGGGGAGGCTGAGGTGGGAGGGTCGCTTGAGCCTCAGAGGCTGAGGTTGCAGTGAGCCGAGATTGCACCATTGCACTCCAGCCTAGGTGACAAAGTGAGACTCTGTCTCAAAAAAATAAAAAATAAAAAACGGCAAGATCAACTTCAATTTTTTCATTGTTTTTAAATTTATTACAAACCATGTACCCCTTTCTGCCTGCATTAACCTCTCATTAAAATTTAACATTTCTTTCAATTATGAATGTAGGCACTCACATGGAGGTATTAACATACCTGTGACTTTGTCACCAACAGAACCACAGATATTTCATATCACACTACAGTTGTTACAGTGTCTAAAATAAACAGTTTATACTCATAACTACTTCAATATTAGGGTGATTATAAAACTATTGCTAGGTTTTATTATTTAATGGGCTAATACAAAAGATAAACTGTTACTACATTCACAAATTTGATTTTGTTTTGTTTTTTAGTGCTTGACAGCCATATTACAATGTGATCCACTTCCTTTATAATCTTATGTATTATAAAAGAGGTCCCTGGCCAGGCACGGTGGCTCACGCCTGTAATCCCAGAACTTTGGGAGGCTGAGGCAGGTGGATCACAAGGTCAGGAGTTCAAGACCAGCCTAGCCAAGATGGTGAAACCCCATCTCTACTAAAAATACAAAAAAAAAATTAGCCGGGCGTGGGGGCAAGCACCTGTAATCCCAGCTACTCAGGAAGTTGAGGCAGAGAATTGCTTGAACCCAAGAGGCAGAGGTTGCGGTGAGCCAAGATCACGCCACTGCACTCCAGCCTGGGCGACACAGCCAGACTCCGTCTCAAAAAAAAAAAAGAGGTCCCTAACCTCCAACAGACAGTCACACACAGAAAGTGAACAGTACTCACTACCCATTCTCTTAGGTGAAAGTGCTATATAAATGCTGGAAATATTACAATCTTTGTATTATTTTACTTTACATGTTTGTGTCTTATTTCCCCCAAATAAATTGCCAGCTCTTGAGAGAATGGACTGAGTCATATACTTCTTCCTTTCCTCCACAGGCCTTTAAAAAGCATAACTCACCACTGCTTATTGATTCCCTGGCTGGTGGAAATCCCTCAAGCTTCCATAAACTCAGTATCACATGACCAGGAGATAAACAGTATGGCAGGAGGAAGAAAGGTATTGAGATCAAACCTTCCGGATAGTTGGCACACCCTGTGGATGGGGTGCTGGAACTTGCTCCTTAGAGACTAAATACATCTGTAGAGAAAAAAGTCCATTGGAATTTTCCATCAAGGCTGATAGGGTAGGGCAGAGTGCCCAAATGTCATGGGAAGTGAAGTGGACTCCAAGCTGGGAAAACACTCCTGGACAAGATGGCATCATTTTTATATGCATTGGAAGCCCTTATGAGATAACATCAGATGTCCCGGGATCCCAGTTTCCTACAAAGAACCCCACTCTACCCAGAACATCACACAACTCCTGACTCCCTGGCACTAGAAAACTGAAGGGGGTTCTGGGACCCTCGGTTGTAGCTGACATCAAGAGACTCTGACTGTTTCCATCATCTTTGTTGTATCCCCAAGACTTTGCGACAGAAAACAACCACCATTTTATTTTGCTCTGAATTCCTGTGGGGATTCAGGTACAGTGGCGACGGCTCTTCTCTTCTCCACGATGTCTGGGGCTTCCAAGGTGGCTTCTGCACTCACAGGTCTGGTGCCTGGGCTGTGATGGCCAAAGGACTGGCCAGAACACCTATACATGGCCTCTCCATGTGGGTTGGGCTTTTCACAACATGGCAGTTGAGTTAGAGAGAAGTCTTTCTAAGAAGGGGTCTCTAGAAAGCAAACACTTTCAGAGCACCAAGTGGAAGCCACGTGGCCTCTTCAGTCTTAGCCCTTCCACCACACTCTACTGGCCAAAGTGGAATCAAGAGGAAAGGTCATAGACTCCATCGCAGATAGGAAAAGTGCCAAAGAATCTAAGAGTTATGTTTTACAACCACAGTACTGGCCAAACGAATTCCTTGCTTCCAAGCTTAGAGATAATATCTAGACTCCCCAGGGGGCTAAACATGGACTGGTCTCGAACTTGGGTGGGAGAAGAGTGGGTGCTGGGGGCCCCAGCAAACTCCTCAAAGTTGATTCTCAAGAGTGTGTTCGCCCTGCCCCAAGAGAGATGCCCAGAGGAGGCTCAGTCCACAGGCAGCCCTTCACAAATGAAAAGAACCCTCGTGTCGCTATTACCCACAACCCCACCTTCATTGTTATTCCTCCTGAACATCTTTTCACCTCCAAATTACCCTCCAGCAAAAAACCTGCTCCCACAAAGCACGCTGTGCATGCCAGTGTGTCTCATTGTTCCTTTATTAAGACACATCATTCACAAACACTACGCTTCTTAAAAGATACCCTCAGCTTTCACTTACATAACAGAACTTGGCAAAAACAGATGGAGCACGCCAGCGGTGTCTTTGCCTGGGGCAGTATATGCTAATATCTTGGCACAGGCACCTTGAGCTGCTTTTTTTTCCCAGCAAAGTTCCATCAGCTGGAAAGTTCGAAGGGGCGAGCAAGATCATGGAAAAGTCAGTAGAGGAAGCTGTTCCTTTTTTTCCTCTGGAAAATAAAACCATCTTTTCATCAATCAAATAGTGGGAAAAATCTGTAGAGCTACTCCTGAAAACTCAGCAGAAAGGAGGAAGCTTGATGCGATCTAAAGAAAGATACGACACACAAAAGGAAGGGACACGCGACCCAGGATGTAGGAGAAGAGAGCATTTCGGAGAGAAGGAATGACAGGCACAAAGATAGGGAGGCAGGAATCTGCCTGACTTGTTCCCAGAGCATTGAAATAGCTGGTCTACCTGGAGTGGAGGGTTTGGGCTTGGGAGTTGCAGGGGCCATTTATTATTTCGCCTTCCCAGAACAACACCCCGGCTTCTTTTGGGAAACAGCTCTACTTCCATTTGGTTCTCTATAGCCCTAGCTGGGCTAATCCTAGAGACTGGTTCCTTTGACATCAGTAATTGACCCAGGGATAGGCAAACGACTGGGCCAGTTAGAGCCCATTCCAGCCCAACTGGAGTGAGTGGGAAGAGCTCTTTTCTCTCTGCTCTTAAGAGGAGAGGCAGGAGAATGCACAGGGCTAAGAGCCCAAGCTCTTCAATCAGAGTTGACTCCAGATCCCAAAGCTCTTTACCAGCTTTGTGAACTTTGGAAGGTTCCTCACTGAGGCTCCATTTCCTCATCTGTAAAATGGGGATAACAAGACCCACCTCATAGGTTCATGCCATGGATTAAATGAGATAAGCAATTCAGGTGCTTAGAATTAAGATGCAGCCCCAGAGGTGCCCACACCATGGTTCCAACTTTAGGATACTGGCCACCCTGTGAGTTAAGTCTGTCCTCAAAGGAAGCAGGGATGAGAGGAAGTTAAGCAACAACCTAGCCTTCCTGCAGCTTGGTGATAGGAGTCAATGAATTTGCCATTTCCAAATGTAAGCTGACTTCAGTTTTATTTCTGTGCATGGCACCTAAAAGTGCTTGAGTTGTATTTTTTAATGAAAAAATATACTTAGAAATACATTCACAATGTATTTCTCTAATTATAAAATCCATCCATTGAAATAATCCTAGAGTTTTGTAACCATTCCTTTCTTCTTTTTCCTTTCCCTAAAATCAACTTTGCTAAGCTCCCAAGACTACAAGTCAAGCTGGAGGAAGCACCAGGAAGGAGCAGGGACGATGGGACAGGGATTTCAGTTGTGGACATGGAGGAGAGGATTAAATAGTCCGCCAGCCTTGTGGGCCCCCAATTCTAAGGATCCCCTGAGCCCCTGACCTTCACTCCCCAGAACCAATGAGAGCCCAGGTCAGAACTCAGGTTCAATATCCCAAATCATAACAAAATCAGAGAAGCAGAATCCTCAGAAGAAACCAAATGGAAAACCCAAGAAGACAGGAGAAGATGTCCATGCTCAGCACTGAAACTCACCGTTGCTGTGGGAGAATAAAAGTATAAACATAACAGAGAAGATAATATTATAATTATTTGCAACTAGTTTTGACTCTACACCTGGAAAACCAAAGAGAATAGAGTTAAAAACAAAACTGTTAAAATCAATAGTTTAATTTAATAAGATGGCTAGCTATAAAAATGTATATATAAAAGTCAATAGCTTGCTACATACACACAACTGATTGGAAAATATAATGAAAAAAATCCCATTAAAAAGCAGCAATCAGCTGGGCGCTGTGGCTCACACCTGTAATCCCAGCACTTTGGGAGGCTGAGGGGAGCGGATCACCTGAGGTCAGGCGTTTAAGACCAGCGTGACCAACATGGCAAAACCCTGTCTCTACTAAAAATACAAAAATTAGCTAGGCATGGTGGCAGACACCTGTAATCCCAGCTACTTGAAAACCTGAGGCACGAGAATCGCTTGAACACAGAAGGTGGAGGATGCAGTGAGCCAAGATCGTACCACTGCACTCCAGCCTGGGCAACGAAGCAAGACTGTCTCAAAAAAAAAAAAAGGTAGCAATTCAAAAAGTAAAAACAAGCCAAAAGGCTACATACAGATACACCTAATAAGAAATTTATGGAATCTACATGAAGAAAAAATGTTTAATTTTTTTTTTCTCTGAGACAGGGTCTTATTTTGTCACCCAGGCTGGAATGCAGAGGCGTGATCTCAGCTCACTGCAGCCTTTACTTCCCAGGTTCAAGTGATCCTCCCACCTCAGCCTCCTGCATAACTGGGACTATACTATATGTGCATGCCACCATGCCCAGGTAATTTTTGTATTTTTTGTAGAGACAGGGTTTTGCCATGTTGCCCAGAATGGTCTCAAACTCCTGGGCTCAAGCAATTCGCCCACCTCTGCCTCCCAAAGTTCTGGGATTACAGGCATGCACCACCACACCCAGCAGAAAAAATGTTAAATTCTAATGAGGGCCTTATATAAATTTTTAAAGGCCAGCAGATGATAAGGCAGAGTGGGAGAATAGACATATGGTACTGGAGAATAGAGATCAGAGGAACCAGATAAAAGAGAAGCATGGAAGAGAGGCAGAAAGACAAAATCTGTCATTTTTCTGGGGCCAGCAAGAGCGGGGCTGCAGGTGCTTTCCCAGAGGACCCATGTTCTGTGCACTAGTGGGGAGGAACTGACCTGCATGGCCACCATGAATCCCTGAGGCACCCCTCCTCCCCTGGGGTCATGTTGCACTCCAGGCCACCAAAATTTAGGGGCAGACTGGAGACTGAGTAAGTCAGCCAAGGTGGCCACTGGGCAGCAGAGGCGTTGCTGTTGGCGAAAGCAGTATCCCATCCCAGCTGATGAAAATCAGAACACCCATCTCAGATCCCAATTTACAGAACATTTGCACTTTCATGAGCCTATATCTTGCTCCCAACTTCCGTGAGAGAGGAGAAACCCGGGGCAAATGTCCCTGTGCCTAGCTTCCTGAAGATCAACTTGGATTTTTTATTAGTCCGTTCCCACACTGCTGTAAAAAACTACCTGAAACTGGGTAATTTATAAAGAAAAGAGGTTTGACTCACAGTTCCACATGGCTAGGGAAGCCTCAGAAAACTTACATTCATGGAGGAAGGCGAAGAGGAAGCAGGCACCTTTTTCACAAGCCGGCAGGAGAGAGAGACCGAGGGGGGAAGTGCCACACTTTCAAACCATCAGATCTCATGAGAACTTACTCACTATCACCAGAACAGCATGGGGGAAATCTGCCCCCATGATCCGATCACCTCCCTGATCAAGTCCCTCCCCTGACAAGTGGGGATTACAATTCGATGAGATTTGGGTGGGGACACAGCAAAACCAAATCAGATACCCAGGTCACATGTGGTTCATCGGGTGGCAGACCCTTTCAAATTAATAATTGTATGACTTTCAACTATATTCACACTGCTTGAATATCACATTTTAAAAAAATTGTATTTCAGTAGTGTTAGGGGTACAAGTGGTTTTGGATTACATGGATGAATCGTATTCAAGCTGTTTTAAATGAGAGCAGGACAAGAATTAGAATCTTACAATCCATGTCAGTCCTTTCTCCACAACACTCAGTAGATACCTTGATATATACATACCTACTTGTTTAATATGAAACATGTAAGGGGAAGATAGGAGAGAAATCTCTCATTCTGATTCAGTTGTCTGATAATCCTCGCCTTAGCTCATTCCTTTGAGCCGAAGGTATTGAAGCCCTCCTTTAAAATGCAAATATCATCTAGGAAGAGTGACACATAAATCATTGTCTTTCATTAGTCCCACAGACCAGAGCAGTTTATCAATCACTAATTTTTCTCCATGCTACTCAGAGAACGCTAATGTGGAACGTGTCTAGACTCACTGAGTGGGGTGGGGTTACAGTTGGCAGGACACCTGTGTTCTGGCCTCTGTGTTTTCACTTGAGAAACAAGTCGGGATGGATTTGATGATCTTTGAAATACTGAGGCTCAATGCCCCCTACTATAGCTTGAATGTGTCCTTGCAAAGTTCATAGGTTGAAAGTTAATCAACAATGTGATGTGTTAAGAGATGGGGCCTGTTTAGGGGGAGATTAAGCTCTCATGGGTGGGATTGGTGGCCTTATAAAAGAGGTATGAGGAAGCAGTTCACCCTTCCATTGATCTCAGATTTCTCAACCGCCGGAACTGTGAAAAATAAATTTCTGTTGTTTATAGGTTACGCATCCCAAGGAATCTTGTCATAGCAACCCAAATGAACTAAGAGACCCCCACATCCATCAGAGGGTAAACTCTACCTCGTACATGTGTCTTGGGGATGCTGGCACAATAGAGTCTCGCCTCGTCCCATCTCTGTTTGGCATCTGAATCCAAATCTCTTTGTTCTGTTAGGCAACTGTTTGGGGCTTTTTATTCATTTGACAGGTGGATCTTTTTGAAGTTCTCATTTAAAACAATTTGATATTCAAGCTGTATGTGTGTGGTTGAAAGTCATAAAATTATTCATCTGAAAGACCTCTCTCCTTTTCTCTCGGATACCAATTGAAGTGTGCAGCAGTTCCCCCGAGCAAAGCTCACTGCCTGGAAAGCTCTTTTTCAGCAGCACTCTGCCATCATCACTAAATTGAGTTATTCCAACAGCCTTTGATGCTCTGTTTTTTTTTTCCTAAGTGTGCGTATGAAAGCTGAACAGCAACATAATTTAATTCTTCAAGATTTACTTTTTAATCACCAGGGTGATTCTTGTGGGGTACAGAGAGTTGACCCCATTTTCTCAAGTTGAAATTGATTTGGGTCAAATAATTCTTGGAATTTGAATTAGATATTTTTCTGCTTATCGGCAAGCCCTTCAAGTTTTCATTTTCCCAGCAGCTGGGAACATCTGTGCTACCTATGAATTACAGATGATTTGAGAAAACTAAATGTGGGCAAAGAAGATATTCACAACTCACTGAATTCTATCAGCAGAATTCTTCGTAATGAGCTGAATTGGTGTCAAGGTACAATTGTGTTAGGTATCTGAGTTCCTTTATGCAAGAAAAATGAGACAATTACCAAGGACTAAGAATGTAATCAAAATAATACAACCATTTTACTGTCGAATAAGAAATCTTTCTATAAACAATATGGCATATTATTCCAGAATAAAAATATTTACCATGAGGGGATTCTATTGAAAACTGTACCATGGAAAGTTAAGAGGCTTCTTCCCCTTAACTCAAATGTGCACCCACAGCATTACTATCTGATTATGTAGTCAATGAACAAGGAACAAATATATGTATCTAGAATAAAGCACCCTGTTTACATCAAGGTATTTCTTCATACAGGGATTGAATTTGAATACATAAATATGTCCATATGATTTGTTAATTACCTTTAGTAATCAACGTACTTAGATCCTCCCAATGCAAAAAGAGTCTCTGAAAAGTCAACTGATTAAAGAAAAAAAGCAGGGGATAGATTAACTTGAAGATCAAAGAAGTAAGACAAAGCATCTTGGGTGAGCAACCAATAACTCCACTCCTCAGCTGCTTGCAGACTCATACTTTCATTTATTTGACCATCTGGGCATTCAATGAATTCAAGTCCACAGCTGTCCAGCCCTCCTCTCATACTCCCAGTTTAGGAGTTTTTAGGAAGATAGGGCAGGGCGATGGATCCCCAGGCTTGAGGCCCATAAGGATGTCAATTTCAGGGAAGTTCTAGGGATTCCCGCTAGACCAGGGGAGAGCTTTGATGTCCCCACTAAACCAACAAAAACATCTGCAGCAGGACAGAGATGACTGAGACACCCTTATATCAATTCAGTAAATACTTCCTGAGCACTGATTACACTTAACCCTATGGGGGCTCCAGATCAAGGATTCGGGCATAAGGTGACACAAGTCAAGTTCCAACACACATCGGGCACCTGATATTTACTGAATGAAGGGTGGGCTGAAGACGAGGGCGGTGTGAATGGAGAACAGGATAATGAACTCATAGTAATTGCACAGAAAACATTTGAGGACTTAATAACTGTCTGGGTGGAGAAATGAAAGAGAAGGGAAATTGAACTGTGGCCCCAAAGGTTTCTCACCCAGGGACCAATGTAACAGGAATACCAAAGGTGCAAATAGGGACATTGGAGGAAAGAAGGATATTCTGATGGAGACTGCAGCCTACCTGTCCTCAGAGAGGACTTGTTCAGAGCTGGCACAAACCGCTCCAGGATGGCTTCCCTTGGAGAGCTGAAATTGGAGGTCCAAGACACAGAATTGTAGAAACAGATTCTCCAGTTGGGGGTCTCATTAAAGGCCTATATTTCAACCACCCATATAATCCATTAATTTCTGGCTTATGCTACCCAGATCTTCCTTACATGGGCCCCAAAGCTGTTTCTCTTTGTTACTCAGATTAAAATTTTCAGAATTTAACATTTCCATCTTTTTCAATTTATTTGCCCATGGTGCTTAAAAACACATTCTCCAGGCCTTTATGATCTCATCTAATTTCACCCAGTCTCCTCCCTCCATAGAAATAGTTACTGACATTCGCTTTGCCTTCCTGAGACTTGGCAGACCTGCTTTCTTTCTCATTCAGGAGGCATGAAGGTATCTGATGCCAGGAAAGGGAAGCCAGTCATTGGTTCAGGCTTAACCAAGCTGCATCCGTTGTGTATAACTGGTCTAAATGATCTAAATTGCTCTGATGTTGTGTGACTCCCCAGATGCCATGCCCTGATTAAGAGTCTGCCTATTTCTTCTGGGAACCCCCATCCCAGAGTCAGAGGGTTGCAGTATCATGGGGCAGGGAGCGTGTGGCCATGGGATGGGGCAGTCACTCAACTGGCCCAGAGACTCATCTCTGTGGCCATGCACAGATGGAAAAGCAAAAGGAGGCTGGGTGGAAGCCAGAGGATGCTTTCTGCTGAAGCTTATTCCTGAATATAAAAATGCCCAGGGGTATCCTCATTTGAAAGATGCTTGGCCAGGTGCGGTGGCTCACACCTGTAATCCCAGTACTTTGGGAGGCTGAGGCAGGCAGATCATGAGCTCAGGAGATTGAGACCATCCTGGCTAACATGGTGAAACCTTATCTATACTAAATAAAATACAGGCCGGGCGCGGTGGCTCAAGCCTGTAATCCCAGCACTTTGGGAGGCCGAGACAGGCGGATCACGAGGTCAGGAGATTGAGACCATCCTGGCTAACCCGGTGAAACCCTGTCTCTACTAAAAAATACAAAAAGCTAGCTGGGCGAGGTGGCGGGCGCCTGTAGTCCCAGCTACTCGGGAGGCTGAGGCAGGAGAATGGCGTAAACCCGGGAGGCGGAGCTTGCAGTGAGCTGGGATCCGGCCACTGCACTCCAGCCCGGGCGACAGAGCGAGACTCCGTCTCAAAAAAAAAAAAAATAAAATAAAATAAAATAAAATAAAATAAAATAAAATAAAATACAAAAAATTAGCTGGGTGTGGGGGCAGGCACCGGTAGTCCCAGCTACGCGGGAAGCTGAGGCAGGAGAATGGCATGAACCCGGGAGGTGGAACTTGCAGTGAGTGGAGATCACACCACTATACTCCAGCCTGGGCGACAGAGCAAGACTCCGTCTCAAAGAAAAAAAAAAAAAAAAAAAACCAGAAAGATGCTTGTGCTAGAAGTTCCTTCAGGTGAGATTGGGAGTCCACTGCTTCCCAAACTTCTGTCACCTGGGTCCCACCTTCAGAATTTTTGCCTTCGTTATATCACACTTATATTTATAATTTTCTTAATACTTTTTGCTTAAGTCAACTCACACTGTATTTAAATAAAGTTACTTTCTAAAAAAAAAACTTTATGTCACTGTTATAAAAAGGAAAACCAATTTCACTTGCCGTATAAGTGCAAAATGTGAGATAACCATAAAAATAAATGTAATGAAAAACTCTCACAAAGTAATCCCTGTTCTCTGTTAAAAGGAGATTAGCAAGTGCTAAGAGAAGTTGTTGAAAACATATTAGCACCAAACTGAGACCTTCTCTTTATTAAATCAAAATTAGAAGTAAATTAATCATTATAACAAGAAACACTTACACAGAACTCTCTGCCAGGCACAGCTCTCGTGACAACCCCAGAAGGCAGGTATCAATCTTATTACCTTGAGAAATGTGGAAACTGAGGCACAGAGAGATTAAGTAACTTGCCCATGGTCACTTACATACTAAATGGTAAGGCCAAGATTCAAACCCAGCCAGTTTGGCACCAAACAGAATCCTTTGGCCAGGCATGGTGGCTCATGCCTGTAATACCAACTACTTGGGAGGCTGAGGCTGAGGTGGGCGGATCACTTGAGCCCAGGAGTTTGAGACCAGCCTGGCTAACATGGTGAAACCCGTCTCTACTAAAAATACAAACATTAGCCGGGCTTGGTGGCGGGCGCCTAGAATCCCAGCTTCTCGGGAGGCTAAGGCAGGAGAATTACTTGAATCCAGGAGGCGGAGGTTGCGGTGAGCTGAGATCGAGCCACTGCACTCCAGCCTGGGAGACAGAGCGAGACCCTGCTTAAAAAAAAAAAAAAGGAATCCCTTTCTCATGATGTTGCTTAACACTGTGCATCCATCACCTACAATCCCCACCCCCCACCCCAGCTCTTCAGCCACCACTTATCATGAGCAGCCTGAATCAGAAGGGAGATGTGTCAGGCCAAGCTCACATATTCAGAGTCGGGACTAGTATTCACTGCACCGTGACCTGGATCAGAACAAATCCTGCTCTCAAGGCCTATCTGCGTTATTAACTTGTTACCTTCAACAAGTATTTCCTTTACAACTCACTTATCATCTCTGTTTCTAGGTGAACTCTGCCTGTTGCTCTGCTTCCTGTTGTTCAAATAATATGGTCCTTTTTTTTTTTTTTTTTTTTTTTGGACAAGGTCTCACTCTGTCATCCAGGCTGGAGTGCAGTGGCGTGATCACAGCTCAGTGCAGCCTCAACCTCCCGGGCTCAAGCCATCCTCCCACCTCAGCCTCAGCCTCCCAAGTAGTTGGGACTATAGACACACACCAACATGCCCGGCTAATTTTTAAAAAATTGTAGAGATAAAATCTCACTCTATTGTCCAAGCTGGTCTTGAACTCCTGGGCTCAAGCAACCCTCCTGCCTCAGACTCCTCAAGTGCTGGGATTACAGGTGTATGACACCACACCCAGCCAACATGGTACTTCTTAAAAGAACTGGACACATTTCAAGAAACTTGAACATTTAACACTTACTTTTCAGCCTCACCATCTTCAGGCTTCAAACTAATCACATTGTTCCTGGGGCGGGAGGAGCGAGGGAGACATCTCACCCAGGCCCCTGCAATTCCTTCAGGAAAAAGCGAGACGCAGCCTCTCCAAGCTTGAGATCTGATTAAAGAGGCAGCAGTTCCAACCATTTTAGAATTATTGACTGAAGAGAAGACTTTGGTAATTGTTCAAGCCAGAGTTGGTGACTTAATATACTGGTGTTTGGATTAGTTAATAGTTCAATTCCAAGAGGTTATGATTGTAAATCCCAGGACTGCTGGCTTAGCTTCAACGTGCAGCTCAGGACAGTCTGTGAAGTTGCCATTTACAGTCAATTTCCTCTGAGGCAGAGGGAGAAGAAAATGGAAAGAGGGAATATTTGAATATCAAGTGAGTGCTTTTAATGCCAATGTTAGCCCCTAGAGAATCCTGGTGAAGTTGATAGTACAAGTTGACGACCACACAGTGAAGCTGACAGTAGACAGGCTGGGACCATATGTCACCCCCTTTGGAGTGGCACATTCATTCCTCAAAACCTAGGGGGTCAGCCAGGTGCAGTGGCTCATGCCTGTAATCCCAGCACTTCGGGGGGCCAAGGCAGGCGGATCACAAGGTCAGGAGTTTGAGACCAGCCTGGCCAATATGGTAAAACCCTGTCTCTACTAAAAATACAAAAACTAGCTAGGCGTGGTGGCGCACACCTGTAGTCCTAGCTACTTGGGAGGCTGAGGCAATGAATCGCTTGAACCTGAAAGGCGGAGGTTGCAGTGAGCCAAGATCACACCACTGCACTCCAGCCTGGGTGACAGAGCAAGACTCCATCTCAAAAAAAAAAAAAAAAAAAAAAAAAAAAAAAAAAAAAAAAACACCTACGGGGTCATGATGGTAGAAAACACATGGACTTGAGTCCCCTCTCCCCACCCGTGACTTCAGCGTCATCCCCTCACCCTCAGGTCTCTCCTCCACCTCCTGGTTTGTCTCTCTGCCCCTCCTGGCTGAAGCCATCCTATCGAAACCTCTCAATTAATGTTTCTAAAGCCACCCTGATTGTGCCCCCTCTTAAGGACAGGCCAGAACCCATTGCTGGCAGGTTGGCCCTGCCAGCCCAAATGGTGATCTAGGAAAAGACCTGTTAATAGAAACTCATATTTAGCTTTGAACCTGATAAATTACTTACATTAAAAAAAAAAAAATCCAGGGCTTTGCTGAGGCAGAAGCCAGGTCACTCCCTGATTGGACCTTATTTACAAAATGTGTGCAGAACAAGCTAAAATAAGTACGAAGCCAGCAAAGCGAAAGGAGCTGGGAGCACTCACCACAGCCGATGACAGCCTGTCCCCTGGAGCCCAGCCAGGAAAACACCAGCTCCTCTTTCGGCACGCAATTCACACGTCTCAGTTTACAGCAGTGGGGTCCTAACTGGACTCAAACACTGCAGAGACCTCTACCCACCACCTTGCCCTTTAATAAACCACTACTTTCCTAAATGAGGCAGATGGAGTTTTCTTGCCCTTTCCAAGCTACAGTGATAGAAAAGCCACCCCAAGGCTTTGGTGGGGTGGCAAAAAGAAATTTCAGGAGCATATTAACACGTTAGGCTTTTTTTTGACACGGAGTCTTGCTCTGTCACCCAGGCTGGTGTGATCTTGGCTCACTGCAACCTCCGCCCCCCAGGTTCAAGCGATTTTCGTGCCTCAGCCTCCCAAGTAACTGGGATTACAGACATGTACCACCGCACCCAGCTAACTTTTGTATTTTTAGTAGAGGCAGGGTTTCGCCATGTTAGCCAGGGTGGTCTCGAACTCCTGACCTCAAGTGATCCGCCCACCTTGGCCTCCCAAAGTGCTGGGATTACAGGTATGAGCCACTGCATCCTGTCCAATGCACTTGACTTTTGCTCCGAGGGGGGCTCAGGGTTAGCAAGAGAAAGATGGTTATCTTACAGACTTTCCCCCTTGGGTGGCTAGAAAAGCCAGTCCCAGGCCCAGAAGAAGGTTAGGTTTTCTGAGAAGCTAATGAGGGGCCCCCCTGAGTTCCGGGTAGGGTGAGGCATGACTCACCTGGTGAATGGTTTTGTAAAATTTGCAGAAGTAAGACATTTTTATATGCTTTTTCTCGAAGAAGACCTCTATGTATAAACTTCAGGCTCCACAAAATTCGAATCTACCCCTGCCAGACCTGCGACTGTGCCCATACCTCCCTCCTCCTTTTGCACAACATGAAGTTTCCCTGTTGATATGGTTAGCCTGTGTCCCCACCAAAATCTCAACTTGAATTGTATCTCCCATAATTCCCACTTGTTGTGGGAGGGACCCAAGGGGAGGTAATTGAATCATGGGGGCCAGTCTTTCCCATGCTATTCTCATGATAGTGGATAAGTCTCATGAGATCTGATGGGTTTGTCAGTGTTTTCCTCTTTTGCTTCCTCCTCATTCTCCCTTGCCGCTGCCATGCAAGAAGTGCCTTTCACCTCCTGCCATGATTCTGAGGCCTCCCCAGCCATGTGGAACTGTAAGTCCAATTAAACCTCTTTTTCCTCCCAGTCTCAGATACGTCTTTGTCAGCATCATGTAAACAGGCTAATACACCTGCCAACACTAACTGGTTGACACACTAACCACAGAAACCATAAGGTAAAGGAAGGAGTGATGGGACCCATGAAGGGGACAGTCAGAGAGGAGAAAGAAAGTGCCAGGAAGGAAGAGCCACGAAGGCCTCCAAGGGGACTGGTGAGGAGCAAGGTGGAGAACTGCTTTCCAAGGGCTTTTAGACTCAGGATAGTCAAGGCAGCCTTGTGTAGGGCAACCAGACTGCCAGGGTTCAATATGGACTCTACCACTTATTGGCTGGGTGATCTTAGGCAAGTTACTTGACCTCTCTGTGCCACGGTCCCCTCCTTGGCCAAGTAATAAAGAGTAGGTGTCTCATTGGATTGTGAGGATCAAATGAGCATTGCATATAAAATACTTAGACCAGTGTGTGACACATAGAAAGCACGAGCAGGTGACAGTACCTTCCTGCTTTATCAAACATGAAATGCACAGCTAAGGTATTCTTTACAACAAGGATCCCCAACCCCCAGGCCAAGGACTAGTACTGGTCCGTGGCCTGTTAGGAACCTGGCTGCACAGCAGGAGGTGAGCAGCTGGCCCAGCAAGCATTACCAACTGAGCTCCACCTCCTGTCAGATCAGCAGCGACATTAGATTCTCCTAGGAGAGTAAACCCTATTGTGAACTGTGCGTGTGAGGGATCTAGGCTGCATGCTCCTTATGAGAATCTAACTAATGCCTGATGATCTGAGGTGGAACAGTTTCATCCAGAAACTATTCCCCCATCCATGGAAAAATTGTCTTCCACGAAACTGGTCGTTGGTGCCAAAAAGGTTGGGGACAGCTGCTTTACACAATGCCAACCCACTGTATATTTTGTCACTCCAATAGCTTGCAAGTGGTAACACTATCTTCCTTAAAAGCACTCAGAGACCAGCTCCCCTTGCCTACTCTGTATTTCCTACACCAGCAGTAGAGACCTGTCCCAGGCAAGACCTACGCCACCTTCCAGTATACTCCCCACTTCCTTTCACACAAACTGACCATTCTGGCTGGGCACCTCTTTCTCTCCCCAGGTCAAGTCATGCTCCTCCCAGCCTCAAGCCTTTGCTTTACCCCATCAGGAATGCCTTTCATCCTCCTTTCTAAATCTAAATCTCTGAATTCCTGTGACATTCAGGTATTTCCTTCTTCATTCTTGCACTTAATGATTGCCCTCTGGCTCAACAAAGAAAGCATGGCTCTGTGTTCATGCTAATGATCATCTGAGCTTCCGCCAAAGAATGAGAACATGAAGGAGAATAGGCATGGGGGAGAGTGGCAGGGAGGGGGTTTATACTTGTCCCTTCATTTATTCATTCATTCAAGCAATGGTTACGGAGTGCTCACCAGTGCTTATATCCTATAGAGGGATACAGGACACATCAGAATTACCTGGAGGGCTTGGGAAAACATAGATTCTCAGGGCTAGAATTGGCTTATGAATTTGCATTTCTAACAAGATCCCAGATGATGAAATGCTGCTGGTTCAAGACTACAGTTCAGGTAGCACTGCCACAGAAGGCAGCCACTACTTGGCGACTGATCTGTCATGATTCTGATTCACCAGTCATCTCTGAGCAGCATTCGCTCACCCATGCATGCGTTCCTGCTTACATCAGGGTCTCCACACACAGAGTATTTCCTCTGAAATACTCTTCAATACTTGTACTTTCCTTACAAAGCTTGCCTGACTTCATCAGAGCCTCCCTACGCAGCCCCCACCCCGCCACATGAACACACGCACACTTCCCTACTTCTGCTCCTTATTTGTTTCTTTCATAGGACTTTCCAGAAACAAGTATTTGTTTGCTTGTTTCTCCCACTAGAATAAAAACTCCACAAAGGTGGGAACAATTTCTCTTTAATTTTTCTGTGAATCCCCATGAGGTGGGAAAAATTAAAGAAAGAAAGAAAAATAGAAATTTAAAAACAGAAAAAACAAGCTGCCTGTGTTAGGCTGACTCATTACAAAGGCAGTAACAGGCAACGTTTTGATAATGTTATCTAAGGGCCAGAGTTCAAAGGAATGTGCTCTGAAGACTCTCCTAGTACTCCTCAACATAAGGATGTGAAGAGATAAGTTTTCATATCTCCCCTTTAGTGTAAGTAAACTCCCTCCTTGAATCCCATCCCCTGTGCTATGTAACGATACCTTTCTCCTTGCTCTGTAAATTTTATGAGTTCCTGTTTTTCCTATAGTTAATGATTGTAGGTTCCTGCTTCTTCATCTAAGCAGTATAGCAAAGGTTACCAGACATGCCTGAGCAGGTCTAGCTTGTAACCAGCTAGACGTCATGGTGGAGGTCGCAAGATGAGTCTTTGTGAAACTCCTTTGAACTAACCAGATGACCATCGGGGCTGCATAGTGAGGAGTATACTAAACCTGAGTTATGAGCCTGCCTTAGTTTGATTAATGGCCTTTGTCTTGCCTCTGTACATTCGTGTTCGTGCCACCTGAGAGTGGGTATGTAAGCAAAACCTTGTCTTTGTTTGGGGCCCAGTCTTTGGACGTTGGGTCTGCTGGGTCTGAGTGCACTCAATAAAAGATCCTCCTGTGTACCCTGAGGTCTCTCTTGCCCTCCTGATTTTCTGTAATACCCAGTGTCTAGCAAAGCACTTGGAAGATAGCAGGTGCCCAATAAATGTGTTGATCCGTTAACTAACTCTTCTGACAATATTTGGTGAGTGCCCACTCTGTGCCAGGAACTGTTCTAGGTGCTGGGGATACAACAGTAGACAAAATTGACCCAAAATACCCTCAGTTAGTGGATAATACATTTTCACGGGGGGGAGCCTGATAGTAACCAGGGAGTGTGATAAATGATTATATTGTATAAGACACTATAAGGTGTTAAGTCCTGTAGAAAAAAGTGAGCAGAGCAAGGGAGCAGGAATGCTTGCAATGGGGAGCTGAGCTGTGGGTTGAGATTTTAAATTGAGTGATCAGTGTGGCCTCATGGAAATGGTGACATTTGAGCCAAGATTCAGGAGCTGAGGGAGTTTGCCAAGAGGATATCTTTGGAAAGAGCTCTCCAGACAGTTTAAAGTCCTTAAGGCAGCACTGCATGATGGAACTTTCTGGAATGATGTTTTCTACCTGTGCTGTGCAATACAATAGCTACAGGCCACCTGTGGCAATTGAGCACTTGAAACACGGCTAGTGCAACTGAGGGACTCAACTAACTTTCTTTCTTTCTTTCTTTCTTTCTTTCTTTCTTTCTTTCTTTCTCTTTCTTTCTTTCTTTCTCTTTCTTTCTTTTTCTTTCTGTCCTTCCTTCCTTCTTTCTTTTGAGAAAGGCTAGAATGCAGTGGTGTGATCACAGCTCACTGCAACCTCGAATTACTGGGCTCAAGCGATCCTCCCACCTCAGCCTGCCCTCCTAACTTTTTGAGGGAAAGAGGTTTAATTGACTCACAGTAGCTAGGACCACAGGCACACACCACCACACTCAGCTAATTTTTAAATATTTTGTAGAGACAGGGTCTTGCTGATATGATTTGGCTCTGTATCCCCACCCAAATCTCATCTCGAATTGTAATCCCCATGTGTCAAGAGAGGGACCTGGTGGGAGGTGATCGGATCATGTGGGCCATTTCCCCCATGCTGTTCTCATGATAGTGAGTGAGTTCTCACAAGATCTGATGGTTGAAAGTGTTTGGCAGTTCCCCCCCACTCTCTTTTTCCTGCCACCCTGTAAAGAAGGTGCTTGCTTCTCCTTCGCCTTCCACTGTGATTGTAAGTTTCCTGAGGCCTCCCCAGCCATGCAGAACTGTGAGTCAATTAAATCTCTTTCCTTCATAAATTAACCAGCCTCAGGTAGTTCTCTATAGTAGTGTGAAAATGGACTAATACAGTTGCCCAGGTTAGTCTCAAACTCCTGGGCTCAACCAGTCCTCTCACCTTGGCCTCCCAAAATGCTGGGATTACAGGCGTGAGCTACCACACCCAGCCTTCAACTTGTTCTTTTTTTTTTTTTTTTTTTTTTTTTTTTTTTTTTTTTCAGATGGAGTCTTGCTCTTTTGCCCAGGCTGGAGTGCAATGGCATGATTTCAGCTCACTGCAACCTCTGCCTCCTGGGTTCAAGCAATTCTCCTGCCTCAACCTCCTGAGTAGCTGGGATTACAGGCATGCGCCATCACGCCTGGCTAATTTTTGTATTTGTAGTAGAGACAGGGTTTCACCATGTTGGCCAGGATGGTCTCGATCTCTTGACCTCGTGATCCACCTGCCTTGGCCTCCCAAAGTGCTGGGATTACAGAGGCGAGCCACCACGCCCAGCCTCAACTTTTATTTTAGTTGAATTTAAGTAGCTGCACGTGGCTAGTGGAAATGAATCAAGCAGTGCAGCCCTAAAGCATGAACAGGTGAAGGAATTAAGTGTGGCACAATGGAGGGGGCTGGGGGATAGTGGGAGATGAACTCAGATAGGCACAACAGGATGGAGAAGGACTTTGTTGGTCATTGCAAGGATTCTGGCTTTTATCCCAAGTGAGATGGGAGCCATTGGAGGGTTCTGAGAAGAGCAGGGATATGATATGATTTCTGCTTTTAAAGGATTCCTTTAGCTATGGTTTGAAAGTAAACACAGAGGGGCTGAGGGTAGACAGAAAGAGACCAGTTGGGAGGCTGGGAGAGGCAGCTAGGTGAGAGACAGTGGTGGATCAGACCAGGATGCAGCAGTAAAGGAGATGCTAAGTGTCAGGTTAGAGATAGATTTTGAAGGTTGAGCCCACAGGATTTCCTGGCAGATGCTGATTAAAGCATATATTAAGCTCCCAATACATGCCAGGCACTAGCTATGAACTACTTCTGATCCAGATTTGCCAGAGAAATGTCACCCAGACTTTGACTGGTACCAGCTATTCCTAAGACTGATTGCACCACCAGGCATTTCTCACTCTCAATGTCCCACAATTTGGTCTTCAAACATTGCCTCTTCAGATCAGAGCCAATATAGCCTGCTGGCACTGTGAAATTTGTTGTTATTCTTATTATTATTCACCCAGCATCACTGCATGGTATCTACATTAAGAAAATAGATGACTTGACTCCTCCATAAATCCTTCATTCTCCTGCTTTATTTCCCTGTCCATCACCTCCTCATTTATTCTTAATATTCAGACTTTTGCATTCAAGGCCAGGCCAGCTCTCTCGAGGACTTCCATCTTCTTCCTTGCACATCTGCCCTGTCCTCCTGAGACTCACACAGCCTGAGGATGGGAAATTGAGTCATCTGTCTTCTGTAACCATATGGATAAGATGTAGTCATTACCATTCTCAGCATTGTTGTGCTTTGGAAGCTAATTAAGACAATTAGCTATTAAATACCAAAAACAATTAAGCTAATTGAAATAAACCATATGCAGTTTACACCCTTGCATAGACAAAAAGTTAACATGTGGCTGAATGGTAGCACTACAGACACTCCAATGCCAAAATAAATCAGGGACTATGGGAACCAAAGATGGAGATGTCTTAGCACCCAATCCGTTTACTGCCACAAAATGTTTCTCAAAAACATTCGGCTTGATTTTTGGAGGTTTCTTGTATTCTGAAAAAGAAAAAAGTGCATTCCTGTCCAAATGTTTCTTTCAGGCTGTAAAACAGCAGAATCATGTTGTTTCCCTGCCTCTGACTCAACTCTGTGGCTAGATGCAGCACAGAGGAGAAAGGCAGCCTTCTCAGGGGACCTGAAAGCCTGTCTTTCAAAGTTAACCAAATCTCTAGGTGGAAAGGAGATGTCCCATGGTTTTAGGTTGAGACTGGAAGTTTTAGATCACATTTATGGTTTCCAGAGCGGAGCCAGAGGAGAAAAGAGAGACTACACAGGTGAGGGGTGCTCTGTAAGGAGTGTGTTTATCTGGAATTTTTCAGCTGCAAGCGCCAAAGAACTCAACTAGAATTTGCCTAAACCGAAAATGGAATTTAGCTAGGGAGGACAACCTGCAGGGACCAGGAACTCAAAGGCTCCCAGGGACTCAGCCCAAAAAAGACTCTGCCTGTCTGTCTGTCTGTCTCTTATCTCTGCCCAGTTCTGTGTTGGCCACACTCTGGCTATAGAGAGGTCCTCCCTCTCTGTGAGGCAAGGACCACGGATGCTGCCAGTGCCAGTTTCACAACTCTAGTGGGTGAAGAGAACTCCTTATAACCAATGACCATGTATCCCCTTGTCTTTACAGACCTGACCTTTGGACCTTTCACCATAGCTGTAATATAGGATAGGATGGTTCATCCGATCCACAGGCCCATCTCTTCCCGCTTCCATCTCACTTATGGCCAATTAGACACACAAGGGATGGAAAAGTTTGCTACATGGTCCCTAGATCGAGAAGCAAACGAAAGGATCTGACTTTGATGGAGAGAGATTAGAAATGGCAGTGCCTAGGGAAAAGTGTAAAAGAGATCTGAGCATTCATAAAACTGCATTTTTGTAGTTTTACCATCCTGCCATTTCTATGCTGGATATTAAAGAAATGAGATTGTAAACAGCCAGGATTCCATTCCTCCAGCATCTACTTCAATCACAGTCCACAACAGCCTTCTGTAAAATGAGGGAAGCAATGAGGTAGAGAGGAAATCCCCTTAGGAAGAGCCAGCTTTTTCCTCCTCTATAACTGATCTGAGACATTATCCATTTTTTGATTGACATTTGCTATTTGGGAGGTGGAGTCATCCAGTATCTAAACCCACTTCCTATGTATGAGAAATTCCATACCTTAAAAGCAATCCTGGTAAAAGTTTAACAACCATCTATGAGAAAAAGGAGGGGAGGACCTAATTTATAGTGTCTGCTGATTTCTCTGGTATAAATATTCCCACGATGGCCAATTGCAAGCTATTAGTGTGATGTCTGATGTCACTGAATTGGGAAGAAATGTGCCATAGCACATCACTATAGAATATTTCCACCATACAGATATAACAGACATAAATAACTTCCAGCATATAGGCAATAGTAAAAGTAACAAAATAATCGGGAAGTTGTGAATTTTGAGTATTTAGTACCTTTATTTTTAATATAATGTATTTGCCTGTGTTTGAATATAATGTATTTATTTTTTAATTATACATTTGATTGAATTAGTGTCACAACCAGAATATTGACATGAACAGGGCAAAATTAAAGAACATTTCAATCACAATAATGATCCCCCAAGTTGCCTTTTTATAGCTGTCCCCTCCCTAACCTCTGGAAACCACTAACCTGTTCTCTATTTCTACAACGTTGGCACTATAAGAATATTGTATAAATGGAATCATACAGTGTGTAACCTTTTGAGATTGGCTTTTTCAACTCAATGTTATTTTCTGGAGATACACAGTTTACTGTGTTGTGTGTGTCAAAAGTTTATTCTTTATCACTGCACCATTAACCATTCACCCATTAAAGGACATCTGCATTGTCTCAGTTTTTGCCTATTGCAAATAAAACTGCTATAAAATTTGTTTAGTTTATTATGTGAATATAAGTCTTCATTTCTTTGTGATAAATGCCCAAGAGAGCAATTGCTGAGTCATATGGTAGTTGTATGTCTAGGTTTTTAAGAAACTGCCAGACTGTTTTCCAGAGTGGTTGTCCCATTTTACCTTTCCACCAGTAATGTATGAGTAATCCAGTTTCTCCACATCCTGGCCAGCATTTGATGATATCACTATTTTTCATGTTTCTCTGTCTCTCTTTCTCTCTCTCTGTCTCTCTCTCTCTCTGGCTCTCTCTCTCTCTCTCTCTCTCTCTGACATCCTGATAGGTGTACGGTGACACCTTATTATGATTTTAATTTGCATTTCCCTAATAGTTAATAAGGTTGAACACCTTCTCATGTGCTTATTTGCTATCTGCATATTCTCTTCAGTAAAATTTCTCTTCATGTCTTTTGACCATTTTTAAGTGGATTATTTGGTTTTTTTATGTTGAGTTTGAGAATTTTTTTTTTTTTTTTTTTTGAGACAGACTCTTACTCTGTTACCCAGGCTGGAGTGTAGTGGCATGATCTTGGCTGACTGCAACCTCTGCCTACCGGATTCAAGCGATTCTCCTGCCTCAGCTTCCCAAGTAGTTAGGATTACAGGCACATGCCACCACACCAGGCTAATTTTTTGAATTTTAGGTAGAGATGGGGTTTCACTGTGTTAGTCAGGATGGTCTCGATCTCCTGACCATGTAATCCGCCTGCCCCAGCCTCTCAAAGTGCTGGGATTACAGGAGTGAGCCACCATGCCTGGCCCTGAGGAATTCTTTATATAGTCAAGACACTAGTCCTTTATTAGATATGTGGTTTGCAAATATTTTCTCCCACTCTGTACTTTGTTTTTTCATCCTCTTAACAAGGTCTTTTGCAGCACAAAATTTTAAAATTTTAGTAAAGTCTATTTAACCAATTTTTTCTTTCCTTTTATGCTTTTGTTTTCAAGTCAAAGAACTCTTTGCCTAACCCTAACCCCAAACATGTTATCCTATTTTCTTCTAAAAATGTTTATAGTTTCAAGTTTTACATTTAATTCTATGATGTATTTTGAGTTAATTATTGTATAAGGTATGAGACTTGCATCAGAGTTTTGTTTGTGTTTACCAATGGATGTTCTTCTGCTACATCATCATTTGTTGAAAAGGATATTTTTTTCTCCAATGAATTACTTTTGCACCTTTTGTCAAAAATTGGTTGAGTATATTTATGTTGGTCTATTTCTCGGTTTTTAAATTCTGTTCTATCAGTCTTTGCATCTATCCCTCCACCAATACCACACAGTCTTGATTATTGTAGCTATACAATAATTAGCTATTCTGGTTTCTATGCCTTTCCATATAAATTCTAAAATAATTTTGTCTATCTACAAAAAAGCTTTGCTTAGATTTCAATAAAAATTGCATTAAACCTATATATCAGTTTAGGACAAATTGACAACTTTACAATGCTGAATCTTCCAATCCATGAACATAGTATATCTCTCCATTTATTTAGATCTTCATTGATTTCTTTCATCAACCTTGAGTAGTTGATACAGTTTGGATATTTGTCCTTTTCAAATCTCATGTCACCTCAATGTTAGAGGTGGGGCTTAGTGGGAGGTGTTTGGGTCCTGGGGGTGGATACCTCAAGAATGGGTTGGTGTCATCCTCATGGTAATGAGTGAGTTCTCATTTATTAGTTACCACAAGATCTGGTTTTTAAACAGTGTGGCACCTCCTCACTCCCTTGCTTTCTCTCTCGCCATATGACACACCTGCTCATCCCTCACCTTCCACTATGATTGTAAGGTACCTGAGGGCTTCACCAGAAGCAGATGCTGGCACCATGCTTCTTGCAGAGCCTGCAGCATCATGAGCCAAACAAATCTCTTTTCTTTATAAATTATCCAGTTTCAGGTATTTCTTTATAGCAACACGAAATAGAGTAATACAGAAGTTTTCAGCATATAGATTCTGTAAATTTTTATTAGATTTATAAAAAAGTATTTCATTTTTTGAGTGGGCTGCATATGGTATTGTACTGTTAATTTTGGTATACATGTGTTTACTGCTAATATATAGAAATGCAATTGATTTTTGTATATTTATCTTGTATCCTATGATTCATGTTGAACTAAATCACTTGTTCCAAAAGTTTTTTTGTTTTGTTTTTATTTTTATAGATTTCTTAGGATTTTCTATGTAGATAGTTATGTTATCTGCAAACACGGACAATTTTTTTTTCTGACCTATATGTCTTTTGTTTCTTTTTCTTGCCTGTTGCACTAGCTAAAACTTCCAGCACTGAATTGAATAAGAGTGGTAAAAGAGGATATCTTTACCTTGTTCCCAATCTTAGGGGAAGTGCAATCAATCTCTCACCATTAAGTACAATATTAGCTGTAGATTTTGTGTAGACACCCTTTATCAAGTTGAGGAAACCCCCCTACACTTCTATTTTCCTAAGAGTTATTAACATAAATGGGTGTTGAATTTTGTCAGACACATTTTCTGTGTCAATTGATAGGATCATGTGATTTTTTTTAACTTGTTAACATGGTGGATTACAGTAACGGATTTTTAAATACTGAAACAGCTTTTCATCTCTAATAAATTCCACATGATCATGATATATAATTTTTTCTATATTGATGAATTATACTTGCTAACATTTTGTTAAAGATTTCTTGCATCTATATTCAGGAGAGATGCTAGTCTTTAGATTTCTTTTTGGGGGATTGTTTTTGTCTGGTCTTGATATCAGAGGAATACTAGCTTCATAAATTTCATTAGGAAGTAATCCCTCCTCTTCTATTTCTGGAAGAGGTTGTGTAAAATTGGTAGCAATTCTTATTTAAATATTTAGTAAACTTCTTTAGTCAAACCATCTTGGCGTGGAAATTTGGGGGTGGGGGTGGTAAGGAGGAGTTTTAAAGTAAGAAATTAGCTTTCTTAATCTTTACAGGGCTATTCAAATTGTCTCTGTTTTTTTTTAAGAGATGGGGTCTCACTCTGTCACCCAGACTAGAGTGCAGTGGCTTGATCACAGCTCACTGCAGCCTTAAGCTCCTAGACTGCAGTGATCCTCCCACCTCAGCCTCCTGAGCAGTAGGGATTACAGGCATAAGCCATGGTGCCCAGCTTCAAATTAACTCTTTCCTAGAGTGAGTTGTGGTCATTTGTGTTTTTTTAAGAAATGGTCTATTTCATCTGGGTTGCCAAATTTATGTGTGCAAACTTATTCATAGTATTCACTTATTAGTCTCTTGATGTATGCAAGGTCTTCAGTGATATCTCATTTCTTTCTTTTTTTTTTTTTTTTTTTTTTTTTTTTTTTGAGACGGAGTCTCGCTCTGTCACTGAAACCTCTGTGTCCCGGGTTTAAGCAATTCTCGTGCCTCAGCCTCCCGTGTAGCTGAGATTACAGGCATGCACTACCACACCCAGCTAATTTTTGTATTTTTAGTAGAGATGGGATTTCCCCACTTGGCCAGGCTGGTCTTGAACTCCTGACCTCAGATGATCCACCTGCCTCGGCCTCCCAAAGTGCTGGGATTACAGGCATGAGCCACCACACCCAGCCTGTTTCATTTTTGATATTAGCAATGTGTGTCTTCCTTTTTGTCAGTCTTGCTAGAGATTTGTCAATTTTATTGACTTTTTCAAAGAACATATTCTTTGTTTCATTCATTTTCTCTATTGTTTTTCTGTTTTCAATTTTGCTCGTATCTACTCTTATCTTTATTATTTCCTTCCTTCCATTCACTTTGGGTTTAGTTTGCTTATCTTTTCTAGGTTCTTGAGGTAGGAGCTTAGATTATTAGTTTGAAACTTCTCCTCTTTTCTAATGTACACATTTAATGCATATATTCCTTCCCTCTCAGCATTGCTTTGGCTGTGTCCCACAAATTTTGATGTGCTATATTTTAGTTTTCGTTTAGTTCAATAATTTTTTAAATTTTCCTTGAGTCTTCCTTTTTGACTCATTAATTACTTAAAATACGTTATTTAGTTTCTAAGTGTTTAGAGATTTTCCTATTATTTTTCTGTTATTCTAGCTTAATTCCATTGTGGTCAGAAAACTCTATATTATTTTAATTCTATTAAGTCTGTTGCAATTTGTTTTATAGCCCAGAATAGGATTTATCTTGGTATATGTTCCATGACCACGCAAAAAGAATGTGTATTCTGATGGTTTAGCCTTAGTGTTCTATAAATGTCAGTTAAATTCTCTCAGTTGATGTTGAGTTCTTCTATATCCTTGCTGACTTTAGCTATCAATTGTTCTAGAAATTGTTGAGAGAGGGGTGTTGAAGTCTCCAGTTAGAATTGGGATTTGTCTGTTTCTCCTTTCAGTTCAACTGGTTCTTGCCTCTCCTATTTTGCAGCTCTGTTGTTTGGTACATGTACATTTAGGATTGATATGTATTCTTGGTGAATTGACTATTTTATCATTATATAGTGTCCCTCTCTGCCTCTTACTGCTGAGTGATTACAAAGGTTCTGACTCCCCACTAGGCATCCTCTGGCACCATCCAGTGGGAAGGAGAAAGGGTGCCTTATTACTGCGAGGTGGGGCTGAAAGTCCAGGTTCTACTTGGTCTCCTACGACATCACTCCATCATGAGTATTGAGCTGCCTTGACAGTTCTCTAGGTTGGAAGTATAAGCTGCCAGTTTAACCTTCGTTGGCCTGAGTTGGGATGGGGAGATCATAGATTTTTCTGCTGCGTTTGGCCGTTAGTGTCTGAAAGTTTTCTTTATTTTTTTTGAGACGGAGTCTAGCTCTGTCACCTGGGCTGGAGTGCAGTGGCCAGATCTCAGCTCACTGCAAGCTCTGCCTCCTGGGCTTACACCATTCTCCTGCCTCAGCCTCCCGAGTAGCTGGGACTACAGGCGCCCGCCACCTCGCCTGGCTAGTTTTTTGTATTTTTAGTAGAGACGGGGTTTCACCGTGTTAGCCAGGATGGTCTCGATCTCCTGACCTCGTGATCCGCCCGTCTCGGCCTCCCAAAGTGCTGGGATTACAGGCTTGAGCCACCGCGCCCGGCCTGAAAGTTTTCTATCTTGCTCTGTTTCTTCTTTCCTACTCCTTTGACTAGAGAGAGCAGACTTTGGTTGGGGCTTTTTTGCCTACGCCTATTGGCATTTCTGCATTGCCAGTTTCTTCAGCTCCAAGTCTGGGATATATGACACAAAAAGAAAATACAAGGAACTCAGTAATGTATTATTCCTTGGGTCCCGATGTCCCTAGCTGATCTGCCTTCTTCTTGCCTCCATTCAGAGTCTTATTTTTTTTTATACTTTGCAAAAGGAATAGAGACAGTATATCTACTATAATTTACTTTTTAATAATGACTATGTTTAACTACCAGTTCACAAGTTCCTGAAATTTTTACAAGCAGCTCTTGTAAACTAGCTCCAACACATCGCTACTGAGTGTCAGAGCCAGAGCTGCCTCCCACCACAGAAGCTGAAATGCCACAAACCTCTTTCCCAGCCTTCTACAACTTGGACACAGGCATATGACAAAAGTCAGTCAGGCACATTCGCCTGAAACCTTGTGATGGATGCAGGTAGTAGTGATGGATGCAGAGAAGAGGGACAGTGCAGAATCCTCCTGGTGGCCATTCCAGGGGTGATATCCCCCACCAGGGGCTCAACTGTGGCATCTAATGTTCCACAGCAACAACCACATTGCCACCAGCTGTTTTCTGTGGCATGTCTGTGACCATGGTTCTGACCAACACTGCTTCTCAGCTGGAGTCTCCTACCTTCCCAGTGATTCTGTGAATGGCTTTTCAACAGCTCTGTTTCTGCTTAAATCAGCTGGAGCTGGCTTTGTTTGGTGCAAATAAGAATTTTAACTGATACACATTCCCACTGGCTCTCAGCAGCAAACCCCCTGGGAAACAAAACCTCAGCCTCTACCACAGAATGTCCTTATTCTTGCTCAGGGGAAATTATCTGAGGAATAATTAACAGCAAACGGAACAGCAGAATGTAACTTAGAAGGGCTTACTGAGAGGGACTGCTAAGACCCCAAAGCCATCACGACTTTAACCTGCTTCCTTAGTTGCCAAATACCCTCCTCAGCAATTCTGATCCCCTGCACAGTGAGCGTGTGTTTAATTATAGTCTCCTGTGAGATGAGCAATTTGGCATGGTGCAGAATATACCATCTAGCCTGACCTTGGGAACAAGACAATCCAATGACACTAAAATCTTACTTTCCTTTCTCCCTTTCCCACTTCCGCTCTCTCCCCCTGCACTGCTGGAGACTCACTGGTTAGGAAAGTCTTTTATGTCCTTGAGGGTGGCTTTTGTGCACTGAAAAGACCACTCTAAGATTTACTTGGGTTTTGAAAATTAGTATTCAATTTATTAAATTTATAGATTTAGAAATTTATAGCTCTTCCTTACGCTTTTAAAATCACCTCAGGAATCTTATTATCCTATTTATAAGTCTAGCAAATATTAACAATCACTTTGAGAGGGTCTTGATTAATGCTTAGCCCCATTTACACACTTAGTTAATTAAACATCTTTAACATTTTAAATGGCATTTAATAAATTAAATAAATTCAATTCCTTTTTAAGTACTTCATCTGACTGACAAACCTTCCCAAGTACAAAAGTAATTCTTACAGACTTAATAAATTCAGCATACAAGACAGAGTGAACCTTAAATTCTCTTAAATGTCCAAACTATATGTAAACTTGGAAATGTTTCAACTTATCACAAATTTCAATTAATTATTCAAGTACATACATTAAAATGAAATATCTGTACTTGAATTAGAAGGTGGTCTAATATTCCAATAGGCCAAATTCTCCAAAATTATGCCTACACAAATATTATATGTGCACAAACTCTTTAACTTGAAAATATGAAAACTATAGTTTTGATTCCCTTAAACATTTATGTGCTTAATTTTAAATTTTCCCAGGGTTAAAAAAATTAAATGAAATGAAAATAAATTTTCCCAGGGCTACTAAAATGTCTACCCACAAGAGAGGTATTCCCTTCTCAGCCACCTGAGGTTGCTAATCAACCAGAGATTCTGGGTAGGATGCTAACTGCATCCTAGCTGCTGACTCTATGGACCTATCAAGCCCTATTTCCAGTTTCTAACTTTGTAACTTAAAGATGGAGGTGGCCGAGTAGACTAGTCCCTTGATTACAAGTGATCAGTTACTAACGGTCAAGCCAGAGTGGAGTCCATAACTCCCTATCCAGGTTCTATCCCTGACTGTGTATTTATGTGACCCTTAAGGCTTATAACTATATATCTGTCCATCTATCTCTACAGAATCCTGCATCGTTTTCATGTGCTTCTTATCTCATAGGACCACACACCTCTTACAGATGTTTAAACGTCACCTAATTGAATTCTGGTGATCTCTCACAGCTTTGTCCAACATCCTGAGATCATTCTCCAAGTCACTGCTCACCCCTACCCCTTACCCTACCCATCCTGCCCTCTGTGGTCTCTGAGTTCCTGATTCCCTAGGAATGCAAAAATGGACTCCCCCAGGATCTACGTACCTTTTGAACTGGTGAAACTAAAGGAGAAAGTTCCTAAGCCTAGTAATTCTGCTGAGAGATTATCCGGGGGTTCCTATAGCACTACAGCCACTGCTTCCCCGCTCCTGAATCCCCTGCTTCCTGAGCAAGCACTGCAGTGATCAGGGTCTGTTGAAAGAACAAGGTCTATGAAGGAGGTGCTGGAGCCAAATTCCTAATCTCTCAGAAAGATGAAGCAACTTAGCCGAAGTCCAGTTAGTGACTGAGTGAGGCCAGAACCAAGGATTCCCAACTGCCAGTCCCCATGTTCTGACCACCCAACTGCAATGCCATCAACAACAGCAAAGCCAGCAAAGCAAGAGAGGTGCTCACAGATCACAGCCCCAACCAAGCAGCCTAAACATTAGAATGTGCTACGTGCAGCCCTTTCTTTTTTTTTTTTTAACTTTAAGTTTCAGAATACATGTGTAGAATGTGCAGGTCTATTACATAGGTATACGTGTGTCATGGTGGTTTGCTGCACCTATCAACCCGTCACCTAATGCATTAGCTATTTGTCCTGATACTCTCCCTCCCCTCACCCACCACCAACCTGACAGGCCCCGGTGTGTGTTGTTCCCCTCCCTAAGTCCATGCATTTATGTGCAGCCCTTTCTGTTGGTTGACAAACGGAATAGAAATAGGCATGGGTCCTGCCCTCAAGCTTACTTTCTAAAATAAATATGCATACTGTGTATTTGCATTTCCATATCAAGGAGAAGCAATAATAAGAAATAACTTTCAACCACAGTGGAAATCGTGGTGGAAATCAACCATAGGAAAGAATATATTGGTTTAGGACAATGATTCTCAAACCCTGACTCCATATTAGAATCTCTGGGGCTTTGAGGGAAAGGCAGGGGGAAGGGAATGTTAAATAAAATACCAGTGTGAGCCTGACACGGTGGCTCACACCTATAATCCCTGCACT
This sequence comes from Rhinopithecus roxellana, assembly GCF_007565055.1. NCBI lineage: Eukaryota > Metazoa > Chordata > Mammalia > Primates > Cercopithecidae > Rhinopithecus > Rhinopithecus roxellana. Next base: position 29,945,652 of record NC_044562.1, read on the forward strand.
TTGGGGGGCCAAGGCTGGAGAATCAGTTGAGCTCAGTTCAAGACCAGCCTGGACAACATAGTGAGACCCTATTTCTACAAAAAATAAAAATTAACTAATTTAATGTAATACCAGTGTGAACCTGTAGAGATGAGGTTCAGACACTGATATGTTTTGAAACACTCCAGGTGATTCCAGTGCTTAGCCAGAGCTAAGATCCTCTGGCTCGAAGCAATGATTTCTGATATTTTAGTCCTTTCCCTGGCATTGTCACAATTTCTTGCTGTGTATGCTGCATTAGTCCATTCTTGCACTGCTATAAAGAAATACCTGAAACTGGGGCCAGGTGCAGTGGCTCATGCCTGTAATCTTAGCACTTTGGGAGGCCAAGGTGGGTGGATCACCTGAGGTCAGGAGTTCGAAACCAGCCTAGCCATCACAGCAAAATCCCATCTTTACTAAAAATACAAAAATTAGCCGGGCACAGTGGCACGCACCTGTAATCCCAGCTACTCGGGCGGCTGAGACACGAGAATTGCTTGAACCCGGGAGGCAGAGGTTGCAGTGAGCTAAGATCACACCACTGCACTCCAGCCTGGGTGACAAAGTGAGACTCCGTCTAAAGAAGAAAAAAAAAATACCTGGAACTGGGTAATTTATAAAGAAAAGAGGTTTAATTGGCTCACGATTCTGCAGGTTGTTACAGGAAACACAGAGGCTCCACTTCTGGGGAGGCCTCAGGAAACTTACAGCCATAGTAGAAGGTGAAGGAGAAGCAGACATGTCTTACATGGCCAGAGCAGGCGCAAGAGAGAGAGGGGAGGTGCAACAAACTTTTAAATGACCAGATCTCATGAAACCTCACTCACTATCGCAAGAGCACCAAGGGGCAATTTGCTGCCATCATCCAATAACCTCTCACTAGGCCCCACCTCCAACACTGGGGATTGCAATTCAACATGAGATTTGGGCAGGAACACAGATCCAAACCATATCATATGCCTACTAACTGTGCAGTTATAAACTTAGTACTTTTCCTTTAAATCAATTCACTATTTTTAACATATGTATTTAGACTTATCCTACACAATACTGTCTGCAAAATTATGGGGCTCAAGTTCTCATTATGTTTTTTTCTAAAACACATGAAAATATATAACTCTGACAGCTAAACTATCAAAACCCCATCTACAATCGTCTCACGCACCACTACTGGTCTTCTTCCCCACTTGGGGAAACACTGCCTGGGGACTCCTTTGATCTCAGAGAAATGTTTCCCAGTTCTGGGCTCTTTTCAGTAGTTTTGAGGACTTGCTGCTTTGTATTTGTTGACACAACTTGGTTATTTTAAAATGTTGTTTGCTGATTGGGTACCGTGTATATTGCTCAGGTGATGGGTGCACCAAAAGCTCAGGAATCACCACTCAAGAAGTTATCCGGCCGGGCGCGGTGGCTCAAGCCTGTAATCCCAGCACTTTGGGAAGCCGAGGCGGGTGGATCACAAGGTCAGGAGATCAAGACCATCCTGACTAACACGGTGAAACCCCGTCTCTACTAAAAAATACAAAAAACTAGCCGGGCGAGGTGGCGGGCGCCTGTAGTCCCAGCTACTCGGGAGGCTGAGGCAGGAGAATGGCATGAACCCGGGAGGCGGAGCTTGCAGTGAGCTTAGATCTGGCCAGTGCACTCCAGCTTGGGTGACAGAGCGAGACTCCGTCTCAAAAAAAAAAAAAAAAAAAAAAAAAGAAGTTATCCATGTAACCAAACACCACCTGTTCCCCAAAACCCACTGAAATAAAAATAATTTTTAAAATTAAGTTAAAAATGTTGTTTGCTGTGTGGGCCACATTCGTAGGAAAATTCCACCTATCTTAAGAGCCTGATATCCTGACCGGCTGCTCTAGGCCTTACAGTCTAGGCAGGATGTCCCTGGAAGAGACACCACTTCCTGAGAGTGTCTCCTTCCTAAGCTCCGCCGACCCACCTGCTCTCTCCCAAGCCTGGAAAAGCTGCATGAGCTCCCTGGTGGCCCTACAGCGCAAGGACCGCTATGGTCTCTCTTTCGATAACCAGTTATCACAGACAAGGATGCACTGCTCACTGGATCTAAATGTGGTGGAGTCTGCGACCTCTTGGTCCTTCTTTCTCTGCCACCAGCTCACCCCCTTGCCCTCCATGCACCCCTGTGACCAGGCACTGTAGGAGGCATTAGGAGTGCAAAGGAGACTCAGGCCAGGTCTCTGCCCATCTCACAGCCTAGAAGGAGACAGACAAGAACACGCAATGGGCATGCAATGAGAGAGGAGGCGTGGCAGGGGATGCTTAGGGACTCGCAAATGAAAGTCTGGTTTTGCACCCTCCTCCATGCTCCCCTCACCCCCACCTTCCTACCAGCTCTGAGCCCTTGCTCCCAGCCCCTTCCTCATCTCCAGCTGTGCCCCACCTCCTCTTTGTCCCTCCTCTCCCATGGTACTGAGCCCTGTCCCTGGAACTGCAGGCATTAAAGAGCTCCCTGCTCCTCCTCTCCATCTCCCAAATTCAACTGTGACTCATCCACCATCCAGAGAACATCCCAGTGGCTGTCCGCTTAGTCAGCACTTAATAAAGCATTGTTCAGTAAAAAGAAACAGTTCCAACAAAATTAAAAATAATCTCAGCAGCACACTGAAATATTAAATCTTCCTTCCAGAACATAAATCCTACAAACACTGGAGTCTGCTCTTTGCACAAGTGGTGAATCACAATTATATAATTTATTTATCTGAAAACTACATTCCTCACTTTGCATTTCCTTTTTTGCCACACTGGATTCAATCCACCACTCCCTGCTTGCCCAAAATCTGTTTTATTGTTGTTTTCGGCAATGGCTTAATCGCAAGCTGCACGGGCAGTGCTCGGCGCAGGTGCCCTTGAGTTCTGTGTCACCTTTCCTTTGCTGCTCAGAATTCCCTTTGAGAGCTCCAAGTGTCAACAGGCATGATCATTATTTGAGTCACCTGATAAGATACAAGAAGAAATGTCACACAGGCTGCCAAATGGGACACATTATTGCCACGTTCTGTGCCCTAAAGGAGGGGTCCAGGGCAATCCCAGCAGATGGTCTATGAGCTCTGACAGCCAGACGCTGTCACAAGGGCATCAGATATCTTGAGTGAGCCGAATCCTCAGCATGAACAAGAAAGTGACAGCCGCCCTCTTTGCCCAAAGTAAAAGAATGAGCTAGCACTCCTCAGGGCCTGAGGTGGGCCTGAACTTGTCCGGGGATAATGAAAGCTTTAGGCAGCTGCCCAGGATGTGGCCATAACCCCACTCAGAAAGCAGTGAGGGGTGGGGGAAATGGCGACAGGCTGGATGTCCTTACTGAAGGGCTGGTGCACGTGCACATTCCCAAAGCCACTTCCAGTCCAGAGCAGATGGCAGAGAGGCCGGATGTTCAAAAATACAATGGCCTTTGTCCCCTTTTTAGTAACTGTCCTGTCCTACCCCCCAATGCTGGGCCATCAGGGCCGGCTGGGGCTCCCCTCCACTAACTCTCCTCTGCACCTTGAAGAGGGCCGGAGTTGAGGGCCCCAGCACTCCAAGAGGGGAAGGTCAGAGGCCCGGTGAAGAGAAAGTCAGAGGAGGAAACACCAGGCTACAAAGGGCTTCAGGACAAACTCTAAATGTCCCCAAATGACATGCTCTCTGACCAGCCAAGCCCCAGCCCAGGCCCATTGCCTTTCTATGGGTTTGCCGTGTGTCTGCTGTCCCCCGTGTCACACACTCAAGCTGGGTCTCTCTTTCCTCTCCTATCCCCTTGGGTCTGCATCCCTGGCAGACAGTTTGGTTGCTGCAGCGTCCTGGGTCCTCTCAACCCTCCATGGTCCCCCTGAGTATGTTGGGTGTGTTGGGTGAGCTCAGAATGTTAGCTAACCCTGGCCTCCTGCCCTTCCTGAACGACGGCTGCCCTCCCTTGGTATGGATGTGGTCGTCTTTAAATGAGTAACGCTGCCAGGGTGACAAGCAGTTATCACTGGCTGTCATTGAAGCTTTTTCGCCTATTGCTCCGAGGCCTCAAGCCCCAGCTTTGCTGGAGTCCACCGGGACCCACCAGCCGGGACCAGGGCTCATTCCCCGTGTCAGAAGGCCCCGCCCCTCTTCATTTTGCAGTGGAGGAACACGCACAGTTTGCAGCTATTTGCCAAGCAGAGATGACTGACACCACCTGTGTCCAGTGAGGAATCCAGCCTTCTAGACCCACACTGACATTTCCTTGCAGGGGCTGGAAAAAGTGCAGTGTTCCTTCCTGTGGGATCTAGGAATCCCCGAGACCAAACAGGGGAACCTGACCGCATCCAGGCTGGCAAGGAGAAGCAGGACTCTGGGAATGAACCAGGGTTCTCATGTACAAAGCCTTTCAACCAAACTTGTCTGAGTGGCCCCTGCCATCTGTGTTTAGAATCTTCTCTGCGCTGGTCCCTTCTAGGTTTTGCGTTTGACCTTGACTTCGTTCCTTGGCAAAGTTCTTTTGAAATTCCACCCAACCTTGGCCAATCTCAACGAAAAGGAATCTTGTCCTCATATACACCAAGGGAGAGGCTAAATGTAGTTAGAGGCCACATGGCACCAGAGACCCAGGGAGCCTAGGTGGACAGGAATAAAACGCTTACACCCGGACAATAATCCAGGGCATCTGGAGGGCTCTTCTCTTCCTTAGGAACACAACAAACAGCCTCACAGTGGCCTGTCCCTTCTCTCCTGACCAGTTTCGGGGCACCAGCTGTTGACCTGAACCTGGGAGTGTATGATAACCACACCTGACCGCAGGAACTTAAGCACAGCCTGAGAATGGCCCTGTGTGGCAGGCGCACCTGAATGTATGTTCCAAGCTAGGGAATCCAGGAGTCGCCAACCTGGAGATTCCTTCCTTGTCTGAGAAACATCTGAGCCCCCGGGCTGTGGAACATGAGCCATAAAGGTAAAGGTCCAGGCCCAAGTCTGGGTTGAATGAAGAACCCCAGGTGGAGGTTGTTAGGGGGAAGGTGCTAAGTGGAAATGCTATAGAAACTGCTTTTTGCAAGCGGTTGTGGTTCCTCCTGCCCCCGCTCACTACCGCTGGACTCTCTCTCCTGTATGTAAGACCCAGTAAAACCCCATGTCTTGTTTGCTAGTCTGAGTCTCTTTTTCCACCTCTTGAGCCTGGTGCCTTCGCCACTGGAGTTGATAGGGGTTCAGCACATCTGGGAGCAAAATTGGAAAAAGAGAAGAAAGCAGTAGCACCAGCTCCGGAGGAAATTGCTAGGGGCTGAGGGATCCTCGGCCTCAGAAGCTCTGAGGGGCCCAGAGCTGCGGAACACGGAACCTGCCTGACTGAGCTGGTCTCCCCGGGAGGAACTAGATGCGCTTGAATGGGCGCTCTGAGCTCCGCGGATCCACCAGGTGGCAGTGCTGCTATTCCTCAGTCGGGACAGAGCCTGCAGCACGCGAGAGTAGCCACCAGAGGGCAACGGGGGACGATGCGCTCCTTCAGGCTGGGGGTTGCCTAGCAACTATGACGCAATGGGCTCCCGCTCCCCTCAAGTCTCCCGGGTTATTTCTGGCAAAACTGAGACTGTTGCACAAGGAGTGGCCTCAGGAATCCCAGAACTGCCTCTCTAAAACAGCAGAATCTAAAATGGTCCAGGGTCCCCAAATCCGGCACCACCCTGGCGTCTAGGGGATTGGGCTGCTATCTCTGCTCCTCGGAAGGCCAGAGATCAAGAAAAGAAGAGAGACATTTTCCATTCCCTCTGTGGCCCCACAGCCTCTGATTTCCCAAGTGGCTACACGGGAGCAACTTTCTCCCTCTCCCCTCCCCGGTTCTCCCTCTTGCTAAGCAGGAGCTGGATTCATGGGCACGTGACCTTGAGCAGACCTTGAGTGCCCCCACCCCCACTGCCCGCTCCTCGGTGGCACTTGAGGGGGCCTGGGGGGTGATGATAAGGCCCAGCTCTGGCCTTCTGTAGTCTTGATTCTCTCTTTTTCTCCCAAGGACTCTGTCCTTGACTCAAACCTCTCCCTGGTTTTGATGACCCTGAAAATAGAATTCTTCCAATTCCAAATGGATAAGTATGACCTGAGAAACCAAAGATGGAACCAAGAAAGTGAGGCAGACACGAGACAAGGAGTGTGGTTATAATGAGCTCAAAGCCTGTGCCGGTCTGGTCTGTGAAAGGTGAGGCAAGGTCAAAGCCCCGGGCAGAAGTCATGGGGGCCACTCTAGCCATGGCATCAGGAGTGGTTCCAGGCACATCTCTGGGTCCTGAGGAGCCCCCCGGCCCGGGGCTGGGCTCTACCTGAGGCCCAGGTGTCAATCTCTAAGGTCTTGGGGTCTCTGAGGGACACTGTCTTCCAGGGTCACACTGGCATGTGCAGCTCATTGTACTCATCCTGGCCATCCTCATCGAAGTTTGGTTCAGCATCTTCCGAGTCCAGCTGCAGAGGGAACAGAAGGTTGGGGCAGGCAGGGAAGCATGCTCATCCCCTCCCATTCTCCAGCTCCTCCAACCTGCAGTCCTCCCTGCTCCCCGACCTTTCCTGAGCCTCTCTGCAAGTACCATGACCCTGGGTGGCAGCATTGCCCTTGGCCAAAGCCTTCAGGTCACCTCCCAGACCAGATGCCTGGCCCCTCCTGGTGATAATAATAATGATTATTACGAAGCTCTTTCCTGGGACTACTTCTAGTTGCTGTGGTGCCTTTGTACACCATGTTTGAGTATGGATAAATTGCAAAAAGATATCTTACTTTCCTCTAGTTGACAAAAACAGGGCTCAGGGTGAACGCCAGTGCCACATCAACCCTGTAGCCTCTCAGCTGGGTGTTTCTGGTGAGGCACCACCTGCACAGCTGTGTGCAGCAGCCCCGTGCCTACTCCCGTACAAAACCACCATCCTGAGGCCTTCACCTGGACTAGCACTTGACCCTCCCAACAGTCCTATAAGGTAGGATCTACGATTACCTCTATAATACAGGTGAAAATAAGATTTCGGAAGGTGAGATAACTTGCAACACAAGTTTCACAACTAACACAACTAGTGGGTGGCCAAACAGAGATTGGAACCCAGTGCCCATTCACCCTCATACTGTTTCCCCAGACCACCACCCCCTTACCGCCTGCAGCTCCCTGTCCTGGAAGAGCCGGGGCAGAAGGCAATGCCTCAGAGGCACCGTGAGCAGCAGCAGGAAGGGAAAGGCGAGTGAGGCCGCCGTGGACTTGACCACCCAGAGCAGTGCAATGCAGCCCAGCTGGATGCAGGTGAACAGGTGCATCCGCCACGTCTTCACCTGAGGGAGCAGCCGGTGGGCCTCGATGCACAGCATCCTGGCCTGCTCCCACCCACATCGTGGGGAATTTGGCTCCCAGGTCCCACTTTCTCCTTCATATTCATCCCATCCATCGATGCTCCCAGATCCCTCTGGATCCCCTTCCTATCACCCCACTGCCCCACCCCCATGCTTCCTGGCCCTACCTTGGTCACATAGGGCTGCTCAGGATGGTGCTTTGCCGGCATGAGGATGAGCAACAGACGCTGGGACAGCTGGATACCAGACAGGGACGTGACCCCCATGTACAGGAAGATCCCAAAGAGCACAGCCAACGGGATCCGACGCAGCACAGCCCCCATGACGATGGACAAGCCTGGAGGAGGTGACACAGACCCGCCTGACTCTCAGACAGCCCCCGTGAGGATGGACAGGCCTGGAAGAGGTGACACGGATCTGCCTGACCCCTCAGACAGCCCCCAGGAGGATGGACAGGCCTGAAGGAGGTGATACAGACCCGCCTGACCCCTCAGACAGTCACCAGAAAGAGGGACAGGCCTGGTGGGGAGGCGACATGGACCCATTGGACCAATCAGCTCGGCTTTATCACCATGAACAAGAGAAGAGGGAGCAGGACAGAGAGCCTTCCGGGAGAAAGCGGCTAGGGGAGTGTTGGGAAGCAGGTTTAGGAGTCAGATCGAGGGCAACACACAGCACATTGGGAGATTCAGAGTCAAGCCTGGGATAGAGAGGATGTAAGGCCATGGGGCCCAAGGAAGGGGGTGTGCAGGGTGGAGGCAGGCTCTCACCCACGAGGCTGGCGATGAGCACACCAGTGACCCGCTGCTCCCGCACCTCCTGGATCTGGGGCTTGTCACCAGGCGCGATGGCAGTACGCATCACTGTCAACGCATTGACATGGGTGACAGAGCGGACCGTGGCAGCCGTGAGCCAGGGCAACCCAAACAGCCCACAGAGCCCCCCAAGGGAGCCAATGAGGAGCAGGTCCAGGTGGAAACCAGAGCCCTTGAGCAGCCTCCGCGCCTTCTGGCTGACGATAAGCCTGCAGGGAGAAGGTGAGAAGGGGGGTGTGGCTGGCCCGGCAGGGGCAGGGGACAGAGACAGGCACACACAGAGACAAGATGGTAGGGGGAGGACGTGCAGACAACAGTTCTCCCCAGGACTGCCAGCTGCTTCTTTCAAGTTCCCAAATTGAAGTTCTCACATTGAAGCAAATGTGAGCCAAATTCTCATACTGTGAATATTTAAAACACCACAAAAGCCAGATGCCAGATCTTACCACGTTATTGTGGTTTAACCAAAATTAGATACATGTGAGCATCCCTGGCTGCAAGCTTAGACTGCTAGAGTGTTCTGAGCACTGTCAAGTGCCACCCTGCAAAGAGTGGTGGCAACAGATAGATGTCACATCAAACCATCACGGGGAAACCATGCCCCTGCCCCGGATGCCACTGCTCTCTGCTCCTCCCCCACCTCCTCCTCACCCCTGCCACCTTCTCCATATACACTCTCTTCCTCAAGGCTTGCCACTAGCTCCCACCCTCCCGGCACCCTGATACTGATAATGATGTCCCCACCATAACCCTGAAACCAAGCCAAGGAGCCAAGGAGCCTGGCCTCGTCCCTCCCACCTCCTCCTCCCATCTCTCTCACGCCGTGATCTGTGTCTCCATGAAGATCAGGATGAGGACGAGGAGGGCGGGGACAGCGGCTGCCACCATCATCCAGGGCGGGAAAGGACGGGCACTGCCCAGGGGTGGGATGAACCATGAGCGCTTATCGGGAGAGGTCACTGAGAGCCCTGTGGGCACAGTCAGCTTCTACATGGCAGGAAAACAGGGTTCAGGGCCACAGCCTCCCCATGCTGGGAAGCCCACCAGGCTGCGTCCCCAATACCAGGACTTCAGGGAGTTGGGGTGTGAACAGGTTAGGGGGAAATTAGTTTTGCATCCTCCAAAACTCACTGTCCTTCCAAGGATCCAATAGAGGGCAGGGAAATGAAGTGTCTCCTCCCTGAGCCCCAGAGCTTCAGGGGACCTGTGTGGGATACCTGTCACTCTGCTCCCAGCCCCACACCTGCTTCTCCTGGATTCTTCACTCAAGCTCCCCGGGGAAGGCCCTCAGCCAGAAGCCCCAGCCCCACCCCACAGGGCGGCCACTCCACTGGGAAAGCTGAGTTCAGGCCTGATCCCAACCCCAGGGCCCATGGAGGTGTGTCGTTGGCTCCCTTTCCTGGCCTTGGGGTGAGAGCAGCTGCCACAGGCTGGGGCTCCCTCACCTGCGTGTAGGTGTCTGTGATGGAGTAATCCACCAGGACCATCACCAGGATGGAGATAGGGATGCCAAAGTCCCCGATGATGCGGCGAGCCTTGAGAGGGGCCAGTCGGGGAAGGGAGCAAAAGGTGGAGGCAAGGTCAGCAGACTAACCACGAGGCTTGCCATCTCTGGCTCTGCCTGGGTCCAAGCTGGAGTCAGAAGACCTCCCCACCTGCCTCTCAACCCCATAGGTGCCAGTGCAGCCTGGGAGGCTATTGTCTTGATTAGACTTCTCTGAGCAAAGGGCAAGACGACACCCAGGGAAGAGGCTTCCAAAGGGGTGAGGGGCTGCCTGGGCTGGGTTTTGGTCCACAGGCTGATCGGGGAAGGGGTGCAGCCTCTCTGGGGAGCTGAGCCTGGCAGTAAAAGCAGGAATTGTGGGACTCTTGGGGACTCCACACCCAGCAGCCACGCACCTTGCCCCCCAGGAAGCGGCTGTTCCTGAACTTGCGCAGGAAGAAGGCGATGAAGAAGGTCCCGAGCATGAGGATGAGTGACAGCAGTGCCGTATTGGGCTGGTTCCTCGGGCTGGGTGGGCCCTCGGTGGGGGGCAGGGCACTGCCATTCGGCTCCAGACCAGCATCCAGGGACCCCTCCAGGGCCCCCTCGGGGGGGTAGAATGGCAGCAGTGGGTGCTCTGTGAACACCTGTGTGTGGATAACAAGGACACCTTGTCACTCACCTGGCAGGTGACCTGATTTCATCATCATCAGCATACCTGTGAGAGAGAGGGTGGCCCCTCAATACCTGGTCAGACAACAGTAACGCACGGACATCCAGCTGCACCACACACACACAGAACACACATAACACACACATACAACGCACACGACACATAACACAACACACACATAACACACACAAAAAACACAACATGCCACATCCACACCACACACACAACATACACACACACAACATGCACACACAGGCACACACACATGCACACACACAACACACACACCACACACATAACATACCACACACCACACAAACACAACACACAACACATACTCACACACTCACACACACACACTCCTCTACAAAAGATGACCTAAGGACAACCAGCCCCTTAGCACTGACAGCTCCCTCCCCATCACATACCTGTGCAGGTGAGTCCTTATTACTTATTACTAAGCCTCCAACCAGGTGCCTGGAGTTGCGGCCTGGCACCCACCCTCTGGGTCTGACTCCCTCCCCTTCAGTTGAGACCTAGCCTAGGATGTCCCTACAACCCCTCACTCCCAACACGGTCCCTCTCCTTGTCCCCCAGTTTTCCGTACCTCTCCCTCCCATGCTGTCCTCCCCAGGGCAACGTCCACCCCCATCTCTGCCACCCCTAAGACCTCTCTGGACCTCCACCTTGTAGAGCTTGTAGAAGGTCTCATAGATGAAAATGAGTGAGATGAGGAAGGCAAAGATCTCCTGCGTGAAAGGCGAGATGTAGCGGACCAGGAAGCTGCCTTCGGCGGCCACTAGGGCAAGGACGAAGACCACCAGCCAGAGGCCGACCCACACCCGGCCAGTGAGGTACTCCAGGTCCTGGGCTCGGCAGAACTAGGTGGGGGTGGAAGTGGTCATTACCCACAGGTGGCCTGCCCTGGGTGTCCGTGCCCGCTGGAATAGGCAGTGGATGAACTCCGAGGAAGAGGGAGAATGCAGGGATCCATCCCCTAGGTAAGGAAGAGTGTGGGGCAGGATGGATGGAGCAGGGCAAGGCTTCACCTCACCTTGAAGAAGGCTTCCTCAAACACGAGCAGCGGCCCAGAGAAGCCGACCACGAGCAGGGGCTGAGCCCCCAGCAGAGAGAAGAGGACGCCGAGCACAGCGGTGGACACGATCAGCTCCGACACGCCCATCAGCCCCTCGGTCTTCTCTCCTGCAGCAGCACGGGCAGGATGGCCCTAGCCTGGCTCTGTCTATCTGTCCCCTTCCTCATCTAGCTTGTCCTAAACTGGGGCCCCCAACAAAAGCAGAGCGGCCCCTTAGAACGACAGGCAGGGCCCCTTCCATACCCCATTGCTCCCAGACCCTCCCCACTATCCCCCAAAGGTGATCACTGGATCCCGCATCCCTTACACCTCTCCCACACCCTCTCACTTCATAGCCCCCAAAGGTGATCTCTGGGATTCCCTGATCCAGCATCCCTATAAGGTGCTCACACCTTTACTAGCACATCTAACCATTGGCCCTTAATGCAATCACACCCAGACCCAGAATCCTGCAAGTGAGACTAGGACCAAAAGTGACCAGAGGAGCCCCTCAATTCCCCAAGCCCCAGTCCCTTACCCAGCAGCCCCCCGAAGGTGATAGCAGGGCTGAGGGCTGCGAAGTAGATGAAGAGCACAGCGGCCACACACTGGGAGTGCAGCGCATCTCGCAGGTCACTGGGGTAGTGCGGGTACCGGCGCCTCACATCCCGCACAAGCCCCCCAAATACGGAGCCCGTCCGCAGCAAGGGGTCATCTTCAGGGGTCGTCTCGGAGCCCCCCAACTCCAAAGACAGTTCTGGGGGGACAAGGGGCTGCTGGGGCACAGACCACTCCCTCTGGCTTGGAGCCCCAGGCTGTTGGGATCAGGGATGCAAAGGACTCCAGGAGTCAGGATGGGGCTGGGGTCACAGCCTTAGGGCCCTGGGATGGGGGAGTGTGTATTGGGGGCACTCAGCACCCCGCAAGGGTCTGACCTTTCCCAGGGGCCGTGTAGCCACCCCGTGTGGTCATCTCAACTTTGGTCTGTTCACGCTCCCGCCGCTTCCTAAGCAGCTCTCGCTGGAAGGCAGCCACGGAGCGTAGCAGGTCGCGGCCCTCTACCTCGGACGGGGGGATCACAATGCTGCCATCCAGGAACTCGCTGATGGCGCTCAGGAGGTCTTGCCGGTCGTCTGCCTGGTAGGCAGCCTCATGAAACAGCTGGGGGCAATGAGAGGGCCAGGACCCTCAGGGACGGCCAAGGGAGCCTACAGGAGGGAGTCTTGAGGCAGGTGTTGGGCCAGTCCAACAGTGTTGGCTTTTGGAACACTGACACCCATCCCAGCAGGCCAGCAAGCCACTGCCCCAAAGCCCCAGGTGCCCTCCATTCCCCCAGGAGAGGCCAGACTTCCACATGCAGCAACTAAGGGACAACGCCTGGCTGAGGAGAGGCTTCCAGAGCCATTCCAACTGGATCAGCCACACCTTACAGGCTGATAAATATTGTGAACGTTGCCCCTGGCTAAAGGACTCTCCTATCTAATCCCAGGAGAAGCCACAGCAAAGACCAGCGCATCCAGCCCTCCTGATCAAGTCTCACGTCACATCCAAAGCTCTGGGGTCTGGGCTTTTCCCCTTATGTCGCCAGCCCCACCCACAGCCACAGCTCAGGGCTCTCTCTTCTCCCCTGGGCCAACAGCTCCCCCCACCACCCTCCAGGGCATGGCCTCCACCCAGGGGCCTCTAGCACCCTTGCCTCTATGGGCACCACTGTAGACAATGAGAGGGACAGGGGTAAGCAGGGCCTAGGAGAAGAGGCCTTGAGAGCCAGCATGTGCCCAACCTTGTCAGACATAAGGGTGGCAATGGAGCGCCCAAGCTCGTGATAGTCAGTGCTGGTGTGGCTGGGCCCCAGCATCACGAAGAGGAAGCGGACCGGGACAGGGACCTCAAGCACAGACTCCAGGAGTACAGCCTCATTCAGCCGCACAAAGGCTGCTGCAGGCTGCTCCAAGAAAGGCACACAACCTAGTGGAAGAGGAAAGCATAGGACGCTGGGCAAAGGGGAGCAGTCAAGGCAGGCCCTGGGGCAGCTATCTAGGGCTATCATGGACAGTTGAGCAGGTTGTAAACTGCACAAAGAAACCCCAGTCTAAAGGGGCACTATTCACTTGTGTGTCTATACATTGATTACAATTCACCAACAGATGGAAACTCAGGGTATTAAAGAAGGGTTGCTTTTTTTTCTAATTCCAAGTCCAAGATAGCAGAAAACTGGACAGGAAGCAGGCAGGGGACTACAAAAGAAAGGGCTGGGCTAAGACAGGTTGTGAGGAAGAGCAGGGGCCAGGTGGGAGCCTGGAGGGAGATGGAAGAGGCGGCCTCCAGGCCAGAGCTCAGACAAGCAGGCCCCCAGGAGAGGCACACACATGCTGAAGACCCTGCCCGCGCGCCCGGCCCTCCTCACCCACAAGCACGACAGTGGCCTCAGCATCCTCAGGGATCTTCTCCAGCAGCTTCAGGCTTTTCCCCCGGTGACCGTCTCCCCCAGGCATGTGGAGGGGCTTCTGAGGACGCAGAACTGGAATAGGGCTGGGACCCAGACTGGAGGCCGTGGCAGGCCCTCCCAGCCCTGGCTCCAGCCCTGGCTCTGAGACCTGCTTCCCTCTCCCAGAGTGGGCAGGTACTGCCCTGTGGCCCCACACTGGGAGCCACCAGCTGGGATGTGAACCCTGCCTCGATGCCCCCCACTACCATCTCAGCCTTATCTCATTTACACAGCTCCTGTGGGTCTGCCACATCATCACACTCAAAGCTCCTGCGTCTCAGGGCAGGGACCCCTCATGCGGGTCTCCACTAGGTCCCCCAATGCCCAGCATGATGCCAGTAACCCAACCTTCCCAACCTGCTCAGTGAAGTCATTGATGACCTCAACTGAAACTGGACACCCTCTCAGTCCCCTGGCCCAAGCGAGAGCAAGGGCACTGACCTCCTTGGCGTCAGGGTCATGTGGCCAGAGTGGAGCTGGCTCCCCCAGGTCATCAGCCATGGTAGGCACCGCCCCATCAGGGCCATGGCTGGGGGTTGGGTGATGATTCCCCAGAACCGAGTTCATGCTGGAGCTCGATGGGTTTCGGGGAAAGAAGCCACTGTCCTTGTCATCGTTGGGATGGCTGGAAGGGGCAGGGTGAGGCAGGTGAGGAGGAGAGGCTCATGGTAGACTGAGGTCATGAGGTGAGTAGTGGAGGATCAGGGCCTCCATCCCTCTGCCTCAGTGTAAGAAGAAACTTTCTAATGATTGAAAGTGTCAAAAGATAGAAATGAGCTCTCTGTCACTTGTGGTATTCAAGCAGAGGCGGGGAGCCACTCAGAAGAGGCTGTGCTCCTGGAAGGGCAGCTGAGCTGGGCAGGCCCCTCCCAGGCACCCAACCCCGGCACCTGTGTTTCAGTAGCAGGGTACGTAGGACGCTGGCCCTGTCCTCCGGCCGGATCTGGTCAGACACAATCATGGTCTCCACCACGAGGTGTGCAATGCCTGGCAGGGTGGTTTGCTCCAGGTCCAGGAGGGCAGCTCCTAGGGGGACAGTCAGGCACAGAGAGGGCACACAGTCCCATCAGACAGGAGAATCTCCTCCCACTCTGCCTTGCCCCCCAAAAGCATGGGAATGTGCTGGAAGGGCAAAGCACCCAATGTACCCAGGCGGATACACAGCTCCATATTGCCACAGGTCAGCCACAGAGGGGCTGTGAAAATGGAGCATGGGAATGAGGGCACGGCCCCTCCCCACCAAGGAAGGGGAAACCACTTGTTGACTGACTGCTTGCACCAGATACAGCCCTGCCTCCTGGGGCTCACGGGCTGCCCAAGCAAATGGACCCCATAGTCCCAGGTGGCAGCTAGATCTTGCCTGTGCCCAGGACTCCAGGGAGTGTCCCTGGGAGCTGAGCAGCTTGGCACAGACTGAAGACGGCATGCAGCCTTGGGTCAGGCCTGGGGGTCCCTACCATGGGCGATGGTCCTCCTGAGCTCCAGAAGGCTACGGAAGGAGAGCGAGGCAACGTGGGGCTTCCCCCAGCGCTCTGTCTCCTCCTCCACATCCTCCTCAAACTTGATCCAGCGGGCTGTCTCCCGCCAGTGGGGCTCCTGGCTGCGGTCCAGCATCAGCTCATTCAGCTCCACGAACACCTGGGGAACGTGCCAAAGGTGAGGGCCCGGGGACCAACAGGTGTGGGGAACATGGCGACAGGGCAAGACAGGAGGGCAAGGAGAGGAGGGCTCCAGGGCCAAGGGGCATAAGGAAGCCACAGGCCCACCCACTCAGCATTCTGACCTCATGAGGCCTCCGGTCCAGCTTTTTCTTCTTCTTCTTCCTGCGAAGGATGGGGGCCAGGCCACTGGGACTGCCCCTCCCGCCCTGTGTCCGGGATGGCTTTTTCACTAAGTGTCGCCGCACACCAGGGTTGTCCTCCAGTCGGTGACCTGCAGAGAAGATGGGCTTAGGGGTCCCACAGGTCCAGCTGGGGGCCACGGGGGTCACGGCCCAGCTCCTTCTGCCTAACCCATCTACTTGGTGAGCTCTATAGTCACCTTCAGGCCATGCCGAAGGGAACCACATAATCCCATGTGGCCACTTCACTGATAAGAACACGGAAGCTCAGAAAGAGGGAAAGACCTCCTCCCCATGGTCACCTGGGACCACCGGCCAAGGTGCAATCCAAAGGTAGACCCAGCTCAGTCCACAGCCCCAGCCAGACCCTCCAGCCCCTGCCATGGCCACTGCCCCTCCCTGTCTGGGTCCCATGACTGGCACTGAGTCAGAGTCCCGAGGCACTGAGCCCCCAACACTTCCCATGCACCCTCTCTCAACACCCATGTCCCCTCCCCGAAGGTACACAGCCCAGCAGACTCAGGCAAGGCTTCGCTCCCTTCCTCCTGCCTGCCCCACCCAGGCCAGCAGCAGTCAGGGAAAGGCCAGCAGCCCCGTTACTCACAAGTTGGTGGCCGTGCCATGGGGCCCAGCTGGCCCCTGACAGACTCCCACAGGCCACCATCCTCAAAGTCCAGCACAAACATCTCTAAGTCTTCTGAGGCCAGTGAGTCTCGAGGACTGGGGGCTGGATCCCTCCCAAAGCCCCGGCTATTGGCGTACCCAGACCCAGGGCTCAGTGCCCCATTGGGCTCAGGGTCCTCCTCCAGTGGGCTTGTCATTCTCCTGGTGGCCGAAACCTCGGCCCCCACTCCCTGCCAGACCCCTTGGCTCTCCTACAAGGTGGCAGCCTGGACGGGGTGGCTTCTGTCCAACCAGAGCTGAAGGTGGCACAGCCTCCCGACCCCAACTCCCCACATCCACAAGCCTACTCCTCGCGGCATCCAGCATCCACCCTGGGTCTGTAAACACGCCCTCCCCCCGCCCCATCCCACTGCTACTGCTGCCATCGGATTGTTCCTGTCCCTGTCCTCAGGCCCTGGCAACTTTCCATGACGTATTGAGCTTAAAGCCCTACCCTTCCCCCCACCCCGCCCACACACTGTGGCTCCGAGGAGGAGGAGGGATCAGTGGTGCCCCTGGCCTGGGCACAGAGCCCCATGGGTGATGACAGGTGGCACAGAAACCAGGGCACTGATAAGATGGAAGGAATGTGCCGAGATCACAGCCAGGCCCAGCCAAGGGTAGTGGGATGGGAGTGAGGGGTCCTGCCACAGGGAGAGGCAGGGGTCCAGAGCAATGACTCAGACTCAGGGCCTGGGTTTGGAGGGGATCAAAGAGCTAGGAGACAAAGAGTTCACCCTGAGAGGAGGGGCCTTGGGGAGGGATACAATGATGTGAAAAAGAGAGCTGCCTTTCTCTAGGGGTGACTCAGAGGACAGAATCAGGACTGAGGCGTGAAGTGTCAGGAAAGGAAATCTCAGCTCTAGCCATCAGAGAGGGTGGCTGGGTGAGGTAGTGAGCTCCCCATCACTGGTCACATCCCAGCAGACAGGGATTCAGAGAGGACTCAGCCCTGAGTGAAGGTCACTCGGAGGCCGGGAGTCCGTCGCAGTGAACCATGGGGCTGCCACAAGGTCTCACTCACTCTTCATGTCGTCCAGGTCTGCAGAACCCAGCATCTGGGCCTCCGCCTCATCTGTGGGCACCTGCTGCTCTGGACCACCTGGGTTGCCCAGGGCACTGCCTGGGCACAGTCGCTCTCGCAGGTCATAACTGGCCGATGGGCTCCAGGGCCGGCTTTTCTCCCCAGCGAGTCGGGAGGCCCGGGCCCGGGGGCTGGGGGAGCTGGGGAGGCAACACAGCAGCCTTGGACTTGACAGGGCCAGGTCGGTGGTTCCGTCACCGTCCCTCAGCTCAGAGCAGGGCCTGGAGTAGACCCTGAGCATGAGACCCAGGCCCCTCCTGGGCAGAAAGGACGCTAACCCGAGCCCCCCTTCCCATCCCATGGCTCCCCCTTTCCTCCACCTTTCTCCTCATCCTCTCTACTCTGTCACTCTCTCCCGGGGAACTCCTAACCTCTTCACTCTGCTCGTCTCTTATTTTCTCTCCCCTTGTTCTCTCATCCTTGTAAATCACGAGCACAGAGAAGGATCCCCAACCCCTCCCATACCCTGCTTCTCTTCTCTCAGGGTCAGAGCTGGGGACACTCCCCAGGGTCAGGAAGGAGGTGACTGCCAGGAGCTCGGGACTCTGTGGCTCTGGGCTGGGCCCTGCTGAGTAGAGGCTGCAGCCAGTACCTGCTGGAGTGCTGGGGGCTCTTGTCAGTGCGTGGGCCCACCGAGGGCAGGGGCTTGGTGACAGCAGCCCTCCCAGAGAGCCCTGGACTGTCATCCTCGTCACTTCCAATGGAGAACTGAAGACACAGAATGTGCCCTGGGGCCCTGCCCCAACCTACCATGCAGCCCCCAACCCTACCCAGCCTCACACAAGCCCCAACATGTGCTCCTCCCCTCCTCTCTGCACCCCTCCCTGACCCCTGACCTGCCACCCCTCCAAAGGGAAGCCCCTACCTTTGCCTTCTGTGGGGTCCCTGAGGGTGGGGGCTCCACAGGTTCTGCCTCAGATTCTCCTTCCTCTTCCTCCTCTTCTTCCTCTTCCTCATCCACTCCAGCTCCCCCCTCCTCCTGGATGGGAGGGGTCCCCTCGGAGGGGGGAGCAGAGGTTTTCTCCTTCTTCCTCTTTCTCCTGGTGTGCCGGGCAGAGGTGGGGGGCAGCCGCCGCAGCTTGTGGGGTGGAGGCAGGCGCGCTGAGAGCGGGTGGTGGGTGTGGTGGGATGTGTGCCGGTGAACTGGAGGTGCAGGAGATCCGGTTGAGGCCTCCACAGCAGAAACGGGGGCCCTCCCCACCCGAGGGCACACACCTTCCAGCTCAAGGCTGCAAACAAGGGCACCCTAGTCCTTCCTCCAGGGCCATGACCCCCCAACACCTGTGTCCATGTGCCTGTCATTGATGAGGTCTGGTGGAGTGGGAGAGGGCGGATGGACAGGGAAGGTCATGAAGGGGGCTGGGAGGGGAGACGTGATACAGCAAGGAGGGGAAAGGCGGAATTGGAGGAGCCGAGGTGGGACAAGGAGGGAGTGAGGAGGGGAAGGTCACCGTGGAAGGGCCCAGGCCCAACTCCCTAGATCTCCCCTGGTCTGGGGCCCACCTCCCCTGGCAGGCGGACAGGCGATGGGTGGGGGAGGCAGGATGACTGAACACGGCATGTGGCCCAGCACAGAGTCCAGCACAGTGTCCGGCACAGGATGGCACTGGGTGACCAAGCCCGGAGGTGAGCGCAGTGATGGTGGCGATGAAGGTGATGGTGGCGAGGGCGGCCGCACTAGGGGTCCCCAGGCTACCCACACTCAAAGTCCCGCTCGCTGTAGCTGCGGCTGGGCTTCTCAGGGTCCCAGGCCGGGGGCTTGCTGATGAGGTCCCCAAACCTGCTCACAGCCAAGGTCTTCCCCAAGTCATCGTCCTCCTCCTCCACATCTGGACTTAGAGGGGGCTCCTCCAAGGGCACCCGGACCTGCAGGCCCAGACAGCCTCTGCTAAGGACCCCTGACCCATGAAGGCTCCACAACCACCCCAACTCCAAGCCCTAGTTGGGGGAACTCAGCAGGCTCTCGCACCATCGGGCCCCCGCCCCTTGCTCCCAGACCTGTGTCAGCATCCCAGAAACCACCCTCTCTGGGCTCCCAGAGCTTATAGAAAGAGAGGGCTACCGATCTGGAAAATACCAAAAGCCCCCCTCTTTCTCCATAACCCCCAGCCCAGCTCATCCCTGGATCTGGGGGTGGGGTGGGTCCCGGGGTCTGCCAGAGGACGCCTCAGCCCACCCTAAGGCCCCTCCCCTCTCCTCCGCCCCCATCTCTCCCCCGCCCCCGCGCACGCCGGTCACCTGGGGTAGGGGGGAGGCGCCCCCGGGCGGCGGGATCACTCCGTTGGCCATGGCCGGGTAGGCGGCTGGGGATGCTCTCGCTCACTAAGGGATCCGAGACCCGGGTGAGAAGGAGGGGCCACTGAGGAGGCCTAGCGGGGAGCCCTGGGGGAGGAGGGCGGGGTCACGTTCCTTGCGCTGGCGCCCCCCACCCGGGAGCCGGATCCACGCTCCCGGCCCAAGCGCCCCTCCGAGGCCCAGCCACGCCCGGGACAGCCCGGGTCCCCCGCCCTGCTCGGCGCGCCCCGCCCCGCGGTACCTCGGGGCTCCGGAGCCTGCGAGGCCCAGGCGGGCCGCCGCGCCCCATGTCCCCCGCGCTCGCTCCGGAGCGCAGCCGCGACTCCCGTCCGGCCTCTCGCAACGCAGAGCGGGGCTGGCCGGGCAGACGCAGGCGCCGGAGCCCGCACCCCGCGGCTCCACCTCCTCGCGCTCCGCTCAGCACCTCCGCCGCCGCCGCCGCCGGCGCCACCGCCGCCGCCGCCGGGCCGCACAATGGGAGCGGGCGGGCCGTGACTCACCCCGCCCCGGCCGGCGCGGCCCCCACGCGCGGGCCCCGCAGCACCCCACCTGCCCGCGCGCCCCTTCTCCAGGCGCCCCACGCATGGCTGGGGGCGGGGGCGCAGCCCGAAATTCCCACAATCCCCCAGACTCGCTCCCCCACCCTGCTTTTAACCTCCCCTCTCCTCCTGAGCCCAGGAGGCCACCCCCCTCCGCAGACACAGGCCCCTCCAGTCTTGGGAAAGGAGCTCACAGACCCCTGGAAGCACCCACCACCTCCCCTTTCAGTTCCACTACAGGCTTGCCCCTCAAAGTCCTGGCTTCTGTCGCCCGGCACCACCCAACGTTTGACCTTGACACAGTACCTCCCCTCCTCCGGCCTCAGCTTCCCCAACTGTAGCAAGAGGGGCCTGCAACAGGGGTGTTCCAAAGTTCTCTCCACCTCTAAGATTTTATGGCTTCGTTTCCACATTTCCTCTCCCTTCTCCCCCCATCCCTGAGGTCACATCTCATTTTCCAAGGGCAAAAGGCCTTTCGAAGGAGCTTCTGGACCCCAATCGGCCCCTATCCTGAGATCAATGAAACTAGACTTCTACACAGTGCCATGCCCGTACCGCCCTGTGACTTTGGTACTTTACCCTGTCTGACCCCTGGACTCATCTAGACCTCAGCTCAACCCAAGGAAAGATTTTCTGTGTGCATAGCCTTCCAAGGGGAAGGGAGCTAGGATCTGTTGGACGCCCACATTGTCTTGTGTGTGCTCACAGCCCTGTGCTAGCTAGGTAGGCCCTCTCCAGACTGGCTGCCTTGTCTCGGGCATAATAATAAGAGGAGCTGTTATGATTCCCATTTGGTCAGCAGAGGACAGTGGAGACTCAGGGAGGCTCGTTACCTGCCATGATCACAGCTGGAAAGCAGGCTGCTGACAGGTTTGGGCATCATTATCCATGTATTGAAGGTGACTCTCCAAACCACAAACAAAAGTTTTAACTGAAAGAGATGTGCTGTCCTCCTAAGTCTCACAGGGTGAGTCCCAAGGTGGGAATTCCTAGGGTGGGAATCAGCTGTGCCCAGGCAGAGCATGTGAAGTGTGCCCCAAAACCCAGAATGGGAGACCCAGCTGTTGGGGGTTGAATTGTATCCCCCAAAATTTATACGTTGAAGTCCTAACCCCTGGTACATCAGAGTGTGCCCTTATTTGGCAATAACATTCTTGCAGATGTTAAGATAAGGGTGAACTCCTCATCCATTATGACTGGTGTTCCTATGAAAAGGGGAAATTGGCCAGGGGCAGTGGCTCACACCTGTAATCCCAGTACTTTGGGAGACTGAGGCAGGTGGATCACCTGAGGTCAGGAGTTCGAGACCAGCCTGGCCAACATGGTGAAACCCCATCTCTACTAAAAATTAGCTGGTGTGGTGGCACACGCCTGTAATCCCAGCTACTTGGGAGGCTGAGGCAGGAGAATTGCTTGAACCCAGGAGGCGGAGGTTGCAGTGAGCAGGGATCATGCCAGTGCACTCCAGCCTGGGTGTCAGAGCAAGATTACATCTAAAAAATACATATATTATATATATTATATATTATATATATTGTATATTATATATATTATATATATTGTATATTATATAATAGATATTATATATTATATATACACACACACACATATGTGTATATATGTAAGTAAAAAGGGGAAATTTGGACAGAGATGTGCATTCAGGGAGAACGCCTTGTGAAGACTGGAGTTATGCTGCCATAAGCCAAGGAACTACCAAAGCTGGGAGAGAGGCCTGAAACAGATACTTCCCTACTCCCTTCAGAGGGAGCCTAGACCTGCAGACACCTCTGTGTCTGGCTTCTAGCCTCCAGATCCGTGAGACAGTAGATTTTCATTGTTCAAGCCACTTGGTTTATGATTCTGTGTTACAGTAGGCCTAGCAAACTAGAGCTATCCCAATTCTTTATTCCTCTGAGCCAGGCAATGTGGTTCCAAGTCCCTACCTTGAATTTTGTTTTGGTAGGGCCTTCACGTCCTTAGAGATACTCAAGAGCCTTGGAATCTTTCCTAGGGCTCTGCTCTTCAATCCACCTCGACATTGTGTTCCCAACCCTGCTCCTCTAGCCTGTAAAGTCAGACAGCAGTTATTTTAATACTGAGACAGCCTGAGAAGGGTCTTGCCACCAGGGAGCCCTGGTGTACATCCATGTACATCCTGCACGCCAAGATGCCATAAGGGTATCACAGGACTCACCCCTCTGAGGCTCCACCCACCCCAGGGAGTATGCTGAGCACAAGTCCTCATCTTTTGGGAGCCCCAGACCCCCATCCTTTCAGTTGGAGACTCCCGCACCCCACCCAGAGTCTGCAGCTTCATTCTCTACCCTTACAGACCTTCCTCTCTCCTCCACCCCTCTGAGATGATGGAGCAAAATCTCCCCTTGAAGAGCCTTTAGAAACGCATGTTTATCTCCTTCTTTCTAGGCTGGGGGCAGTAAGATGATGCTAACACCCACCAAGTTGTTTCGTACCAACTCATCCTATTTGACATAAATGCATGCTTTTGTTAGGCCTGCTCTCCTCTCTGACATCCTGCCTGCAGCGCACCTGTAATCGTCAGTCCCCTACGGTGTGTTCCCGATGGGGTCTTCATTTCTGTGACAAAAGAGCACTCCTTTCTTGCACAAAGGATGGCCACTCTGGGTATGTGTCAGCTTCTAGCTTAGAGTCTGTAGACACTGAAATGGTGACAGGAAAGGTGACAGCAAAGGCTGAAGCCAGCAACAGGCCAGCTCCGAGCAGTAGCCAACTGTCACACCCTTCCCCACGGTCCAGTCTCACAGGAACATCTCCACCCTGCATGCTGGCACCCCAGTATACTTGTCTGCACATGCAGCAGCACTACAGCCTGTCCCTTAAGTCCAAGGGAGCAGGAGCCATCCTGCCACACCACCCAGATGTGGAGGCAAAGCACATCGTTCTCTGGGCTCCCCAAGAATGGGCCAGAAGCACTCGGGTGGATTCCTCTCATGCTGTTACCTGAAATCACTCTGCAAGTCCAGCATGCTGGGAACTAGACCAGTATGGCAGATTTGTCACAGATTTGTGACAGATTTGTCATCTGTGGCCATCCAAATCTTTGAAAACCCACTTTTACATTTTGATCATTTCTCCTAAGTCCTCTCTTGCCAAGGTAGAAGCCAGAAAACCCTTGCAGCCAGGGCACAGATACTGACCTCGGTTCCACCAGTCAGACTCACCTGTGCAAGACCTGAATTTAGAAGTGAGCAACGTGCACAGGAGACTCAGACTTCTGCAGGCATGGAAGGTGGAGAAGTTCTCGTGTTATGGCTGGTCATTAGTCGTTGCTCTCTATTCCTCCCCAGAATACTACCTAATCCTCATTATTTTTTAATAAATTCCTTTCCAGCTTAAAGTGGCTATTGTTTGCAACTAGGCATCCTGACTGCTAGAAACAGGGGAATGGGCTCTAAGTCCAGGTCATGGGATGAGCAGGCACCAGACATTAGTGGTGCCAACATCAAGGAGCTGGCAGAGAGGATGTGAGGGAATGGCCCTCCTGTTAACAGGCCTGGGTAGCCCCTGCCTCTCTTATGATTACTGTGTCTTTCCCTATCGTCTCCATCCTGTACTCTTAAGGATAACAACAATGATAACTTCATTATTTTAAATGCAGGTAGTGCTTCCTGGCTTACAAACCACTTTAATATTCATATTTTCATTGGTTCCTCACAACAACCCTCTGTGGTAGAACATCTCAATCCCATTTGACAAGTGAGAAAAATGAGGCTTGGGAAGTTTAATTGGCTTGCCCAAGGTCTAAGGCTCATAGGCAACATGGCCAAGAAGCAGATGCACGGGCTTCAGGCTTTACATCTAATGTTTATCCCCATATACCACAGTACCTCCCCGCACCATGTCTTTTTTTTTGAGACAGAGTCTCGCTCTGTCACCCAGGCTGGAGTGCAATGGCGCGATCTCAGCTCACTGCAACTTCTGCCTCCCGGGCTCAAGTGATTCTCCTGCCTCAGCCTCCCGAGTATCTGGGACTACAGACTGGCACCACACCTGGCTCATTTTTGCAATTTTAGTAGAGATGGGGTTTCGCCATGTTGGCCAGGCTGGTCTTGAGTTCCTGACCTCAAATGATCCACCTATCTCAGCCTCCCAGAGTGCTGCCATTACAGGCGTGAGCCACCACGCCCAGCCTCCCCCACCATGTCTTGATGCCTCACACAACTGTTAGACTTTCCATGCCATGGGCACAAACTGAAATAGACCACTAACTTCCCAGATCGACTTTTCAAGGAGACTGCATCTTTGCGACTAGTGTCTGTACGGGGGAGTAGTTAAACGTGAGACTGCTACAGCCAAGCAGCCTGAGTTCATAGCACAGTTCTACCACTTGACAATTGTGTGACTTTGATCAAGTTATTTGCTCTCTCTGGGACTCAGATTGCCTGTCTGTAAAACTGCAATAATAACAGGGTTGTTGAGAGGATGAAATGAGTTCCTTTGTATAAAAGAGTGACTGGCCTATAGTAAGTGCTCAGCACTGTTAGCTAGTTTCAATACTACTACAAATCTAAGAGAAAAAAGTACGAAAAAGTCCTCAAATAACTTGCAGTGTGAAAAATGGTGAAATGTACAGACGTAAAATAAGCAAAAGCTTGCCCTTACCAGAGCAATAATTCTAAGAGCCATACTAAAGATGACAATTGCAAACTCTAAGAAGGCGGGGAGGTCCAGAATGAATTTTACCCCACCAGGGTAGATTGTGACACTCTTTGGTCATGGACCAGTCTTTGCCTTGGTAACCCTAACTTGGCAGGCTAGAGAGTTTCTGGAATAGAGCAGGGTATGGGTTGAGCTAGCCCCAGTTTCACTTAGACTCTTGTGAAAAGTATCTCCCTGCTCCCCAGAGCAGGGCACCCAGTGCCATTTGCTGCTGACTGGCCTGGTGGTGAGTAAGACATTATTCTTACACAAGAGATAACATGGCATTGAGAAAGAGCCCAGACTCTGGAGTTAGAGATGCTATATATAAAATGCCAGTTCAATGCTTGGCACAAAATAGGTGCTCAATAAATGACATTCTTATTATTTACTGTTGTTGTTACTCTGCAGTGGTTTATCCCGTTATAATTTATGGGTTGCTTGGTAAATTTGGACTCAGCTTTTAAATAGATCCAATCTCAGGACAGCACCAATGTCCCTGAAGTTTCTCCCACCCCTGCAGACTCCACCTTCCAGCTCCCGTCTTTACTGATGTATTTGATTTATTTGGCTAACATAGAATTTTGAGATATGGATCTATGTCATTGCATGCTCCTCTTCTGGCCCTACCCAAGCAGGTAGCCTGCTTTGAGTTTTGTTATTTGGGGCGAATGGGTAGGACAGAAAGCAGAAATCGCCTACGAGCCCTTCTGCCTTTTGTTCTTCTAGAGCCAACGCTTTAGGGAACCAAGGGAGGTTTGTGAAGGAAGAAAGAGGAAGAGGGTTAGCGGGAGAGACAGTGTCTTGGCTGGAAGATGGGGAAGGAGTGGAGGAGCAGACCCTTTGACCTCCCCAATCAGCAAAGCAGGAGGGTCTCCAAGATGCAGAGGGGAGAAAGTGAAGTCGGTAAGTCCTGCTAACCCTGTGGGACGGGCGCTTGAAATAAAATGAGGCTGTTTTGCGAATGTTGTAAAGTAACACTTCACGCACCCAGTGTGTAAACTGAAGCTCACACACTCACTCAGAACTCCATGCCAGGTTGCGTATATATTGGTGAAAAAATCCTCATCCCTGTTCTTGGGCACCTTGAAGACAACAAGCAAGCAAACACAATTTATAATTAAGAAACATGGCAACGGCCATGAAGGGAAAGGCCCGTTACAGCGAACATTCAGGAAGCAGAATTAGGGACATCTCGGTAAGGAGGTGACAAAGAAGAAAAACCTGAAGGGAATGAAAGAACTGGCCATGCCATGAAGGGTGAGTTGGAGAAGTGGGGAGAGGAGAACATTCTAGGCAAAAGGAAGAGCCCGGAAAGACCCTATGGCAGGAAAGAATAGTCTGCCTGGATATTTAGGTGATCTGGTTTGTGTTTTTCTGGAAGAATGTGGTTTCCCCGGAAGCTGGTGCCACAAGGAGATGAATAGAAAAGGACTGAAGGTCAGGAACGGTGACTCACGCTTATAATCCCACCACTTTGGGAGGCCAAGGTGGGTGGATCACCTGAGATCAGGAGTTCAAGACCAGCCTGATCAACATGGTGAAACCCCATCTCTGCTAAAAATACAAAAATTAGCTGGGCCTGGTGGTGCACGCCTGTAATCCCAGCTACTCGGGAGGCTGAGGCAGGAGAATCGCTTGAACCCGGGAGGCAGAGCTTGCAGTGAGCTAAGGCTGTGCCACTGCACTCCAGCCTGGGCGACAGAATGAGACTCCAGACAAAAAAAAAAGGAAAGAGACTGAAGGGTGAAGCAGGGTGGGCACTCTGGAAGACCTGAGAGGCAACCCAGTTGAGAGGAAAGGGCACAGATTCCAGGCAGATGGCCCAAGTTTGACATCTAGTATCCCCTTGGTGAGATTCCCTGTATTGAACCTGAGCCTCAGCTTCCTCACCTGTGAAATGGAGATCACACTTTTCATTCTGGGTGGTCATACTGACTGAAATAACGTGAACGAAATTATTAGAGCAGGTGCTCAGAAACAGTCACTATAGCAATATTCTCCTACTGTAACCTTACCCAGCCTTCACGACCACCTCCAGGGCACCTTTCCCCATTCCCTCCCTGGACCAGAAGCTCCTTGAAGGCAGGAGGGTGTCTGATTCATCCTTGGATCCCTGCCCCCATCTTCTCACATACAGCCTGGCACATTCTAAGAGCTCAATAAACGTCTGTGGAATTGAAAGCAAGTGCACAAGTAATTATAGTAACTGGTAAACTGAAGAATGTTTTTGTGGAGAATGGAGAAGTCACTGAGTCCAAAACAATCAAATGACAAAGATGGGTCAAAAGAACAACACCTATGCTATGGTTCACTCCTGTCCCCAGAAGCGTCTGAGGACATATCCACTTAGAAACACATTAAAATGCAGGCTTTTTTTTTTTTTTTTTTTTGAGACGGAGTCTTGCTCTGTCGCCCAGGCTGGAGTGCAATGGCACTACCTCAGCTCACTGCAACCCACTTCCCGGGTTCAAACAATCCTCTCTCCTCTACTCTACTCTCCTGAGTACTGGGATTACAGGTGCCCGCCACCATGCCTGGCTAATTTTTGTATTTTTAGAGATGGGATTTCATCATCTTGGTCAGGCTGGTCTCAAACTCCTGACCTCAGGTGATCCATCTGCCTCAGCCTCCCAAAGTGCTGGGATTACAGGCGTGAGCCACCGTGCCTGGCCCTTCCCTCTTTCGATTACAAATAGAATTTCCAGGCAACAAAGCAGCTTGTGATAAGTAATAGGCAGGGGTTTTTTTGGTTTTGTTTTTTGTTTTTGAGATGAGGTCTTGCTGTGTTGTCCATGCTGGAGTGCAATGGTGTGATCTCAGCTCACTGCAACCTCCGCCTCCTGGGTTCAAGCAATTCTCCCTGCCTCAGCCTCCCAAGTAGCTGGGATTACAGGCACCCACCACCACGCCCAGCTAATTCTTTGTATTTTTAGTAGAGACAGGGTTTCACCATGTTGGCCAGGCTGGTCTTGAACTCCTGACCTCAGGTGATCCACCCACCTCAGCCTCCCAAAGTGCTGGGATTACAGGCATGAGCCACCGTGCCCAGCCTAGGCAGGTTTTTAACCAGCACTTATTTCATGTTTTATGGACCACATAGTACTTCCACATACATGATTACACACAACAATTTTGTGAATTAGGTAAGTTACTAATCAGTCTCATCCTCATGCGGTAGATGAGGGAACAAGGGTGAGCACTTTTGTGATTAAATATGGAGCCATAAAACTAAGGCATAACCCTGGATCTTTTAGAGCTAATTCCACCGTGTCTTTTCCTATACCACAACCACACCACACCACCCCTTGAGTAGATGAATAGATAGATGTGAAATAGTGCATGTACTCAGTGATGGGCAAAACATAACACACAGAACCATGGCTGAATTTTCAACCGCAGCCAAGCAATCTGGGTAGGGTCTCTTAAGAAGCTACCACAGCATCTTGACAAGGGTGGAGGATGTCACCCTGTCCTCCACGTGGCAAAGACAGACCCTCTCCTACAGAGAAAAAGAGACAGGTCTATCGAGCTGGCCTTCTCCCTGCTTCTGAAGTCTTAGTAATGGAGTTTTCTATCACTTGGTTAAGTCACTAACCCCCATAGGGCCTTATATAAATTTTTAAATATAATTTTTGAATCTATAATACAGAGTTTGAAATTTTTCTAAGTATAAAAAAAAAACCCTCAATACCACCTCTGTGCCCCTTCCTCCTCCTCCTCATCTTCATTCCCCACCACCAATTTCCTGCTTCTCCCTTGGATTTAGTTTCAGGTGAGAGGATCCCTTCTCTCCACTGCTTTCCAGGAGCCAGAGGTCTGCATCCTTCATGCCAGCAACCCCAAGGCCAAACAGAGGCCAGGGGATCAATAAGCACTTGCTGGAGGGGAAAGGCCAGACTGAATGGAGGAATCGATCTCTGGAGTCGTCCAGGGTCAAGGGCCTCCTACTGACACCTGTGCTGAGCGCCAGTGGGAAATCAGTCGCCTTTGCTCAGAGGGTGGAAGGGTCAGAGGGGCAGGTGCACCTGGGGCACCTGCTCCTAGTTAGGTGCAGAACTAAAGGGACAGACACCTCCAGGAGTGGTGATGACCTCACCCTTGACCTCTGTCTTCTGCATCACTGAAGAAAGAGCATTTTTGCATAAAGACTGCAGAAGACCCCACTGCACTGTTCTAGAAAACAAGGTGTTCACAGAGATGATAAGCACAAAGAAATGGAAGGAACTTCTCTTCCAACTCCCTGCCTCACACTTCTCTACCAATCACCCTGAATGACTGGAGATTATTCTGCCCCATCTGCACCATGGCCTGATTTGACCCGACTTCTGGGGAAGTGCCTACAAACAGGCCTGGTGTGAAGGGCAGGCTCTGGCCAGGGAAAGGCGTTCCTCAGGACCAGCACTAGCGCCTGTTTGCAGATGGTCCAAACTCACTGACCGAGAAGGGGGTGTGCACGTTGCCAAGAAAGTGGACTTTTTTTGGGAAGTTTTAATTTGCTTCAATTAAAAATTGAGGACAGTTCTAAGCAAAACAGAAGTAGGTGAATTTATTTTCTGGGCCTCTGCACAGATCTTTCTGGGCCCTCAGCCTCTGCAGGCATTTCCAAGGGGCCTCTACCCCAGCCAGCATTTCCCAACTAGCCGGTTCCATAACTCCTACCATTTCCTCCCCACTCTCCCACCAAAGCAGGCCAGACCTGCCAGGGAGAAACTAATCTTAGAAATCAATCTTTGTGTGTGTGTGTGAGATGGAGTCTCACTCTGTCACGCAGGCTGGAGTGCAGTGGCGCAATCTCGGCTCACTGCCAGCTCCACCTCCCAGGTTCACGCCATTCTCCTGCCTCAGCCTCCCAAGTAGCTGGGACTACAGGTGCCCACCACCACCACTAATTTTTTGTATTTTTAGTAGCGACGGGGTTTCACCGTGTTAGCCAGGATGGTCTCAATCTCCTGTCCTCATGATCCGCCCGCCTCTGCCTCCCAAAGTGCTGGGATTAGGCGTGAGCCACCGTACCTGGGCCAATGTTTGCCCGGGCCAATCTTTTTTTTAAATGGAATTGAGTGGCTTAATTACCCTTTTCTGGGGAAAATTGTGTACATGCACTGAGATTTCTGAGCAGATACACAAAAAATGGGTAAGCATGCTTGAATCTAGAGTTAGGGCGTCAGGCATATGAGAGCAACTCACTACATTCTTAAGTGCAGTGTACATTTTTTTTTCCTGTATACATTATCTTTTAAATAAATTTTAAATAATTTTAAATAAATGTAAAAGTACAGGATTTTCAATGACCCCTTTTCATTTTTAAATACTTCACCCCATGGATTTAGAGATGTAGTGGCCTGGTTAGGCCAGGCAACCCTTCCCACATCCTTTCCAGGTTGAAGTCCCCGGTGACACAGCCCCAGTCCTGCTGTCCCACCAAGCAGTCGGGTTACACAGTGGCCAAGGCCATAGGCCTGACACAAAAAAGTGAGCTAGATTAATCATTCTGCCTCACTTCGGAACAGGAACCAAGAACCATGGCCTCTTTGCACAACTGCGTAGCTGCAATGACTTCCATTGTGTTCATTCTTTGATACAAGAAACAGATCTCAGCCCAGCTCAAGTTGGAATCAGGGTTTGTTTAGTTGGAACTCTTGGTGGTTCATACTTGCTTCAAATTATCTTAAGCCAGAAAAACGGGGCGGGGAGGGTATCCTTTTTAGCTTATGTTACCTGAAATCACAGGGGTTTCTGTCTTTGCGTACAACTAGACCCAGGGGCTTCAAAGATATCCCCAGGATCTGGCCCTGATCTCTCCACCCGGGTCGTCTTCCTCTCTCTCATGGTTCCACTTTAGGAAAGCGCCTCCCCAAAGCCAGCAGCTCCAGGCTTATCCTCTCAGCAACCCTGAGAAGAAACTTGCCTCTTTCTTGGTTACTCTAGTCAAATGCCTGCGCTGGGCCTTCATAAGCCAAACCAAGTCACATGAGGATTCCTGACCAGACTTAGAGACAAGAGGTGAGGGAGTGGGGCTGACCATCCAGGCCTCCGGGCTGAGTGAGGCGGTGCTGAGAAGGCAATGGCAGGAAGCAAAGGTCACCACTCAACTCCACACACCCTCTCCCCAGACACTCTCTGCAAGGGCCTGAAGTCCTCACTACTTCCCACATAAAATTCAAGAGAGCAAGACTCTGTGTGGCCCGGCAGCAATTCCATGCCAGGCCACATGACAGGTCACTGCCAGCTTGGGGCTGTGTGCCCGTGGGTCATGAGTTCTACTAGATCCCCCACGCTGGGACCACAGTTGGGTTGGAGATGGGGTCTCATGGTACAAACAAGGCTGCTTGGAGCTGCCCATTCAGGAAAGGTGATGGGCGGGATAACTTCTGTCAGAAGAGGTTAGGGGAACGGCAGGCCATATGAGTGACATCTAAGTACCACACATGACCTATAAGTTGGAAACAACTTTATTGATACCTGAGAAAAAGTGCAGGAAAAATATTCCTCCTGACCACGTGGCCTGTCCCCTGAGGCCAGATCATTCTCTCGCCTCTCCCTTAAGCCCTGGGTCATTTGGGGCCTCACTGGCCGGTACCCAGAGGCTGAAGAAGTCCACAGCCAGAGCCTGGAAGCCAGACCCAGAGACCAGCAGAGGGAATGTCTACAGTGTGGCTCCTGAGGTCAGGGCCAAGGTCGGCGTGGGACCCTCATCGGTCAAGGGCAAGCGCCTCTTGGATCACAGTCCGGAGTCCGATGGAAAACAGCTCCTCCCACGGTTCCCGGATCCAGGCAAGCAGGGCTGTCAGCTGCTCCTGACACACTACACGGAGTGCCCAAAAGCTCTCCAGCCGGGACACCTGGCAGACCGAGCAGTTAGCAAGGCGAGGCTCAGGGGGACCACATCAGGGTGGGCGCAGGGGAGGTCTCCGGGAAGGCCTCACTGTCTCCACCTTGGCTCAGTGCCTCACCCCTCCCCCAGGCCCGTGTCACTCCGCATAAAAGATCCTGACTCTGAGCTTTGTAAACAGAATCCAGTCAGCGTTTACTGAAAGCCTCCAGAGGACCTGTCTCTTTCATCTTCCCTGTTGTACAGAAGATGCAGACACAATTTCAGGGAACTGTGGATTCAATTCCCGGCTCCACCACTTTGGCCAGGGCAAACTGGTTAACAGCCCCAAGCCTCAGCTTCCTCATCTGTAAATAGGACCAGTAACAGTATCTCCCCAGGTGGTGGTCACAAAGGCCAAACAGCTGGCATACAACCGGCCCAATCCTGCCAATTCAAAGCTGCCGGAAACCTCATTGAAAGCCTCACAGCTGGCCGGGCGCGGTGGCTCACGCCTGTAATCCCAGCACTTTGGGAGGCCGAGGCAGGCAGATTACGAGGTCAGGAGATCAAGACCATCCTGGCTAACATGGTGAAACCCCGTCTCCACTAAAAAATACAAAAAAACTTAGCTGGGCGGGGTGGCAGCGCCTGTAGTCCCAGCTACTTGGGAGGCTGAGGCAGGAGAATGATGTGAACCCGGGAGCCAGAGCTTGCAGTGAGCTGTGATTGCGCCACTGCACTCCAGCCTGGGCGACAGAGCGAGACTCCGCCTCAAAAAAAGGAAAGCCTCATGGCTAATAAATGGCTGGGCTCCCAGTCCAGGTGTCTCCCCTACCTACAGCTGCCTCCCTCTCTGACTTGGTGCTCATCCAAGCCCAGAGTCCCCCAGTTCCTCCAACACCAGTTCTCTCATCTGTAAGTGCCATCTTGCCGCCAATGCCCAGGGTTCCTAGACACATTTCCCACCCTGCCCTCATGGCCCCAACCTGTGCTCACCATCTCCCCTCCCTCCCTCTCTCACTGGACATACACACACACACACCTCATCATAGAAGAGCAGCCGCAAGTCCTCAGGGGCTGAGCGGTAGAGCAGCACGGAGCTCAGGCTGCTGAGTGGCTGCTGCTCCCTGACACGCACAACGGGGCCCGGCCTGGAGGGAGGCACCTTCTCAGAGGCTTCGCCAGATGCTGCTGGAGGGGGGGGTTCTGCCAGGGGCCCTGCAGCATCCTCCTCTAACAGGAACAGGGTGGACGGAGTCAGCAACAGGGATACAAGGCAGGTGGAAGGGCCTGTAGGGAAAGAGGCACCCAGAGTGGAAGGTCATGAAGGGGCCCAGATTCCTGGGGCCAGCGTCCCAGTGCTGCTGGGGAAAAGAGGCGTGAACCACACTCACGTGGGTCACAAAGCAGCCTGTGCCCCTGGGGCCAAGACCCTCCCTTTCCCAAGCTCCAGGAATCTCTAGTCTGGAACACCTCTGAGGCCTACCACCCTCCACTGCCCCACACCCACCCTACTCAGAAACAAGGCTCCGCCCTCGCCTTCTCTGACTGATGAGGCAGGGCCCACTCAGCCACGCTGCTCCATTTCATAGAAAGCCTGGGCCTGAGAGCAAAGGCTCTGGGTAACTGAGGATCCTGGGGGCCTCCTGACCCCGCCTAGAGAGTCAGGGCACACTGAGGCTATTACTTGGCTATGCTCTCAAGTAATAGGAAGTCCAGGTTCCAGGAACTGACAGTGGCTACGAAGGCACTGTACGGGTGCTGGGCATGGGCCAGTGCCTGTGACAAGGTGGGGTACAGAGACCAGGGAAGCAACAGCAGCACAGAGACCTCACCTTCAACCAGGAACGCCCGAAGGTAGAAGAACTGGGGAGCCTCCAAGGATGAGTCTTTCTCCAGCAATGGCCTAGGGGGAACATGGTAGGCACAGGAAGATCCGCTAGGGGATGGGAAGGACTTGGAGGGAGGGGAGTGGGAAGAAAGCCCTGCAGGGCGTTGGGAGAAGGCACTAGGGGCCCATGGGGGACATGGCATGAGGACAGGTGGCTGCCCAGGACCTACTCAGCACAGGGCCATGTCTGGTGCTCTGTGAAAAGAGGATTGAGCAGCAACCCCAGCCTCTGCCTCCTATCGACTCACCAGAGCCGGTGCTGGGGGGTGACCTCCTCCTCTGTGGCACTGACACAGTTCCTCCAGGCAGGAGGCAGAGACTGCAAGACATCTAGAGCCAGGCCAGGGAACTTTAGAAGGCTCTGCTCTCCTCCAGCCTAAACTCACCACCTCTCAATCCCTTCCTGTTCTCCACATTTCTGGATTTGAGAAACTTCTACAAGGGACAAGTCCTGTTACCTCTCTGTCTCCGCTACTGGGCACCAGGTGAGGAGCTCAGCCCCAGGACCCTGCCCACCCTCCTGCCTTCCCCTTCCCCCCTCACCAAGGAGCTCCTCTAGGAAGGCCCGGCAACGCCTGGCATCTCGGGGCAGCAGCACACAGCGGCCCGCCCCAGCTGCCCACTCCAGCTGCAGGCTCTGGCCTGCCAGGCCCAGCTCTATGCCACTCAGATCCTGCAGGGGAACTGCCAGGGTCAGCTGCAGCCAGCTAGCTGGAGGCTCACTGTGGAGAGGGGACAGAGCGATGGAGAAGAGTGAGGGTGGAGTGAGAGTCCCAAGGAAGCCCTGCCCTGGCTGCACCCGCCTCACTCACTGCATCACCCCCGTGTGCTCACCGCATCTCCCCCTCACTCACCCCATCTCCCCCTCACTCATCACCTCATCTCCCTGCCTCACTCATCACCCCATCTCCCCCCCTCGCTCACCCCATCTCCCCCCCTCACTCACCCCATCTCCCCACCTTGCTCATCACCCCATCTCCCCCCTCACTCACCCCATCTCCCCCCCACTCACCCCATCTCCCCCCCTCACTCACCCCATCTCCCCCCCACTCACCCCATCTCCCCCCCCACTCACCCCTCACTCATCACCCCATCTCCCCACCTTGCTTATCACCCCATCTCCCCCCCTCACTCACCCCATCTCCCCCTCCACTCACCCCATCTCCCCCCCTCACTCACCCCATCTCCCCCCCACTCACCCCATCTCCCCCCTCACTCATCACCCCATCTCCCCACCTTGCTTATCACCCCATCTCCCCCCCCACTCACCCCATCTCCCCACCTTGCTCATCACCCCATCTCCCCCCCCACTCACCCCATCTCCCCCCTCACTCATCACCCCATCTCCCCACCTTGCTTATCACCCCATCTCCCCCCCTCACTCACCCCATCTCCCCACCTTGCTCATCACCCCATCTCCCCCCCCACTCACCCCATCTCCCCCCTCACTCATCACCCCATCTCCCCACGTTGCTTATCACCCCATCTCCCGCCCTCACTCACCCCATCTCCCCACCTTGCTCATCACCCCATCTCCCCCCTTTCACTCACCCCATCTCCCCCCCCCACTCACCCCTCACTCATCACCCCATCTCCCCACCTTGCTTATCACCCCATCTCCCCCCCCACTCACCCCATCTCCCCCCCTCACTCACCCAATCTCCCCCCTCTCATCACCCCATATCCCCCCCTCACTCACCCCATCTCCCCCCTCACTCACCCCATCTCCCCCCCTCACTCACCCCATCTCCCCCCTCACTCACCCCATCTCCCCACCTTGCTCATCACCCCATCTCCCCCCATTACTCACCCCATCTCCCCCCCGTCCACCCCATCTCCCCCCTCACTCATTACCCCATCTCCCCACCTTGCTTATCACCCCATCTCCCCCCTCACCTCACCCCATGTCCCCCCCCACTCACCCAATCTCCCCCCTCTCATCACCGCATATCCCCCTCACTCACCCCATCTCCCCCCCACTCACCCAATCTCCCCCTCTCATCACCACCATATCCCCCCCCCCTCACCTCACCCCATCTCCCCCCCCACTCACCCATCTCCCCCCTCACTCATAACCCCATCTCCCACCTCGCTCATCCCACTCTCCCCCTCCGCTCACCCCATCTCCCCCTCACCCCATCTCCCCCCTCGCTGGCCCCATCTCCCCGTCCGCTCACCCCATCCTCCCCGCCTCGGCTCAGCCCCCATCTCCCCCCCTCGCTCGCCCCATCTCCCCCCCTCGCTCGCACCATCTCCCCCCCTCGTCAATCGCCCCATCTCCTCCCCTCTCGATCGCCCCATCTCCCCCTCCGCTCGCCCCATCCTCCCCCCCTCGCTCGCCCCATCTCCCCCCCTCGCTCGCCCCATCTCCCCCCCTCGCTCGCCCCATCTCCCCCCCTCAGCTCGCCCCATCTCCCCCCCTCGCTCGCCCCATCTCCCCCCCCGCTCGCCCCATCTCCCCGCCTCGCTCGCCCCATTCTCCCGGCCTCGCTCGCCCCATCTCCCGGCCTCGCTCGCCCCATCTCCCCCCTCGCTCGCCCCATCTCCCGGCCTCGCTCGCCCCATCTCCCCGGCCCTCGCTCGCCCCATCTCCCCCCTCGCTCGCCCCATCTCCCGCCTCGCTCGCCCCCATCTCCCGGCCTCGCTCGCCCCATCTCCCCCCTCGCTCGCCCCATTCTCCCCGGCCTCGCTCGCCCCATCTCCCCCCCTCGCTCGCCCCATCTCCCCCCCTCGCTCGCCCCATCTCCCCCCCTCGCTCGCCCCATCTCCCCCCTCGCTCGCCCCATCTCCCCCCTCGCTCGCCCCATCTCCCCCCCTCGCTCGCCCCATCTCCCCCCCTCGCTCGCCCCATCTCCCGGCCTCGCTCGCCCCATCTCCCGGCCTCGCTCGCCCCATCTCCCGGCCTCGCTCGCCCCATCTCCCCGCCTCGCTCGCCCCATCTCCCCCCCTCGCTCGCCCCATCTCCCCCCTCGCTCGCCCCATCTCCCCCTCGCTCGCCCCATCTCCCCCACTCGCTCGCCCCATCTCCCCCACTCACTCGCCCCATCTCCCCCTTCGCTTGCCCCATCTCCCCCTTTGCTCGCCCCATTTCTCCCCTTGCTCACCGCATCTCCCCAGTCACCTTCAACAGGTACAGCCTGTGGTCAGACACAACCACAAGGCACATGAACTCCCCAGTGTGGCCTGCCAATGCCACTGGCACCTGGGAGAAGAGGAAGTTGGTGAGACACCTGATGGGAGGTCTGGGGAAGTGGGGCTAGACTGAAAGCCGAGTTCCTGGTGACAGCACCCTCAGCCTGACCTTCCCACTGCCCACCCACCAGTCTATGGAGCTTCCCTGACACTCGACAGCCTCTTCATCCACCATTGCTCTCTGCCTTGCAGCCCCTGCCCGCTCAGACGGTAGGCCGCTGGCTTCCCTGCCTGTCACCTCACCCACTCCACGCTCCACCAGACTAACTGTTCTAAGGCACAAAACTGACCATCACTGCCCCATTTCAAATCCTTCAGTGGCTCTCGGTGGCCCTCAAAACCAAGTCCAAACTCCTTGGCAGACACAGGAGGCAGCTCCTGACCTGGCCCCTGCCAGCCCCCCAGAGTCCTCTCGGGACTCCTGCCCCTCACCCTGCACATCCAGATGCCTTCATCCTGGGCAGCTCCCCCTACCAGTGAGTCTCGGGCCCCATGCATTTGCTGCTTCCTTTACCTAATACATTCTTTTCCTCCCTACTCCTTAACTTATCCTTCAAGACTTAGCTTAGACGTCACCTCCCAGGAAGACTCCTTGACCCACTCAAGCTGGACCAGATACCCCTTCTAGGGCCTTAGCCCGATTACAGCACTTGCATATTGCACAATCATTGTGAACTTCTCACACCAGACTGTAAGATCAAGGGCAAAATGGATCTGTAGATCCTCAGTGTCTAGCACAAAAGGTGCACAACAAAGGCCTAACAACATCATGGGTTTAAAATAATGCTAGGAGGCCCCACTGATGAGTGCCAGGGGCTGGGCAGCTTTAACACGACCTCTGATGCACTCCAGTGTGTAAGGGAGGCATCACTATCTCCATTGCAGATGGGCAACAACTGGGACTCAAATACCAAGGAATGGGTCCACAGCCACACAGCAAGCAGCTGCTGGGGTTGAAACCAGAAGCCAACATCAGGTGACTCCAGAGTGTTTGATCTGACTCAGCTGGCTATGATGGAAACGAGTGGGCACCCTGGCCAGCTGGGGGCATGGGCAGTGTCAGGGAGCACAGACCTTGAGGCAGCACTGGAACTCCTCCTGGGCATCGCTGAACACCTCAACATCCAGGAAGAGCCGGAGTCGGTGGTCCACAGAGCGGAGGCCATAGCGCTCAGGGGCTGAGGGCAATGATGGGGCATCAGCCTGCCCGTGGCAGCCCCTGGGCTCCACCTCCACCTCCCCATCAGTGTCCCTTCCCTTCCCCAAACCCATCTATGTTTTGTTTTGCCTATACTCACGGGGACTGAGGCTCCAACTACTGTGGTCACGGGTGCTCGGTGCCTGAGGTGGGCTGTTCTTGGCCCTGTCATGGTGGTCACCATGGCCAGGAAGGTGGCAGACAGGGCTGGCAGACAGAGAGGGAGCCAGAGACTGCTCTCCCTGTTTCTGCTCCCTGTTGGGGGTTCCCCCGGACACAGTCAGGAGAACCACGTGGTCACTACCACAATTAGGACACACAGCAGGAGATTCTGGAGGGAGGATGGACACGGTCCTCATGAGCCTTCCCCACAAAGTGCCAGAACTCCCACCATGCTCACGATGTTCCTTCCCCACTCTCAGGTCTTGCCTGAGCCCAAGTCTCCAGCTTCATACACAACCACCAGCCCACCAGCTCCCCTTCTCCCAGCACAGCTGCCGACTGATCACTCCCCATCCCAGGGAGGGATGAGCTAACCCTGGCCCACTACCTCCTCAAAGTGCACTCTACCTTCTAACTCTAGGCCCTCTCTGACTGGGTCAAACACAACCAGGCCCTGCTCTTACGCCCTCCTACAGACTTGGGCTGATCAAGTACTTCAGGGCTCTCCTAGCAATGTCTGAAAGACCAAAACCAACAAGTCTCGAAAGACAGAGAGAACTCTTGCCATATTTGGGTCCAATTCTAGGCTCCATCAATTAATGGCCCTGTAATCGTGGGCAAGTCATCTAAGCTCTGTGAACCTGGCTCCTCGTCTATAAATTAGGGATGACAATAGAGTCTTTCTTATACTCATCCTTAGTGTCAGGAAGCTGGGAAGGAATCAGGACATGGATCAGCAATGAGAGAAGCAGCACTCAGCAGCTGCACTGTGCTGGGCGTGTGCTAGCTCCCATGCCAGTATGATCACATTTCATTACCAGAGAAACTCTCCCTATCCCATTTTGCAAAGAGGAAAGAAAAGATTAAATCCTTTACACACGCTGCCCAGGACCATATAGCTTGGGGCAACAGCAGCAGCTACCATTTACAGGGGACCTTCGTGTTGTGCCAGGCCCTCTGCTTGGTGCCTTACTGTCACATTGAAACAGCATAACAGCACCATGGGGTGAGTTCATTCCCTTCTTTGTTCAGAGGAGGTAACTGAGGTGCAAATGAAAGAACGGTTGGCCAGGCACGGTGGCACATGCCTGTAATCCCAGCACTTTGGGAGGCTGGCGGATCACGAGGTCAGGAGATTGAGACCATCCTGGCTAACACCGTGAAACTCCTTCTCTACTAAAAATGCAAAAAATTAGCTGGGCGTAGTGGCGGGCGCCTGTAGTCCCAGCTACTAGGGAGGCTGAGGCAGGAGAATGGCGCGAACCCAGGAGGCGGAGCTTGCAGTGAACCGCAGTCGTGCCACTGCACTCCAGCCTGGGTGACAGAGCGAGACTCCGTCTCAAAAAAAAAAAAAAATGAAAGGAGAACAGAGCCCACAGTAGTGTTCATTAATAACGCCATCATGGAAGAGGCTCCAGAGTCCACAGCGATTCATGGTGTAGAGCCAGGGTCCGGGAGGGTCTGGCGGCTGTTTCTGTTTACGCTGTGTCGCTAAGGCTGCATGCCCAGGCCAGTTCACAGTGGGGAACAGAGCTGGGCTCCATTTTCTGAATAAAATGTAAACCCCTGCTCCAGCTGCCGCCAAGAAGAAAAAACTGGCTAATAAAATTCTGGCATTTCCCCATAGCTGTTATCAAGAATATTTATTTCTTCTTTAATGTCTTCTTCAAAGATAGTACTTTCTGACTGGTCTACAATGGAAACAATTCTTGTTTTAAGGATTAGTGCATGAAGAAATGCCACAGGACACTATGTAGCTTCCAAGGTCAGCCGGGAAGGACAAACCAAGCCAACTCCCCGAGCATGTCACTCAACAGCTACACTTGCTGGCAGGTGCAGCACCACCATCCAATACTACGTGAGGGCTCGTCAGGTTTTACGCAGTGTCTGAAATATCAGCCAAAAAAAACCCCAACATAACAAGGTTTCAAGTTATAAAAAAATAATGAGTTCAAGCACAGTTACAGAGATTGCACTTCCTGACTTTTAGAGTTAAAAGAAAAAAATCAGAAAAAAAACAAAACAGGAGATAGTTTTTTCTTTTTTTCTGTTTTCCTTTTTGTAAATGCAGCAGGCAGGCGGTTTTCTTTTTCCTCCAGGCAGAACAACTGGTCTCCACTCCAGCCCCTTCTCCCTGGGGCTCCCCTTCACACTGCCCTACACAGAGCCACTTTCCCTGCAACAGTGGAGGCATGTGGGCAGAGAGGTCAAGGGCAGGCCTTGTACCTGTCTTTTGGAACAGAGGCCTCCAGTCTTCCTCACTGTCCAATCCCAGCCTGGGGTCCTCTGGCTTGAACTCATGGCCACAGCGTAGACACTGGAACCTACCCAGCAGGAGGTCCCTGGCCTCCCCAAGCTGTTCCCGAGCCACATTGGTGACTGGGGTCAACACGGCAAGCAGCTCCTGACAGAGGGTGGATCAGAGGCAGCTGTGAGCAGGCGGACCCCAGATGGACACCTCCCACAGGCCCCTGGTCCTCAGGCCTGCTGCTGCTCCCCTCTGGCTCTCTTAGTCCCCATAGCCCCCTGGGCCCCTACTCTAGGCCCCATCACCTGGACAGCTGCGTGGGCATCAGGCTCCAGCACCAAATAGCGACGCAACTGCCGGTCAGGGCAGATGTAGGAGAAGCGCAGACTGAGGACGGGGGCTCCAGGGAGCAGATCTGAGCCCTGCGCAGAAGAGGGGTACCAGGTGAAAAACAGCAGGAGCGGTGATCAGAGGGATGAGGGGATGCTGAGAGCGTGGAGGACGGCAGGAGCTCTGGAGCCTGTTAAAGGCCTGTGCTGACGTTCAAGCTCGAGCACGGAATCCCTGCTCCTCAGCCCAGCCTCCCGAGTGCTTGTGACCTCTGAGGCTCCCCTCCTCGACTCCTAGT
This sequence comes from Rhinopithecus roxellana, assembly GCF_007565055.1. NCBI lineage: Eukaryota > Metazoa > Chordata > Mammalia > Primates > Cercopithecidae > Rhinopithecus > Rhinopithecus roxellana. The sequence continues at coordinate 29,986,720 of NC_044562.1, forward strand.
CCCAAGGAGAGACTGTGGGAAATGCCCAGCCCAGTGCAGGGCACACAACAGCCATGTGCCCATAGCTGGCTCCTTCAGAGCCCTGCCACCCCCAACTCACCGTGGGCCCAGGTGACCTCTGGGCCTGGGCCTCCGGCTCTATCTCAGCAGCCTCCAGACTCTGGAGCTCCAGTCGCTCCAGGGTGCGAGCTGCTTGGAGTTCCACCTCAAACAGGTGGGCAGAAGTGACCCTGAGAAAGCATTCCCTGCCCCGCATGCCCTCAGGCCCCTCCAGGGGACACACCAACATGGGGCGACAGAGCTCCGCTGTGGAGAGACCGAGAGAAGCCCTGCAGGGAGGGAAAGTACCCACATGCCACCCTCCCCCGCACTGGCCCTCCACCCACCAGGCCCCACCACTCACAAACATCCCAACGGCCCCTGGCCCCAGCTTGCCCCAGCCCACAGAGGGCTCACCTTCCACTTCCTTCTGGTCCTGCTCCTCTTCTTCCTCCTCTCCTGCCTCCTCTTCTCCCTGTTCCACCATCTCCCCCTCCTTCTCCTCCTCCTCCCCTTCCTTCTTCTCCTCTTCCTCCTCCTGTGGCTCTGCCCTGACCTCCTCTGACATTTTTTGTGGTGACTCCCGGGGGCCTCTGGCTTCCTCCTGCAGGGGTGAAGGTCTGGGTGTAGTGTCGGGGCCCTGGGAGCTGGCTGGAGGTGCGCTGGGGGCAGGAGTGGTGGGGGTGGCCCGCAGAGGGTTTCCAGAGGCCTCCAGGTGACTCCTGTACTGCAGCCAGTTGCGGCCAAACCGTTCCCGGAAGCTGCTCATGAGCTCCAACTCCCGGTGCTGCTGCACGAACCATCCTGGGCAGGAGGGGAACCCAGAGCTGAGCAAGCCCAGCCCAGACAGATGGCCCCAAATCCTTCAACGGTGCTCCTCAGCAATGAGGGGGCAATGGACTGTGTATGGGGACAGGGGCAAGGGAGGCTACAGGCGTCCCCTCCACGGCATGTACTGAAGTGTGTCCTATGGAACACTGTGGTCAAGTACAATCAATCCAAGCTGCGCATCCAATGCTGCTTCTGGAGACTCAGCATGCATGACAGCATCCTAAAGGTCCCGAGACGGCCTTCAGCGAACACATCTATTTCTCTTCAACCTCACATTTCCCAAACTTCTCTGGCCACAATCCTATTATTTTATATATATATACATATATACTTTCTTTTGGTTTTGGGTTTTAGTTTTTTTAAGAGATAGGGTCTTATTCGGTCACCAGGTTAGAGTGCAGTGGCACAATCACACTTCACTGCAACCTTGAACTATCAGGCTCTAGCGATCCTCCTGCCTCAGTCTCCCAAGCAGATAGGACTACAGGTGCACACCACCATGTCAGGCTAATTTAAAAATTTTTTTGTAGAAATGGGCGTCTGTCTATGTTGCCCAAGCTGGTCTCAAACTCCTGGGCTCAGGCAATCCTCCCACCTCGGCCTCCCAAATTGCTGGGATTACAGATGTAAGCCACTGCACCTGGCCTACATGATCTCTTGACACCTCACAAAATTAATGTTCCTCGAAAAGTTTTCAAAATGCTCCCAGAAGCAGTTTTCTCCTTTCTCTAAACTAAAAGAAAAGAAGACAGACTAAGAAGCCCTCTATAATACTCTACCAACAAAAAATAACATTTCTTCCAGCAGACCTTCACCGTAACTTAAAAATCAGAGTGAGCTGGACGTGGACGAGAGAGGTTAGTGGGGTGAAGCTGACTTACCAGCTGGAGAGGGGTTCAGAGTTCGGGGCTCCGGGTCCGTATCACTGGGTTCAGAGATGCTTGCCCGCCTTACACGGACTCGGCTCTGAGGTTAATGGAGGGAAGAAGTTCTATGAAAGCCAAGCCTCCAGCCCTGCCATCCACGGCTGGCCATCCAACCTATCAAAGAAACCCCGACCACGTGCAAGCACAGTTCCTACCATTCCCTGCCCATGGCAGCCCAGAGTCCCCAGAGAGACACACAACCCACCCCAGGCATGAGGCAGCGGAGGACGCTGCTTACCTTAACCTTATGAAGTGGGGCCTGGGCCAAAACACCCCCCGAGGAGAGGCTGTCACTCAGGTCAGGGCCACCTGAGGTTTCAGGAGTACTTCCCACTGGCCAGGGCAAAGGTGGGCCCGTGGGGCTGAGCCCCAAGGATGTGTGAGTCTGGTATTTGACAACAGGAAGGAGAGAGAGGATGGAGACTGGGTGCACCTCTGCCTTGCCCAAGCCAGCCAAAAGGCGGGACCCTACTTTCCACTGACCAGGAAGACCCTGTCACCAGCCAGCCCTCTGTTCTCTCCCCAGGGCCCTCCCTTCATGTCTTCCCCAACAGTCCTTGCCCCCTGACTACACCGACCTGAGAATCTGTCAGCGACAAGACCTTGCCATCAAGAAGGAACTGAGCAAAGACAAAAAGGGTGGGGAAGGGAGTATGTGGTGGGGCCCATCCTGCTGAGTTCCACGTATTGACAACACAGTAAGCAGGGTCCAGGTCCTCGGCCCCTCACCCAGGGATGGCAAGAGGGTGCAAGGTAGGGGAGGACTGGGCAGGAAAGAGGAAGCAGAGTGGACACAGGATGATCACTCACGCCAGTAGCAGCCTCCCTGACCCGAGGTGACAAGTACTGGGCAGTGGCCACTCGGTGCGCAGGGTGGAACCAAAGAGGGTTCCCCTCCAGGTAGAGCTGAGGGGCAGGAAGGGGAGAATGAGGAGGGCCCGGGGCCCTGGCCCTCCCTGTGTGAAGAAAGCACTGACCAAACCAGCATGGGGGGGTGGGTGCAAGGGTGGCTCTCAGGCCCCTGATGCACTGCCATCTTACCTTGCGGAGCTCAGTCAGCAGCCACAGTGGCGACAGCTCCCTATGTCCTTCCAGTAGGTTGTATGCCAAATCCAGGTGCCGCAGATTCCTCAGCTGCTCCAGGCCTGGGATGGGGGCAAGAAGGAAGGAAGGGCATGCGGATGAGTACACGCAGGTGAGTATGGTACATGCACTCGGGGAGGGTGAAGCAGAAAGACCAGCCGGAGCACCCCTGCACTCCCCATAAGCCCTCTCAAGGCTCTAGAGGCACGTGGTACCCAGGCCAGCCCGAACCTCACTCTCCCCCTTCCCCTCCGTGCTTGCCCCATCACACACCCCCACTCACCATGCAGGCTCCGAAGCTCGTTGCCTCGCAGTATCAGGATCCCCAGAGCAGCCCCTGAGGGTCCCATTCTTGGCACCAAATGCAGGCGATTATAGGAGATGTCCAGATGGTGGAGTTCACACAAATCCTGGCAGGGGTACAGGGGTGAAAAAGATTCTCTCATTGACCAAACTCTAGTCAGGGTCTTCTGAGATCTCTTCTAGACTAGGCCTCAACCTTGGCCTATATAAACTGCACGCGCTCGGCACAAATGATTTCATCCACCCCTACTCCCACGTTAAAAGACTTGAACACCACCAGCACTGTTCCTAACAGTTCAAGGTCACATCTTGAGCATGGCGACTCCAACCCCCTTAAGTTCCTGCCTGGGAAAAGTCAAAGCTGCCAAAAGAATTTCCCATTTGTTTCAGCCAGCTCCTAAAGATAGGGTCCCATCTCCCAGTCTCTGTAAAAGGGTAAGGGCCTTATTTTGATAAGTGCCAGTTAGTTAGCAAACCCAGATGGGTTTCACGTGGACCAACCTGATTTCCACTTCCCCAGCTCTGCTCAAGGCCCTACCATTCCCCTGCCCACTCCCCCACCTTTAAAAATGCCCAACTGGCCAGGCGCAGTGGCTCACGCCGGTAATCCCAGCACGCTGGGAGGCCAAAGAGAGCGGATCACTTGATGCCAGAAGTTCGAGACTAGCCTGGCCAACATGGTGAAACCCCATCTCTACTAAAAATACAAAAATTAGCTGGGCATGGTGGCACACACTTGTAATCCCAGCTACTTGGGAGGCTGAGGCACGAGAATCACTTGAACCTGCAGGCACCACTGCACTCCAGCCTGGGTGACAGAGCAAGACTCCATCTAGAAAAAATACATAAAATAACAGTGACCCCTGCACAAAAATGGACTACACTCGACCCTCTTCACTACTGCAATTGTTTATTACTGATTAAAATCTAGTGTCCTGCATTATCCATGACAGCCACCTAGTGCCATGACTTGGATTAGGTCAGATTCATTGTCAGACACCCCCAGCCCTCTCACTTGGGACCCCAAGCTGCACACTTTTGATGCCTTTGCCTTCGCTCCTGACTGATGGGGATTCATCAGTGAGTCTGACTCCCAGCCCAGTGCCTGTGACAAACGTCCACTGAAGCACAGTTAGGAAGCTTTTGACTTTCATGATTCCAAGTACACTCACGAAGCTTGGTTAGAGTCCCAAGCTTCGTGTGAAAGGCACCTCCCTAGGCTGGAAGTTCTTCCTCACTCTGTTTCAAGCAAGAATTCACTCCCTGACTCCTGGGCTAAAAGTACTTCATGGCTGTGTTTTGAGTCCTCTCTGTTTTCCATCCTTGATCCTGCTCCTCCCATGGACTTCACAGCCAACTGAAACCCTCTTCTCAAACCACTGCTGACTATACAGTATATGTCACCACTACGGCACTAACTCTGTCCATTTCCTTTCCTGTTGGCAACACTCTACTAAGGATAATCTGGAACTTCAACGGCTTATTTGGGAAACTTAAGATCTCCCCAGTCTGGCTCCTCTAAGAGCCCCCATCCGCATCACCTCTGCTCCCCTTTCCTCCTTCTCCCACCTTTCCTCTTTCCTTCAGCTCCCTTGACCCCTGACAGGTTCCCCTTCAAGTCCCCTCCTTCTTCACCCCTACTCACCCTGCTAGACCTTTCCCTTCATATTCCAGACCCTCAACTCCCTACAGTCACTCAAAGTTTAAGTCCTCTGCCCCCACTGGGGGTCTCAAGGGACTCAGAGACCTTCAAAAGCAACCAACTGAGGGTTTAAAAAAAAAAAAAAAACTCATGGAAACAGACCATTTAACTCTTGTCATCCACAGAGTTACTGTTTTACCCTGCTTCCTAAAATTTCTTACAATCGGCTACAGCCCAGAGTACTCACCTTCAACAAAAAGAGACTGTTGCAGAGACCCATAGAAAAGGACTATACTAGGTCCTCCAGGGCAAAGGCTTCTGGTGGTACTGCTTAAACAACTTTGATATCATACCACTGGACCAAGTCAGAATTTCCAAAACTCTAATGAAAAAGCTGATGGATTCATAACACTGCTAACCCAAGATCAAGCACAATAAGAATTGACTACATAAAACTGAATGAACTGGTGAAGAATGAGTATAGTTTTAATGGCTTTTGTTTAAAATACTGTTGGTTCTTGAATGTCCTATTTTCTGGATATAAGGAACCTCTTTCCCTTTTCTTTTATGTGATCTATCACATGAAACAGTTTAGTAAATTATACTTTTATAAAAAATATATATGAAGCATTTATCTTTGCTCCATGCCTGATCCCTCCAGAATTCAGGAACTCCCATTGGGCATTCTTATTTACGTGGCAATATGGTTATTTTCACAGGTTCAGTAGGGTCAGCCCTCCTTGTAACAGGACATAATTGGGAAAATTGGTTATATAACTAGGTTTTGACTGGACTTTTAAAATATAACTGGAAAGTCATGTTTTAAAATAATACATAAAATCAGATATGGCCAGTTTTAAGGAACTAAAGCTGACTCTACGGAGCCAATGCTTATAAAGCCCTCTTGGAAAAACCAGCCTGCTACTTGGCTTACAGGGTTCCCAGACTTACAAATTAGTGGCAAAGGCTAGATCCTGGCAGGCCTAGGAATCTTAGGATATCTTGGAGACGTTAAGAAGAGAGAAATTCACTAATCTATAGGTACTCTATGTGAAGTCTGATGGCACGTTCTTGGCTTCCTAACCTCGAGAGGGTTTGAAAGTCCAGTCTGAGAGTCCTTATAAAAAGTTCCAGGAAAGCAAACTTAAAAAGGGCCTCTGTGGTCAATTACCATTCTTACTACACTGATGTAAATAGGCAGACCAAATCTAACAGGATCAGACTTATTCTGTAAAAAAGAATAATCCTACTTTCACTGTTTTGAATCAAAAGGGGAGTGACCTTAGAGAAATCTGTTTTAATGAAAAAACTATTAACACATACTTATGGGTTACCAGATTTTAATCCTGTTCATTTTCTTCGAAATTGTATTATCTACCTGTAAACTGGAATAGGTCCTGCTATCTTACACATCAGCCCTTACCAAAGTCTCAATTCTTCTCCTTTTCTTCATTATTTGGCTGCAATTTTCTAAACTAACATATCCAATTTTCTTCCTCCCAAATTGGCATCACTGAGAACTAAAACCTGAGTGCCCAGATCCTTAGTGGAATTTTAGGTGACTTACAGCTGCCCTTTCCCCCAAGGATCTTTTTTTTTGAGACGTAGTTTCACTCCTGTTGCCCACGCTGGAGTACAATGGCGTGACCTCTGCTCACTGCAACCTCTGCCCCCCGGGCTCAAGCGATTCTCCTGCCTCAGCCTTCCCGAGTAGCTGGGATTATAGGCATGCACCATACCCGGCCAATTTTGCATTTTTGTAGAGATGGGGTTTCTCCATGTTGGTCAGGCTGGTCTCGAACTCCCGACCTCAGACGATCCACCCACCTGGACCTCCCAAAGAGCTGGGATTACAGGCATAAGCCACTGCGCCAGGCCTCCCCCCAGGATCTTAACAAAAGCCCTATGAGCTAAAGCTGGACTAGGTGATACAAACTTCAAAAGATACATCATCTACAGATCACGTGTGGATAACCTACATGCCTGGAGCTACTGTGATATGAGCCCCTTAGAAAGTCCACTGAGGCCGGGTGCGGTGGCTCACGCCTGTAATCCCAACACTTTGGAAGGCCGAGGCAGGCAGATTACCTGAGGTCAGGAATTCGAGACCAGCCTGACCAACATGGAGAAACCCCATCTTTACTTGTAACCCCATCTTTCACTTTTATTTGTAAAAATACAAAATTAGCTGGGTGTGGTGGTGGGCGCTACTCGGGAGGCTGAGGCAGGAGAATTGCTTGAACCCGGGAGGCGGAGGTGATGGTAAGCCGAGATCGCGCCATTGCACTCCAGCCTGGGCAACAAGAGCAAAACACTGTCTCATTAAAAAAAAAAGAAAAGAAAAAAAGAAAGTCCACTGACACTCCTGTATCTTCCAGACTCTGTTCAGGGAAATAAGCATGACTGCAACACTGTCTATGCCGTCACCACAAACATTCAAACTACAAACCAAGAAAGCCATCGGTTGCCACCGCTATCCTCATTCCACCATCTAAAGAAACATAGAGCTCAACACCTAGAAATCTCAACTGGCTGCCCTCTGGACTCAGAAAATTGATTTACAGCCTGTTTCAACCATTCATCTGTTTTCCTTTTTGTTTCCATAGAAATGTCCACCATTAAATGTCCGGTCACTCGCACCATCCAGCAAAACTCATCCCCTACCAAGTCCCAACGAATGGCTCAGTTGGTTTTCAGTGAAAAAAAGGAAGTGATCAAGGAAGAAAAGGATTTATATTGTTCGGGGGAGGGAGGAGTGTCTCTTCTTTCCTCGAATTAGAGGAGGAGGGACTGACAAAGATTCTCACCTTGATCAAACCCTACTCGGGCCCCTCTGGGCCTTCTTTTTGACTAGGCCTCAACTTTGGCCTGTTAAGAACTGCAGACTTGTTTAGCGCAAGTTCAACAAAATTCAACACAAATGATTTTTTTGACTCCTCCAACCCCCACAGTAAAAAACTTGAACAAAAAAAGCAAAGTTCTAGCATAAGGATGCATCCCTAGAATGGCGACTCTAGCCCCCTTAAGTTCCTGCCTGGGAAAAGTCAAGGCTGCCAAAAGAATTTCCCATTTGTTCCAGCCAACACCTGATGACAGGGCTCCCGTCTCCCAGTCTTTGTGGGAAGGTAGAAGCCTAACTTTTAGCAAACCCGGAAGGGCTTCATGTGGTCCAACCTCCACTTCTGCTTTTTGTACATTTCCACTTCCCTTACTCTGCTCAAACCCTCACAGTTCCCCTTCCTATTCCCTCGCTCTCCTTTTAAAATGCCCAGTCACCTCCGCACAAATTAAACTGGCGTTCAGTTCACATTGCACCCTCCTCCCCGCTGCAATAGTTTATCACTGATAAAAATCTGTCCTTACCACTTTAACTAGTTCGGCTTTATCTCTGACACGTGGATGGGAGGACCCAGAAGAAAGGTTCTTCGTCATGATCACAAAAGCTGCCAGTTTCTGAGGTAGGCACTAGACTAAGTAACACTGGGTACTTCTTCACAATCATTTTAATATTATAAAAGCAGGTATTTGGCCAGGCGTGATGGCTCACTTTGGGAGGTCGAGGTGGGTGAATCACTTGAGGTCAGCAGTTCAAGACCAGTCTGACCAACATGGTGAAACCCTGTCTCTACTAAAAACATAAAAATTAGCCAGGTGTGGGGACACGGGCCTGTAGTCCCAGCTACTTGGGAGGCTGGGCAGGAGAATTGCTTGAACCCAGGGGCAGAGGTTGCAGTGAGCTGAGATTGCACCACTGCACTCCAACCTGGGTGACAGAGCAAGACTCCATCTCAAAAAAAAAAAAAAAAAAAGCAGGTATTCTTGTGATTTCTACTTTACATGTAAAGAAACCCAGAGGTAACTAACTTCCTCCAAGTTGTATAGGTATTAGAAGTTGAGATTTGAACTCTGGTTTGTCTAATGCTAGTGCCTAAGCAGTGCTATCTCCCAGAATGCAGCTCCACCCTCATGGCAAGAGCAAGGAGGGAGTAAAAGCCAGTCATGGAGAGAGAGTGAGAACAGAGCAATCAAAGACCCATGGTGTACCAGCTGCCAGACTGCCCATACTCACCATCAGGAATCCCTGGCAGTCCTGGACTTGATTGTGGCTTAGGTTCAAGAAACGCAGAGCTGACAAGAGGCGCTGAGAGAGATGGGAAAGAGGCAGAGAATCGATGTTCACTACAATACTATCTGGTCAACCACCTGGCCCTCCTCCCCAAAGGCCTGGCCTTGCCCTTCCTCGAAACCCTCTCGAGGCACTCACCAGGGAGCTGTCTAAGGCGGTCAGTGCATTGTAGCTGAAGTTGGCAGAAACCAGAGCCAGCCAAGGGAGGGCAGAGCAGAAGTCACCGCCGCAGGCTGAGAGGAGCTCCTGAGTGGGCGGATGGGTGCTTCATTACCCCACTCTCCCCCTCCTCCCCATGCCAAGGCCAAGCTCTACCACCCAGTCACTCATTCATTTTTTATACACTGAACTCCATCTGAAGATACAGGCTTAAAGCCCAGGTCCCTGACCCAAGAACTCACTGTGGGGAGAGTGGGAAGGTAGACACTAGAATATGTAATGTAATACAGTAGGTACGACTATAAATATACAGGAAGGTACTGAGTGCTGTGGGAACACAGAGAGGGAGTGAGGACACTGTCTAGCAGGAAGCAGGAGGCAGGCAGAGCTGCAGAGAAAGAAGAACATCAGAGCTCGTTCCTCTACGTCTCTCAGGATGAGGCGTCTGAGCTCACCCCTCACCCTCCTTACCTCTAATGTCTGGAGGCTCCTGCTGCAAATCAGGGTCTCCAGCTGGGAGTAGATGCCTCGGAGACCATGTAGAGAGTGAAGGGGAACACCTCGGAGCTGGGACAAGGAAAGGGGAGGGAGGAAGGCAGAACCCACAGAAGACAAAGACCTCATCCCCATATCTCCTAGTTGGGAGGAGGGAGAAGACCACATAGCCCAGCAGTAAATGGAAAGACAGTGGATATCACATTACTGCAGAGCAATGGGTATACTCAGGCCCAGCCTCCTCACCAAAGAGGCCCTTCTCTTTCCCATCCCCAAGGGGCGGCCTCAAGTTGGGTGCTGTGCACCAACATCCCCCCGTGTCCCCATACCTCCAGGTGCCGAAGGGATTTGAAGGGGAAAATCTTGATGGGCCCTGGGGGGCCAGGACCAGGAACATGGACCAGCTGAAGAAAATAAATAAATAAATAACTCCATTTATTGAAGCACAGCAGATCTCCCTGTCCTCAACATTCCTTTCTTAGCACAACCACTGGTACCTCTGATACCCTCTGGATCCTGGCAGTGCAGACTTCTGCACCCCTACCCTACCCCCAACTTCCATCATTCTCTTGGGCTCCTTGCACATCCTGCCCCTTCCCCACACCCAGAACCTTGAGTGAAAGCGTTTTCTGCAGCACATCGAAGAGAAACTGAAGCTGAAGGATGACAGGGGAGTCAGCAGGATGAGAGGGCAGAGCCACAAAGCCTGTCTGGCCAGGGCCCCATGGCCCCAGGTGCAGCTCAAATACATGATTCAGCTGTTGCAGTGTGGGAGTGAGCAGGCTCAGGGTGCTACAGCCAGACAGGACCACATCCCCTGCAGAAAGAGGGGCAGACAGGAGGGAAGACATGGTGAAAAGATTTTTCCCTTTATTCTAAAACTCTGCTATGCCAAAATATACCCACTCCAATCCATATTGTAGATGTTCTATTGCAGGATCAAATTTTCTATCTCCTTCACAGCTCAAAAGCATTCAATGGCTCCCCTCATCTTCAAAAAAAAAAAAAAAAACAGTCCTACCATTTCATTCAGCCTAATGAGACTGCTTGGCTACACAACTCCAACCAACTCTTCCAAATTTTCTTTCACCTTCTGCTCAAAAGAGCCTCATCTACTGACAGTGCTGGAAATACAGCCAACGTGGTTCACAGTTCTCTCATGTTCTGAAACACCCCCTTCCACCACCCAGCTTGAGACCAGCCTCCTCCAGGAAGCCACCTCAAGAAGTAATACTGCTGAATTTTCACATTGCAGTCACTCATTATTACATAAAAGTTAATTGGATGTCTTATCTTTATTTCATTTTCTGATTGCAAAGCACATCTGCAGAAACTTTCAAACAATACTAAAAAGTACGCCATAGAAAGAATAACTATTCGTTACAGCACTAAGGCATTGTTACTGCTGTCTGTTAAAAATGCTCTCTCTAATGAGACTTTCATCCTTGAGGGCATCTTTTGATCACCCTGGTATTCATCACTGCACCTAAAAAAGTGCAGCTACAAGCTAGGCATGAAGGAATTTTTTTTGGCTTAAAAAATATAATAAGTATAGATAGAGTCAAAGGATGTTGCAGAAACAGTACAGAAAGGTCCCCTATATCCTTTACCCAGTTTTCCCTAACGGTTACATTTTATATAGCTATAGTACAACATCAGAGTCAGGACACTGAGCTGGGTGCCGTGGCTCAGGCCTATAATCCCAGGACTTTGGGAGGCCAAGGCAGGTTAATCACTTGAGGTCAGGAGTTCAGGACCAACCTGGCCAACATAGTGAAACCCCATCTCCACTAAAAATACAAAAAATTATTCTAGGACTCTAACCTCGTCTCTACTAAAAATACAAATATTCTAAGCCGGGCATGGTGACACACGCCTGTAATCCCAGCTACTCGAGGGGCTGAGGCAGGAGAACAGCTGGAAGCCAGGAGGCAGAGGTTGCACTGAGCCGAGATTGAGCCATTGCACTCCAGTCTGGGTGACAGAGCTAGACTCCACCTCAAAAAAAAAAAAAAAAAAAAAAAGGGCAGGCGCAGTGGCTCACACCTGTAATCCCAGAACTTTGGGAGGCCAAAGCAGGTGGATCACAAGGTCCGGAGTTCAAGACCAGCCTGGCCAATATGCTGAAACCCCGTCTCTCCTACAAATACAAACATTAGCAGGGCATGGTGGCACACGCCTGTAGTCCCAGCTACTCGTGAGGCTGAAGCAGAAGAATCACTTGAACCTGAGAGGCCGGGGTTGCAGTGAGCCAAGATCACACCACTGCACTCCAGCCTGGATGACAGAGCGAGACTCGGACTCAAAAGAAAAAAAAAAAATCAGGACACTGATGTTGGTACAATATGTATATATAGCTATATGCTGTTTATATACATTCCTGCAGCCATGCAATCAAGATACAAAACTATTCTGCTGCCACAAAGCTCTTCTCCTGCTACCTCCTTGTAGTCACACATTCACACACCCACCATTCATCGCTGAATAAATTAACAAGTCCTGCAACCTGACATGAAGGATTCTGTACGTACTAGACACTGAGGATGGATACAGACATGGTTCAAGGACTCTTCCCACGCTCAAAGGGCCTCCTAGTTGTCTCTTCCCAGAGAAGGATAGAAGACATTTGCAAAGTTATCAATACAAGCCAGGAAATAAAACTACTGGCCAGGTGCCGTGCCTCATGACTTTAATCCTAGCACTTTGGGAGGCCAAGGAGGTTAATCACTTGAGGTCAGGAGTTCAAGACCAACCTGGCCAATATGGTGAAACCCCGTCTCTACTAAAAATACAAAAATTAGCCGGTCATGGTGGTGCACACCTGTAGTCCCAGCTACTCAGGAGGCTGAGGCAGGAGAATCACTTGATCCCGGGAGGTGGAGGTTGCAGTGAGCTGAGATTGCGCCACTGCACTCCAGCCTAGGTGACACAGCAAGACTCTGTCTCGAAAAGAAGAAAAGAAAGAAAAGAAAACTGCTAGAAAGAGAGCTTCCACAGATATCATCAATAGGAGCATGGAGTGGAGGACAGCTAACATTAACTGTAGTATGTGCCAGATGACTTTGATATCTCATTCAAACCTTCTCAGAATCTCCCAAAGAGCACTGTTAACCCCATCTTACAGATATGAAAATTGAGGTTCAAAAAAGTGAAAAATCTTGATTGAGATCATATAATTGGCAGGAAGTTACTTCTCCTATTTGATCTCAAAGCTAAGGCTTTTTCTACCACAATTAATGCCAACCAAGTACTCAACAACTACTGTGGCTCCACTATGCCCAGGCACAGTGCCAAGCACCAGGGAAGTCATTACAATAACAATAGCTCCCAAGTGTAAGCAGTTACTATACTTGCAGGCATTGTACTAAATACATGAATTACAACGAATCCCCACAACTGTTAAGTACAATCATTTTTGCAATGTGTGAGGAAAACTGAGCCTCAGGAAACAGTTTGGCAAGTTTGAAAGAGGGTTGATATTCCAACCCAGGTGGGTCCGACTCCAAATCTCGTGCTTCCATCTACTGTACTTAGTACCTTGCTACACAACAATGATTATGACTAAGATCAGTCCCTGGTCCTCAGGGGCTTTTAGTCAGGTAACGATCACTTCCTTCTGACAGTGTCAGAGAAGGAACAGAGGGAGGGAGTTTGGCCTCAAAGGACGGCTAGGGTGTGGGCTATCACAGGAAAAGGTCACTGTAAGGGCGAACAAACCTGGGAATAGTAAAGAAATTGAACTCTGACACCTGGTGACCCTACCAGTCGTAACTCCGTGACTCTCAGGGCGTGTCTGCACAAGGCACCACCCCCACCTCGTCCGAGGCCCAGCTCAACCGGAAGTCCACTCACCGGACTCCCGCAGCAGCCCCGCGAGTTTCCACACCAGGGAGTCCCGCTGAGCGGTCGTCATGGCCACCGGACGCTAGGGGGCGGAGCCTGGGGGGAAAGAGGAAGCGGAAGAGCCTCAGGTGGGCGGTAGTGCCAAAAGCCCAGGGCGTCCACGCAAACGGAGGCGTCGTGCAGAGAAAAAGGCGAGAAAGAGGAGCGAGGAGGAGCATCCTCCTGGCCGCCCTTTGGAGGAACATAAGCCCTGGTCAGACATACCGACCCTCCCCGTTTGGTCCTCCTACCAGCTCAGCTGCCCGGCGCCTATCAATGATGGAAAGGAAGTCCCTCCCCGGAAGAAAATCGAGCCAAGGGACGACCGGAAAACACGCCTCTGCCGCCGGAAACCGCGCCCTAGGTCATGCAAACGAATCGAAAAGGGGCGGTGCGGGGGCTGGCTCGGGAGGGGCGGTCTCTCCGCGGTTGTGGCTGAGGTGGCGTCCTGGGCTGCATGTCCCCTATCTGGGCCCCCATTATTCCCCCGCCCTGCGCAGCGTGGGACTCTCGCTTGGCTTTTGGCGAGCCTACCGCGCCAGTGAGGAAACCCTGACTTGTTTGCAAACTGGGCGGAGAAGCCAAGTTTAGAGAAATGGAGCTTTCTGTTAGAGAAAAATTATTTCGAAGCAAACAGTCATTTTCCAGTGGAAGGAGAGCGTGTCCGCCGTAGGATGGACTTAGATCGTGTAAAAGCTGAGGCTACCAAGGATATCACCTCTGGGGTCCTTTGCTGCTTTTCCTTAGTCTCCCTCGAAACTCGTGTATCTTTCCTTCAGCAGTACTGGGCTCCACGCGAACCTAGTCCTTTGTCTTTACCCTATTACCTTTCATAACATCCTAGTTGAAAAGTAGTTATTCAACCGCGTTTGAAAATGAGAAAACAGGTTCACAGAAGCTAGGTTACTTGCGAAGGTCGTTCAATTAGTAACCAGTAGCGCCAGGACTGCGAAAGTTTCCTGCTTCCGAATTCTCATGATAGCTTTCACCAGGCTCCCCGTCAAATGCTATGGTTAACTACTGAACTAGAGTAGCAAAAAGGTCTTTTAACAGAATTCCTGGTTTTCAGGGAAAGTTTCTTTCACGAAGTGCCCCGTTTCTACAGAGGAAAATCAAAATGAATCATAAGCCAGTGGGGAAAGGAGGAATAGGGTCATAGTCATCTTTATCCCAAGTTGCCAGATTTGAAAGATTTTATTTTCTTAAGACAAAATATTTGAAATGGCAAATATTTTGAATATTTGAACCACACAATTTTGCATTCATGGCATACTACTTGTGCTCTGAGCTGAAAGCCTTTTAGGTTAAATAAAGTAAGTGGAGATACATCCGAAGCAGTGTTGGAGCTCAGAAAAACAATACCCCAAAATATGGCGCTTTGGCATGCTATTTTGAACGAAAAGATACTGGAAGCCTCAGGCACAGTCTCCCTGACCCTCTCCTGCCCTCCTGTCTCCCAGCCTTCTTTCTCCCCCAGGGCAAGCCATAGAAACCAGAATTCCTCTTCCCCAAGATGAGTCATAGAAACTAGAAGCCCTCTCCTGCAAAGCCAGCCATAAAACCTAAACTTCCCCCACCTTTCTATGTAAGAGCTGGCTGTGGCCGGGCGTGGTGGCTGTAATCCCAGCACTTTGGGAGGCCGAGGCTGGTGGATCACCTGAGGTCGGGAGTTGGAGACCAGCCCGACCAACATGGAAAATCCCTGTCTCTTCTAAAAGTACAAAATTAGCCTGGCGTGGTGGTGCCTGCCTGTAATCCCAGCTACTCAGGAGGCTGAGGCAGGAGAATCACTTGAACCCGGCAGACAGAGGTTACCGTGAGCCAAGATCACACCATCGCACTCCAGCCCGGACAATAAGAGGGAAACTCCATCAAAAAAAAAAAAAAAAAGCTGGCCATAAAGAACTTATCTGGCCTACCTTATCTGATAGTAGGCCAGTAAGACCCTCATTTTGGAAAAGATCCTGCCTTATACCTGGGAGGAAGGAATGCTACACAGAAAGGCTTTGTTGGGTTTCCACCTGCTGTCTGTTACTATTAAGTGGCACACTTTTTGCCCAACCACATTACTCCAGACTGTCCATTCTTCATAGAATCTAAGCATTAGAAACAGTTTTCCCTGGCTCTTTGGGTAGCCATTTCTGAAGGCTGTGTCATGTAAAACTTTGATTAAATAAACTTCTTAGTTTATTTTAGGTTTTTCTCTTAACCTATCTTTTGTTATACGAGTGTCCGCTCTGACCCTTATGATGAGGAAGAAAGGTATCACACCTTTTCAGCCCCGGCAACAGCTAACTAGTATGCAAATATAAAGTCAGAATAAGAGCTCAGTATATTTTGTTGAGGTGTTAATCCCATAACCTGACGATTGTCAGTCCCTGTTTATTAATCATCTGGAACTTAGAAGGGCAGATTCTCCCAAACGGTAACTGCCAACTCTGCCCTTCTTGGGCAAGGAACAGATACTTTTGAAGTCCTGACATTGCAGTGTCTTGAAATCCGTTTCAGCCGCGCCTTTTCAACCCATAGCTATTTTCTGAGAATTGCTCCACCTATATGGGTAGCCCCTGTAGCCAGGTTTGCTCTGTATCCCTTTGCTTCTCAGAAACGTGGAAGTGGGACAAAGGCAGAAGCAGAGAAAGCTGAACTACAGAGGGAGAGAAAAATAGATCTACTAAGGGAAAGCAACAGGAGACTCAGTAGTTCTTGTTTCCCTCCCCCTTGTGAGGCCCACTCTCCTTTCTACCCTTGGCCTGTAGGGGAGGCCTTGGCTGCCTTCCAGAGAATTCTCCCCTGCTTTTTCTGTTTTTTTTTTTTTTCTAGGCCTAAGAATCTGAATGTATTTCTGTAAATTGCTACCATAAGAACCTCAACTAAGACAAAACGTTTACAAAACAAAGTCTAAAAGGGAAAAAAATTCCCATTCATCATGGCAGTCAAAAAATAAATTCTAGATATAAATACACATACACGCATGCTTATAACGTTTTGAGAAATAAGCCAGATCTATGTGAAGACAACAAGAGAACTTTAGGACATTAAAAATGACCCAGCCAGGCACAGTGGCTCATGCCCGAAATCCCAGCACTTTGGGAGGACAAGGAAGTGAGTGACTTGAGGTTAGGAGTTCGAGATCAGCCTGGCCAACATGGTAAAACCCTGTCTCTACTAAAAGTACAAAAATTAGCTGGGCGTGGTGGCAGGCACCTGTAATCCCAGCTACTCTGGAGGCTGAAGCAGGAGAATCACTTGAGCCCGGAAGGTGGAGGTTGCAGTGAGCTGAGATGGCGCCATTGCACTCCAGCCTAGGCAACAAAAGCAAAACTCCTTCTCAAAAAAAAATAAAAATTATCTTTATTAAAAAGGTATGCAGCCAGGCATGGTGGCTCCTGCCTGTAATCCCAGCACTTTGGGAGGCTGAGGCGGGTGGATCACGAGGTCAGGAGATCAAGACCATCCTGGCTAACACAATGAAACACCCTCTCTACTAAAAATACAAAAAATTAGCCGGCCATGGTGGTGTGCGCCTGTAGTCCCAGCTACTCGGGAAGCTGAGGCAGGAGAATGGCGTGATCCCAGGAGGCAGGGCTTGCAGTGAGTCGAGATCACACCACACACCCCAGCCTGGGTGACAAAGCAAGGCTCCATCTCAAAAAAAAAAGGGGGTATGCAATGCCATTTCAAAAATTCATGTTGCTGGAAAGTAGCATAACATATATGGGCTGCTATTGTATAATTTCATACTATCATCAATGAGTTTGCGTTTCTCAAAGGCATGCTATGATATCACTCTGTTAACTTGCAAACACTCTTCTAAGTTTTAGTCCCCAGGACTAGTACTCCACCTAAAATCAGAAATGTCCAGTTGGTTCTTCCAAGCACCAACACCAGCTGCACATGACGAAGAACTCCTAGCACTCTGGTACTAGAGAGGCACTACTTATCTGCCTGGGGCTTCACCCCCATGTTATTGTTTGGAGAGAGAGCGGCTGCTGGTAGCTTCCCTGTCACCCCTGAGTTTCCTGGAGTAGGCTCTACAAAGTACTGACGATTAAAGAGGGTAAGGAAAGGTGTGCTTGTTACTAGCTTAGGTTTCAGGGATGAAAAGAAGGTAGAAGGCCGGGTGTGATGGCTCCTTGTGTCCAGAATTGGTTCCTTCCTGTGGGTTCTTGGTCTTGCTGAATGGAGCCGCAGACCCTCACAGTGGGTGTTACAGTTCTTAAAGATGGTGTGTCCAGAGTTTATTCCTTCAGATGTTCAGATGTGTCCGGAGTTTCTTCCTTCCGGTGGGTTCGTGGTCTTGGTGACTTCAGGAGTGTAAGCCACAGACCTTCTCAGTGAGTGTTATAGCTCTTAAAGGTGGCACGTCCAGAGTTGTTTGTTCCTCCCGATGGGTTCATGCTGTTGCTGACTTCAGAAGCAAAGCCACAGACCTTCGCAGTGAGTGTTACAGCTCTGCGTCTGGAGTTGTTTGTTCCTCCCAGTGGGTTCGTGGTCTCGCCGACTTCAGGAGTGTAAGCCACAGACCTTCACAGTGAGTGTTACAGCTCATAAAAGTAGTGCAGAGCCAAAGAGTGAGCAACAGCAATATTTATTGTGAAGAGCAAAAAGAACAAAACTTCCACAGAGTGGAAGGGGACATGAACAGGGTGCCACTGGGGGTGGCCAGCTTTTACTCCCTTGTTCGGTCCTGCCCACGTCCTGCTGATTGGCCCATTTTACAGAGTGCTGATTGGTCCATTTTACAGAGTGCTGATTGGTCCGTTTTTACAGAGTGCCGATTGGTGCATTTACAAACCTTTAGCTAGACACAGAGTGCTGATTGGTGTGTTTACAATCCTTTAGCTAGACAGAAAAGTTCTCCAAGTCCCAACCTGACCCAGAAGCCCAGCTGGCTTCATCTCTCATCATGACTTTAGTCCCAGCACTTTGGGAGGCCAAGACAGGTGGATCACTTGAGGTCAGGAGCTCAAGACCAGCCTGGCCAACATGGCGAAACCCTGCCTCACAAAAATTAGCCAGGTGTGGGTAGCGTGCACCTGTAGTCCCACCTGTTTGGGAGGCTGAGTCAGGAGAATTGCTTGAACCCAGGAGGCGGAGGTTATAGTGAGCTGAGATTGCACCATTGCCCTCCAGCCTGGGAGACAGAGTGAGACTCCATCGCAGAAAAATAAAAGAAAGAAAAAGAAAAGAAAACAAGGGAGAAGAGAGTATCTTCATACAAGAATGAAGAATGACAGCAAACCACATAATACACATCTCAGATCCTGCTTGTTTCTGATACCTTGAACCATGTGAGACCCAGGAGCCTTGGCTACAGGGGAACAGATGTCATAGTTCACCTTTAGGATATGAGCCATTTTCCTGGGTCTAGACCTCCCCACTCTGACGCTGCAACCTCCAACAGATCAGATAACTGAGACCTACAGATTCTACCAAAATGAAAATGTTACACTTGGATTTGGGATGATGGGGGTGAAACTGAATGATCAATTTGTTTCATTTGTTTCATTTGTTTCATCATCTTGGTATCTTTAGCTGGGCATGGTGGTATGTGTCTGTAGTCCCAGCTACTCAGGAGGCTGAGGTGAGAGGATTGCTTGAGCCCAGGAGTTCGAGGTTGCCGTGAGTTGTGATCACACCACTGCACCCCAGCCTGGGCAACAGGGTGAAAAAACTTGCTATCTTTGTGGAGTAGGAAAGGGAGAAGGATGGAAGAGAATGAAAAGGTATGAATATTACCTCCAAATATAGTTTTGGTAAAAAGAGTTTGTACCAGAGAGGAATCCGTATGTGTAGTAGCCACAGCCCCAGGATTGAGTGGCCGGAGGTAGTTCTTTCTATAAGTAACGTTGGCTCTGCTGCTAGACTTGGCCACAAAAGACTGGCCCAGGAATTAACTCAGTTACCAAAGTCAAAAACATACAGGACACATCAGCCACACTGGAGGAGGTCTGGCATGAGAACTCTGAGTTAGACTGTGACCAGGCAAGCTCATCAGAGCCTGGTTCTGGAAGAGATTTAATTTGAGGCACACAGGGGGAAAGCTTGAGAGGCAGAAACTAAGCTCACTGAGAAATCAGAGAAGCTGGGGCCTGAGATTGACTGACTGAAAAGAAAGCAACAGAATAACAATATTCCAGTGACCCAGCATCTGCTCTGCTCTCCCCTCCTGAGAGGACTTGACCATTCTGCACAAAATAAACTGAGGGCTTCCATGAGGAGCTCTGCAGTAAACCCGAGGGTATCTGAGAGTACCTTTGATTCTTTTCACTGTCTATCCTGGAAAGCCATGGAACCATTTGAGAAGAGGGTTAAGAAGGGCTATAAGAAAGACCAGAACTATGTGCTTCATTCAGGACACAAGAAAAGGAGAGATGAAGACCCCAAGAATATTGTAAATAAGTAAAAAAAGAAAAAATGGTCTTCAAAGGACAGAAACTTGATACAAAATATGGACAGAGGTGGTTATGGAGAAGAGAGGAAAGCAGACAGAATCCAAGACAGGAAGGAAAACACAACCTGCTATTTCAGGCATAACCCACAGAAGGCTGGTTGGTAAAATCACCTATAGTATGTGACAAGTGTCTTCCATCTCAGTGCTCCCTACACACATGACCAGAGAGAGGAAGGAAATGATCCACAGCAAGGAGGAAACTGCACATAGAATAGCAGTCAGCCAGGCGCGGTGGCTCACACCTGTAATCCCAGCACTTTGGGAGGCCGCGGCAGGTGGATCACGAGGTCAAGAGATTGAGACCATCCTGGCCAACATGGTGAAACCCTGTCTCTACTAAAAGTATGTGGTGCATGCCTGTAGTCCCAGCTACTTGGAAGGCTGAGGCAGGAGAATCGCTTGAACCTGGGAGGCAGAGGTTGTAGTGAGCTGAGATGGTGTACTCCAGCCTGGCGATAGAGCGAGACTCCGTCTTAAAACAAACAAACAATAAACAAACAAAAGAATAGTAGTCAACCTTGCAGTGTTAAGCATGGGCCGATGGGGAAAAGGAAACAAGAAAACTGAGATCACATGGCTTACGGTCTCCAGGACTGAGGTAAGCGTAGAGGCGGCCTTTTACTCTCAAAACCTCTGGAGAACCACAAAGCTGGAGCTGTCTTTCATTCTTTTGTTCATTCGACAGGTATTTACTGAGCCCTGACTGTGTGCCAGATCCTATGTTAGATTCTGGGTGAAGACGCCAGGTGTGGTGGCTTATGCCTATAATCCCAGCACTTTGGGAGGCCGAGGAGGGCAGATCACCTGAGGTCAGGAGTTCAAGACCAGCCTGGCCAACATGATGAAAGCCCGTCTCTACTAAAAATACAAAATTAACCGGGCATGCTAATGCACGCCTATAATCCCAGCTACTCAGGAGGCTGAGCAGGAGAATGAATCACTTGAACCCAGGAGGTAGAAGTTGCAGTGAGCTGAGATCACGCCATTACACTGCAGCCTGGGTGACAAGAGCGACAACAAAATTTATTGTCTTTACAGTTCTGAAGGTCAGAAGTCCAAAATGGGTCACACTGGGTTAAAATTAAGGTGTCAGCAGGGCTGTGATCCTTTCTCACCAGGGGAGAACCTGTATTTTTTATTTTATTTTACTTTATTTTATTATTATTTTTTTTTTTGAAACGGAGTCTCGCTCTGTCACCCAGGCTGGAGTGCAGTGGCGCAATCTGGCTCACTGCAAGCTCCGCCTCCTGGGTTTACGTCATTCTCCTGCCTCAGCCTCCCGAGTAGCTGGTACTACAGGCGCCCGCCACCTTGCCCGGCTAGTTTTTTTTTGTACTTTTTAGTAGAGACAGGGTTTCACCATGTTAGCCAGGATGGTCTCGATCTCCTGACCTCGTGATCCGCCCGTCTCAGCCTCCCAAAGTGCTGGGATTACAGGCTTGAGCCACCACGCCCGGCCTTTAATTTTTTTTTTCAAGACAGGGTCTCGCTTTGTTGGCTAGGCTGGAGTGCAGTAGTGTGATCATGGCCCACTGCAGCCCCAGTCTCCCAGTCTCAAGAGATCCTCCTGCCTCAGTCTCCCAGGCAGCTGGGACTGGATGTAAGGGTGATATGACTGTGACTTCTGTCACCCCATTGATTACTAGGGTTGATTGGGCTAATCTGGTTGGCTAGATGGGTGTCTCCTTCTTCCCTCACCTCTCCATGTGCATCCCTTCTGAAGCTGTGTGCTCAGTTGAAGAGGATGGCCATCCTGATAGAGGAGGACTGGTCTTTGGTCAAGGGTATACAAGTACTGTGCTCCCCTGCTAGAACTTCCAAACAAGCTCCCAAGTAGCTAGGACTACAGGTGTGCACCACCACGCCCAGCTAATTTTTTATCTTTTGATCTTTTGTAGAGATGGCTTCTTGCTGTGCTGCCTATGCTGGTGTTGAACTCCTGGCCTCAAGTGATCTTCCCGCCTCAGGCTTTCAAAGTGCTGAGATTAGAGGTGTGAGCCACCATGCCTGGCTGGAGAACCTGCATTCTTGTCTTTTCCAGCTTCAAGAGGCCACCGTCTTCCCTTGCCTGTGACCCTCCTCCATCTTCAAAACCAGCAGTGGCTGCCTGACTCTTTCTCATATCACATCACTCTAACACTAACTCTTTTGCCCCACTCAACATTTAAAGACCCTTGTGATTACACTGGGCCCACCTGTATAATCCAGGATAATGTCCCTACTTTATGGTCAGTCCAGGTGCAGTGGCTCAGACCTGTAGTCTCAGCGCTTTCGGAGGCCAAGGCAGGTGGATCACTTGAGCCCAGGAGTTCGAGACCAGCCTGGGCAACATGGGGAAACCCCGTCTCTACAAAAACTACAAAAATTAGCCAGGCATGGTGGTATGCACCTACAGTCCTAGCTACTTGGGAGGCTGAGGTGGAAGGATTGCTTGAGCCTGGGAGGTCAAGGCTAAAGTGGGCCATGACTGCACCACTGCATCCAACCTGGGCAACAGAGTAAGACCTTGTCTGAAAAAAAAAAAAAAAAGAAGGAGAAAAGAAAACGATTTTAAGGTCAGCTGATTAGTAGCCCTAATTCCATCTGTAATTCTCCATTGCCACGTAACATAACATATTCACAGGCTCTGGAGATTCAGATATAGGCATCTTCGGGAGGGGAGCCATTTTCCTGCCTATTACAAACATGGGGCAAGTTATGGTAGTGATAGCACTGTAGGAGATGGTTCCAGTCCAAGACTGCAAGCTGAATACATGTCAGAGCCTCTCCCTCCCATCCCAAATGTCCAGAAATAGTAGTCCCACCTTACCCTCAGGGGGTTACTTTCTAAGACCCCCTCCACTGCCAGTTGCTGCCTCAAACGGTGGGTAGTATACTGCGTTATATACCAGATAGAATACCAAACTTTCTATATACCATGTTTTCCCTACACCAGGGTGTCCAATCTTTTGGCTTCCCTGGGCCACATTGGAAGAAGAAGAATTGTCTTGGGCCACACATAAAATGCACTAACACTAACAATAACTGAAGAACTTTAAAAAAAAAATCTTTTTTTTTTTTTTTTTGAGACAGAGCCTCGCTCTGTTGCCCAGGCTGGAGTGCAAAGGCATGATCACTGCTCACTGCAACCTCCGCCTCCCGGATTCAAGCAATTCTCCTGCCTCAGCCTCCTGAGTAGCTGGGATTACAGGCGTGCACCACCACACTAATTTTGGATTTTCAGTAGAGACTGGGTTTCACCATGTTAGCCAGGCTGGTCTTGAACTCCTGACCTCAAATGATCCACCTGCCTTGGCCTCCCAAAGTGCTGGAATTACAGGTGTAAGCCACCACACCTGGCCCTCCTAATGTATTAAGAAAGCTTATGAATTTGTGTGAGGTTGCATTCAAAGTCACCCTGGGCCACATGTGGCCCACAGGCCGTGGGTTGGACAAGCTTGCCCTACACATAGAGACTATGATAAAGTTTACTTTATAAACTAGGCACAGTAGGCCTGGTGCAGTGGCTTATACCTGTAATCCCAGCACTTTAGGAGGCCTAGGCAGGCAGATCACCTGAGGTTGAGAGTTGAAGACCAGCCTGACCAACATGGAGAAAACTGTCTCTACTAAAAATACAAAATTAGCCGGCTGTGGTGGCATGCGCCGGTAATCCCAGCTACTCAGGAGGCTGAGGCAAGAGAAGCACTTGAACCGAGACGGCAGAGGTTGCAGTGAGCCAAGATCGTGCCACTACACTCCAGCCTGGTGACAGAGTGAGACATTGTCTCAAAAATAAATAAATAAATAAATAAATAAATAAATAAATAAATAAATAAATAAAAATAGACACAGTAAAAGATTAACAACAGTAACTAATAGTAAAATATAACAATTAAACCATATGCTGTTATAAAAGTTATGTGGATGTGGTCTCTCTCTAAATATATCTAGTTGTGCTGTGCTCACCTATTTTCAGACCACAGTTGACCACGAGTAACTGAAACTGTCATGGTGTTCGAACCTGAGGGACTCCATCTTTGGTGAGGGTGAAGAAAATGAGGCTGGGACTTGCTAGGTTGCATTCCCAGAAAGTTAGGTACTCCTAGCCTCTAGATGTTTACTAAACAGACCCAGATGTGGGCGTGTCCTAATATCCTGATTTTTTTTGTTTTTTTTTTGAGACGGAGTTTCGCTCTGTCGCCCAGGCTGGAGTGCAATGGCGCAATCTTGGTTCACTGCAAGCTCTGCCTCCCAGGTTCACGCCATTCTCCTGCCTCAGCCTCCCAAGTAGCTGGGACTACAGGCACCCGCCACCATGCCCGGCTAATTTTTGTATTTTTAGTAGAGACGGAGTTTCAGCACGTTAACCAGGATGGTCCTGATCTCCTGACCTCGTGATCTGCCCGCCTTGGCCTCCCAAAGTGCTGGGATTACAAGCATGAGCCACTGCACCTGGCCTTATCCTGATGTTTTGAGAACAGAAGCACTTCTAATTTTGCTTTAAAAACAGTAATATCGATTCTTGCAAAATATATTAAGAAAACTAATCCTTTATCACAAACCCTTGTAGCAGAGCATATCTCCCCATGATCTTTTTTATCCTATATGTAAACAAGTGGTGTACCCTAGGGTGGACATGTTCCTCCTCTTACTTTCGGGAATGCCCTACTCTGTCTATGGAGGATCTGTACTGTCTTGCTCTTTTTTTTTGAGACAGTGTCGCCCAGGCTGGAGTGCAGTGGCACGATCTCGACTTACTGACACACACCCAGCTAATTTTTGTATTTTTAGTAGAGATGAGGTTTCACCATGTTGGCCAGTCTGGTCTCCCAGCCTCAAGTGATCCACCCCCTTCAACATCCCAAAGTGTTAGGATTACAGGCGTGAGCCACTGTGCCCAGCCACCACTTTATTTTCTTAATAAACTTGTTTTGGTTTGCACTATGGACTCACCCTGAATTCTTTCTTGCATGAGATCCAAGAACGCTCTCTTAAAGGTCTGGATCCGGACCCCTTTCCTGTAACATCTTTCTGGCAAACCATGGAAGTGACAATACTGAAGAGACACCTGGTCCAAAGGAAAATCATCTGTGCACACCAACTGACTGACTTTAGGTAAGTGGAGTTCATATACCTGGGTAAAGGATGGGATTGAGTTAGAGGCCCAACTTAGGGGACTTAGAATCTTTCCTAAGACAGAATGGGTTAGAAGGCCCTCTTAATAAAAGGGAAGGACGCTTGACCAGCTTTGGGTTAGAGGCCCAACTTAGGAAGGTTAAAGTCCCTTCTAAAATGTAAGGGGTGAGAGGTCCCTCTCAGTAATGTCTCTCTTGGTGAAGAATGGGTTTGGCACCACAGGGTGTTAACTGCCATGCTCTTTGTATTAATCTGCCTTGTGCTCTTCACAGCATGAATCAATTTATTGGTGCTGTTTCTGTTTCACTGTCATTTTCAGGAGACTTTATTTAACTGGTCTTAGGGATTTTAACATGCTCTTCCCCTCCATGCCTCCCAATATCCATTCGTTTAATTGTGAAACATTGGAAACAAGAAAGCATTGAAGGCCCCATCTCTAAAATTGCTGATTGAGATTGGGTATTTAACAGCTGTGCGCAGTAAGATTAGATAGATGCGGTTATGTTTTAATGCCGCTATGCCTACTAGGTGTGATCTAGAAGCACTAGGATGGAAATCAGGGGACTTTTCTCCTTGCTGTTTGTTTCATTTTGCACACTAAACAAACCCTTCCTTTCTTGGATTTGGCCAAACCAGCTTTGCTTGGCCAATCCACACTGCCACTATTGCCCAGAGCCTGCTTGCTCTGGTTATTCCCATCGAAATCCTCTCTTTTTCCTTTGCCTTATTCAATATTTCTTTTGTCAGAGTCCACGTTGTGGTTTATCTAAGATTCATGGCTCAGCTCACTTATACTATTTAGATGGTATAAATAAGAGAATTCAATTTTTGGCAGGGATCCCCTCATTAATGCAGCTGGCCTTAAAAACCTCTCTTACCCTTTTCAGTGGAACTCAGTCAGTGGCAATACAATCTTGCAGGTTTGGAACTTTCCTTTCAACATCACCTGCCTCTTTCATGGGAACCACGGCATCCATCCCAAAGGACTCCCCACTAGGATATATTCTTGAACATTGGGACCAGTTTAAGGTAAATGGGCTTAAGAAGAGAAAACTGTTGTTTCTATATAATACTGTTTGGCCTCAGTATTATTTGGAAAAACAAGAGAAATGGCCTCCTACTGGAACCATGGCCTTTAAAACTGTACTTCAACTCGATTTGTTTTGTAAGCAGGAGGGAAAATGAGATGAAATACCATATGTTCAAGCATTTTTGCTGCTCAGTCCGGATGAAACCCTGCAGCAGGCACATGCGTGTTTGATGAGAGGAAAGGAAGAAAAAGAACTAGACATCTTAGATGATCCTTTGACACAAGCTCCACCCCGAGTTCAGCAGGCATTTTTGGGTGGAGCAGAACCTCCTTCTATCAGCTTTGAAGGTTCAGATTTTGTCTGTCCTTTCTCCCTCTAGTCCACCTGAAAGTTCTGTTGAGAACCCTTGGTCCCCTCCTGACCTGCCTAGTCCCACTCTATACCCACCACTCCCTGAGAAATTTGGCCCCTCGAGTACTACTCATAGTGGAGCCTCTTATCAACCTCTGAAGGGAAATCTTTGTCCCCTTAGAGAGGTGGCAAATGGGGAAGAAGGCACTGTGTGAGAGGACATGTCTCCTTTTCTATGACTGAGTTGGCTCTATGTAAAGAGAAGTTTGGTCATTTCTCTGAAGATTCAGGAAAATTCCTAGATGAGCTTGAGAAACTAACTCTGTCTGACCTATGGTCTAACGCAGCAGGAGCTGCATGTTTCATTGTCTCTGTGTTGCACAGTGGAAGAGAATCCATTTGCGGGACAGCCAGGACCCATGCAGATGAGGTATTGGCTCCAAACCCGAACCATAATGTATATCAGGCAGGAGGTGGAGCAGTTCCAGATCAAGATCCAGAATGGGGCTGGGCACGGTGGCTCACGCCTGTAATCCCAGCACTTGGGGAGGCTGAGGCGGGCGGATCACCTGAGGTCAGGAGTTCAAGACCAGCATGGCCAACATGGCAAAACCCTGCCTCTACTAAAACTACAAAAAAATTAGCCAGGTGTGGTGGTGGGTGCCTGTAATCCCAGCTACTTGGGAGGCTGAGGCAGGAGAATTGCTTGAACCCAGGAGGTGGAGGTTGCAGTGGGCTGAGATCATGCCATTGCACTCCAGCCTGAGTGACAGAGTAAGATTCTGTCTCAAAAAAAAAAAAAAAAAAAAAAAATCCAGAATGGAACTATCAAAGGAGCAGTGAGGACTTGGGGAGGAGAGATCATATGGTCACTTGTTCGTTGGAAGGGATGAAGAAATGTATAAAAATGCCTGTTAACTATGAAAAGGACACCAGGGCCTGTCGGGGGTGGTGTGGGGAGGGAGAGGACAAATACCTAATGCATGTGGGGCTTAAAACCTGGATGATGGGTTGATGGGTGCAGCAAACCACCATGGCACATGTATACCTATGTAACAAACCTGCACATTCTGCACATGTATCCCAGAACTTAAAGTAAAATTAAAAATAAATAAATAATGAATAAAATAAAATACATAAGAAAAGGTTAAGGAAGTTTCTCAGGGTAAAGATGAGAATCCAGCTTTGTTTCAAGGGCGTTTAGTTGAGAGAATCAGAAAATATACTAACACTGATCCTGCCTCAAAGGAAGGATAAACCCTTTTGGGAGTACGTTTTATAACCCAGTCTGCCCCTGATATCCGTAGCAAACTACAAAAAGCAGCTATGGGTCCCCAGATTCCTATGGAACAGTTTTTGGATGTGGCATTTTTTGGTTTTTAGTAACAGGGACAAAGCAGAGGAAGCAGAAAAAGTAGGAAGTACCTCCCACAAGGTGCAGTTCTTGGCTGTAGCCTTAAGCTCACCTTCCACATGGGGTTGCCCTCCTGGCTCTTGGCCTGAACAAGGGAAGCTAAAAGGTGGGAATCCCAAAGCTGGTGTCCGAGTCACTGTGCCTTGGGTGTAAATCAGTGTGCACACTGTAAGAAAACTGGCCATTGGAAGGACTGCCCAGCGCTTCGACAGGAGCCATTGGCACCTGAAACAATGATGGCTGAAATAGCCAGACCAGCTCAAGAGTGATGGGGCCGGAGACTTTCTGCCAGAGCCCCTGTCGGACAACTACATATATCTCCAGAGGAGCCTTGGGTAACGCTTGACGTGGCAGGTAAGAATATTAACTTCCTTTTGGATATGGGGACTGCTTACTCTGTTTTGACCCGTTATAATGGGCCTCTGTCACCCCAAAGCTGTATGGTCATGGGGATAGATGGACAAGCTCATAGACACCATTTTACCTATCCTTTAAGCTGCTCTTCAGGGACTTTGGTTTTCTCATGTACTTTTCTTTTCATGCCCTACCCCTTATTGGGAAGGGATTTGTTGACTCAGCTGCAAACAGTGGTATCTTTTGGTTTTTGTTTGTTGGTTTGTTTGTTTGCTTGAGACAGAGTCTCACTCTGTCGCCCAGGCTGGAGTACAGTGGCATGATCTCAGCTCACTGCAACCTCCACCTTCCAAGTTCAAGCGATTCTCCTGCCTCAGCCTCCCAAGTAGCGGGGACTACAGGCTGCTCGCGCCACCATGCCTGGCTAATTTTTATACTTTTAGTAGACACAGGGTTTCACCACATTGGCCAAGCTGGTCTCGAACTCTTGACCTCAGGTGATTCGCCGGCCTCAGCTTCCCAAAGTGCTGGGATTACAGGCATGAGCCACCATGCCCGGCCACAGTGGTATCTTTTGGAAACCACCAGGCAGACGAGGGATTGCTCTTTCTCCTTTCCTGTGATAAAGGAAGAAAAGCAATAGGGGACTTATCTACTTTACCTATTGAAGTAACCTCCCAAGTAAATCCTATACTATGAGACACTAAGGTTCCAGGCAAAACATTAAATGTTCCCCCAGTTTACATCCAACTTAGGCCTGGTGTCCCATAACCCTGGAAAAGGCTTACTTAAAACAGTAAAGCAGATAACTCAGGCCTGTGAACTATGTGCCTGGAATAACCCAAATAACCAATCTTTACCTCCTTCTTCAGTAAGACCTGTTCAGCACAAGAGAATGTACCCTGGTGAAGACTGGCAAATAGATTATACTCAGATGCCCCCATGTAAAAGGTTTAAATATTTATTAGTATTCGTTGACACCTTTACTAGTTGGATCAAGGCTTTTCCTATGGGGTCCGAAAAGGCAATGGAGGTTTCTAAATTCCTATTAAAGGAAATAATTCCTAGATTTGGGCTGCCTAAGAGCTTGCAGAGGGATAATGACCTGTGTTTCACAGCACCGATTACCCAAAACATATCTTCAGCCCTAGGAGTTCAGTACTGCCTTCACTTGGCATGGAGGCCACAATCTCCAGAGAAAGTAGAAAGAGCCAATCAAAGTCTAAAAAGGACTCTGCCTAAACTATGCCAAAAAACATCATAAACCTGGCTATCTTTATTGCCCGTAGCCTTGTTACGGGTTCCAGCAGCCCCCAAGGGAAAGCTGCAGCTCAGCCATGTTGAAATAATGTATAGAAGGCCTTTCTTAACTAGAGACCTCCTAATAGACATAGATACTTTCAAGCTACAAAATTATGTAATCAACTTAGGACAAGTGCAAAACGCACTCCTTGAATATGGAAATCAAAGACTCCCTTCCCCCACTAAGGAAGAAAGTCTAGTTACAACCCAGCAGGGAGACTGGGTTCTACAAACACTTGGAAGGAAGGATCCCCAGCAGATCAACTTTTCCCAAAATGGAAGGGACCTATCAAGTTCTCCTTAGTACCCCAACTGCAGTGAAATTTCTGGGAATAAACAGCTGGGACCATTTATCTCGAATTAAACCTGTCTCTCATGAAGTCCCATAGGCTGACAGAACACAAGAGACTGATCCCACTTATTCCTGTGAGCCAACCAGTGACCTTTGGCTCCCATTCAGAAGAAAAGAAAGGGCTAGGTAATGTAAGGATATGGATTGGCATTCTGCTTTTGAGTACAAGTTGGAATCACACAGAGTAACTTATTTATTGAGTGGGCACAGGCTTTAGCCTCTACATAATCAGACCAACTGTTGGGTACATGGAGAATTGCCACTTCCCTCCGCTTCCAGATTGCCCTGGCATATTCAACCGGCCAACCAAAATTTATGGAGATTTTATTATGATTGAGAAACTGAATATTATAAACATAGTCCCTCTTTTCCCATGTATCACAGCTACACGCCATAGCCCGTTCCCCTCCTGTGGAGAGACAAGAAGGCACCTTTTAAACCTAATTAGGAGACAGCTAAACTCCATCCCAACTTCAGGTTACGCTATACATGATGAACTTGGCTAAATGACAGCTGTTCAAGTGCAGGTATTGGGCAAAGTGCCTCTGTGTTTTTTGTTTGTTTGTTTGTTTGTTTTTGAGACAGAGTCTCACTCTATCGCTCAGGCTGGAGTGCAATGGCACAATCTCAGCTTACTGCAATCTCCACCTCCTGGGTCCAAGCCATTCTCCTGCCTCAGCCTCCCAAGTAGCTGAGACTACAGGTGCATGCCACCATGCCTGGCTAATTTTTTGTATTTTTAGTAGAATAACACTTTCACCGTGTTAGCCAGGATGGTCTCGATCTCCTGACCTCATCATCCACCTGCCTTGGCCTCCCAAAGTGTTGGGATTACAGGCGCTAGCCACCGCGCCCAGCCACACCTCTATGTTTTGAAAGGTGCAGTAATAGTCACCACCAAACTAGAACCCATGATACGGGATGGCTGCCACCTCAACAATGCAATCAAGCCTTAGTGCAGTGGTGCCATCAGGCTCACTGTAGTCTTGACCTCCTTGGCTTAAGCAATCATCCCACCTCAGCCTCCCAAGTAGCTGGGACTACAGGCATGCACCACCATGCCTGGCTAATTTTAAAAATTTTTTTTCTAGAAACAGGATCTTGCCACGTTGCCCAGACTGGTCTTGAGCTCCTGGGCTCAAGCAAACCTCTCTCCTTAGCCTCCCCCAAATGCTGGGATTATAGGTGTGAGCCACTGCACCTGGCCAACAGGAATAATTTTGTCTCCTCAAGAAGTATGCTTGAGGAGCGGAGGAGAGGTAATATGATTATAGTGGTGGATACATGGATTCTTATACCAGACTTCTGGAGTCCAAATCCTGGCTCCATCACTTACTAGGGATGTGACTCTGGATAGGTTTGGGTTTTTGTTTGTTTGTTTGTTTTTTGTTTATTTGTTTGTTTTGAGATGGAGTCTCGCCCTGTCGCCCAGGCTGGAGTGCAATTCCGTGATCTCGGCTCACTGCAACCTCTGACTCCCTGGTTCAAGCGATTCTCCTGCCTCAGCCTCCTGAGTAGCTGGGATTACAGGCACGCGCCACCATGCCTAGCTAATTTTTGTATTTTTAGTAGAGACAGGGTTTCACCATGTTGGCCAGGATGGGCTCGATCTCCTGACCTCATGATCTGCCCACCGCCTCCCGAAGTGCTGGGATTATAGGAGTGAGCCACTGCACCCGGCTAAGTTATTTTATCTCTCTGTGCCTCAGTTTCCTCTACTGTGCAATAGGTATAATATGAGCGCCTACCTCAAATGGTTGTTACAAGGATTGCATGCGCTTTTAGTTCTAACATGCATAAGGCACACAATCAGTGCTACGTAAGTGTTCTGTATATAAATAATTGCCGGGCATGGCATGACACCATTTGTGGGGGGAAAAAAGATACACACCAGATACGTACATGTGTATCAACTCATGGAAATGTGTCTAGAAGGATACCTGCCTCTGTGGAGGGGACTGGAATTGGGAATAACGATCAAGGGGAACTTCAGTTTTATCTTTAATATTTGAATATCTACTGTGATAATGTATCTCTTCGTGGCTTATGAAATCAAGAACAAGTAATTTTTTTTATAAAAATGTAAAAACAGGCCAGGTACAGTGGTTCACGTCTGTAATCCCAGCACTTTGGGAGTCCAAGACGGGCGGATCACAAGATCAGGAGTTCAAAAACAGCTGGACCAACATGGTGAAACCACGTCTCTACTAAAAATATAAAAATTAGCCAAGTGTGAGCCGGGCGCGGTGGCTCAAGCCTGTAATCCCAGCACTTTGGGAGGCTGAGACGGGCGGATCACGAGGTCAGGAGATTGAGACCATCCTGGCTAACACGGTGAAACCCCGTCTCTACTAAAAATACAAAAAACTAGCTGGGCGAGGTGGCGGGCGCCTGTAGTCCCAGCTACTCGGGAGGCTGAGGCAGGAGAATGGCGTAAACCCGGGAGGCGGAGCTTGCAGTGAGCTGAGATCCGGCCACTGCACTCCAGCCTGGGCGACAGAGCAAGACTCCATCTCAAAAAAAAAAAAAAAAATGAGCCAAGTGTGATGGTGCACACCTGTAATCCCAGCTACTCAAGAGGCTGAGGCAGGAAAATCGCTTGAACCTAGGAGGCGGAGGTTGCAGTGAGCTGGGATTGTGCCATTGCACTCCAGCCTGGGTGACAGAGCAAGACTCTTGTCTCAAAAAAAAAAATTAAAAAACAAAGTGACCAGGAAGTAGTGAAGAAGGGGTGAAGAGCTTTGCCACCTGGGAGTGAAGGGGAGGATCACAGAAAAGATGACATCAGAATTGGATCTTAAAGGAAGCACTGAGGTAAGGGCACAGCTGCTCATGCCTGTAATCCCAGCACTTCGAGAGTCGAGGTGTGAAGATTGCTTGAGTCCCAGGAGGTCAGGGCTGCAGTGAGCCAAGATCATGCCACTGCATTCCAGCCTGGGTAACAGAGCCAGACCCTGTCTCGAAACAAAACAAAACAACAAAAAAGGAGGTGCTGCTAAAGACATGAGCACTTGACAAGAACAATATGTATGTGGAATATGTGTTACCAGAGTTTGGGTGTTGTGGTTGGGTGGGGAGAGGAAAGGAGGACTGGGTAGATCCGGCTGAAAGGAAAGGGTTAGGGTTGGTTGTCAAGGGCTTTCCCACCACATGAAGGAGGTTGAACTTTGTGTAGACAATTTTTTAAGCCACCCTAAGTAACATGATCACATCAGAAAAATCCTGTCAGCCATGTCGAGGGTGGATGGAGGGCAGGGAGTGACTGGTTTAGGAGGCTGCTAAATTGCCCAATCAAGAATTGCAAAATAATGTCAATGTAAGGAGAGACAAAGGGGTTGATTTGAAAGATAATTAGGAGGAACAACAAACAGTACTTGCCCCTCAGCATCTACCCCACCTTTCTGTGGTAACTGTCTCCTGCTTTGGGGACATCACCTTTTTTCACTTTTAGCCCTTGTGCTTTAGGCTGGAGGCTCTACAGGTAGGACAAGTTACCTAGGCTAAGGCATTAACGCAGGCCACCTTTCCTGGAGTAGCACATGACGTTAATAAGTCTAATCAGGCCATCAAGACCTGTCCTGGGACTTTTGTTTTGTTTTGCATTGTTTTAAATACAGACAGGGTCTTGCTTTGTTGCCCAGGCTGGTCTTAAATTCCTGGCCTCATACAATTCTTCTGCCTTGGCCCCCCAAAGTGCTGGGATTATAAGCATGAGGCACTGTGCCTGGCTTTGTCCCAAGACTTTTTTTTTTTTTTTTTTTTGAGACGGAGTCTCGCTCTGTCGACCGGGCTGGAGTGCAGTGGCCAGATCTCAGCTCACTGCAAGCTCCGCCTCCCGGGTTTACACCATTCTCCTGCCTCAGCCTCCCGAGTAGCTGGGACTACAGGCACCTGCCACCTCGCCCAGCTAGTTTTTTGTATTTTTTAGTAGAGACGGGGTTTCACCGTGTTAGCCAGGATGGTCTCCATCTCCTGACCTCGTGATCCGCCCGTCTTGGCCTCCCAAAGTGCTGGGATTACAGGCTTGAGCCACCGCGCCCGGCCGTCCCAGGACTTTTATAAGTGAACTCCCTCTTCCTGGACCAAGTTGCATAATGATGGAAGCCTGTTCTGCCTGGAGTTGCCATGGACCCAGGACGGAGCTGATCCAGGGAAAGTAGTCTATAGATAGATCCTAGTAGCATCTTTTGAGCCCAGAATTGAGCCATACCTTAGCCAGCTGTGCCTGTGTATTTATCATGAGCCAATGAGCCAGTGCTGGTGAGTTTTTAAAATTTTTTTTTTTTTTTTTTTTGAGATGAAGTCTCACTCTGTCATCCAGGCTGGAGTGCAATGGCGCGATCTCTGCTCACTGCAAACTCTGCCTCCTGAGTTCCAGTGATTCTCCTGCCTCATCCTCCCAAGTGCTGGGATTATAGGCAAGTGCCACCATGCCTGGCTAATTTTCATATTTTCTGTAGAGATGGAGTTTCACCATGTTGACCAGGCTGGTCTCGAACTCCTGACCTCAGGTAATCCACCCACCTCAGCCTCCCAAAGTGCTGGGATTACAGGCATGAGCCACCGTGCCTGGCTTAAACATACTTTTTGATCTAATCCAGTTTGAGCTGGGTTTTCTATTTAAACTGACTCCATACAAAGGGTATTCACAGTACGTCCCTAATGATTAGCATTGGGAACAGGGAGCATTTTTGAAATTCACTGCTCTTGGGTTGGTGTCATGATGAGGATAGAAGGCAAAACGATGTCTGTAGCCACTGTCAAGCCCCTCTTAGGGAACTGTGAACATCATTCCTAATTCACTACATTGGCAGAATCTAGGTCTTAGAGACCTTAGAAGGGGTGGCTCCAAACAGTGCCTGTCAGACGTTGGGATCTCGCAGATTTCACAGAGCAACAGAATTCCAAAGAAAAATCTTAAATTCCAAACTAGAATTGCCAAGTTTAAATTTTGTTGGGTAAAAAGGCAAACAAACAAAACCACTGCCTTCTACCCTCTTCATAACATCGTGAAAGAGCCAACACTGTCACACACCCACAAGCAGAAAAGGTAATAGGTAGCAATAAAAGATAGCCCTTATAAAATGAATATATTTGGCTTTGTGAAAGACTCACTCATACTCACTTTTCTCATTTTGTCTCAGACATGTGCACGCTTTTCACTTGCAATACCAGTCTGCTAACTGGCCTCGTGGAGAATCCTGTGCCCCTCAGTAATCTGCCCCCAGCCCTCAGCACCCATCCTCATCCCCAGGACAGGGAGAATCTGGATAACACAGGGTTCTAGGGGGCCCCAGCAGGAAGAATGAAGAACTGAAGCCTAGCAGGAAAATTGAAGGTCCCAGTGAAAGACCTCACTGTTTGCGCAGGGAGGATCTAGCCAGAGAAGCCAGGCAGGCAGCACGTAGAACATAGACAGGCTTGGAAAAAACCTCCCCTTCCCACCACTGGCAGAGCCCAAGCAGCTCTCTCCCCAGCCCACTGCCTAAATAGGGATGCACAGAGCTTCGAATGCTGGGTCAACATGAAGGTCCTGGGAGAGACGGGACTGCGAACAGGCAGGTTTCCCCCTCCAGAACAGCCTCCTGGAGGACTCAGTGTCAACAGAGACGGGCGTGTACAGGAGCATGTACATGGCTCTGAAGGCTTCTGCGCTACAGGGAACAGTGGCTCATTCAGGTTAGCTCCAGTGGGGGAGGGGTGTTGGTGTAACTGTGATTCTTTCCCACCATACCGCTCACTGGAGCAGGCGCTTACCCTTCCACTCCATCAAGCCAGGCTGGTAGAAGGGAGTCTTTGACCAGTAAAAGACTCTGGTTGGATAAATACACACTGTAGTTGTGCAGTCAATATTAGAAAGTGTTCTCAAGTTCCAGTCTGATGGACCTGAACATCCCAGCCCTCCCCCTAAGCACGCGCGGGCACACACACACACACACACACCTGTTAGAGACTGGATGGAACCAGCGACTGAGAGCAGGGACCCTGGGGTGGAGCACAAGGATAACAAGACCCAGGGGATAACGAGGACAGTGAAAAAAGCAGGGAGGAAGGCCAGAGGAGAGAGGTTTCCCAATGCCCAAATCCGGAGACAGAATGGACTGATAGGAAACGCAATGAAAAAAGGAAAGTACTGTTTTGCACCGTGCCCTGCACGCGCAAATTCACAAAAGAACTTTTCTATTTTCTGGCAATAGCCTCAGTCTTTCCACACTTCTGATGCTAAGGGCTGAGTTAAGGGATTATATAAAGATGTACAGGGGACATCAACGGAGCCAAAGAGTTCATGAACTGGAATCCTAGTGCAGGAGGCCTCAAGTCTACAGCAAGAGTCAGTGATGGATTCAAAGAAGGGCCCTCGGCAAACCGAAATCCTCAGGTCTTTTGGTCAGGTGATCTGACCTTAACACAACACCACCTCTTTGCCCTTGTTAATTTCTTTCTGATGCTGCCAACACATGTATCTCTCCCTTACATCCCACCCAAGTTTCCCAAGTGACTCCAAGATCTGGCCAACTCTGGACAATTGTCTCAGTGTGGCTCCAAAGGTCACAATCTCTGACCAGGCTACAAATCACCTGACCTTGGGCTAAATGCCCATCAGCTGGGGCAAAGAATGTCAGGGGAGGGGACTAATGGCTGCCTTGGATGTGGGCACGTGAGTGCAGCAGTCTACCTTAGGTGTGCAGGGAAGGCACCCTGATTGACATGTCTGGTTCAGCTTGCATGAGTCCAGCTCTGTCTCCAGGGTGGCTCTCCAAGGAGCTTGGAGCACTATTGTGCCATCCCCAAGCATTGTAGATTCCCGACCGATACACATCCAGTTATAGCTCTTGAATTTCATGTCTCCAAGGTCAAGTGCGGCTGAGTGACCTGGGATCTCACAGTCCCATGCTCCTGGGGGCCCAACTCCATATCGGAGAAGCTGGAGAACGTATGCCAAGTTGTATGCACTGTGTTCTTTATTGAGACAGAAGTGGGATGGGGAGGGTAACCCATAGGCAGAGAAGTGAAAGGAGGGAGGAATGGAAGCCATCTATTTCCCAACTCTGCCTTTCCTCCCAGCTGATGATGGTGGGGGCTTGGCCACCAGCCATGGGATTAAGAAGGAAGACCCGCCCCCCTTAGACCCCTTAGATACAAGCACAGTGTTGTGTGAGAAGGTTGGGCACTATCTCATACTTGAAAGAGTAACCTCCATCCGAGGTGGTGCGGACACGTAGAGGCCTCATGGTCCCTGGGAGAGCAGCACAGCAGGGCTGGGCCCCTGGCAGCAAGGAAGGGGGCTGGGCTGGGGTAGGGGGAGCCCCAGGGACCGGAAGGGGCAGGTTTGGTGGGATGTGCAGCCCACAACCACCATGGCAGTAGTGGAAGATAAAACTGGGAGGGTACACGATCCACCGTTCCCAGCCCAGCTCCTGGAAGGAGATGTTCAGTGCTACTCTGTGGCAGTTGGCGTGGGCAGCTGGTTCCTCCGGAGGCCTCTGCAGCAGGCGCAGAGCAGAAGGAGACCAAGGCCAAGACATCGGGGGAGTTGAGCGTCGGGCTCTCTCCCCTCCACTGGGTGGTCTGGTCCGAGTGTGGGCCACCAGGAAGGGCGTGGCCTCAGGCTGGGCTGAGCAGGTACAGACGGGACAGCGCAGCAGCAGCACCAGGACGGGGTGGGTCAGCAGAGAGAAAGCGGAGGTGGCCAGGTGCAGCACGGCCCAGCGAGGGGGGGCATGGCCCAAAGACATGGGCACAGCCACGGGTCCTGCCGGTGACAGTGCCAGCAGGCCTAGCAGGGGCTCAGAGCTATTGGAGGCTGCTGTGCCCTGCCTGTCCAGCCCAGTGTGGAACCACAGCTGGGCTGAAGTCACTTGGCGGCTGCGTGTGTGCTGGGATGGCCGGAACATGTATGTAAAGAGGCCCTCCTCAGCCTCCTGGGCCAGCCCTCCGGCAGTTGGCTTGTCCTCACAGCTGGCACCTGCAGGAGACAGAAGAAAAGGGAGAGGGCAGCCCTGACTGGCAGGGCCTGGCACCCCTCCTCTTCTGCAGAAGGGATGTGGCCGCCAGTCATGAGCCAATGATAGGCTGCACTCTGCTCTATGCCCTCCAGGATGTGGGGACTCTCCTGAGTTTTGGGAGAGCTTCTGTAGGCTCCCCATATTTAAATTTCATCATGAAAGGACTTTAAAAAATAGAAGACATTGCCAACTTCTCTCTGAGTGGTTTTACCAATTAACATGCCCATCAGCAGTGTGTAAGAGGCCCTGTCTCTCTCCACTTCACCAGCACTAAGAATTGGCATTAGACTTCAATGCTTACTCACCAGACAGTGTTAAACAGTATCCTGAGTGGTGTCTACATGGATGGTTGTTATGTTACTTTTTTTTTTTTTTTTGAGACAGAGTCTTACTCTGTCACCCAGGCTGGAGTGCAGTGGCATGATCACTGCTCACTGTAGCCTCTACTTCCTTGGCTCAAGCAATCCTCCCACCTCAGCCTCCTAAGAGACCACAGGCGTGTGCCACCACACCCAGCTAACTTTCGTGTTTTTTTTAGAGACAGGGTCTCACTATGTTGCCCAGGCTGATCTCAAACTCCTGAGCTCAAGCAATCTACCTGCCTTCGCCTTCCAAAGTGCTGGGATTATAGGCGTGAGCTATCACACCCAGCCATATTACTTTTTTTTTTTTTCTTTTGAGATGGAGTCTAGCTCTGTCGCCCAGGCTGGAGTGCAGTGGCGCCATCTCGGCTCACTGCAACCTCCGCCTCCCGCTCTGCCTCCCAGGTTCAAGCAATTCTCCTGCCTCAGCCTCCCAAGTAGCTGGTGCCACTATGCCTGGCTAATTTTTTGTATTTTTAGTGGAGATGGGGTTTCACCATGTTAGCCAGGATAGTCTCGATCTCCTGACCTTGTGATCCTCCCACCTTGGCCTCCCAAAGTGCTGGGATTACAGGTGTGAGCCACCGCGCCTGGCCCATATTACTCTTTATTTCTTTGGCATGTCAGGAATATTGTATAATAAATTCTTTAAAATAATTCCATTTTTAAAAGACAGGTTTACATCAAAAAAAAAAAAAAAAAGAAGGAGGAGGAGGAGGAGGAGGGAAAGGCGAGTGGGAAGGAAGAAAATGGAGAACAAGGAGGAGGGGGAAGAGGAGGAGGGCTGTAACTCAGAACAGAGAGGAGTCCTTTCAAGAATGTGTAGTTGGCATCCTCACACTGACACACTCATAGACTATACTAATCATCCTGGAGCAGCACCCATTGATGGACTGGCAAGTGGAACTATACTGCTACATGGCTTCTTTCATTATCTAGTCACAATTGGTCCATTTTGCAGGTAAGGAAATTGAGGCTTAGAGAGGTGAAATGACGTTCAATGACTAAGTGGCCAGGCTGGAATTTTGCCTGATCCCAAAGCCATCCTTCTCCCCACTGTGCTGCTAACGGACTGAAGTGAGGGAGGCAGGGGTCCTCTCTAAGAGAAAGGTGGACCAGATGACAAGAAAGCCCACCCAGAGGAGAGCTTATCCATTCAGTCAGTGGAACAAGGGGACACACATATGTCAAGACAGGAACTCAAGAGAAGATAGACTAGTTTTCCAGAAAAGTTTCCCAACTAATCTTTTGCCTGTATCTCTGAGAGCTTCTCAGTCTCAGCTACCTGGGAGTAAAGAAACAGGGTCTGGAGCAGCGAGCAGAGGCAGAGATAGGAGGAAAGGTGGCAGGAAGGGGCCCAAGCCCAGACATCTCCATCTCTAGAGACCCCTGGTCTCCCAGCGCATACCTCCCAAATGCCTCCCACCTGCCATGCACTCTAGGTACAGCCTCTCACTTAATCCTGAGAGGTTGGCGTTATCGCGCATTTTACAGATTGGGAGATAGAGGCATAAGAAGGTTTAATAACTGGCCTATTGTTGCAAAGCCACTGAGTGGTAGGGCTAGGATTCAAACCCAGGTCCACCTGGCCCGCAAACCCATGCTGTGCCTTGCTGCTTCTCAAAGTCACCCTGCCAGTTCCCCCACCTTCGTTACCTGTGGCTGGGAAAAGGATGGCCTGGGAGACATCCTCCTCCTCCT
The DNA here is from genome assembly GCF_007565055.1 of Rhinopithecus roxellana. Lineage (NCBI taxonomy): Eukaryota > Metazoa > Chordata > Mammalia > Primates > Cercopithecidae > Rhinopithecus > Rhinopithecus roxellana. Next base: position 30,026,654 of record NC_044562.1, read on the forward strand.
CCTCGGGCTCAGAGCCCCTGCGTGTGAAGCCCCCCAGGGCATGTCTTCGGGGCAGTCGCCTGACTCCAGGGTCCCCACCTTCCCTGGTCACCACAGGGGACCCCAAGGCATCCAGGAACAGGGCCCTCACCTTGGCCAGAACAAGCTCCCGGGCCAGCTCCGGCCCTTGGCAGCTGTGATCACCCTGTGGGGCCAGCAGCAAGAAGAGCAGTAGGGGCAGCACCATAGCTCACCTGGCCCTGCTAGCGGGGAACCCACACCCTCCCCCGTGCCCTTTCTGCCAGGGTCTGCCCAGGGCCGCTCCACTCTCCCCTTCCCATCCCACACCCACCCTCTTCTACCCTTCTCACCCAGTCTTCTCCAGTCCTTTCCACGCCCCACAGTCCGAGTTGCCCCTGCCCGTGGCATTGAGACCTCCTATCTCTGACGCAGATGTCTGTGGCCATGAGCCTTATCTCCCACTCCCGCCAGGGACGTGGGGGAGGGGCTGGGGAGGATTTCGCCCCAAGCGACCTCACACAAGCAAACATACAACCCCTCCTCCTACACACACACACACACACACACACTCTCTCTCTCTCTCTCTCTCTCTCACACACACACACACACACACATCCAGAGGTTTACATCAGGTGGGACAGGAGGAGCCTGGGAGCTGCAGCCGGCCAGTCCCGGAAAGTGTCATTTGTCAGGGAGACACAGTGCACCACCCCTCAGACCTTCTGCGGCCCCTTTGAATAAGCAGCTGCTGGGCCGGCCAGCCCTTGGGGGAAGGGCTGGAGCCGGGGCTAGAACCGGGGCTAGGGCCGGGGGCAGGTGGTCCTGCCTGCTCTATACTTAGCCCAGTGGAGCCAGTCTGGGCTCTTGTCCTCCAGCTGTGTCATCAGAGAATATTTTTGGGATTGGCAGCTGCAGGCGCCTCTGCCACTCAGGCCCAAGCCTGGCGGGTGGCTAGGGACCTGGCGGCTGGAGGTGGGAGGGAGGCGGGGGAAGAGGCCCAAGCTGTGGGAGGGGGCTGGGAAGAGAGGCTCCCAAGAGCAGGAAGCCAGGCAGCGGGCAGGAGAGGCTGCGGGGCCCCTCGCTGGAGAGGCAAACAGGAAGGACTGCCCCCTGAGCGCCAGGCTTCGGCCTGGTAATCGCCGCCGCCGCCGCAGAACTGCAGCTTGGGGCCGAGGGTAAGGAGGCGAGCCGGGAGCGGGAGGCCCGGGAGACCTTCGCGGGTCCCCGCGCCTGGTCCCCAGCCGCGCCCCGGCCCCGCCGCCCCCGGCCTCGGCTCGCCCTCCGCCCACCCTCCCCGTTGGCCGCTGCAGGCGGTCTGAGACAGCCGCGATGAAGGCGAGCTCAGGGGACCAGGGGAGCCCCCCGTGCTTCCTGCGCTTCCCGCGGCCCGTGCGGGTGGTAAGTGGCGCCGAGGCGGAACTCAAGTGCGTGGTGCTGGGGGAGCCGCCACCGGTAGTGGTGTGGGAGAAGGGCGGGCAGCAGCTGGCGGCCTCGGAACGCCTGAGTTTCCTGGCGGACGGCGCGGAGCACGGCCTGCTGCTGAGCACCGCACTGCCTACTGACGCCGGGGTCTACGTGTGCCGCGCCCGCAACGCGGCCGGCGAGGCCTACGCGGCGGCCGCCGTCACCGTGCTGGAGCCACCGGCCTCCGAGCCCGAGCCGCAGCCCGCCGAGCGCCCGCTGCCATCGCCGGGGTCCGGGGAGGGCGCCCCGGTCTTCCTCACGGGGCCCCGATCCCAGTGGGTGCTACGGGGGGCGGAGGTGGTGCTGACGTGCCGGGCGGGGGGCCTCCCTGAGCCCACGCTGTACTGGGAGAAGGACGGGATGGCCCTGGACGAAGTGTGGGACAGCAGCCACTTCGCGCTCGAGCCCGGCCGCGCCGAGGAGGGCCCCGGCGCGAGCCTGGCGCTGCGCATCCTGGCGGCTCGGCTGCCGGACTCCGGCGTCTACGTGTGCCACGCCCGCAACGCACACGGCCACGCACAGGCGGGGGCGCTGCTCCAGGTGCACCAGCCCCCCGAGAGCCCGCCCTCGGACCCCGACGAGGCCCCAGCGCCCGTGGTGGAGCCGCTCAAGTGCGCGCCTAAGACTTTCTGGGTGAATGAGGGCAAGCACGCCAAGTTCCGCTGCTACGTGATGGGCAAGCCCGAGCCCGAGATCGAATGGCACTGGGAGGGCCGCCCGCTGCTCCCGGACCGCCGCCGCCTCATGTACCGCGACCGCGACGGCGGCTTCGTGCTCAAGGTGCTCTACTGCCAGGCCAAGGACCGTGGGCTCTACGTCTGCGCCGCGCGCAACTCGGCGGGCCAGACGCTCAGCGCGGTGCAGCTGCACGTGAAAGGTACGGCGGCGCCCGGGGCCTGGGGAATGGCCTCTCGTGTCCTTCGAGGCCCTCCGAACACCAGCCCTCCTCGGTGCCCAGCGCTGCCCCGAAGACTGGAGGAGAGGAGGTCCGCGGCAATATTAAAATACCAAACCCGCCCGCCTCCCGCTCTCCAGGGATTCGCATTTAGTAGGTCTCCTGGGTATTCAGGAACTTCTTAGCAAACTCCCCAAAAGATTCCGAAGCAGGTGGTGGAACACCACTAAGGAGTGATTGATGTACAAACCCGGAGGGCCGTAGAACTCTTCTCCCCTAGTGGTTTTCAACGTCTTTGTTATTTTACTTCTCCTTCCCCAACTGAATTCACAACCAGAGTCCCCATATATGAGACAGATAAAGGAGTATTTTGTGGGCCTAAATTGCTAAGTCTGCATGTGTAACAGGTACTTCTAAAGCATCAGTGAGAATAAGGAGGCTATTTTATTGAATACAGGCATTTGAAGTGAAGACTGCATTCATGAGTCCAGGCTCTGAACCCTGTGGGGACAGCCTGGCTGCATCTGTCACCTTGAGAAACAAGTGATTCAGTAGAAAGCTAGACGAGGGAGGACAAATGTCCTGCGTGTTTTTACTGTTCTTTGATTAAACTGCTCCCCACGTTTGCAAGAAGAGGAAGGTGAAAGAGAGAAGGTTTATATTTAAATGTTGGATCACCAACAATATCCAATAAACGCTTACATTCTCATAAACAGAAAATTCAAAGGGAAAAAAAAAAAGCACATCCCAAACTCACCATTAGGTAACGCTCCCCATAATAGGATTTCATCACAACGCAAAGGATTTTACCTTCACTAGTTATTGTCCAGATTTTTCTCTTGGAGGAAAAAAAAGTTGGTAAATTCTCCTGAGTCCTGCCTGGCATGCAGTCAAGCATATGGCCCCTGGGCTGCGGTGGTGGCCTCACTGGTACAGTTCAGTGCGCACAGATTTGTCAGGCTGGTGCTGATCTGGACCTCCATCAGGAAAGAAAAGCCCCGAGGGGAGGCTGGAGGAGCTTCCCAGAGTTGCATACACACACACTGAAACTTGCTTCTGCAGCAGCCCCAGTTAATTCTCTAGTTTCCAACATCCTGTTTTCTTTCTTTCTTTTTTTTTTTTTTTTTTTTGAAATACACTTTTGAAAGGGGTTAAAATAGCCAGGCGAGGTGGCTCACTCCTGTAATCCCAGCACTTTGGGAGGCTGAGGCAGGAGGATCACCTGAGGTCAGGAGTTCAAGAACAGCCTGGCCAACATGGCGAAACCCTTTTTCTACTAAAAATACAAAATAATTAGCCGGGCGTGGTGGCACGTGCCTGTAATCCCAGCTGCTTGAGAGGCTGAGGCACCAGAACTGCTTGAACCTGGGAGGTAGAGGTTGCAGTGAGCCAAGATTGCGCCACTACACTCCAGCCAGGGCAACAGAGCGAGACTCCATCTCAAAAAAAAAGAAAAGAAAAAAAGAAAAGGGTTAAAATACTTTAAATTCTACTCAGACCCTTGTGGAATATGTGAAATGCCTGGGGCGGGGGGCCCAGGGAACAGTTTGGAAATCACCAATCTAGGGCCTAGAGGACCCCAGAGAACAGTTTGGAAATCATCAATCTGATCCAACCCCTTTTCTCCCTTTCCCCATTTTACAAGTAAGGAGACTGAGGCCCAGAAGCATTGAAATGGACTTGCTCGAGGTGATGTGGCTAGTGTCAGGGCTGGATGAGAACTTAGGTCATCTTAGAAACCACCACTTCCCTTCTGGTAGTTTTCTGTGATTCCACAGTGCCCGCTGGCTCTGCATGAAGAGCACACAGCATGAGCTAATGCGCTTTGAGGCGTCCTACTCCTAGTCTGGCCCTTCTCCAGAGCCCTCTCTTGTCTCTCCCCTCTCCACAGAGCCCCGCCTCCGATTCACACGGCCCCTGCAGGATGTGGAGGGCTGTGAGCACGGGATTGCTGTGCTGGAGTGTAAAGTACCCAACTCCCGCATCCCCACGGCCTGGTTCCGTGAGGACCAGCGGCTGCTGCCCTGCCGCAAGTATGAGCAGATCGAAGAGGGCACTGTCCGGCGCCTCATCATCCACAGGCTGAAGGCAGACGATGATGGTGTCTACCTGTGCGAGATGCGGGGCCGGGTGCGCACCGTGGCCAACGTCACAGTCAAAGGTCAGCTGGCCTATGGGGAAGAGGCTGAGGTGGAGGCAGGCAGGTGCTCAGATTCCAGGCTGATGGATTCCCATCCGCATCTCAGGGCCCATCCTGAAGCGCCTGCCCCGGAAGCTCGACGTCCTGGAAGGAGAGAACGCGGTGCTGCTGGTAGAAACTCTAGAGGCCGGAGTTGAGGGACGCTGGAGCCGTGATGGGGAGGAGCTGCCGGTCATCTGCCAGAGCAGCTCAGGCCACATGCATGCCCTGGTCCTTCCAGGGATCACCCGAGAAGATGCTGGCGAGGTTACCTTTAGCCTGGGCAACTCCCGTACCACTACGCTGCTCAGAGTCAAATGTGAGGGCAGGAAGGCCTCTGGACAGGCAGGGCAGGGCAAAAGGTTGGCCAGATGCCACAGTTGGGTTGGTGAAGTAGATTTAAGGTGGAAGGGCTGTGGAGGCCCGAGCAAGGCCGAAACACATCCCTGCCTTGGTCTCAGGTGTCAAGCACAGTCCCCCAGGACCCCCGGTATCAGCAGAGATGTTCAAGGGCCACAGGAACACAGTCCTGCTGACCTGGAAGCCTCCCGATCCAGCTCCCGAGACCCCATTCATCTACCGGCTGGAGCGGCAGGAGGTGGGCTCTGAAGACTGGATTCAGTGCTTCAGCATCGAGAAAGCCGGGGCCGTGGAGGTGCCGGGCGACTGTGTGCCCTCCGAGGGTGACTACCGCTTCCGCATCTGCACAGTCAGCGGACATGGCCGTAGTCCTCACGTGGTGTTCCATGGTTCTGCTCACCTTGGTGAGTTGGTCCTGCCAGACCCGCCCATCACTTCTCCTCCCTTCCCCAGCCCTCAGTGCTGGTCCTCTCACAGGCCTGCCATCTGCCAGCCTCTGCCCTCTGCCACCCCTTCTAGTTCTGACAGCTGCACTCTGTCCCTGTCTCAGTGCCCACAGCTCGCCTGGTGGCAGGTCTGGAGGATGTGCAGGTATACGACGGGGAAGATGCCGTCTTCTCCCTCGATCTCTCCACCATCATCCAGGGTACCTGGTTCCTTAATGGGGAAGAGCTCAAGAGTAATGAGCCAGAGGGCCAAGTGGAACCTGGGGCCCTGCGGTACCGTATGGAGCAGAAGGGCCTGCAGCACAGACTCATCCTGCATGCCGTCAAGCACCAGGACAGTGGTGCCCTGGTTGGCTTCAGCTGCCCTGGTGTGCAGGACTCAGCTGCCCTCACAATCCAAGGTTGGTGCCAGTGGGGACCTAAGTGGGCAGAGAGGGTCAAGACACAGAAGTCCTGTTGGCAAAACGAGGCAAGTGTTGGTCCCATTTCTTGTATCGGGGCCAGGAGAGCAAGGAGCATCCATGATGGGCTCAAGTTGAGGGCTCAGAGGTCTGGAAGGCCAATTTCAACTTACATGCAACATCCAGGGCATTGTTATCTTGATATATGTCAGCATTATATCCCAATTCTCTGGAGTGCTTTGTGGTTTACAGAATTCTGTCACATTGGTCATCTCATTTGAAAGACACAGACTCTGGCTGCTAGTCCCTGACCGCCTCCTGCTAAGTTGTCTAATTGCTGACACTGTCACTGCAACTTTCTACCTGCCAGGCACAGTCCTAATCACCTTACATATATTAACACAGTCTTCTCAATGGTCCTGCAAGATAGGGTTTTCTGTTTTGTTTTGTTTCGTGTTTGTTTGTTTGTTCTGAGATGGAGTCTCATTCTGTCGCCCAGGCTGGAGTGCAATGGCGCAATCTCAGCTCACTGCACCTTCCACCTTGTGGATTCAAGCGATTCTCCTGCCTCAGCCTCCTGAGTAGCTGGGACTACAGACGTAGACCACCATGCCTGGCTTATTTTTGTATTTTAGTAGAGACAGGGTTTCACCATGCTGGCCAGGCTTGTCTCAAACTTAAGATAGGTTCTTTTGACATTCCCATTTTACAGCTGGGGAAACAAGCACAGAGAGGTTAAGTGACTTGCTCAAATTATGGAGCTAATGAGCACAGGTGCTGAATTATGAACCCAAGCAGTCTGGCTCCTGATCACACTGTGCCACCTGTTGAAAGGGGGAAGGAGGGGAACAAAGCATCCCTGAGAAGGACAGCTGGAGGTGGGGCGCTGAAAGTTCAGAGATCACGCTAGCATGTGCCATGTCACCATTGCTGGAGTTTGTAAGACCAATCAAGGAATCTGTTGGCACCCATGTGCCGGGTCTTGGGGTGATTCGCTGTCAGCATCGCAGGCGGAGGGCCAGGTGAGACCTGACCAGCAACCAGAGCAGCATTTCCAAAATGGGCACCCTGCTCACTGACATCAGAACCACCTGGAGGGCTGGTTTATAATGCAGATTTCCTGGCCCCTGCATGCTTGGGAGTCCAAGAATTCTGCATTTTTAGCAGGCTCCCTAGGAATTCTTACCCACAGCCAAAGCACTGCTCTTAAAGGTTGGTGTGTAAGCCTAAGCCTATTTTTAAAAACCCCAACAACAGCAGTGGTTCCCTCTGATACATCCAACACTGAGCCCATGCACCGTAGGGAGGGGTGCTTATCTGTGCTTCTCCCCACACAGAGAGCCCGGTGCATATCCTGAGCCCCCAGGACAAGGTGTCATTGACCTTCACAACCTCAGACCGGGTGGTGCTGACCTGTGAGCTCTCAAGGGTAGACTTCCCGGCGACCTGGTACAAGGATGGGCAGAAAGTGGAGGAGAGCGAGTTGCTGATGGTGAAGATGGATGGGCGCAAACACCGTCTGATCCTGCCTGAGGCCAAAGTCCAGGACAGTGGCGAGTTTGAGTGCAGGACAGAAGGGGTCTCGGCCTTCTTCGGTGTCACTGTCCAAGGTCAGGAACCACGCCAGCCTGGGCTCCTGCAGCCAATTGTGGGGCTGCATAAGCCATGCCCTCTGGTCTGCTGCCCACTTGGGGGAGTCCTTTACAGGGAAAGCCCAGTGGCCCAGGGGACATGTTTCAGATAACTCTGCATTTGCTGCTTTTTTTTTTTTTTTTTTTGAGACAGGGTCTCACTCTGTTGCCCTGGCTGGAGGGCAGTGGTGCGATCTCAGCTCATTGCAGCCTCCGCCTACTGAGTTAAAGCGATTCTCCCACCTCAGCCTCCCAAGTAACTGGGACTACAGGTGCGTGCCACCACACCCAGCTAATTTTTTTATTATTCGGTAGAGACAGGGTTTCACTATGTTGGTTAGGCCGGTCTCGAACCCCTGACCTCAAATGATCTGCTTGCCTCAGCCTCCCAAAATGCTGGGATTATAGGTGTGCGCCACCATGCCTGGCTCTCTTCTTTCTTTCTTTCTTTCTTTTTGCGTTGGTTCTGTATTGCTTCGGAGGGTTTGAGGGAGGAGGGAGGAAGTAAGGAAGGACGTTCTTCCGTCCTTCCTAATTACTTCCTTCCTTCCTTCCTGTCCTTCCTTCCTTCCTTCCTTCCTTCCTTTCTTCCTTCTCCTTCCTCCCTCCCTCCCTGCCTCCCTCCCTCCCTCTCTCTCTCTCTCTCTCTCTCTCTCTCTCTATCTATCTATCTCTCTTTCTTTCTTTCTTTCAGATGAGGGTCTCACTGTTGCCCAGGCTGGCCTTGAACTCCTGTGCTCAAACGATCCTCCTTCCTCAGCCTCCTGAGCAGCTGGGGTTATAAGCGTGCACCATGCACAGCATGCCTTTGCCTCCTAAACCCCTGATACACTAACACTGTCTCGCTGTCCACATAGCCTCTGCTGGGTTGGGTGGCGGAACAAAATGCACTTAAGGGGAGGAGAGATGGGAGCGAACACTTTTTGGCGCTTACTCTGAGCCAAGCGTTATGCTAAGTATTTTCAGTATACACTGTTTCATTTAATCCTCACAACTAGATGAGGATATATCTCCTCATCAACTGCAATATATCTCCAGTTCACAGGCAAAGAAACAGAGGTTGTAAGAGATTTTGTGACCTCTGTCACACCATAGCTTGGAGACACACACAGGATTGTTCTATTCCTGCTGCCTCAGATAGAGTCAAACAGAAGTATTGAGTGCAGTCGCCCCATGGTTCTCACAAGGCAGTCCATAGGCTGGCTGCTTTAGGAAGCTCCTGGAAGCTGTTTATAAATCCCTGGACTGTCCAGAGCCCCAATATCCAGGGTGGAGCCTGAAGATCCTCTCTTAACAAGTGCAGACTCTCTGAGAGAGCAGCTTGGGAAGCACAGATCCCACTCATCTCACTGAGTGGAAGTCCTGTTTTCCACACTATTGCCAGGGGCCACACTGGGGCCCTGCCCGAATGCACCCAGTGACAGGGCACCCACTACCTGGAGAGTGGCTGTCTCACTGTTGCCACTTGTTGGATCATCCTTGACCTCCTGCCTGCCCTGGGGTCTTGTAATAGAGGCAGTAAGCATGGCCCTGATGTGACTTGTGACAGTGACCTCCCTTCAGCCTAGACAAATGGTGGCTGCCACTCTGTGAACTCTCTGTGCCTCCTTCTCTCCATGTACTCACTCCAGCACCTTTGATCCTTTGGGGACCCACAGAGCACTCTGGTGCCACATGATCTCCTGCCATGCCTTACCTGCCATGCCCTCAGCATTCCTTGTCATTGTCCCTGAGTCCCTACACAGCAGGGCCTTAGCCCTCCCCCAGCGTCCTCCTGTGCAGAAACAGTGTCTCCTGGCCACACAGCTAGTTTGGACTCATTGTGCGGGGGTGTCTGTGCGATGCCATCTCTGCTCCCCACCCAGATCCCCCCGTGCACATCGTGGAACCCCGAGAGCATGTGTTCGTTCATGCCATAACCTCCGAGTGTGTCATGCTGGCCTGTGAGGTGGACCGAGAGGACGCCCCTGTGTGTTGGTACAAGGACGGGCAGGAGGTGGAGGAGAGTGACTTCGTGGTGCTGGAGAATGAAGGGCCCCATCGCCGCCTGGTGCTGCCCGCCACCCAGCCCTCAGATGGGGGCGAGTTTCAGTGTGTTGCTGGAGATGAGCGTGCCTACTTCACCGTCACCATCACAGGTGGGGGGCCAGGTGGGCCTCAGAGGCACAGGGGAAGGTGCCCCTGCTCCTGCTGGGGCAGCTGCCACACCTTCACTCCTGGGCCACTGTTCCCCGCCCCTGCTGCCCTCCTGCTGGCAGATCAGACCTCCTCCCTTTCTCCTCAAGCTATGGTCTAGTCACACTCAGGAAACGTGTTGTCATAAGCACATCAGTCTTGGCTAAGGAAGCCCTGCTTTCTCTGTTCTTCTAAAAACCTGTACCAAGGGAAATCTTTGGGGACAGTGAGTTTATTGCAGGGTAGGGCAGAGTCTAGGGCAGGTGGTCTCAGGCACTAGAGGGGCCAAAAATTCTTGGAGGAGGAGACCCCCAGCTCCATCTGGGGACCCAACCCTCCTCTCCTCAGTTCCACCCTTCATACCATCTCTGTCCCAACCCAGAGAATGTGGAGTGCTTCTACAGCCGAGGCTGACCCCGTGGTCCCCGCTGTGCAGCTCCTGTGCAGCATAAAGTCTGCGTGCTTTTGTGACAGCTGTATTCATTTGTCTCTAGCTGTGAGTAACTGTTAGCTGCTGTGAGATGCAGTCTCTGGGAGGTCCCTCTTCAACACATGGCCTACTTTCCAGGGTTAGGGGACACAACTGGATCAGGGAGGGCGACAGGGCACACCTGGCCCACCCCTCATGCCCGGCAGTGGCTGTCCCTGTCCTCCAGACGTGTCCTCATGGATCGTGTATCCCAGCGGCAAGGTGTATGTGGCAGCGGTGCGCCTGGAGCGTGTGGTGCTGACCTGTGAGCTATGCCGGCCCTGGGCGGAGGTGCGCTGGACCAAGGATGGAGAGGAGGTGGTGGAGAGCCCCGCGCTGCTCCTGCAGAAGGAAGACACTGTCCGCCGCCTGGTGCTGCCTGCTGTCCAGCTCGAGGACTCCGGCGAGTACTTGTGTGAAATCGACGATGAGTCAGCCTCCTTCACTCTCACCGTCACAGGTGTGGGCCCAGCCCAGCTCCCTGGGGTCACAGAGACAGCCCTGAGCCCTGGAGGAGCTGGCCACATGGCCCCAGCTAGCACCCTGGGGAGGAGGGAGGTGTGGGCTGCAGGTGCATGTGCCAAGGTTCTTGCTGAGATGAGCCCAGGGTCCCTATTCAAGGAAATGAGCCCCTCTCCCTTGCCCAAGGCCAGGCCTAGCTCTGTTCCACAGCTCATTTACTGAGCACTTTCCCTGGATCAGGCACTGGGAGTAGCAGGTGAGTAATGCAAACACGGTCCCTATTCTGAGAGAGCTGCCAGGCTAGGTGAGGAGACAGCTGTTTACCAGGGGTCGCAAACGGGCAGTCCTGGGGCCCTGTGCATTCCACACATGTGCTTTGTTTGGTCTGCAGAGTCTTACCAAAGTCAGGACAGTTCAAATAACAATCCGGAGTTATGCGTCCTCTTGAAAAAGCCGAAGACCCGGCGGCTCTGGTCCCGCTTCCCCCCATGGCGACGAACAGCTGGCACTGAGTAGCAGCTGCCCCCATAGTTTGGGGCCCACATTCCTCTGTCCCACCTCCCTGCCATTGCTTTTTGCCTTTCCCCAGACTGCTTCAGCCACTAACCTAACCTGGCCCCTGTGGGCATTTGAGTTTGCGACCCCTGTGTTAAACCAATAAACATGCAAATAAATGTACAGTGACACCTGGTGATAAGTACTGTGAGGGCCAAGGGCAGAGGGCTCAAGAGTGCAGAGCAGAAGGGTCAGGGAGGGCCTCGGAGAAAGTTGCCCTTCCACACACAGGAGCCAACAGCGCGCAGACACAGCTGCTTCCCTCCAGGAGTGCACAGCCTGGCAGGAAAGCCAGACGCCTTCCAGGATCTTACAGCATGGGTTGTCGAGGGTCCCTGGGCTGGGAGCCACCACCCTGGCCTGGCGACAGCAAGTGCTTTCAAAGCTGATACTGGAGCTAAGTGGGGTGGGGTGTGGGCAGGAGGTTGGGGGAGAATATTCAAAGCAGGAGAAGCACAGGACAACTGTGGAAGTGACGGAGGTTCAGTGCTGGAGACTTCGGGGTGACAGCTCACAGCATCCAGCCCAGTGTGTGTGTCTGGGGTTGGGGGTCCATAGGGCTAGGCAGCTCTGGGTGGCACAGACCCCAGTGGCTGCATTGGAGCCCCCATCCTACTGTGGCTATAGTCCTGTCCTCCCTTAGCCCTGCCCTGAAAGTCATGCTCCATGCTGAGCTGTTTAGGGCCCCCCACTCCCTGCACCCCAGCTCGTGCACCCTGCACACACAAGCCCACAATGCCTAAGAGGCCTTCTGCACACATTCTGCCCTGTAGTAATCACCTTCACCCTCTCCCACTTAGCCATGGCCAGACATAATGGCCACAGACACACAAACTCCAGCCCACGCTCAGGCTCCCCACAAAACACCAGGCTCCCCACAAAACATCAGTCTCTTCACAGGGAAGTTCACACAAACACCACCTCTGCTCTAGGCCAGAGCAAATCAAGTCTGACACCAAGCTGAGGTCCTGGGGCTGGGTGGCCACCCTGGTCCCCTCACTGATCCCTGTCCTCACTCCACTGCCCTCATCACCTTCCCCGCCCCTCAGGCAGCTGCATTCTGGTCTCTCCTGGCCTTGCTTGGCCCCAGAGGACCAGCGTACATCCCCCAGACCCTTAGAGCAAGAAAGCCCATGGGGGAGGCAGGTTGTGTGGCTCAATGCAGGAATCTCCATGGAGGCGGGGGTGCTGAGTGGGGAGCTTGTGGTTACCCCGGCCCATGAGTGTCCCTATAAAACACCCCCCAACCCTGGCCCCCCACCGACTGGGAAGCTAGCAGTTCCTCAGCCCAGCCACCAGGGGGCTAGAGGCTAATGGAGCACTAGTCTCCCTGAAACTTGAAGATTCTGGGGGAACCTGGGGGCAGCGGGGGTGTGGGCAGCCCTGGGCTCCATGCACTGGTCACCTCTAATATTGACATGGTTCCCTTTCTGCAGAGGAGTGACCAGAACTTGGAGATGAGCTCTCAGAATCAGCGTTTAGCACCCCTGGGGAACTCTCAGACAGACGTTGAATGCAAAAAGCATTATTGAGTTCCTGCAAGCCTTGGCTTGGAATTCCTGCCACTACCTGTGGGGTCTGAGCCTCCCTTTAACAGAGGGTATTTCTTCCTCCTGCCCCAGAGTGGGTGTAGCCAGTGTGACCTTAAGGAAGTTGTATAATCACTCTGTGCCCAGTCCCTTATATGGAAAATGGGGATAAAACACTACCTTCCTCTTAGGATTGCCGTGACAGTTAAATGTTTCAAGTGCTTGGGACTGTTCCTGGACCTTAGGAAGCATCATATCAATGTTTGCTATTGCAGATCCACCATCTCTTATCCATAGTTCCAAAATTCCAAAACTCTCAAAATTGAAAGGCTTTTTGTAAGTTTTGTATTACAAGTCATTTCAGTAAAACCTGAGCTTGATTGCTCTGAAGTTATTTCTGTGCTTTAATTATCCTGCCGAGGGTGAATATCGCTATAGCTATTAGGTATAAGATATGAGTGTCTTATAGATGTATTCTTGTATCTGTAAGATTCTGTATCTTTCAATATATCCTGCTTAGGGTGAATGTAATATGTGTCACACCATAGACACGTTAACGTGACTGATGAAGGGGGGGGGCCCCATGGGGGCTGAGGAAGGTATGTGATAGATGAGAAATGCATCATTTCTGGAATCCAAAGCATTCTGGATTCTGTAACACCTCTGGCCCCAGGGATTTCAGAGAACAAACTGTGGACCCATTATTGCTTCTTATTATTATTATTTTACTTATTATTCTCATTATCATGTGGGTGATGGGGACTTCATGCTGCCAAATGGCTCCAGAGAGGCTGACGGTGAGCTTGTGACAGGCTGTGGTTGTCCCCACCCTGCAGAACCTCCAGTACGGATCATATATCCCCGTGATGAGGTGACCTTGATCGCCGTGACCTTGGAGTGTGTGGTGCTGATGTGTGAGCTGTCTCGGGAGGATGCCCCTGTGCGCTGGTACAAGGATGGGCTGGAAGTGGAGGAGAGCGAGGCCCTGGTGCTGGAGAGGGATGGGCCACGCTGCCGCCTGGTGCTACCTGCTGCCCAGCCTGAGGACGGGGGGGAGTTTGTATGCGACGCTGGAGATGACTCGGCCTTCTTCACTGTCACTGTCACAGGTGGGCCGTCTCTGCAGCACACAGAGGAGGTAGAGAGGTAGGGGGCTAAGGGACAGACACCCACCTAGCCCCACTTCCCCCACCCCATCCCCAGCCTTCCCCTTATCCACCTTCCTCGTGTTCGGCCATCAGAATCCTGCTTAGCCACATCAGGTCAGCACCAGAGGCCTGGTGGGAGGGTGCCCAGCAATTAGAACCATTTGTTCATTCATCCATTCATTTAATACTCATTGAGCAACTACTATGTGCTTGGCACTGTTCTAGATGCTGGGGATACAGTAGTGAACCAATAAGACTAAACCTCCTGTCTTCACAGAGCTTACACTCTAGTGAGGGTGAACAGACAAAAAATAAGGCATGGTTTGTCAGGTGGTAACGAGTGCATCAGAGGCAAGGCAGGGAAAGGGGATAGGAAGTGGGGGTTGGTATGGAGTGAGCTGTGTAGATCTGGGTGTGAGTCTAGATCCGCCTCTTTCTGTCTGTGTGACCTTAGGCAAGTCAGTTTCTTCTAAAAAGGCCTCAGGTCCTCAGCTGTGAAGTGCAGCCAGCAGCTGTGCACCTCTTGGGGGTGGTCAGAGTAACTGACTGAAAAACACAGGGTTCTTAGGACAGTGCCTGGCACACAGCAGCTGCTCCACGGACTGCAGCTGGCACCGTTCTCAAGAGCTGGGCTGCCAGTGGGGAGGGCTGAGGATCTGGTGGGTGAGGCAGGAGAGGCCTGCTGGCCAAGCCCATGTACCCCTCTCTCTGACCACCCACCAGCCCCACCAGAGAGGATTGTGCACCCAGCAGCCCGCTCCCTGGATCTGCATTTTGGGGCTCCAGGGCGTGTGGAGCTGCGCTGTGAGGTGGCCCCAGCTGGGTCTCAGGTGCGCTGGTACAAGGATGGGCTGGAAGTGGAGGCATCAGATGCCCTGCAGCTGGGTGCTGAGGGGCCCACCCGCACCCTGACCCTGCCCCATGCCCAGCCTGAGGACGCCGGGGAGTATGTGTGTGAGACCCGGGATGAGGCCATCACCTTCAATGTCATCCTGGCTGGTGAGTGCTCCTGGCCAACCCAGGGCAGGGAGGCAAGGGCAAGCATGCGCTGACACCCTCCTCTCTTGTCCAGAGCCCCCAGTGCAGTTCCTTGCTCCAGAGACAACCCCAAGTCCGCTGTGTGTGGCCCTGGGGGAGCCAGTGGTGCTGAGCTGTGAACTGTCCCGGGCTGGCGCCCCTGTGGTCTGGAGCCACAATGGGAGGCCTGTGCAGGAGGGTGAGGGCTTAGAGCTCCATGCCGAGGGCCCCCGCCGAGTCCTCTGCATCCAGGCTGCAGGCCTAGCCCATGCAGGGCTCTACACCTGCCAGTCGGGAGCAGCCCCAGGAGCCCCGAGCCTCAGCTTCACTGTCCAGGTGGCTGGTGAGTACAGCCTCGGCACTAAGCCTGAGAGTGGCACCCCAAACCCTGTAGGATTCCTGCTTTTCCAGCATGTCCTGCCCATCCCTGGCCCCGCTTCTCTTAGTACCCTCCCCATCATGCCTCCCCCTGCCCTCCTCAAAGCCCTGAGCCTCTCCCTCCCAGTGACCTCCAGCTCTGACTCCACAGAGCCCCCTGTGCGGGTGGTAGCTCCCGAGGCAGCCCAGACGAGGGTTCGGAGCACCCCAGGCGGGGACCTAGAGCTGGTGGTGCACCTTTCCGGGCCAGGGGGCCCTGTGCGCTGGTACAAGGACGGGGAGCGACTGGCAAGCCAGGGGCGGGTGCAGCTGGAGCAGGCCGGGGCCAGGCAGTTGCTGCGGGTGCAGGGGGCACGAAGTGGGGATGCTGGGGAGTACCTGTGTGACGCGCCCCAGGACAGCCGCATCTTTCTTGTCAGCGTGGAAGGTAACAGTGTACCCCTCAAACCCTGTGGGCTCTGGCACCCCAAGGACCACCTGGTATACTCTAGGGCCCCCTTACCCCTCCATCCCTGCTTTGCTGCCTCTGGCTCCAACCAGGGTGTGCATAACCATCACTTGGATAGGGGCTCAGGGCTCCCCTTTCCAGAAACCCTCATGTGAGAGGGTTAAAAGCATAGACTGGTGGTTAAAAGCAGGGGTTCTGGAGTCCACCCACCCAGGTTCCAGCCTGGATTTTGTGCCCCAGTAGCTGTGTGACATTGGCAAAGTTGTTCAACCTGTGTGAGCCCCAGTTCTGAAAAGAGGGGATAGTGCTTGTCTTACAGGCCTGTTGTGACAAGTAAATGCTGTAAATAGGGTCCCTGGTAAATGATATTATTAGTGCATCACCGAGGTGGGGTGCTAGGCTAGGATTGCGAGGAACTGACTAAAAGAATTGGCAGGGAGCTGGCATCTTGTCCTTTGGGCCACTCGTGTGGTCGATACATGGTAGGTCCTCACGGAAGGTTTGTTAAATGACTGGGGATGAGGGCCTGTACCCTGAGAAGGGGATGAAAAGGAGAGAGGAGAAAAGACCCAGCCCAGCTCACTGCCTGACCGTGCCCCTCAGAGCCACTGCCGGTGAAGCTGGTCTCGGAGCTGACACCACTCACTGTCCACGAGGGCGATGATGCCACGTTCCGGTGTAAAGTCTCCCCACCAGATGCCGATGTCACCTGGCTGCGCAATGGGGTCGTCGTCACTCCAGGGCCCCAGGTGGATATGGCCCAGAATGGTTCAAGCCGCATCTTAACCTTGCGAGGCTGCCAACTGGGCGATGCGGGGACCGTGACTGTGCGGGCAGGGAGCACGACCACAAGTGCCCGGCTCCATGTTCGAGGTTAGGTCCTGATGAGGATGAGATGCTCTGTGTCCTGTGCCTGTACTCCCAACTCGGACCCCAGCAGCCTTGCCCATCTACCTAGGGACAGACCAGTGGGTTGGAACAAGGGGCCAGCCTCCAACCCCACCAGGCTCCATGGCCTCCTCCTTCTTCCCCACCAGAGACAGAGCTGCTGTTCCTACGGCGGTTGCAGGACGTGCGGGCAGAGGAAGGCCAGGATGTGTGTCTCGAAGTGGAGACAGGCCGAGTGGGTGCAGCGGGGGCTGTGCGCTGGGTACGAGGTGGGCAGCCCCTGCCCCACGACTCTCGCCTGTCCATGGGCCAGGATGGGCACATCCACCGCCTCTACATCCATGGTGTCGTACTAGCTGACCAGGGCACCTACGGCTGCGAGAGTCACCACGATCGCACCCTGGCCAGGCTCAGCGTGAGGCGTGAGTGCCCTGTCCTCTCTTAATGCATTACCCACCCCAGCCTTTTCTGGCTGTCCTGGAGTCCCTCAGGCCCCCACCAAAGTGCCCCTCACCGCTGAGAAAAGTCACCCATGGCCGTCCCAGCAGCAGCCTGCCCAAAGCAAAACTTTTCTTTTTCTAGTATTTTTTATTTACCTTAGAAGTCCATGTGGATTTTGCATTCCATTGCATATTTCCAAGTTGGCTTTGCTATAAACACAAATATTCTCCAGAAAGACTTGCTGTGGGCATCCTTCAATCATGTATTCTAGGGATACACATACCCACTTAAGTAGCAGGGATGACTGGCAAACAGCACCCTACACGTCCTACCCAAAGCTGGAGCCCTCTCTTTCCTGTGTGACCTCATGCAAGTTAACCTCTCTGAGCCAAGTCTCCTTAAAAACGGGGCTGAGACCAGGTGCAGTGGCTCACGCCTGTAATCCTAACACTTTGGGAGACCAAGGCAGGAGGATCCCTTGAGGCCAGTAGTTTGAGGCCATCCTGGGCAACATAGCAAGAACCCGTCTCTACAAAAAAAATAAAAATTAGCCAGGCATGGTAGTTACTAGGGAGGCTGAGGTGGAAGGATTGCTTGAACCCGTGCGTTTGAGGCTGTAGTGAGCTATGATCATGCCATGGCATTCCAGCCTGGGTGACAGCAAGACCCTGTCTCAAATTTTTAAAATGGGGTTGATCCCTGTCTCAAGTGTCTCTGGGAACATTAACTGAGATGAAAATTCTTACACAGAGATTGGTGAATGGGTGTCATTGGTGACACATCTGTTCTAACTTATTTCATTCAAGAAATCATCACAATAAACCTGTGTCCCAGTGCTATTCACCTTGTACAGCTGGGGCAACTGGGGCCCAGAGATGTCAGGCCATTTGCCAAAGATCACACAGCACACAAACTATGTGGTAGAGCGAGGTTCTATTCTAGTGTGTCTGACTCCAAATTCCGTGCTCCTTCAAGTGTCACAGTACCCCTCACCCAGACTCCATGACCCCCTAACTACACTTCTCCCCCTTCCTGTGCCCTCATCTCCTAACCCTAATATAGCCCTCCCCCTGCCAAGTCTGTCCGCTGTGCCCCTTTCTTCCTGCACACTGGTTCTGAACTTTTTTGGTCAGGAACTTAGGTTGGGTGTTGGGAGGTTTAGGTAGGGCCAAGGGATGAGGATCGACTGCAGTCCCTGCCCAGAGCTGGAGGCCTCATCCTCCCTTTCTCCATCTCCCCTGGCCAGCGAGGCAGCTGAGGGTGCTGCGGCCTCTGGAGGACGTGACCGTCAGTGAGGGAGGCAGCGCCACCTTCCAGCTGGAGCTGTCCCAGGAAGGTGTGACCGGGGAGTGGGCCCGGGGTGGAGTCCGGCTGCATCCAGGGCCCAAGTGTCACATCCACTCAGAGGGCCACAGTCACCAATTGGTACTCAAAGGCCTGGGCCTGGCCGACTCAGGCTGCATCTCCTTCACGGTGGATTCCCTGCGCTGCGCAGCCAGACTCGTTGTGAGAGGTGTGGCTCCAGGACCACAGCCTGCCTGCTGACCTGTGTGGCCCTACTAACCCCAGGCATGAATACTGATCCCCGACTTGTGTGACCCCCATTGACCATGCCTGTCTCAGTGTGGCCCTCATTGACATCCCTGCCAGAGTGTGACCCCCCCTGACTCTTAGGCCGTGTGTGGCCCCAGAGACTCCTCTGCCTGAGTATGGCCCCTGACTGCCCCAGGCTCAGCCAACCACTGACTCTGCTACTGTGAGCATGCCTATGCCATTGTGGTCACTGCTGTCTGCCCGCCTGCACACCACCCCACTGACCACTCTTAACTGTGACCCTACTGGCTACACTGCCTGCCATGGCTCCCTCTGCCTGCCTAAGTGTGGGCCCTGTGACCACTCCAGTCCCTCAAATCCACTGACTGCCTGAGGGTGACATCACTAGCAACTCTGCTTGAGTGTCCCCCATGTTTGCTTCCAGCCCCAGGATGTTCCCACTGACCACTCCACTGGCATCTCTGCTTGTTTCCCCATTGCCCTCTGGCCCCCAGCTTCTCCCCCACTGACCACCTTAAAGTGTGACTCCCAGTTGGCCACTCCTAACCCATTGGCCCTGCCCATAACCCACTGCCCACCACCGCCCCCCCCACCCCTGTCCCCACCACTGACAGATCCTTCTTGGACCACTTGTCCCAGCTCATCCCCCACTCACTAGTGTCCTCTACTGACACCTTGTGCCCAAGTGTATGTCCTCCTTGTCCCTACAAGATGGGTCCCCATCCTGCTCCCTCTGCACTGTCCTCCCTCTCCCACTCCCAGAGGTCCCAGTGACCATCGTGCAGGGGCCACAGGACGTAGAGGTGACCGAGGGCGACACAGCTATGTTCGAGTGCGAGCTTTCCCAAGCTTTGGCTGATGTTACCTGGGAGAAGGTCAGATCCCAGCCCCAGCCCAGCCTACTTCAACATAACACCAACAATAATAATGCACCAGACAGAAACAACTAATACTTAAGCGGATGTGCCTGGCACTGTGCTAAGATTTGCATTATATTTTATCCCTTACTCCAAGGACAACTCTAGGAGGTAGGTCTTGTCACTGTGATACCTATGAGGAAACTGATGCTCAGTGGAACAAATTACCTACCCAAGGGCAGACAAAAGGTAGAGCCCATATTTGAATCCAGGTTTGCCTAACTCCAGAATCCGTGCCCATGTCCCCTGTGATCGATACCTGGCTCTGGGCTTCCCGAGCACCTTGGCGGCCCTAAGGTCCCCAAAAGGTGACACTTTTTCAAAGAGGCTCCTGGCACGACCCCAAAGGCGTGGGGACAGCCCGACCCCAGCCTGGGAACACGAGACACGGATAAACGCGCCTCGAGACTGCTTGGCATTAACAGAGGGTGCTGCCGCCTGCCAGGGCCGGGGTCGCCTGTGCCCAGCCGGGCCCGACCCGACCCTCTGCAACTCCCGCCCCTAGGACGGGAACGCGCTCACTCCCAGTCCGCGGCTCCGGCTCCAGGCCCTCGGCACGCGCCGCATTCTCCAGCTGCGGCGCTGCGGCCCCTCGGACGCCGGGACCTACAGCTGCGCGGTGGGGACGGCCCGCGTCGGGCCGGTCCGCCTGACCGTGCGCGGTGGGTATGGGGTGATGCGGGGGCTGGGCACTGCTTTGGGCACTAGACTTGCGAAGCGGTCTTCCCCCGACACTGCTGACAGCGCGTGCTTCTAGAAAGGGGGCGTGGAGGGGGCGTGGCTGGTACCTGCCCTCCGCCCCGCCCCGCTCACGCCCCGGGCTCCGCCCCAGAACGTACGGTGGCGGTGCTCTCCGAGCTGCGGTCGGTGACCGCCCGCGAAGGCGACGGCGCCACGTTCGAGTGCACCGTATCGGAGGTCGAGACCACAGGGCGCTGGGAGCTCGGAGGCCGCCCGCTGAGACCCGGAGCCCGCGTCCGCATCAGACAGGAAGGTCTGGCCTCCTGGTTACCCTCTCGAGCCCCTCGCTGGCCCCCCGCCCAGGCTCGGACACATCCCGCCCCACCGGGACAAGCCCCGCCCCTGACTCGGACGGGCCCCGCCCCACGGCCCTTTGAGCCTCGTCCCCGGTCTTTCCCTCGCCCCCAGCCCCGAGTCTCGGACCGCTAGTCTTCCCGCTCGGCATCCCGGTTCCGCCCACCCTAGCCTACACTAACGGTGTCCGAACCGACCCAGGGGTCTGCTGCGCCCCCACCTTCGTCCCTAGCGCTCCTCAGAGGTGGCTCCGGCCTCGCTAGCGACCCCCTCACCCCCAGGGAAGAAACACATTCTGGTGCTTAGCGAGCTGCGCGCCGAAGACGCCGGTGAAGTACGCTTCCAGGCGGGGCCCTGCCCAGTCCTTGGCTCTACTGGAAGTGGAGGGTAAGCACCTGGGGCGGGAGCGACAGAGAGAGTACATCCTCTCTCTCCTGCCATGGGACTGACGGACTTGGGACTGGCCCCAAGAACGCTGCCTCTCTCTCTTCCCCTCCCCCCGAGAGGCTGTCCTGGGCCGGGTCACAGAGGGCAGCGCGTTTCCCCGGGAAGAGGAGACTTTGGGTCTGAGGTGCAAGGGAACGGACTGGTGGCATAGAGGGCTAAGGCCAGGAGTGGAGGCTGCTGGGAGGGAAGATGCATCTCTTCTCCTGGGGGCCATGCGTGTCTCTATTAACTTAAGCTCCTGCCCCCTATCCCCAGCATTGCCTCTCCAGATGTGCCGCCACCCTCCTCGCGAGAAGACCGTTCTGGTGGGCCGCCGGGCGGTGCTGGAGGTGACTGTGTCCCGCTCTGGGGGCCAAGTGTGCTGGTTGCGGGAGGGGGCCGAGCTGTGCCCGGGAGATAAGTATGAGATGCGCAGCCACGGCCCCACCCACAGCCTGGTCATCCATGACGTTCGACCTGAGGACCAGGGCACCTACTGCTGCCAGGCCGGCCAGGACAGTGCCCACACACGGCTGCTGGTAGAGGGTGAGTAAAGTCAACTGGGCAGAGGCAGGAGGGCGAGGGCGCCTAGGAGCTGATGGGTTAAGCCACACCTGGCTTTCCAGGACTTGGGGTGGCACTGGGTCCTGGGATACGTTGGAGGTGGGGATGGGGGAGGGGAAGGGTAGCGCACACCCAGGGCTGGAAAGCCCTGGAACCGCTTGGCTCAGATCACCTGCTCCTAGTCAGCTGTTCCTACCTTTCTACGCCCCTTCCTGCCAGGCTTCTTCTCTCTCCTGCCACTGGACCATGTTTGTCTCTCTTGAACAGCCCTGTTTCTATCAGTTCCTTTCCTCCCCACTTCCCCAACACTGCCTGCCTCCAGCCTGTCCCTCCTCCCTCCTGCCCTCTGCCCAGCTTGCCTCTACCCATCTCAGCAAGTTCCATGTCAGCCTTGGCAGAAGCCTCTTTCTTTCCTCTTCCACCTAGGAGACATCCCACCTTCTATCCCAAATCCCAGCATTCCCTTCAGGTGCTGTGCTGTGCCCCATCCCTAGCTGACCCCCAGCTTCCTGCTGCCAAGACAGCCCTGACCAAGACCCAGAAAGGGTAGGGCAGAGCCTGAGGGCCCAGCTCTTCCTGTACTGGTGTCCAGGCTCTGCCAGGGGAGAGGAAGGTGGTACCCACTCTCTCCCCAGCCCCATGTGGAGTCATTCCTCTGCAGGTAACTAGGAAGACCGAACCAGGCCAGGCGGGTGCCCTTGGACAACTTGGAAGGCGTGCGCCCTTACCCTGGGCGGGGTAGAGAGACAGGGAAACCAGAGGTGTCAGGAAACAATAAAAGTGCTACAGCTCATTTCCTTGCCTCTCTGAGTGATGTGGGAAGGCAGACCTTGCCTGGAGCCTCTGTGCAGTGAGCGACACTGGGGACCGAGGGCTGTAGTGCTTGTACCTGGCCCATGAAAGTGCCAGCCACCAAAGACCACCATTCCTGGCAGAGGCCATGCAGTTTGGCACATTTATAAAAGATGTAAAACAGAGTGAGGTGGGGGAGACAGAAGCATGAGGTGTCCAGGTTGGCATGACAGACACCAGACATGCACCGTGCATTTCAGCCCCTCCCCAACTCCCTTCCCAACCCAGCCCAGAGCAGTACCCCCCACCCCCATCTCCTGCCACTGCCCTCAGGCTGGTGGCTTTGCAGAGGCCAGGGGTCCAGGGTGAGGGGTGCTACAGTTTGCCCCATAGACAAGGACAAGAACCCTTAGATGAGTCTGGCTGGGAGGCAGGGCGATGGGAAGGAAGATAGCCCCTCCGCAGAGACATGCAGGAGGTGGACCATGGGACCCCGGCAGGGGGTGAGGAGGTGGAGTTGAGCCTGGAGAAACCCTACCAGTCAGAAATCTAAGGCAAGGGTCCCAGCGTCCCCTCCAAGCCCGCCCACCCCTGCACACATACACACAGACACACGGGCAACACACTCACAACCCTGAGCACACCCCAATGGGGTTCACACCCCGAGTTCCTCAGGAGCCTCTTGGGAGCTTGGGAGGAGGCTTTCCTCTCAGGCCAAGACTCGCCTGAGACAATCCTCCCTTCTAGTGACCAGGCCAGCCCTCTCCAGGCTGGGGAGAGGGACAGCCAAAGCCAGGGGGCTGAGTGGCAGCCTAGCAGGCCTCCCCAAGCTGGCAGAGCTGGTGACTGCAGAGTCTAGACAGGCAGATATGGCTATACCCGCACCGGGGGGCCTGAGCAGGCTGTCAGAGGCCCCCGGGACCCATACTCGTAGTCCGCATCTGTGGGTGAGGCCATGAAGGAGCTCAGGGAGCTCCCGGTCTGCCGGTCTCGGAAGCTCTGGATATAGCTCTGTGGGGGAGCAAACATAGGTGTTGAGAGTCCCACCGCAGAATCCTGTCCTAAAAGCCACCTCTTCCTGAATTCCTACACGCCTGACACCCCTATAGACTGCCATAGATCCAGAGTCCACAGCCCTGAGACACCACCACATAACCATATCCCACTTAAAACCCATACTGAGGGCACCTTTCCCCCAATCCCCCCATCAGCTGGACCCGCCAAGCCCCTGGTGCATGGCCTCCGATGCATGGACAAACAGGCCTTCTAGATAGCAACCAGTCCATGGGGAAAGCCCAGTCCTGTTTGGACAGAGTTTCCACTCTTCCTTCTCATTCTGGCTGGATGGGCTCAGGGAGCTCACCGGGGAGAGGACGTCTCCATTGAAGCGTTTGATGGGCACTGGCCTGCGCCGATAAGCAGGGTCTGGGGGCCCAGGTCTGGGAGGAGCCCGGGGACCTCTGGGGGGAGCCCGAGGAGGTCTCTTTTTCCGCCTTTTCTCTTTGCGATCTTCTTGCTGCCGAATCCGCATCAGTTGCACGCGTCGGCGCTGCCGGCTGATGACCACTGTGGTGGGATAGGTAGAGAAGGAGGTCAGAGGACTGTGCGCCTTATTTCCCCTGAGCCCTCCCTCTCTCTTCCCACCTGGGGCTCTAGGCTTCCATATTCCTCTTGTCCATAACCCCTTACTCCCACCCTGTCACTTCCTTTCCTGGTGTCCTGCCTCTCAGAGGGGACTTCCTGCTGTTGTTGTTTTCTTCCATAGGTCTTTATGGAAGATTCCTAGGCTTCCAGGTACCCCGTTCCAGGCTGTCATCCCTCTCCCAATCACCTAGGCCAGCCACCATCATCTTTCCACTGGACAATCACAGCTGCTTCTTCACTGGTTTCCCCTACATTTGCTCCCTCTAATGCTTTCTACACTCAGCAGCAGAATGAGCATCCCAAAAACTAAATTAGATTCTATCCTCCCCTACTTTAAACTCTCCAGTGGTGTCTCATTGCCCTTCCAATAAAATGTGGAGTGCTTCTTACGACCCAGAGGGTCCACGCAATCACCCTGGCTCCCACACCTCACCTCCCATACTCCTGCCCCACTTCCTCAAACAAGCTGAGCTCATTCCTTCTCAGGGCCCTCACCCTTGCTGTTCCTTCTTCTCTGGCTCTTTGCATGGCTGGCCTCTTAGCTTTCAAGTGCCTGCTTACATATCACCTCCTTCAAGTAGCCTTCCCTGACCACCCTAACTCTAATAGCTTCCATAGGTCACTCTTTCACATTACCCTGCATGTTTCTGTCATATCACTCTACACAACTGGAATCATCTTGTTTGTTTGCATCTCTGTTACCTGTCTCCTGCCTGCCCTGAATGTACACCCGTAAGGACAGGAACCTTGTCTGTGTTATCTCTGCTGTATCCCTGGTGCCTGGAATGGTGTTGGTGCAGAGCCAACACTCCATATGTTGTTGTGGAATGAATGATGGCACCTGGGTCCTATCGTCCCAGACCCTGAGCAAGTCAGCTCTCTACAGCCATCGAGGCCTTCTGCTGCTGTCCCCTACTCCCCAGTCACTCAGCCCCCCAGCCATCCCTGGCCACCCACTCCTCTCATGTCCACCTTGGCCTGTGCCCCCTTACCTTCCGTGTGGGAGTCCCCCTCAGCTGTCACCCGCCACTGCACCAGAATGCCCATGAGGCTGAGCAGGGGCCAAAGTGCCAGCAGGGCCCAGCTTCGCCAGCAGAGGGGGGGCACAGGAGCGGCCCGGAGTCGCTCCACCACGTAGCGCCCCAGCAGTAGCAGCTCGGCGAAGTAGTCAGCGGCAGTGGCGATGAGCGCAGCACCAGTCACGGCGGTGGCCAGGGTGGTGAGTGGGCGGGGCCAGCGCAGAGTGAGCAGGGCACAGAGCAGGCCGCCCCCCAGCAGCAGCCCCAGTGGACCCCACACGGAGCCTGGCTGGTAGTAGGGTGCGGAGCCCAGCAGGGCAGCAGCTGCGAGCAGCAGGCCGAGCAGCAGCCCCACCAGGAAGAGGCCCACGCTGCGCACGAGCATGGCCACCAGCCCGCAGAGCAGCCCGATGCCCAGCGCGATGCCCGCGCTTGCCCCAGCACTCAACTGTGTCTCTAGCACCCGCTCTCGGTAGCACAGGAGGAAGATGACCACCGAGCCAAACAGCAACCCAGTGAGGAAGAGCACTGCCTTGAAGCAGCGGTAACCTGGAGGGGAACAGGGGCTAGTGAGGGGCCAAGATGAGGGCACCAGGCTGGAGGGAGCAGGTCCGAGGGGTCAAGGACATGGGATCCCAGGGGAACCAGAGACAAACACACTAAGATCAGAGAATTGAGGGTCACTGGGGTCATGAGGGCATCAGTGATGGGGCCATTGAGGTCAGGGGAGGTTAGAGAGATAGGGCTGTTGGCGGTCAATGGGAAAGCAAACATAACCATTGAGATCATGAGGGTTGATATATTTGAGGATCACAAGAGTTAGGATGAATCTTTCGAGTCAAGGGTGAATTTGTGCATTGCTGTCATTGGGATCATAGGAGTCAGAGAGATAAGTCATTGGGGTCCCAAGAGGATCAGCAAAAGACTCAATGGGGTCTTTGAGAAGGGATTGCTCACAGAGAGGAGGTATTTGGAAATCATAATAAACTCGAGGGCCAGGCGTGGTGGCAGCATTTTGGGAGGCTGAGGCGGGTGGATCACAAGGTCAGGAGTTCAAGACCAGCCTGATCAACATGGTAAAACCCTGTCTCTATTAAAAATACAAAAAACTAGCCAGGCATGGTGGCGTGCACCTGTAATCCCAGCTACTCAGGAGGCTGAGGGAGGAGAATCACTTGAACCCAGGAGGCAGAGGTTGCAGTGAGCCAAGATCGCACCATTGCACTCCAGCCTGGGTGACAGAGCGAGACTCTGTCTCAAAAAAAAAAAAAAAAAAAAAAAAAAAAAAAAAAAAAAGTTGAGAGGTGAGGGTCACACAGGTTCAGAAAGACGAGTTTTTGCGGGTCACAGGACTTCAGAGATATGGCACCACTGAAAGGTTACAAAGAGGACAGAAGAGCAGGGTTATTGGGGAGTTGTCCTGGAAAATGAGGTATTTGTAGGTTAGGGAGATTGACAGAAATAGAATCATTGAGAGTATAAAATGATTTCCAAGAGAGAGGAACACTGAGACCAAAACAAGGAATTACTGGGATCACAATATGGGGAGGGGTGATCAAATGATGAGGTTATAGGAATTAAGAGAGGAGTAACCAGGGATCAAAGCTAGGAGTAATAGAGGGGGTCAGAGGGATGGAAGGTAATGACATAACTGGAGGTGAGGGGAGGTGGAGGTCACTAAGGCTTACATGAGGTCACACAGAATCAAAGAGAAGGAAATAGTGTTTGTGGAGTTTCAGAAATAAGGAGGTTATAGGGCCATTAGGCCCATTAGAGATACCTGAAAGGGTGAGGGAAGTGGAGATTCTGAAGAGTTGGAAAGATGGAAATCAGAGGTGGGGGTCAAGGAGTCAGGGAGAGCCAAAGAGAAAACAGAGGAGAGTCACTTCCAGGAGTAGGGGGAAGTATGAGAGTCCAGGAGGCTCTGTGAGCAGAGAGAGGAGTAGGGTGTGGACAAGGGCTCAGAGTCCATGAGTCTGGGAGTAGGGGTATCCAAGAGGGGTAGGATGTCAGGAAGCCCAGGAGAGGGAATATGAGGCTGCATCGAGCAACATGCAGAGGGAGTGGGTACAGATATGGAGGGGGTGAGGTGATACAGAATCCTCAGAGGCCCAGAATGTGTCCTGAACCCTTGCGGGGGGCACTTCCTCCTGCCTACTCTTCAGTTGTTCAGCCCAGAGTTTGGGGGAGGAATGGGAGGGACCATCTGGCTCCCAACCCTGTCTACCCACCCATTGTAGGAGGAGGCTGCAGAACACAAGTCTTGCACTACCTCTGCCCAACCTGGAACCCCAGCCCCCAAGCTTCATTTGCCCCTGACAGGTCCCACTCACCTATAATTCTCCTCCCGGAGGCTTTCTTTGGGCCCCCAGCCCATACAGCTCACTCTCCTCTCTGAAGTTCTGTAACTCTTGCTGCAGAGCCACTGGTCACTTACTCCCATTACAGTGGGCCACTAGCCCATATGGCACCTTTATGCATATTAGAAAAAGGTGTGCCTTTCTCTAGGCAAAGCAGCTTTGTGCCAAGGCCCAGATTTTGTCAGGTAGAGCATAAGCTGGACTTTAGCCCCCACTTGCCCACTCAGCTGAGTTCCCTTATTTAGTACCCATCCTGTACAAGTATTCACAGAAGCTCTGATTACTGGAGCCTGCCTTATAGGCTGGAAGGATGTGTGTGACCACCATCAGCCCACTCTAATATGTATCCCAGGTGCAAATGCTCCAGGGAGTCTCCTCCCTGTCAGATGATATGCCCTATGGTAAGAGACCATGTATAATGACCCTGCTAAGTGTTTTCAGTGCCTACCTAGCACAGTGACCCAAACACATCCTCACCACAATAGCTACTATTTATTGAATGCTTATTAATTCTTATAACACTACATGAGACAAATGTGATCATTGTTCAGATGAGAAAACTGAGGCTCAGACAGATTAATGTGCCCAAGACATCACAATTAGTAACTGCAAAGCTAAGTAAATTCAAACACAGGTGTGCCTAATCCAAAAACCTGTGTTTCCTATAATCTAGAGTCTAGACAATCTATAAATGTGTGGGATGAAAGAAAAGGAAGAATTATTCACGATGGTAGAGGGATTCAGAGAAGACTTGGGGGGCGCAGAAAAAGAACTCGGGAAAACACTGGGGAGCCCAGGTGAGGGATGAGATGGGGATCTCACCGAAGAAGCAGTAGACGACTCCAAACAAACAGCACATGATGCAGACGAGGGCCGGCAGTGCCTGGTACCTGCGCTCCAGGGGCTGTTCACAAGGGGCACCCCAGAAGGCATCATCTGGCTCAGGAGGCAGCAGCTGGAACCGCAGTGTTGCCACAGTCCCCGGCATAATGCTGGGACTAGAAGGGAGTCACCCTCCCAAGTTAACCTGACAGAGGGAAAGTTGGGGTCACAGAGGAGTCCTGGGTCCCCACCAGGATGGGGGTGGGAGAGGGGTTGGGAGAACACAGCAAGGACAGTGGACAAAGGAGTGGTATCCACATTTGTGCAGCTCTGGAAGCATCTCTGGAGTGGAGAGCAAAGACAAAGGGAAACAAAAGTGCCTCGCTAGAGGAGACTGGGATGAAGTTAAAAGAGGGACGGGAGTCAGGGGGGATGAGGGGAGTGTGCTGCCAGTGAGAAGAAGGCAGCCAAGAGATTCGTCTGTGGGCGGCTCAATATGGGATTGTCCAAGATTTACCTGGGCTGGAGGCGACCTGAGCTTCTGAGTGAAAGAGACTGTGTAGAGGCCCGAGGGGCCGGGGTTGCGGGGCACCACAGGCTCCAATTGACTGGGGTCCAGGGAAAGTCCGTCGTGCGAGGAAGGGGGCTGCTGGGCCGCAGAGACTGGTCTCGGCGCGGTGGCGGCGCCGCTCCACCTCCAACACCGGCTAGCACTCCAGTCCCGCGGCGTCCAGGAACTCGGGCTGGGCCTGGGGAAGGGGAAGGAGCAGGAGCCGGGGCTCGGGCCGCCCCAGAACCGCGGCCCCATGCCCTGAGCCCGCCCGCGGCCTTTGGTGCTGATGGACAGCTCCGGCCTCTGCTCCTGACGTCACTCAGGGCGCACCATCCAGGCAGGGGCGGGCTGCTTCTGACGTCACCCGGGACGCACCAACCACGCCGCGGGAGGCAGGGGACTCCGCCCCCGGCGTCTCCCTCTCCCGCACCGAGGAGGGGGCACTTCCGGGGGTCCTTCCCCTTTAACCTCCCCCTTCTCCTCCCTCTCCGGTAGCGGGAGCTCGAGACCCCACCCCGGGGGCGGGGCCCTTGCAGTGACACGTCGGACAGCTGCGGCCGCGGCTGAGGCTCCGAGGCCGAGCTCAAGAACCCTGCGCAGCCCAGGGCAGCTGCTGGAGGGGAATCGAGGCGCGGCCCCGGGGATACGACTCGGGTCGCTGGCTCTGCTCTGCGGGGAGGGAGCGGGCCAGCCCGCGGGGCCCGACCCCTCCGGATCCGCCCCCTCCCCGGTCCCGCCCCCTCGGAGCCTCCTCTGGCTGCTCTGGGGCTTCGCCAGGGCCCGGGACCCGCGGTCCGGGCGCCATGCGAGCATCGCTGCTGCTGTCGGTGCTGCGGCCCGCAGGGCCCGTGGCCGTGGGCATCTCCCTGGGCTTCACCCTGAGCCTGCTCAGCGTCACCTGGGTGGAGGAGCCGTGCGGCCCAGGCCCGCCCCAACCTGGAGACTCTGAGCTGCCGCCGCGCGGCAACACCAACGCGGCGCGACGGCCCAACTCAGTGCAGCCTGGAGCGGAGCGCGAGAAGCCCGGGACCGGCGCAGGCGCCGGGGAGAATTGGGAGCCGCGCGTCTTGCCCTACCATCCCGCACAGCCCGGCCAGGCCGCCAAAAAGGCCGTCAGGTAGTGATCGGCTGCGCCCGCTCCACCCACTGGGCAGCGGCTGGGACGCGCGCGGGGAAGCAGCCCGGGCCCGGGTCGGGCTCCGGAAGGAAGGGGCTGGCGAGCCAGGAAGTCTTTGGGCCCCGATAACTTCCGATGGCCCTGCCTTCCCCGAGAGCCGTGGGGCCAGTCCGAGGCTTTCTCTGGGCCCTATCCCGGCCTGGGCTGAACTTGCTGGCCTGTGTCCTAAACCGGCTCGACCCGATGGCTCCCCAAAGATCCTACTAGCTCCCTGGCTGGTCTACTGGGGTTAGAGAAATGACTTGTATATAGGGTTGGGTGTATAGAAGCAGGGAAAGAGAAAGGCGAGAACTAGGATTTACCTGGATCTCTTGTTCCTGAGTGGGTTACAAGGGCCACCTCAGGGTGAGCTGGGGGAGGGAGCGCCCATCCCATTAATGTGTCTGCTGATGAGTTAAAATAATTTCTAAGTAACATTGGGTTCAAATGCTGGTTCTGCAATTTACCTTCTGCTTTAACAAAGGTAAGTTCCTGGAGCCCCTGAGTCCAGTTTGCCCCTCCCCGCAAAAACAGTACACCCCTATGCCAAATGTTCCTTTATATCATTTATGTGAGGCATTTGTGGCAAAATGACATATAGAAATGAGTAAATACATGGTATGTCCAGCATTTGGCTGGACAGACAGATATAATCAGATATAATTAAACAGATATAATCAGTCCCATTTTACAGATGGCTCAGGTTAAATAACATGCTTAAGGACGTAACTACTAAGTAGCGAACCCTGGAGTCAGACCCACAATATCTCTATCCTATCTGGGTGGGTATTGCCATCTCCCAAATGCAAAGAACTACCTGGGTAAGACCATTTCGTTTAAATCCTCATGACCCCTGGGAGAGAGGGTTTATTCTTATCCTCTTCATAGGTGAGAACACAGATGCAGAGAAGACGTGACCTGCTGGAGTTTGTGCTGACACCCCCTCCACCCCGCTCCACCCCCCGCCCCGTTGTCTTTTTGATAACCTTGTGCCATCTCCTCCCCTAGGACCCGCTACATCAGCACGGAGCTGGGCATCAGGCAGAGGCTGCTGGTGGCGGTGCTGACCTCTCAGGCCACGCTGCCCACCCTGGGCGTGGCCGTAAACCGCACGCTGGGGCACCGGCTGGAGCGTGTGGTGTTCCTGACGGGCGCACGGGGCCGTCGGGCCCCACCTGGCATGGCGGTGGTGACGCTGGGCGAGGAGCGACCCATCGGGCACCTGCACCTGGCGCTGCGCCACCTGCTGGAGCAGCACGGCGACGACTTTGACTGGTTCTTCCTGGTGCCTGACACCACCTACACCGAGGCGCACGGCCTGGCCCGCCTAACTGGCCACCTCAGCCTGGCCTCCGCCGCCCACCTGTACCTGGGCCGGCCCCAGGACTTCATCGGCGGAGAGCCCACCCCCGGCCGCTACTGCCACGGAGGCTTTGGGGTGCTGCTCTCGCGCATGCTGCTGCAGCAGCTGCGCCCCCACCTGGAAGGCTGCCGCAACGACATCGTCAGTGCGCGCCCTGACGAGTGGCTGGGTCGCTGCATTCTCGACGCCACCGGGGTGGGCTGCACTGGTGACCATGAGGTGGGATGATGAGCTATCCCGCTGATACCTCCTGTCATGTTCAAATCCCTCTGAGAGGCAAAGGGGTGGTGGAGCTACAGGCCTGGTTTTCCATGCCAATTCGGGCATTTATTTTCTATCCCTGTGACCCCGGGTAAATTACTAAATATCCTGGGCTTCAGTAGCTTCCTCTGTGCCAATAGAAATAATTATTGCTCGGAGTTGTTACAAGGATTAGAGAAAATAAGGGAGCCTTGTACATAATAGGCATTTGATGTTAGTTATTGTTTTAGCCCTTGGACAGCTCTGAGACAGGACACATGCCCATTTCGCAGATGAGCTAGCAGAGGCATGCTGAAGGTCACACAGACTAACAACTGGTCAAGGTAGACTTAAACCCTCAGACTCCAAGTCCACAACAGGTCATAGACTGAGGAGATGAGACACTCACTATGAGACAATGGAAGACAATGCCAGCTCATAACAGATCCCCTCCCTTCCTCTCCCCAGGGGGTGCACTATAGCCATCTGGAGCTGAGCCCTGGGGAGCCAGTGCAGGAGGGGGACCTTCGTTTCCGAAGTGCCCTGACAGCCCACCCTGTGCATGACCCTGTGCACATGTACCAGCTGCACAAGGCTTTCGCCCGAGCTGAACTAGAACGCACATACCAGGAGATCCAGGAGTTACAGGTATGGTCTAGGTCTGGGATGGCGGAGTGAGGGGCACAGGATCTGAGAGGTCACAGAGATCCCAGAGAAATGAAAAGTTAGCACTAGAATCGCAGAACAAAACTACTTCCCAGCCCCTGCCTGTCTCTACATTCTCTGATGAGCCTCCAGGCTCTTAGGCTGTCTATGCTGGGAAAATGATAGGTATGGACCCTGGGGGACAGGGAACTAGGGACCCATCCTGAGTGGCACCTGCTGCCTACCCAGTCCCCCAGTTGTGTGCTGCTCCTCTGGTCTGCCCCTTACTCATGGCCTGTTTCTCTGATCCAGTGGGAGATCCAGAATACCAGCCGTCTGGCCGTTGATGGTGACCGGGCAGCTGCCTGGCCTGTGGGCATTCCAGCACCATCCCGCCCGGCCTCCCGCTTTGAGGTGCTGCGCTGGGACTATTTCACGGAGCAGCACGCTTTCTCCTGTGCCGATGGCTCACCCCGCTGCCCACTGCGTGGGGCTGATCGGGCTGATGTGGCTGATGTTCTGGGGACAGCTCTGGAGGAGCTCAACCGCCGCTACCACCCGGCCTTGCGGCTCCAGAAGCAGCAACTGGTGAATGGCTACCGACGCTTTGATCCGGCCCGGGGTATGGAATACACACTGGACTTGCAGCTGGAGGCACTGACCCCCCAGGGAGGCCGCCGGCCCCTCACTCGCCGAGTACAGCTGCTCCGGCCGCTGAGCCGCGTGGAGATCTTGCCTGTGCCCTATGTCACTGAGGCCTCACGTCTCACTGTGCTCCTGCCTCTAGCTGCGGCTGAGCGTGACCTGGCCCCTGGCTTCCTGGAGGCCTTTGCCACTGCAGCACTGGAGCCTGGTGATGCTGCGGCAGCCCTGACCCTGCTGCTACTGTATGAGCCACGCCAGGCCCAGCGCGCAGCCCACGCAGATGTCTTCGCATCTGTCAAGGCCCACGTGGCAGAGCTGGAGCGACGTTTTCCCGGCGCCCGGGTGCCATGGCTCAGTGTTCAGACAGCCGCACCCTCACCACTGCGCCTCATGGATCTACTCTCCAAGAAGCACCCGCTGGACACACTGTTCCTGCTGGCCGGGCCAGACACGGTGCTCACGCCTGACTTCCTGAACCGCTGCCGCATGCATGCCATCTCCGGCTGGCAGGCCTTCTTTCCCATGCACTTCCAAGCCTTCCACCCAGCTGTGGCCCCACCACAAGGCCCTGGGCCCCCAGAGCTGGGCCGTGACACTGGCCGCTTTGATCGCCAGGCAGCCAGCGAGGCCTGCTTCTACAACTCCGACTACGTGGCAGCCCGTGGTCGCCTGGCGGCAGCCTCAGAACAAGAAGAGGAGCTGCTGGAGAGCCTGGACGTATACGAGCTGTTCCTCCACTTCTCCAGTCTGCATGTGCTGCGGGCAGTGGAGCCGGCGCTGCTGCAGCGCTACCGGGCCCAGACATGCAGCGCGAGGCTCAGTGAGGACCTGTACCACCGCTGCCGCCAGAGTGTGCTTGAGGGCCTCGGATCCCGAACCCAGCTGGCCATGCTACTCTTTGAGCAGGAGCAGGGCAACAGCACCTGACCCCACCTGTCCCCGTGGGCCATAGCATGGCCACACCCCACCCCACTCCTCCCCCAAAATCAGAGCCACCTGCCAGCCTCGCTGGGCAGGGCTGGCCATAGCCAGACCCCAAGCTGGCCCGCTGGTCCCCTCTCTGGCTTTGTGGGTCCCTGGGCTCTGGACAAGCACTGGGGGAGGTGCCCCCAGAGCCATCCCCTTCTCGCCCCAAACCCAGTTTCCTTGCCCCCTGACGCTGCTGATTCGGGCTGTGGCCTCCACATATTTATGCAGTACAGTCTGCCTGACGCCAGCCCTGCCTCTGGGCCCTGGGGGCTGGGCTGTAGAAGAGTTGTTAGGGAAGCAGGGAGCTGAGGAGGGGCATCTCCCAACTTCTCCCTTTTGGACCCTGCTGAAGCTCCCTGCCTTTAATAAACTGGCCAAGTGTGGACTCGTGATTCAGAGGTTTTGAAAGGGTAGACGGGCGTGGGGGAGGGAGGACTCGCTAAGCACACAGGCTCCCCTGCCCCTGCTGGGGCCTGCCTTTCCTTTCACCTGGGACCAAGTCATGCATGTGCCCAGCCTCACCCCAGCCCCCAGTGCGTGCCTGGTCACACATACACACAGAGAATTCTTTATGCCTCTTTATTCCCAATCTCATCAGCACTTTATAAAATCAGAATGCAGGGAGAGAGGCCTGAGAAGGCTCCCTTCCCACCCTCTAACCTCAGCCCAAGTCTGGAAGGTCTCCTGCCCCCTCCCTATAGAAGGGACTCTAGGGGTGGGGCTGGTGCAGGGGGAACTGGGAACTGGGCCAGGCCTGCTGGGCCGTCCTCTCCCCCTGCCAAGAGGGGAGCTGGGCCTGGAGAGGGGCAGGAAGTAGGACCAGCCCAGCACTCCTGAGTCCTGGGGCTCTCCCTTTCCTGCTGACATTAGGGCTGGGACCCTGGCTGTCCCTAAATCACCCACCCCTGTAGCCCTACCCACCTTCTACATCTGTATCCCCCCCACCCGGCTTTCCCTAAATATATACAAATGTACAGAGGGCTCCCCCTCCCTGGCTGGGATGAGCTCTATCCTCCCCTCCCTCTCTCCTTCCTTCCCTTCCTCTCCATGAGGGCACATGGCCTGGTTTCCAGCCCTCCCAGGGCACCAGCCTGGGGGTAAGGGGTGTGGACAAGAAGGACCTTTGTGCAAAGCAGCTGACATCAGGGCAGGGGAGGACAAGAGCAGGAACTGAGTCCTGGCCCTCCCAATGAGCACCGCCCCCAGGCCTTTCCCAGGAGCAGGAGGAGAATGTGCTGAGGATCCCAGGAGGGGTCTCAGACTCCTGGATCCTTTCAGTCACAGCACCATCCTAGCAAGCGAAATCTTCAAAGAGACCTCCTGGGGGACCGTGGGGGTGGTGATGGTTGGGGAGCAGGCTGCTGGCCCCCCCACCCTCGGCATGGCCCCGGCTCGGGCAGGGACTCTGCAGGAGAAAGAAAAGAGGGAGTGGGATAGGGAGAACTCGGGGGGGGCGGGGCAGGGACTCTGCCGAGAAAGAGTGGGACAGGGAGAGGTCAAGTGCTGTCCCCAGGGCTCACACCGCCAGCCTTTCCTTGTCACCTTGGGCAGAGGCTCCAGGGCCCACTCCACAGGCTGGTTCAGAAACCATGGGGTATCAGTCCTGGGGAGGTGTGGCTGCATGCTCTGTAGAGCTGGTCCTCACCTGTTCCTTCAGCTCCTGAAGCCCCAAAGTGGAGATGCCCCCAGTGGAGGTCCGCAGGGGGGTCTTGGGACGCCTCCATACCCGCTTCAGTCGATCCCAGGACACCTTGGGGTTCAGGGTGGGGGACAGCAGTGGGCTCAGGAAATTGGTTGAGGAGAAACGTGAGCCTTACCATACCCAGCTGCCCACAGGACTCACTGCCACAGCAAACTCCCAGTAGGACACCCCGTCCTCCTCACCCATCCCCTTCTCCTGACTCTGAGCCCTCAGGCCTGCCAGCCAGTCAGGGGACCCTGGCAGAGAATCCTGAACCTGACTTCCCAGCCAGGCCAGCTCCACC
Organism: Rhinopithecus roxellana; assembly: GCF_007565055.1. Lineage (NCBI taxonomy): Eukaryota > Metazoa > Chordata > Mammalia > Primates > Cercopithecidae > Rhinopithecus > Rhinopithecus roxellana. The sequence goes on from NC_044562.1 coordinate 30,062,229, forward strand.
AGGCACCCCGCACTGCCCCCTTCTGCTTTGCCCATGGCCCCCACTCCCACCCTGCCTTCCCGGGGCCCTTGCCTCATAGATGTAGTCAAGGATCTCCAGCAACGTGAGGATGCTGGCCCCAATGAACAAGCCCATCTGTCCCCCGAGGTCTCCTGGGAAGCAGGAGAGCAGTGTCAGAGGGAGCGGCCGGGTTGATCCACCCACACACAAGCTGAGGGGGACACCAGTCTCACCCAGCAGGGCTGACAGGCCATAGGCTGCTCGCTGCTCCATGGCTTCAGAGGTCAGGGCCTCAAAGAAGACGTCTAGGACCAGGAAGTTCTCCCTGTGGAGACAGGAAGCAGGGTATCCGTGTGGGCCTCGCTTCCTGAGAAGGCTGGCAGGGGCATCCTGGATCCAGGAGATCCTGATCAGAGACCTCTGCATGGGGAAGTCAGTGACGACCCCCTGGACTCCCCAAGGCTGTGAGGGGAGGTAGTCCTGGATGTGTGTCAGCTTCATCTTTTGAGGGGTAGCAAAGGGCCTGGAAGAGCAAAACACAACTCCTGGACCTGAAGGAAACCCTGCTCCCTCCTCTAAAACAGCCAGTGGTGTTGCCTTTGCCTCCTCCTTATGCCTCTGTGGACCCTTCAGTGACCCCTGTTGCCTGTCAGTCCACTCCACAATGCCCCTTCTCAGTGTCCTGGGCAGCTGGTGGCCTGTCCCTGGCACCTTCTTCCGCAGCCGCTGTCTTTTCGCCTTCCTCCACACAGCTGCCTATGGCTGAGGCTCCACACCACACCACTGCCCCATGCCACACCACCCCTCTGCCCCACGTCCTCTCACTGGACACCTCTCCATCGCCTCCTCTCACAGACCCAAACCCAGGGTCCTAAGAGGCGAGCTCACGCCTCCCCAGCTTCCCTCCCTGACTGAGGCCTGAGAGTCAGTCCTACGTTATCAAACGTGGGCTCATTGACAAATTGTGGCATGGATTTTTTGTCGTAATCATCTGTCCCCACAGTACTCAGCACTGGGCTTGGCACCCAGACCATGCTCCGAAACTGCAGACTGGCTGGAGGGGACCAGACCAAAGGCTCAGGGCGGTCCCTCCTGCCTCCCCCTGCAGGGTACTGTGTTTCTCTCCGGTCTCATCCTGTCCCTCTCCCTTAGAGAAGGGGAGGAAGACGCATAAGCAAAGCACTCAGAAACGTGGCATATATGTGATGACAGAGATCTGTACGGGTGCTAGGAACTCAGATGAAAGGTGTTTGGACCTGGAGGTGGAAACACTGAACATGACTTGAGCAATGAGCGGTGCTGCTTAGAAGAAAAGGGCTGTGACCAGGCACGGTGACTCACACCTATGATCTCAGCACTTTGGGAGCCCAAGGATGGTGGATCACTTGACGTCAGGAGTTCAAGACCAGCCTGGCCAACATGGTGAAACCTCATCTCTACTAAAAAGACAAAAAAAATAGCTAGGTGTGGTAGTGGGTGCGTATAATCCAGGCTACTTGCGAGGCTGAGGGAGGAGAATCGCTTGAACCTGGGAGGTGGAGGATGCAGTGAGCCAAGATTGTGCCACTGCACTCCAGCCTGGGCGACAGAGCAAGACTGTCTCAAAAAAGGAGAAGGAGAAGGAGAAGGAGAAGGAGAAGGAGAAGGAGTAGTAAAGGGCTATGAAAGGCATTCCTGGCAGAAGACTCATCATAGAGATGCGGCCTACTCCCCACCTCCATCATGCCCAGCGCCTATTGAGGGCAGCCTCCACCACACACACACAGACGCACATTCTCTCACACACACATACCCATTCACAGATACATACAAAGTGTGCATGTACACACACATACCACACATTCACATACACATACACTCACATACACACCCACAGGAAACACACACGCCACACACAGATACACACAAACATACATGCATGCACACACACGTACACACCCACATACACCCCACACACATACACACCCACACCCACATACACACAAACACATACACACATGCTCACACACACGTACACACACACACAGTCACACAGCCATCCCCCACAGACACACATACCGTATGTAGGTCTCATTGCGGTTGTACTTCCTCGCCAGGTACCGGGCTGAGCCCCTGTTGGGGATCCTGACCATGGAGATCTCTTTCCCGTAGCGCGTCAGGTTGCAGGGGGTGGGGCAGAAGCACGGGCCCTCGGGGCCCCCACCCAGGGAATCTGCAACACAGAGGCAGCAGCTACAGTGGGAGTTGGAGAAGGGTGGTCCAGTGACCCACCAGCTGCAAAGAGGAGGCCAGGGGGCTGTCCTGAGGCAGACACACCCACACCAAGGGCCTTTACTGGCCAGCCCCAGTGCTTCCTAGAGGGGACTGGCTGCAGGTCCCTGCCTGAACCAGCTTCAGACTGCTCCAGAGAGCAGGTGTAAGCAGAATCCCCCAGCACCCTCCCAACCCCCGGGACTGGGGGGGTCCTCATGGCCCAGAGGGAGAACAGAGCCCATCCACCAGAGCTAATCAACTATGTGAGGCCTCAGACACACAAGGAGGTGTGGAGAGGATGCTGGGATGCATGGATGGGTGGGTGGATGGATGGATGGATGGCAGATGGCCAGATCGATGGATGGGCAAACAGAAGAACAAATGGACCAACAAGCTTCCCAGGCTCAATGCACTGGGCTTTCTCTGCCTGCCCCTTCAGTTCCACTCTCCACTCTTCCACCTTGCTCTGCACTCTACGAGGCTGATCTCTGCCAAATGCATCACCTCAACTCCCTTGTCCTCTGGCTTTGGGTTGAGTTTGGCCAACAGGAGGCCCTGGCAGAAACAGAAGGTGAGAGGGAAGAGATGCCAGGGTATTTCTCCCGCCGCCTGGCTTCCTCACTGCCAGGCCGTAGGTGGCAGAGGCTGTGCTGCTCCTCCAGCCATGCTGCTGTCAGTCATCCCTCTCGGACAGCCACAGGTCTCTCCTCCTGCAGGCCTGGTGGGGATGAAGGCTCCCCATATTGCCAGCTCTGTGGTCTCCCGCTGTGCCTTGCAGGTTCTTTACTCCTGATCACACATCTGTTCCTTCACTAAACACCTCCAATCACCCCTGTGACAGATGCAGGTGGTGTGGGGGACAGAGAAGGGCTGGATGTGTGTCTGGCTGCCCAGTGTCTCAAACCCAGCCCCAAGGCCCCAGGTGTCTGGATTACTGCAGCCAGCTTGGCCAGTCCCTGACTTTGAGTCTCCTCCCCTCCTACCCATTGTCCACATCTCACTGGACTCACCTGGCATTCCTGCCTTGCCAGAGGCCTTTGTGGGCTTCCTAGAGCCTCCTTCCTCCCTTTTTTTTTTTTTTTTTTTTTTTTTTTTGAGACAGGGTAATTCCATAGCTCAGATTAGAGTGCAATGGTGTGATCCCAGCTCACTACAGCCTGGACCTCCCAGGCTCTAGCCTATCCTCTTGCCTCAGCCTCCCAAACAGGTGGGACTATAGGTGTGCACCACCACACCCAGTTCACTTTTTTATTTTTTGCAGAGACAGGGTCTCACCATGTTACCCAGGCTGGTCTCGAACTACTGGGCTCAAGTGATCCACAAGCCTGGCCTCCCAAAGTGCTGGGTCTACAGGTGTGAGCCACTGTGCCTGGCCTCCCTCCTCCACTCTTTCCACTCCCTCCCCTGTTCTCTGCCCTGCAGCCCCACAGATCTTTCAGTGCCCTGGACACAGCATGCTCTTTCTGGCCACAGGTCTTTAGTGTATGTCCCCCTTTGCACCTGGCTCTTATACAGCCATCAAGCCTCAGCTAATGTGTCCCTTCCTCTAGGAATCCTCCCTACCTTCCCAGGCTAGGGCTGCACACCCTTCCTTGGGGCCTTGCCACACACCCGAGGCTCCCCTCTCCAGGAGTTGACGGGCTGTGTGGGAATGGCTGCCCACAGCCCTGCCGGGCTGTAAGCTCTCCAAGGGAAGGGCTGTTGCCCCCACTCTCACCTCCAGTACCCAGCACAGGCTGTAAAGGTCTGGAAAATGCACGAATCGATGAATGGATGGATAGATGGATGAACTGCAGATCAGGCAAGATCTGTGGACAGATGGGGTTTGCCTTACCCACACCGATAGCCAGCAATGCATTTTTCCTGAGACCGAGAGAGAAGTCATTTCACTTTCTCAAAGTGGGTGAGCTCATTGGTTGAACCAAGATGAGAAGCCCAGCCCTTCACTCCCAGTCCTGGCTTCTCTGCAACCCCCCCACCCTGCTGCCTCCACTTACCCGAGTGTCTGTACCTGCAGAGGTCTGCAGACCTCTCCCCGACCCCACTGAAGTATGGGCTAAGGCTCAACCCCCAGGAAGAACCCTCCAGGAAGAGATTGGGAGGGGAGGAGCCAAGACAGTGAGGAGAAGAGTGGACAGAGACATGAAGAGGCTGATGGAGAGGTAGGGAAGGGTAGGCAGCACGGACCCAGTGTGTGGTCGGCACACTCGATGTAGATATTTGGTGGGCAGATGGTCTCATTGCCTGAAAGGAGAGAAGATTATTCCTAGAATCTACGATCACTTCCCCTGTCCCCCACACGCCCAAATGTAAGCACATACATGCATGCACACACATATGCACACATTTGCATAAATGTGCTTGAACACCACACACACAACCCCCACAAATATGCAACCATGGATATAAATGAGCATACATGTACACAAATACATATTAACATGCACACAGGCATCTGCATGCCAGCATTCCCACAGGCATACGTGAAACCATGTTTAAAAGTCCCAAACACGCACATGCACACTCACACGGGTACAGACACACACACATGTTGTATACATGCACCTGCCTGTGCACATGAGCAGTGCCTTGCCCCAGGAGGCTCTGGAGCCCAGCAGGGTGGCATGGAGGGCTGGCTAGGGGTGGGATGCCCACCTGGCATGTGCACCATCCGGCAGTGGCAGCGCTGAAGCACAGCCTCCTTTTCACAGCGCAGCCGGCAGGCAGACACACTGTAGGCCGAGTAGCCCTGAAGCTCAGGCTCCCTGAGCTCGCTCTCCATGCGGCAGTTGCCCCAGGGCTGGGGCAGGTAGGTCAGCTGCAGAGGTGCGGTATGATGAGGTCATGCTCAGGAATCCCACCCGGTCCTCCAGTGCCCACAGCCCCAGCAAAGTCAATTACAGCTGGCAGGCTGTGAGCTTCTAAAGGGCAGGTTTGCTCTGCATCCCCTCTGAGCCCAAAGGTGAGCCCTGTGCCCAATCTAGGGCCTGGCAGGAGGTGCTCACCCGCTGTTCCTGGCAGGACACAAAGGTCTGGAAGCCTGGGGACACCCCGAACCCCAGCTGGTGGATGTAGGGCGGCTCCTCCTGGCTGTGGATCTGCACCCGAATACCTGCCTCAAACGACGTCTCATCTGCACAGCAGAGATGGTGACCTTTGGAAACCCATCCCAGGCAGAGGGCCCAGGCCCCAGTCCCCAAGATGGCCCTTGTCCCTTTCTGGCCTGCGTACTTGTCTCCCTCCAGATGGGCAGGTACTCCTCCTGCTGGATGTCCAGCATGATCTCCAGGCCACTGCCCATGCCCCCTGCCCGGCTGGGCAGCGAGCTCCGCGGGTCCGCGTTGAAGGTGTAACACTTCCCATAGCGAGTATAGACCTGGGAGGTGGGGTGAGAGAGCAGGAGGGGAGATGAAAGGAGTGGCCAAGACAACTCCGAAGTTCCCTGCTCCCCGCCGAGGGCCACCAGATCTGCTTGGACACTCCAGTGCCATATCCTAGCAAGCAATGTATAGCCCAGTGTCTCCAATGAGCGCCAACTTTTCCACCGATGGCCTCCCTTAGATGATTAAAAGGCATCTCCAACTTAACATATCAGCACATCAACACCTTCCCAAACGCTGCCTGCCCCACACCATCTTCCTCCTCCCTAGTAAACCACCCCACTATATCCATCCAGTTTCTCAAGTCGGAATTTCTAAAATCCCCCCTTCCATCATCCCTGCTCTTTTTCTGTCTTTTTTTTTTTTTCTTTTTTTTTCTTTTTTTTTTTTTTTAGATATGGTCTTACTCTGTTGCCCAGGCTGGTATACAGTGGCACGATCTCGGCTCACAGCAGCCTTAACCTTCCAGGCTCAAGCCGTCCTCCTGCTTCAGCCTGACAAGCAGCTGGGATTGCAAGCATATGCCACCAAGCCTAGCTACGTTTTTTTGTTTTGTTTTGTTTTGTTTTGTTTTGTTTTGTTTTGTTTTGTTTGTAGAGACAGGGTCTTGCCATGTTGCCCAGGCTGGTCTTGAACTCTTGGGCCCAAGCAATCCTTCTGCTTTTGGCTTCCCAAAGTGCTGGAATTACAAGCATAAGCCATCGCATCCAGCCTCCAGGCCACTTCTGAAATATATTTAGAATCCATCCACTTTCCTTCCTTCTCCAGCAACCCCCATTTTGCCATCTCCTTCTAACTGGTCTCCCACCTTGGTCCACCCTTGCCCCTCCCTACCGGAAGCTATGGTGCCCAGTGCCCAGTGCTCAGATCCAATGAAACCACTCACTGACTTACCCAACAATAGCTTCCCATTTCCCACATAACGAAGTCACGCTCCTTCCCTAACCCAAAAGTGCCCATGTGATGTGGCCCTTGTCTGCCTTTCCACCACCTCCCACATATCTGACAAGTTCAGACACCTGGACTCCTTTCCTCCTCAGGCTTTTGTTGTTATCCCCTCTCCTGGAATGCCACTGCACACACACTCTTGGTATGGCTAGCTGCCCATTGCTGAAGCCTCAGCATGTCACACTCATACATCACACAGACACGTTCAGTGTCACCGTCCTTGCTTCCACATGTCTGTTGGTTTGCCCAAAGTACTTATCAAGACCTGAGATGATCTTGTTCATCTACTTGTCTCCTGTCCATTGTCCATCTCCCTCAATGAGCGTGTATGCTGCACAGAAGCAGTGAGACTGTCTGATGTCCCCAGCCTCCGGCCCAGTGCGGGGCACAAGGGACACTTAATTAGCTGTCTCTGCAGCAGAGAAGCCAGGCTCCCTTTTCCTCTGCGGAGAGTTCTCCTTCATGGACAGCAGATGGCGCTGGCGCCCCGGAGATGGAAGCCCAGGCTCCTGCTGGGGATTTAGCTGCCGCCAGGAGCTGCGCAGCGGCAGGGGTGGAGAAGAGGCTGAGGGAGAGGCGGGTTCTAGTTCCCCCCTGCCAGGCTTCCCCAACAGAGCCGAGCCCCTGGGTCAAACCCATCACAGGCAGCACCTTCCCAGGGGGCAAGGGGTCGGCGTACTCAATCACTCTCTCCCGCTCCCCCTCCCCTCTCCTTGGGAACATTTCCCACTGGTAAAAGCTGGGAGAAAGAGCAGGAAGCAGTGTGGAAGGAAGAAGAGATCCTGAATGCCTGGTTTCACAGGGGGAGTGCAGAAGGGAGAGGGGCCGGGTGGAGAGCAGCGAACCAACTGAGAGTCCTCCCGAGACCTCCTAGGGGTCCCCATCCCTGAGAACTAGACCACCCTGCTGCGGTGCTCTGGGATCTGCAGCCCTGATCCTTCCCTCTCCCACAGTTCTTCTACCACTCAACCACCCTGCCTTCCCTTCCCGAAACAAAAACGTGTGCACCACAAACAAAGCACCCTGAGTTTACAGAACATGGTGCCGTCTACCGCTGCCCACATCCCCTCAGTACCAGCTAGGTGTAGTTATCCCGACTACTGCAGATGAGGACATCACAGCTCAGAGAAGTGAAGTGACATCCAAAGTCACACAGCTGGGAAGAAGGAGAGGTGCCCCTCATCCAGGGGCCAGGGGTAAGGCTCCAGCTGCTCCCGCAAACCATTGCTTGTACCCCCACCCCAAGCCTACCCTACCTCAGGACCCAGCTCCTGCCCCAGCCCCATCCGGGTAGATGAAACAGGAATGGGCCCCAGGCCCGTCCCCTTCTCTTCTCCCATTCCCCTTTCACTTCGGCACCGTTCCTCTTGACCTTCCTCACCCTTTCTTCTCCATATCGGCTTCCCTTCAATTCCTCACCTGTCCCCCAAGTCTTCTCCTTTCCTAACACCCCCCACAAACCTTTACCAGCTTCCAGGTTCAAGTTCTTGACCCCACTGGTATCACCCCTGCCCTCCTCCCTGTTATGTGTCCATCTGTGGGGCAGGAGTGGGTGTCACAGACAGCTCAGGAGCGCTCGGTATGCCCCATGCACTGTGCTAAATGCTTCACATGGTCTATCTGGATGAATCCTCACAACTACCCTGTGAGGTGGGTATTATTATCTCCCCATTCAACAGAGAAAGAAATGGAGGCTCAGAGAATTCAGCTGGTTTCCCCAGATGTTCAAGGTCAGGGCTTCTCAAACGCTCTTGTGCACATGAATCAGGGGGATCTTTTTAAAGTGCAGATTCTGATAGAACAGATGTGGGGAGGGGGTTGGACAAGGTTGAAAGTCCATGGACCACACTGTGAATAGAAAGGCACTAGATGAAGGGGGAGAACCCAGCAAGACAGCCCGACTCTAGACCTGTGCTCTTATCACAAGTCACTGGAGGTGGAGGAACCCTGAAGTGGGCTGGGTGCAAGATTCCTCTGTCCCATTCAGGTGCAGTGGCTCACACCTGTAATCCCAGCACTTTGGGAGACCGAGGAGGGCAGATCACTTGAGGTCAGGGGTTCAAGACCAGCCTGACCAACATGGTGAAACCACATCTCTCCTAAAAACACAAAAATTAGCTGGGCGTCGTGGTGGGCACCTGTAATCCCAGCTACTCGGGAGGCTGAGGTAGGAGAATCGCTTGAACCCAGGAGGCGGAGGTTGCAGTGAGCTGAGATCATACTGTACTCTAGCCTGGGCAACACAGAGAGACTCCATCTCAAAAAAAAAAAAAAAAAGTCCAGGCCCTGGGGCTCATGCCTGTAATCCCAACACTTTGAGAGGCCGAGGAGGGTGGATCACAAGGTCAGGAGTTTGAGACTAGCCTGGCCATATGGTGAAACTCCCATCTCTACTAAAAATACAAAAATTAGCTGGGTGTGGTGGCAGGCGACTGTAGTCCCAGCTACTCAGGAGGCTGAGGTAGGAGAATCGCAAATGGCTGAGATTGCACCACTGCACTCCAGCCTGGGCGACAAAGCGAGACTCTGTCTCAAAAAAAAAAAAAAAAAAAGAAAAAAAAAATCCTGGTTCCTGATGGTGTGGAAAAGGCAGATGGGAGGCATATATTAGTATTTGTAGAAATCTGAAAGTACTCAACCTCTTCCTAATTCAAACCAAGAAGATGCTGGAATCAGCTCTTGCTGACACAGCCAGTTTTGCGTATATGCTTCAGTTGAAAGGCTAAAGAAGGCATGGTCGACGTGGGGTACCCATGTTATGAGCTCCTCACTCGTGTCCCTCAGCATTCAGCACCATCTCGGCGGAGCCCTGACTGTCAGGCACCATTATGGTCTCTCTGAAGCTCAGCCTTACCCATGGGACCATGAATTCCATGTGACCAGGAGTCCTGTTTCCCTCTTGGCATCCCCATATCCCAGCGAGATTTGCAGAAGTAGGTGTGAGATGGGAGGAAGGAAAGCAAATACTATCAAACATCCCCACTTTGTACCAAGTCCTGTGATAGATGCTTTTGATCTATTTTCTCCTTTGAGTCTCCAAGAAACCCATATGAGCTAAGTATTGTTGTCCCCATTTAATGATTAGGTACTGGAAGCTCAGAGAAGGAAAGTGACTTGGCTAAGGGCACACAGCAAGTAAATGACAGCCAAGATTCATACAGAACTGAACCCCGTGTCAAAGCACAGTAGGTGCTTATAGAACACCTGGTGGGTGTTCAGTGAATGAATGACTCTTGGAGGCTCCTGACTCTCGGAGGGGCTGGGGCAGCGTCCCCACCTGGTACCTACAACAGACACACACAGACATATGCTACATGGCACCGAGCCCACCCCACACAGGGCAGAATGAATGCCCAGCTGGCGAGGGTGGTGGTTCCTTGGCACACAAACCCTCAAGGTGGCTGTGCAGAGTCAGGGTGACAAAGGGAGATGGGTGGAAGTTGTCTGGGTCTCAGGGATACTCTGCAGGGAACAGACCAGCCAGACTGGCAGGAGGACACTTGCACAGCCTGGGTCAGTCATGACTGCTGGTCAGAGCACAGTGTTGCCCAGGAGACAGTCCCTGGGCCAGGCAGGCAGGGGCGGGTGGAGCCATCAGCTTCTAAGTGGCAGACCTCTGGTGGCAGCACAGCCCACAGCTTCTTCCATGGAGACGGCACGGCAGCTCTGCCACAAGGTCCCACAGGTTGTCCACGGCTCCCTCCCCATGGACTGGCCCAGGAAGGGGGGGCATGGTATGCAAAGGGGTTGAGAGTCCAGGGTCCACTCACAGAAAGGGGAAGGTTGTGGGCCAGGGAGTGTCCTGATGGCAGAGGGGCTATCTCCAGATCACCAGCTCTCAGTCTCTGGGCCCTGTCCCCATCTCAGACCCCCACCTCCTCCTTTGGTCTGGCCCTCCTTGTCTCTCTGCCTTAGCTCCAGGCACACGCTGCTAGCCCTAGCAGGTGCATGTGGCCTCCCAAAGCCCCTCGGCCTTGGCTGACAGCTCCTAGACAGGACTATGTCTGTGCTGCACACAGACCCTCGGGTCCCCTCCCTCACCTTCCTTCTGGCCAGCCCCTGCCTGTCCTTCTCTGATCACCTCCCCTTTAGTGTTGGCCTGAACCGCGACCTGGGTCTGTCTGCCTCGCTAGCCTCTGTTTCCTGATCTCAGTCTGTCTCTCAAGGCCTTCCCTATCCGCCTGGCCTGTCTGTCCCTGTCCCTGATTTGTTATCCACTCAGACTCTGTTTCTCTGCTCCTGCCCTCTGTTGACCTGTCCCCTCCCCTTGGCCTCTTTCTCTCCCATTGGCCTGGATGCCCCTGGCCTTTTTGTCCCTTGCCTACTGCATTCTGTATCCTATTTGCTTCTTCTCTATCCATCCCTTAGTCTGGCTGTACAGTCTCAGCCTCTTGTCTTCCTACTAGATTTTCCCTGGGCCTGAGGCTCCCTACCCTGACCCAACACATCAGGAACCCCTCTCCAGGTGCCCTCCGCCTCCTTCTCCCTGGCCCCTCTCTCTCAGGATCTACCTGAGACAGTGATGAGGGGTTGGGAGAGAGCTGTCCAGAGCTTGCTCCTCCTGAGAGCGGTGGCTTCTCTCAGCCCTTGGAGCTCCATCCATTCACAGCTTCCATTTCTCCAGAAAACTCTCCCTGGCTGGCTTGCTCACTCGCATCCTCCCTCCCTCGCAGAGCCCACAGGGTTAACAGGCAATTAGCGGGGCCAGGGCTCAGAGCTGCGGTGGGGAGAGGGCCCTGGGCCTCTAGGAGATAAGAAGCAGCCAGGAGCTGCCGAGGCCAGGCTAATCCCAGAGCTAATCTTCGGCCTGGGCTTTATCTCCACTGCCTTCTGGGCATCCTGCCTCTGGTCCCGGCACCTACCCCCCGACATTCTTCCATGGTGTCCCTTCCCCCAAATTCTATCAGCTCTCCCCTTGATGGGGTCCAACCCATGCCTCTCACTTAGGCACTCCTAGAATGAACTCTTCTGCCCCTAGGTCCAGAGTGGGCTAGCGGAAGGGGGTGCATCTTCATCTGCTCTGGAACAGCTCCCACGGCCTGGCTTTATTCAGGGGTGGCACAGTACCCAGGTTCAAAGCCTCTTCCTTCCCTATCCTTTCCAGGGGCAGAGGAAGGAAGATGGCACCAACCAAAATGCCTAGGGTGTCTGCACTGCTCAGAACTTCGAGATCACTCAGTGCTTCGAGGTCACTCAGTCCAATCACTCATTGTACACAGGCAGAAACAAGCCTAGAGATGGCAAGGTTCAGATCCAAGGGCATGCACGCAGAAAACAGGGGCAGATTCAGAAGTGGACCCCAGGTTCACAGGCCAACATCACCTCCCTGGGAGTCAGCAGGCCCTGGTTTCAGCCCCAGTTCCACCACTGACAGCCTGTGTGACTTAGGTTAGTAAAGTGATTTATCAACTTCTCTGGGCCTCAGTTTCTTCATGTGTCAAGCAGAGACAGAAATCCCTGCTTATTTCACAGATTAGTTGTACATCTCAAAAAAGTGAAGTATGTGAAAGGCATTTGTAAAGTGCAGTCATATACATATACCAGTAATAAGGGTTTTGTAGAGACCAGCATGAACCAAGCTAGGGCAGAGACTGATCACTATGTGGTGGTGGAAATGGATACACAGAAGGCTCATAACATGGGGAAAGGGGCATATATTTTGTAGCCTGACAGAACAGGGTTCAAATCCAGCCTCTCCCACCAACTTTGGACAAACAACCTTGATGTGTGATGGAACCTCTCTGAGTCTCGGTTTGCTCATCTGTAGAAGGGGAATGGTAATTCCTCCTCCTAAAGTTAGATGAGTGGATTAGAGATCAATTCAGTGATTCCTGGCAGATGCTCAAGGGAGGGGTGAGGCCCTTTGGGGAATGGAGCTTCCTGCCAGGATGGTGCAGTCATTTTCATCTTGGATCCCCACTGGGCGCATCCTCACAGGGCATCAAGCACCTTGCAGGCTCTCTCTGCAATTTGGGACTGGCTTAGAGGATGGAGCTCTGTCACAGCGAAATCCCCAGGCTCTGAGATATGCCTCTCCTACCAGATGGAAAGCCCAACCTAGTTTACATCCAGGCCTTACCCTTAGTTAAGTCTGTGGGATTCAGATTCAATCGATTAACCTCTCTGATCCTCCATTTTTCATCTGTAAAATGGGAATAACCACAGGCGCCCTTCAGTGGTGTTACGAGAAAAGACAGAATGCACGTAAATCATAGCAACCACTAACATTTACTTAGTACTTACCTCTGTGCCAGGCACAGGTCTACGTACTTTATATAGATTAACCCCTTAATCCTCACAAAACTCCTACACTGGCGGTAGTCCTATGGTTTTCATTTTACAGACAGGGTAACGGAGGTACAGAGAGGATAAGGAAACTGACAGGGCAGGCAGTCTGGGCCTGAAGTCCACCCATAGCCACCATGTGACATACACCTGGCACACAGTACCTACAAATAGTAGGCTCTCAAGAACTAGTGAGTGTGCAAACAACACTTACTTTATCCAACACTATTCATTGAGCCTGTGCTCAACAGTGTCAGGCACTGTGCTTTGCGCTGGACATACAACAGGGAACAAAACAGACAGCCTCTACCCTCAAGGAGTTTGCTGTCTGGCTGCAGAGACATTCATTCATTCAGAGTACTTATGGGCCAGGCGTGGTGGCTCACACTTGTAATCCCAGCACTTTAGGAGGCAAAGGTAGGAGGATCGATTAAGCCCAAGCATTTGAGACCAACCTAGGCAGCATAGCAAGACCTCATCTCTACAAATAATAATAAATTAGCCAGGCATGGTGGCTCACACATGTAGTCCCAGCTACTCAGGAGGCTGAGGTGGGAGGATCTCTTGAGCCCGGGAGGTTGAGGCTGCAGGGACCCCCGTGATGGCGCTACTGCACTCCAGCCTGGGCAACAGAGCGTGACCCTATCTCGGGAAAAAAAAAAAAAAGTGCTTATGGGGCACTTACAACATAAACACTGTGAACTGCACCAGGCATGTTCACAAATTCACCAGTCACACAAATGGATAAATTATTACTAGTTGTGATCCTTGTTGTGATGGAGTGACCTAGCCAAGGCCACCAAGGTGGAACAGGAGCTCAATTTGGCTGGCAGGGTCAGGAAAAAACTTCTCTGAACAAGCCACCTGGCTCACGCAGGAGGGGCATCAGACCACGCCACACTCAAGAAAGAGGAATACACAGCCGCCCTCAGCAGGCCTTGTTCTACACGTGCATACAGGGGCCCCCCACCTCCCCGCCTCCACCGCCACCCATGAGCTTTTCAGGGCCGCTTCCTCCCTACGGTGGATCTAGGAGGCAAGGGCCGCGGTGTTTGTTCCAGTGTAAATGTGTGAGCTGTGGTGGAAGGGACAGGGGAGCCCTAGGAGCCAGGGAGGGCTGGGGCCGTGGAAGAAGGCTGTGGTCCCCGGCGGGCGCCGCGCTTCCACGGGAGAGGAGAACGGGAGGATGAAGGCCTCCGGGACCCAGGTTAACAGTCAAAACCGTTCCCCGGGCAGCGACCGCTTAGGCCTTACACCCTAGAAAGTCAATTTTTAATTGGTGAATTGGTAACTAAGTCCTTCCCTGACATTCCCGCCCCTCGATGCAAAGTTCCTCTTCAAGAGTTTTGCTTACACATTGGAGCACACACCCACAACCAGGCGGGAGTTCAGGAGACGAGACAGAAGGAGGCGGCGGGGACGGTGGGTGGGTGGGTGTGCGCCCGCCAGGAGCCCTGGCCCCTCGCCCTTTCCCGCACACACAGTCTGGCCGCCCAGGCCTGGCCCACCCGCACCCAGAGGGTCGCACCCACCGGCTCGCGCGCCTCGCCGCCCCCCCGACTCCCTCCCGCTGGGCAGGCATCCATCACGGCGCCCGAGCGCCCTCCCTCCCATCTCCTCTGGGCTCCTCCGCTCTCCTCCCTGGGTCTGCCTCATTTGCATTCCCCCGGCTCCCGGCTCCTCAGCAAAGTGACCTCCGCACACAGCAGCGCCAGAGGCTTCCACGGCGGAGGGAGACCCCGCCGCCCGCCCTCGCCGCGGCCGGAGAGGGGGCGACAGGGGCCGGGGTCCCAAGGAGATGGATGCGGAGCTGGGCCTGACTGGCTGGCCTGAAGCGGCCGAAAGGCCCGGGGCCGAGGGGCACTGAGGGACTCGGGTGCTCGGGTGGGATTTGAACCTGCGACCTCAGATCCCCAGGCAGGCGGGAGTGAGACATGGAGATCAGCAGGAGGCCCGGGAGGTTGCGGCCAGAAACGGAACCCCTGCTGGGAACCCGGGGCTCCCCAACGTCCCGTTTCCTTCCCCTGTGAGCCCCCACTGGGGAGAGGCCGGCCCCACCGGGCCGTCGCCCAGGGGTTCCCAGCTCTCCCGGGGGCCTCCCCAGCCCCCAACTCGCCCCCTGGGCCCGCCGAGCCGCCTCCCCTCCCCCCGTTTGGTATTTACACCTTCCACACATTTGTAAGCTATTATCCTGTCCACGCTTAGTCACCGCTGAGCCAAGCGCCACGGATTTAGCTCCTTTAATCTTTCCTCCTAAATCAATCCTCCATTTCCCCTTAATCATCCCGTGGCTCCTCTCTGAACTCTCGCTGCCGCCTCGGCTGCTGCAGCCCGTGCCTATCTCTCTGGAACTGCTCCCCCTCCAACCCAACACCCACGGGTGTCCCAAGGGCATGGTGAGCATCTGAGGGGTGGGTTGGATTTCCAGCGCTGCCAGCCCCAGGCTAGGAGCCAGGGGAAGAAGTGCAGACCCCTGCCCATCTCTTCCTGGAAAACACACCACTGAACCTTCCCATCTCCACTCTCAGGGTCTCTGCCCCTCTGTCCTCCTCCTGCCTTCCCACCCTCACTCATCCTTCTGAAGACCCTAAGTCTCCACCATGATTTGCAAAAAATCAAAAAACAAACAAACGTGGCAGATCTTCTCTCCTTGGCCCTCCTGCCCCCAGTGCTGGCCGTTCCCACCTCCTCTTCCCAGGTGCTCAAAGGAGGTGGGGTGCAGGGCCAGCCTGGAAGGGCAGGGAACACTTATAACTCAGCAGCCTGAGGCTGGCCTCTGTTCCCTCCTCCAGAGTGGCCGTCCATGTCTCCTGGACCACCTCAGGCTCCAACACCTTCACTTCCTCCCACCTCCCCATAGGACCCACTGACTCAGGGACTCAGTAGCTTGGGTCTTGACATTTCAGTGCTCCCTGTAGTGCTCCCTGGGTGCCCTGCCTCTCCATTCCTGATCCTTCCTGCCCCCTGCCTGGACCTAGCAGAGGCAGCCCTGCCACCAGCCACAAGAGGGAGCAGATTCCTCCCAAGAAGCAGAAGGGCAGGGGTGGGGGTCCAGGAAGGAGTGGGGGCAGGGGAGACAGAGAGAGGATCAGAGGGGGACAGGACGTGGGGCCATTTCTTCAAACGCTAATCAGCATCTTCTGGCAGTGTCTGAGAAGCTGAGCTGATAATGAGCCCAGCTCGGGGCTGATTCCTGATTAATGAAGAGGCTACGGGGCTGCTGAGTGGGGCTGGGTGGGGCATGCCCTCACGGTCCTCCCACTGCCCTTGAAGACCAGCCCTCTGAGACAGTCCCTGCCCTTCCCTGCCGGACCACACCACTTACATCCCTTCCAGCCACTCCACTGCCCAAACAGACAGGCTGACCGCACCTCTCCAGGAGGGTCTGAGGCGCAGCTGGTGTGGGGTGGAAGGTGGGGAGGGTGGGTGCACCTGGTTCTGCAATCTGAGGGGTTGGCAGCCCTCAGTATTTTTTAAATCAGTTACTGTTCTGTTAAAATAATCACGATTTGAAGCTGCTTTTGACACACTGGAAGACCCAGCCATCCTGGGCTCCTCACACAGGGCAACAGTTAGCTGGGGCTGAGGAGCAGCTGCATCCTTCAAGACTAAATGGTCTTCAGTTCTCCTCAGACCCCACCCTTCCCTACTGTATCCCCCCACCCCAACCTGACCTGCGTGGCTCCTGAGGGCAGCATCCGCCCTGAACCAGATGTTGAAATAAATGTGCTTAAGGCTCATGCTGCAGGAGAAGCTGGGACCACGGGGAATAGAGGGCTGGACAGGCAGGGGGAGTCAGAGGGACATTTGTGCAGCAGATTAGAGGCTTGGACCCACCTCAGTGGACACCCCCTCCCTTCCACAGCCAACGGGGCAAGGGGCAGCCCTTGGAACCTCCAACCCAGTGGCAAAGGTGTGGAGTTGGGATGGAGTGTGGAGTAACTCCTCCCAGGGCCAAGGGCAGTGGGTGGAAGGCAGAGACTGTCAGTATTGGCCTGACCACACACTGGGAAGAGAAGGGACTAAGGAGGTCGCTGAGACAGAAGGAGTGGCTGCTGAGGAGCCCGAAACTGGGTCCTGTGACAGCCAGAGAGAGAGAGAGAGGGCTTTCGTGCTGTTCTGTGCCTCAGAGCTGTCCTGGCTGGTGGTTGGGTGGGGCAGGGAGAAGAGAGGAGGGCAGGGAGGGGGACTGCCCAGCTGGAAGAGGCCTTGTCTAATTGTGCCTGATTAGTAGAGAGGAAGAGAACAGGGCGAGTGATTAATAGTCACGGCAGTCACCAGCGTGTGGGGAAGGAGGGTCGGGAGGGGGAGGGAGACCGGAGAGACCAGAGGGGATGGAGATAGTGAGGCACCCACAGGGCCCCGGGCTCCTGGCCCTCCAGGGGCTGCCTGGACCCTTGAGGACCCTGAGGAGAGGGGCTGGCTCCTACCCATGCCTCCACAGGGCTTCTCCACCTCCCCCAGCCTCAAATTTCCAGACAGTAACATGGAAAAGACCAAGGTCACGTCCTGCACCTGGGAAGAAAGGCACCTTTGCTCACATGGTGTTTCCAGACACCCCACTGCCCCCAGCTCCCAGACACAGACCCTATCCTCAGCTCCATCTGAGATTGCAGCCCACAGAGTAGATGGCATGACTTCTAATCACAGCCGGCAGCTACCCCCCTATACTCTGTAGTCCATTGTAATCCCAGCCCTGCCCTACCCAGACAGTCTCATTCCGAGGGCCATTCAGAGCTGTGCTGTCCAACACAGCAGCCTCTAGCCACGTGTGGCTCTTTGAATTAAAAATTAATTTTCTCTGTTGCACTAATCACATTTCAAGTGCTCAACGGCCACATGTGGCTAGTGACTACCATGTTGTACAAGCACAGGTGCACAGCGTGTCCATCACCACAGAATGTTCTATTGGCCAGCACTGATCTAGACAGTGTGTGCACACTTCTGCACCTATGCACACGTGCGTGCATATTTTGGAGGGCTGAATAGAATGAGAATGCTAGAACAGGGCAGAGGAGGGTGTGGGCCACAGGGTCAAAAGCCGGGGGACGACTAGGTAATGGAGAGTAATGAAGATGCCAGTACACAGGTCGGAAACCAGTAGGTGGTGCTGAGAACAGTCAGGTTAAAGATAGCCAGGAGTTGGGGTGGCAGCATTTATAACAGCTGACGCTTACACAGTGTATACGATGTGTGTGCCAGGTAGTGTGCTAAGCTCTTTAGGAGCATCTCTTTAATCCTCACAGCAACCCCCAGTTTTTAGGTTCTAATATCCTATTTAAAGAATACACAAACTGATGCTCACAAAAGCTTTTTGGCTTCCCCACGGCCACACAGCTAAATGGGTAGAGCCGAGGTTCGAATCCTGGTGGTCCCCAGGTGAGAGGAGATGCTGAATTGTAGAGCCACCCTTGCATTTTACAGCTCAAGAAATGAAGCCTAGGGAGAAAGAGTGATTTCTGCCTTTTAGTAAGAGGGCAGGCTGAGAGCAGGCCGCAGTGGGGAAGGTAGAACTGGGGCTTGGAGGAAGGGGGTATGGGTAGCAGATGGGAGCAGGAATCAGGGAGGAAGGGAGAGCTGTCTACAAGGCTGGGGGTGGGGGACATACAGGTGGTAGAATGGGTAGGAGTGAGATGGTATGAGACTGAGTGAGGAGGGGAGGGAGAAGAAGAGAGGAGCAGAGGTAACTAGCTGGAGCTAGCCACGGTGCAGAGCACTGCCTCCCAGAGCCCTCTCCTCTCTCCCCTCTTCTCCTCTCCAAACTGTGCCCAGCCTGCCTCATCCCCTAGGTCTTCCCAGCTCTCCTCCACCCAGAATGGCCTCTCCCTCTCTGAACTCAGCCTCTTACTACCCATGCACCTCGTCTGGCAATTGATCCTGGCACCTTATGACACCACTTGCATGGCTGATTAACTCTTGCATGGTTGCTTAAGCTTCTGAGTATCCCTGTCCCCACTCTACCATGAGACTATAGGCTGCTTGAGGACAGGGACTGGGGACAGGGCTTCCCATCTTTGCTGTCCTCCACAGCTCTGAGCAGGGAGTCCAACACATAGTAGGCACGCAGAACTCCATGTTGATTGACTGACTGATTGGGAATGCATGAAGGGATATTAGGGAGCGTGGGGGGAGAGCGATTGCAGTGGTAACAGAAGCAAGAGCAGCAGCAGAGGGGACTGGGGGAGGGCACATTACCCGGAGTAAAAATAGGCTGGAAAATGTGACATTTATTAACTTGGATTCCGGAGGAAAGGTCACAGCAGAGTGGGGAGTGGGAAGCAGGAAACAGGGAAAGCAACAGAAAACACATAACAGCCCCTTGGTGAAGCCTGTCCCTGTCTCTGACCATCTCACCACCCATACCCTGGCAGGCTCCCCACCAACCAGCTCACATAGCCATCTTCCCACCATAGACCCCAAATCCCCATCATTGACTCCAGGGCCTCACCACAGAGCTGATTATGGACCTCATGTCCTTTTTGGAGACCCCATATCTTCATCTCCTTCCCCCTTCTCCAGCCTTTCCCCTATAATACACCCCATCTCCCCCACTGCCATGGATCATGGGCCCCCAGCCCAACCTGCAATTCCAGACCCTGGTGAATCTGCAGCAGACTCAGCCCTTGAATGCCAGACCCAAGAGAGAGTTACGCTCAGCAGACGGGGGATGCAGTGTGTGCAGAAGGGTAGGAGGCTGGGCTGGAGACAGGGGAAATGGAAATCCCAAAGGGGAATTCCTGTCCCCCAGTGCTTGCTATGCCCTCTACCCCTCACTGTCCTGCCCCAGGGCCAGAACCTCAGCCCACAGACTTCTACCATCCTCCTCTCTCCAGCCCCAGGGCACCAGAGGGCCTGTGGGAAATCCACCCACACTCCTCCGGGCCATCCCCAGGATTCCGGGGACTCACCAGCCTTGATCAGGGGATCCCTGTTCCTGTATCCTCCAGGCACCGCCTCCTAGCCTGGAGACCAAGCAGAACCCTCTGGCTTCCTCCCCTTACTTCCTCACCCCCTCCAGCTCTTCCTCTCCTTTCCTCCCACTGAGGTCTCATCACCCTTCCCCTTTCCTGCCCACCCCCACCTCCCGCTCAGGGACACAAAGACCCCATTGATTTCTGCCCCAACAGCACCTGCTGAGCCTGAGCTCTGCCCAGCCCCCAGTACGGAGTGGTGAGGATTGAGGACAGCAGAGTCCTGTGGATCCCAAAGGCCACACTCACCCTCCATACCCCATATCCTCCTCCTTGGGGACTCTACCAACCCTGGCTTTGGGGAGCAGTGATTTTCCCTAGGAGAGGGGGTGTACAGCCGGACAACAGGCCAATACCCCTGACTCTTCTCCCTGCACAATGCTCCCCCTTCTGTCCCTCTGTTTCTACCTAACTCCCCTGCCCAATGGCAGGAGGCCCCAGACACTGCAGACATGGTGGGGGCCAGGAACCTTGTTGGCTGGAGCATGTTTCCTGGCGATCCTGAGGCAGCGGGTGAGTGAGAACCTGGTGGGGGTCCCTATCACTGGGGCTGGCTGCTGGAGGCTGGGCCGGAGTGGGCACCGTGTTGACGCCAAATATTTGCATATGCACTGGGCAGCGGTAACAAGGATGAAACATACACGCACACAGACACACAACGCTGGGAGCAAACTGTGGACTGGGGACAAGCATCTCGAGCACCATGAATACTAGATACCCTGTGACTATGGGTGAATGGAGCCCTGACAGACAGGCGGCGTACAAGACACTCCCACCCCCCTCACATACCTGACTATGGGAGGCTTGCATGGGAGAGCAGCCCAAGCTCACACCCCTCTCCTGGAGAGGGTGCGTGTGTTTGTACTCACACACAGGAGAGAGATGGCGCCAGCAGTCTCCAAATGGGGAGCAGCAGTTGGGATAGATGGTAGGGGGGTGTCATGAGAAGGGATGGCATCCACAGTGGGACCCTGTGCTTGGCAGCTAAGCGAGAGCTGGGAGCTAGAAATGGAGATGAGTAGCTCGCTGGGTGTGGGTGTGCAGGTGTGCAGGTGTGCATGTGAGTGTAGTGACAGGGACAGTGAGTGTGTGTGAGCGAGGGAGTGTGCAGGAAACTGTGTCCCACAGCAGTGTGTGTGTGTGTGTGTGCGCGCGTGCATGTGTGCATGCACCCATGCTGGGGCAGCAGTGAGGGTGAGTTATGCACATAAGAGTGAACCAGTGATTCCCAGTGTAAGAGCCAGATCTGGGCATGGGAGCCGCTATAATAGGAGACAGAGGGGGACTGGCCCCCGGGAGGGCTGGAGGGCAGAATGAAAGAGGGATGTGTGAGGGAGTCTGTGAGGAGGGCATGTGAGAGACACAGAGATCCAGAAGAGACACTGGCACCTAGTGTCCTGAAGACGGGCTTTCTGCAGCCTGCCCACCAGGCCAGCTCCCCAGGAGGCCGCCTGGGGTCCTTCCCTAGATGGAGCCCCCCAAACCTCCCCTCCCCATCTCCTTCGTTTGGTGGGAAGAATCCAGTAGCCTCGGAAGAAAAAGGGAGCAAGAGAAAAGTAGGAGTCAGTTGGTCTGGCCTTGGGATGGTATGTCCTTTCCCTGCAAGCCAGCCAGCTCCAGGACGCCTGGGCCCACCCCAGGAACCCCCACCCCAACTCCCAGACCTGGGCACTGCAGCAGCAGCAAGACCAAGAAGAGTAGCAGCAGGCGCCCCAGGGTAAGCCCGTATGAGCGGCCACTGCTCCATGGCTGGGAAACCAGAGGGAGATGCCAGGCTTGGAGAGACACGAGGCCAGCCTCTGGTGGCGGAAGGAAGGGAAGCCCTGTTGAGGATGCCCCTGCACACCACTGCCACCACTCCTTCCCACTCCCCAGCCTCCAGCCACCCCAGGCCAGGCAGCCCAGCTGGCAGAACTCACCACAGAGAAGTTGCTGGCGGAGCAGTGATGCCCACTGAAGTTGCAGCTCTTGAGCATGTCGGCGAGCTGGTGGCCAGTGCGGTTGAGGATGTCTACCATGTCAGGCTCTGGGTAGCGCAGGCCAGCGGCACGGTGCTCATCCCGGTCTTTGGGGGGCAGCCCTGTCAGATTGGCCAGGTGGAAGATGTCGGCATCGCTGAGTGCCGAATGCCGGAAGCGGTTGATATTGCAGAGGGTGACAGCTGGGAAGCCCGCCACTGGGGCTGGGGCAGCGGGGTCCATTGCCACCAGGTGAGGCCGGGTCAGGTAGCCCCGGGCCAGGCCAGCCGCCTGGTACAGGAAGGCAGCCAGCGAGGTGAGTAGGGCCAGTGCCCACAGGGTTCTGCGTAGTCCGTGGGGGCCTGGACCACAGGCCCGGCCCAGTCCATGCAGGGTGCTGGTGCTGGCAAAGGTGGCCAGGTCCCGGGGGGCTGCTGCCCCCCGAGCAGCCCCAAGGAGGCTCTGCTCATCCCCTGCCTCCTTCTCCTTGGGTTTCGCATCCTCCTCAGCAAATTTGATTTTGCACACAATCTCGATCGGCATCTGTCCCCGGTCCCCGGCTGCCGGGACTGGCCAGAGCCTCCCTGCCCTGTCCCTCCCTAGCCAGCAGCCCTGGTGCCCTCCCGAGTGGCGGTAGTGGCAGCGGCTGCTCTTCTAAACTCAGGGCAAGCGGGAGGAGGGCAGGGACAGGGTGGGGGCCCGAGATGGGGGGAGTCACTCCCACTCCCAGCAGCTCCGCAGCCCTGGTGCTGCCTCTGCCGCTGCTGCCTCTGCTGCCGCTTGTCTCTCTCCTCGATCGTCTCCTTGTGGCTTCCCTTATCAGCACCAGCACAGCTGTCAGCCCCTGCGTGTGTCCCTGCGAGCGAGCGAGTGAGCCAGGGAGCGAGCGCTGCTCCGCCACGCCGCGCAGCCCCAGCCGCTCCACTCAGCATGTGCTCCAGAGCCCACCCCATGCTTAATAATTCAGGACATGTCAACAGCGTTTCACCGGCAGCACGGGCGTCAGGAGCCAGGCCAGGGGAGGGGGCAGTCCCCAGCCCAGGACAGGGATCCCGAGACTGAGGCTATCCCCCAAACTCCTGCTGCACCCTAGCCGCTCACTGGGTCCCCAGATCTCCCCACTCCCTGGCCACCCAGGGAAGGGTGCCGTGCCCAGGGTCCTCGGCTCATTCTTTGCCACTTTCCTGGCCCACACCCCATGAAGGGTCAGCCAACTCTATCCCCCCACCTCCTGGCCTCCGAGACTCCTGACTCCAGCACCCAGTCACTACCTGATCCCACTACCCGACTCACAGCAGCTTCCAGAAACTCCTTGAGAGAGCCACTTGTTTGAATGAGGGAGGGGAGGGGGGCAAAGGAGGGCAGGCTAGACAGACCAGGGGACAACTGTGACTCCAAGATTCTCAGCTTCCCTGGAGCTTTGCTCCTGATTTCAACACCCACCAGCCCCTGCTCCCTCTGGGAGGCTGGCTGCCCTCACCCTCATTTTGCCCCCAACCCCAATCTCAGTCATTTATATGTCTGGGACAGAGAGAACCCTGGCCAGCTTGCATATCTGTGGCCACTTTGCTTCCCCAAATGTTCCCCAAATCGCTTGCCACAATCAGCCTTCAGGGGAGGGGTGTTGGGTAAACAAGCCAGGGAGCAAAGGGGAGGTATATTTCGGGGGTGCTCTATATGTAGGGGGACAGGGCATGCAATGAAGGGAGAGGAAGAGCCCCA
This sequence comes from Rhinopithecus roxellana, assembly GCF_007565055.1. Taxonomy (NCBI): domain Eukaryota; kingdom Metazoa; phylum Chordata; class Mammalia; order Primates; family Cercopithecidae; genus Rhinopithecus; species Rhinopithecus roxellana. The sequence continues at coordinate 30,085,746 of NC_044562.1, forward strand.
GTGGGGGCATGGAAGGGAGCAGGAAGATGTGCTGGGTGTCAGTGGGAGCAAATGCTCTCCTAAGTAAACGGGTTTGAGGGATGCCTGGCAGAGTGGGGCAGGAGAGCCCTAATGGGTCTGCTGTGTTCTTGTGGAGGGGAACAGCCATGTGGGCCATCATCATAGGTGGGGATGGGAGTCTCAGTTGACTGGCCGGTAGGGGATGCATCCTTGCCCCCAGGGTGGGGGTGGCAAGAATCAGTGCTTGTGCCCTGGGGCCCCATGTGAGAGCATGTGCCCTCACAGGGGAGGAAAGGGGGGCTGATTAATCCGGGCGCTAATGAGCAGCAGGGAGAGGAAGCATGGACGGGCGGGGGGAGGTGGCTCCATCGATCCAAGCCGCGGAACCAGCAGCTGAAAAAAAAGTGAGAAGGGAATCGATCTGAGGGAAACGGCAGCTGCTGGGGATTAGAGCCCGAGGTCCACCCGCGGCCCAACGGCCACCCCGCCCCCTGCGTCAGGCCTGGCCCTGCAGCCTCTGCCTTGCCCCAGGGGAGGGGTCCAGGGATGGCTCCCTTGGCGGCCAGGAGCCACTTTGCCCACCCTGGCTGCAAGGCCAGGTCAGGCCCCATCAGGGTCACCCCAGCATGGAGCCTGCCCACACACCCAGCCCTGGCCATGCACGGTGCCCTGCCTAGGTTGTCCCTAGCCTTTAGGCAAAGTGGCTTCCCCAGGGACCCCACAGTTGGGCTTCCCCACAAGCCTCCGATGAGTCTGGGTCAGCTGGTTCCCCAAGCTGGAAAGATAAGACCCCTGGGGCAGGGTGCTGCATCTGGCTGGGACATAGTGTCCCAGAAGGGAAAGTGGGATTGGCATTGGACGAAGCCGCTGAGTTAGCACTGAAAGTGGCCAAGTGACCACAGACAGCCTCCACTCTCTGTCCCATGCCCAGGCAGCCCCCTCCTTCGCTCTCCCCTTCCTGGTAGACTTCCAGACCTTTCCAGAGCTCCCCCCTCCACTGTTCCTCCCCATCCTTCTCTCTCTTCCCCTTTCTCCTAATATTGATTTTTCTTTACTGTTTTTTTTTAAAGGTGACTTAATTGCTTTTTAAGGTTACTTCAGTCTCGGGCCCTGCCAAGAAAGCGGGGAACTGCCCCCCAAACTCTCCCCAGCACTTGTTACTACCCGGAAGTACATACGTGTCTCTGAATTCCCCCACCATCCATTGAGATCTTGGGGTCACACTTCCCCGACAACATACTGGCCTCCATCGTGAGACAAATCACACCCTCCTTCCTCCTGAGGGATGGCAGGACGCCTTCAACCTCTATAAGGAAATTAATCGGGTGGTAACTGGGTATAAGGGGCATGTGGGGGGTGCTGTGAGGGGAGCTCCAGGCTGCCAGGAAGTGGAGCAGCAATTAGCTGCATGCACACCCCCACCACTGCCCCACAGCCAGCTGTCTCCAATTGTCCCCAAGCCCCCAGCTCCAGTCTCCCAGATCTCCAGGAATCTGGTGATGTTCTGGGGGAGTACCCCCATCCTTCCAGCTCATCTCTTGACCTTTCCATCTACTTCTCACCAGGCTCTCTGGCCCCCTCCCTGTCTCTCTATACCCCCTTCGCCTCTGGCCCCATCCCATCTCTCCTCCCTCTCCCTGCTTCCCTGCCTGCCTCCCTCTCTGCCCGGCTGCAGTTGGGTGATAATCTCCCTCATTTAGCCTCCCGGCTGCTTCCCCGGCTCATTGCCCAGCTGGTCCCTGGGGCCCGGCCCAGCTTCTTCCCCACCCCCACCCCAGCCCTGCGCCCAAGCTCCCCCACCCCTCCCTGCTTCCCCCACCCACTCCCGGGGGACCAGCTGCCCCTTGCAGTGAGGCATCAGGGACAAGTGTGGCTGGCCAGGCCCTTAGCTGGGTGTGAGCAAAGGGGACGGGGCTGTTAGGGACCCTGGACTGGGAGTGCGGGGGAGCTGGGTGTTGCGGGGTCAGAATGGGAAGCTTCATCCCAGGTTCCTCTGCTCTCCGGTTGTCCCCATTCCTCAGATTTATTCCCAGTCCAGTTCACCCGCCTCCACCCCCCAGGGCATGAGCTTCCTGACAGTGAGAATGAGTGGTAGTTGGACTGGGATGAGGTTTGGTAACGGGGTCGGGTGGGGGGCGCGTGCAGAGGGGGAGAGAGACAGGGAGAGCAGTGGGTTTCTGGCTCAAGGTTCCTGGGAGGAGGCATGGAGATTTTGTTTGGGCAAAATGCCCCAAAGGCAGACCCAGAGACCTCCCAGGATCCAACCTGGGAGGTTCCAAGGGCGCTTTCTCAAAGCACAGGAACCCCCAAACTGATGCCCAGATTCCTTGCCTGGCTGGCCCCATTCATAAATGCTATGACCCCCCGAATTCCTAGACAGCATTCTCCTAAAGGTGCCCAGCCTCCCCCTGCGCGCAGAGGACACCCTCCCCAGCCCAGACACCTGGCCCTGGTGCGGACCAAGTGGTGAGCCAGTGTGGGACAGATGTGGGCGGGAAGGGACCAGGAATGGAGGGCTGGGGCCGGGGCTAGGCCAGGCCTGGCTGGTGAGCACACAGCGGTGACAAACGGGCTGTGCGGGGGCCGAGGGGCGGGGGATGGACGGCGGCTGATTTATCTGGGTTATTTATGCCGTGGACGAGGCAGGAGAAGCAGTTAATGAGAGTCCCAGCGAAGGGGGGTGGGGAGGCCCGAACGTGATCTGAGGCGACTGAAGTGGGTTAGCGTCCTGCCACCAGGCCCTGCCCCCACTATCCGCCAGTACTCCCTGCACCCCCACCCCATCTTCCTAGGGCCAGCCCAACCCAGCACCTTCTCCCGAGTCTCATACCAACACTTCCCATCTCTTTTCAGGTACTCCCAAGCTGAGGCAACGGGTCCCTGGGACTATAAGGACACCAGGTCCAAGACGGGATGGGCACATCAGGAGGAAATGGGGAAGACACCAGGAAAGGGAGGGCAGGAAGATGAAAAATCCTGGCTGGCCAGAAACTAACAAAGTCTGTGGGGCCTGCAGGGGAGGGCTGGGATGGACACAGCCATCGTGGGAGTGGGTGTGCAGCTGACAGCCTCAGAGCTGAGGCTGCGGAGGGCAAAGGGCATGGGGTAGAGAGGCGGTGTCTGCCAGTAGCCACAGCGGGGGCCTGAGTGGCAGAGACAGGCTGGCCGGGAGGGGGTGCTGGTCAGAGAGCGGAGAGAGCCAAGGAAGGAGGGGGAGAAGATCCAGGAAGGAGGGGAAGAGGGCTTTGCAGCAGTGAAAGCTGCTGGGAGCAGATAAGGCGGCACAGCAGCAGGAGGGATTAGAGCTCAGAGGGAAATGTGGGGAGCGGCGTGGGATGGGGGGGCAGGGAGGAGAAGGTTGAGGGCAAGACACTAGGGCCAAGGAGATAAGTGGGAAAAGTGAGGGCTGTGAAGGTGGCAGGTTTTCATCAGGGGCCAAGAGGCAGTCATCGACAGGGAGAGGAGAGAAGGAATTCCTGATCCTTCTCTCCTCTGTCTTGGGAGAGGGGGACCTTTCTGCCACTGACGGAGCCCCCCCTCCACCACACCCCATGCATGTTGGGGGCAGCAGAGAGACGCACTACCAAGGGTCGAGAACGGGGGGATTTTGGGGTGAGGGCCGTGGCAGGGGCCAACCCTAGCAGCTGAGCTGAAGGCTAGACTGAGAACACACAGCACCCCCTTGAGGTGGCCAGTGGAGCACAAGGGTGCCGCAGCGATCAGTGCTGGCACCGAAACCTTTAGTGCCCAGGCTGTGGCAAAGATCAGTTTCAGAGGGGGCTTCTTCATGGGGAGGGGTGTGGGCTTGGAAGGAGGGCAGATGGCTTCCTAGGGATCCTGCCTCAAACTCTAACACCCCTCACCACCCCTTGCCCTCCTGCTCTCTGAGCCTCCCAGGATGTACTTGGGGTGGGTGAGGCCCCCCACTCCCTCCAGAGCAGAGCCCAGGGCAGTTCAGAGGTGGCTATGGTGGCAGAGGGGAGCCTTGGGGAAGGAAGGGGAGCAGGAAGGGCTGGGGGAGGGGAGCGGGGGTGGCGGGCGGGGCCGGGTAATTGCATGTTTGCCAGTTCTCCTGTCTCTGCACACAAGGGAGCGTGTGTCGGTGGGTGTAGCTTCGCCTCAAGGAGTATGTGTCTGTTGGCAGAGGTGTCAGTGTGTCTGTGTCAGGGGTTTGGGCTCTCCTTGGCCCCCGCCCACCCCTTTCCCCCCTTTGTGTTTTGGGGAGTGCAGCTCTGGGCACACCCAGCTGTGCTCCGTGCGGATGCAGCAGATGTGGCGGGGCCCCAGCTGTGCCTGCTTCCCGGAGAGGGGGAGGGGGCTGCAATCTGCTCCCCCGATAATGGCTGCTAAGTGCCAGGGGGAGGGGATTGAGACGGAGGTGGGACTGGGTCCCCCGGCAGCCTGGCTGAGGGGACGGGAGGGAGATGAGGGCTCTGCCCCCACCCCACCCTGTCCTGGCCAGCCTTCCCCAAGTCTGTGTTCTTGGCTCAGCCTTTCCCCCTTGGCTGGCTCCTGAAGCCCATCCAAATTTCTCTCCACACTCTGTCCCTGTCCCCGGCTCTCCTCCCCTGTCGCCCCATCCAGCTTGGTGCCAGGGACGCACCCCACCCCCGGCCCCCAGCTTGCTCCCCCTCGCTGATTTTACAGAATAATCTTTTTATGGAAACTGAAAAAAGCACTAATGGCAGGAGCACACCCCTCCCCCGCATCCCTCCCCCGCTCATCCCCCACTTCCCACCCCAGTTCCCTCTTGTTTCTCCCTTCCCAGACCCTCCCCGGGCCGGTGCCCTCCTACCCCTACACGGCCAATGACGGTTGGGCACAGGGTCCCAGCAGCGGTGGACAAGGGGGCTCCCTGCACCCCATCCAGGGGCAGGTGCTCCATCTTGGGTCTCTCAGAGATGGATGGGATTTTAGGCCCCTCCCAGCACAGAAGTGGGATGGGGAGGAGTGGGGGGGCATGTCCTTCTTAGACGCCCCCCAACAACAGTGACTGCTTCAACCTGGGGGGCATGTTACAAAGACCTCAGCTTCACTTGTGGCACCCCCCTTCAAACACTGACCCTTTCCCCTTCCAGTGCCTCTCCCCACCATGTCCCCACCCCCACTGGGTCTAGGAGGGGGATCCCGGGGGCCAGGGCCTGACACAGACTTATTGGATTTCACGGTGTTTTGCTGAGAAAATAATTAAATTATCATATTTATGATAGAGCTGCCATGGCCTCTGCCAACCACTCGGAACAGAAGGGTCAGGACTTGGGGGAGGAGTGGGAAGGGACCTAGCTCCTGGTCCTAGGACCCACCCTCTCCCAGCCCCTTCCTTGGGGTGATGACCCCAGCCCAGAGTGGGGACCTGCAGCCCCTACCACTCCCACTAAGACAGATAGTGAAGGTCTGGGCTGGAGGCCAGGACAGGAGGAACTGAGGAACTAGGGACAGCTTATAGGTCAGGACTGCTACACCATGTAGATCATTCCCCACATGCTGGCATATAGCCCACGGGACCTGAGGGACCTGGGAGGTCACATCTAGCCCAATCCCCAAGTCACCCTCAGTCCAGCTCCTGAAAAAGTGCAGCTTCCTAACTGCTGGGCTACAAAGCTATGAAACCCTGGGCTCTGTCCCGGAGCCTGGTGCTGATAACAAGGCCCCGGCACCCTGCCGCCTGTACCCCTGCCTACTGCCAGGACCCCCTCCTTTCTCCCACCCACGCCCTGCACCCCCCATTCTCTTCGGGTAATTAGATTCCTCTCAATTAGCAGATTACGATCATTACCAGCTCATCTGGCAACACAGCTCCGCACCCACAGCTGGGGAAGGGGGGCACCGAGAGGGGCACATGGGGGTCATGGGCAAACATGAGAGATGGCTGGGAGAGGAGGGCTGAGGCCTCCCAAAGGGCAGGGCCAGGAGGACAGGAGGTGGTGAGGGCCTTCCCAGAACAGGGTGCCTCCCACTGTGCTTCAAAGAGAATGGCACCAGCTCAGGCCCACCCAGCCTGCCAGGGGAGTGGAAGACAGAGACATGAGGCCTCGGGTAGAGGCGAAACCCCCACCCTGCCAAAAGCCAAGCTGGGAGCAGATGGAGCTGGCAAAGCGGAAAACCGGCCAGGGCTGGGCTCGGCGGGAACTGAGCAGAGCGGGTTGTGGGGATCAGCCTCTGGGCCTGTGGCCCCGGTTCCTGTGCCCGCTGCCCAACCGAAATCCTTCACCCTTCCCTTCGGAATCCTTGCACATGGGGGCCTGAGCCAGTCTCCGTGGGGAGGAACAGGGAGGCAGGAAGGCAGGGGCGAAGGTGGGGGCCAGGCAGGCTGGGGAGCCTTGAGGGCCTTCCTCCCGAGCAGCGCACGAGGCTGAGGCAGTGGGAGGGGGAGATTTACCAGGGCTCCAGATTCATTATTCATGAGCCCGCAGCAACGACTCCAATTTAAATGCTAATGTGGGGGGGCCTGACTCAGCTGCCCCGCTTCCGCCCCCACCCCCAGCCCAGACATAAGTAGAGTCCGTGCTGGCTCCAAGGTTCATGGGGTTTATTAGGGAGTCGGGAGGGAGAAAGCCCAGGAGTCCCCAGGCCACCCACATTGCTCCCCGGCGTGTGACGATCCTGCCTGGCTTTCTCTGGTCCTTTCTAGACAGAGGCTGGCCAAGCAGGAGGCAGCCTCAAGGGGAGTGGGTAGGAGCTGGAGGCCTTCTGGCAGCCCCACTCAGAGGATGATCTGGTTGGTGAAGCTCCGGCTCAGCTCCTTGTGTGGCAGAACAATCGAGTTCAGGATGAGCACCTCGGCAGGGATCCGGACTCGGCAGCCTGCAGCGTGGATGAGGGCATCAGGGGAGGTCATGGGAGGGGAGATAGGAGCGGGGAGCTGGGGGCCACTGCCAGCAGAGAGGGACCCCTCCTGCCCATCTGTGCCCCTGGCCTCATGCCCCTGGTGACTCACACAGGGCCTGGCACACAGCAGGCCCCTGGTAACTGTTTGCTCAAAGAAGAAAGACGCGTGCACACAGAGGAATGAACGCTCCCCAGAGTCACTGGCCGTCAGCTGTGGGTTCCCCCAGCCCTGGCCCCCAGGAAGCCATACCCAGGATGGTGATGGCAGGCAGCAACTTCCCATCCTTGAAGAGGCTCTCACTGTCCATGCGGGCTCGGGGATCATTGGGGTTGGGGTCATTGGGGGTACCCTCCACGCGGGCCCAGCGTCCCACGGTGCTCCCCCAGCCCACGATGCTATGCAGAACACACGTGTGCTCCTGCCAAAGAGGACGGTGAAAAGTAAGGGGAAGGGGTAGGAGGCAGCAGGAACCGGAAGGTGTGAGGTGGGGCCAGATGCAGAGCCCATGGCGTTCACCCTTCTCTGTTCTTGGGGGGATACCCGGGCCCTTCCCGCAGGCTCTTGGGGTGTCACATGAGGCTGTGTATGCTGAAGCCTACCTGCAATGTGGCTCCATGGAGGACAATGCTCTCCCGGAGCCGCACACCCTCACCCACGGTCACCCCCTTCCCGATGGAGACGTTGGGGCCCAGCTGTGGAGAGAAGCACACACCATAAGCCCTGGAGGGACTTGGAGGATCCCCAAATCCAACTCCCTACTAGAACAGATAAAGCAGAATCGACCTGCTCGAGGCCACACAACAGGCTGTGACAAAGTGAAGAAACCAGCACCCAGAACTCAGACAGTGTGGGCACCCTCCATCCATCCGACCACCACCCTTCCCTCCCTGGGGCTGTGCCCAGCACTCACCACAGCCGAGGGGGCCACCTTGGCGGTCGGGTGGATGTACACATTCCCTAGAAGCAGAAGAGAGGCCCTGGGGGCAAATATCCCAAACCGAATTTGGATCAGGGAGGGGCAGGGATTGAGGCTTCAACTCTGGACTCGAGGTCAAGAAACCTGGTTCAGAGGGCAGAGGGGCTGGGGTGGAAGCCAAAGGTTAGGAATTGGGGCAGGTGGGTACCTCGGATCCGTGGGCTCCCTGGGGTGTGCTTGGCCAGCCGTTCTGGGTGAGTATCCTGGTATCGGCTCAGGTAGAGGCGGGAGGCGTAGAGGGCTGAACTGGGGGCCACAAGGGGGGCAGGGGCTCAGGGGTCAGCAGGGCCTGTGCCCACCACCCCAAAGTTTCAATCCACAGGGGACCCAGACTTCCATACCCTGCGGACTTGATCTGGCTCCAGATACCATCAGTGAGATGCACGTATATCTGGCCCTGCCCTGCCAGGGCTGAAAACACATCCTGCTCTAGGCGGATGGTACCTGCCCCTGGCCACAAGCCTGGTGAGTCCTCCCTGGCAGAGAGGAAGAATGTTGACATCAGTGCCCCAGCTGAGCCCCGGCTGTGGGGCTAACACAGTCTCCCAAGGACAGGAGTGGGAGGGATTCCCACCACCTCTCTAAGCCCCTCTCTCCAGGTCTGGTCCGGTCCTCTCCAAAGGGCTGCTCACATCCCAGGAAACTCTCCCACCCAGCCCCAGCTCGGGTGGGTGCTATCACAAGGGAGCCCCAGGCAGAGGCCTGCTTCCCATCCCTGCCCCATTTCCAGAAGGAGTTCCCCCCATTTTCACATTCTCGTCCCCATTCAGCCCTTTACCCCCTCCAAGTTACCCTCCCACTCATTGGATGGAATGAAACACAGACAGACTCACCCCAGAGCAAGGCAGCTGGTGAGGGCAGAGACAGTCACAGAAAGAGAGGGAGAGAGAGATGGTAGAGATGCCAGCTCAGCAGAGACAGAGACAGAGAGGCCAGGAGAGATGGAGAGGGAAGCAGAGACACGGGTGGGAGTGAGAAATGGCTATGAGCGGAGGAGGCCTTACATGGGGCGATGTCGGGGTAAGGCAAGGATCCCTAGAAGCGAACAGCTTCTAGCCCTAGGAGGGAAGACGCTGGGACTGGCGAGCAGGGCTCTAGGTGCTATGTTCCAAGGGGAGCCGCAGCCTGAGTGTGCATGTCTGTCTGTGTGTGCACGTGCACACGTCTGCACCCAAGCGTGTGTGCGCCCAACTGTGTGTTGCCGTCTGTTCTGAAAGACGTCTCTGGGACACTCAGGGCTTGGCAGAAATGGACCAGAAGGGGAGTGGGCAGGCAGTGACAGAGGAGGAACTGGGATGGATAAGGAAGAGGGACAGAATGAGGTTAGAAGGGGAGGGACTCAGGAGGCTCTGCTGGAGATGGCAAGTGGAGAAGGGAAAGGGGAGGAGGAAGGTAAGCAAGTTGAGACGGAGCCTGCAGAGACTGGTATGTGTTGGGGTCCGTGACTGGGGGTACTTGGGGTCACAGGGCTATGGGGCCTGCCTCACAATTGCCCATCCTGCTGATTGCGCTGGAAGACATCCCGAAGAGGCTTCAGGGCTTCAGGAGAAAAGAGGTAGATGCCGCAGTTGATGATGTCACTGATAAATGTGCTGGGTTTCTCCACATAGTGCAATACCTGTGAACAGAGCAGGCTGGGTTCAGTAGAAGAAGGGACTACTGCCACAGTCCTCTAAGACCCTCTGATTTCCAGGCCCTTCCTGCCTCTTCTCCCTGCTGCCAGGGTGGCCTGGCTAAAATGCAGTGCGCGTCCGCATCCTACTGCCGCCTGGCTTTAAACCCTGAGATGACTGCCCTTCACCTGATTCACCTTCAGATAAGTCCAAAGTCCATGGCTTTCCCTGCCTGATCCTCCCCACCGCCTACCTCTCAGATGCGTTTCCACCCGACTGCATGCCTGTGCCTGGAATGGCCTGTCTCATCTCTTCATCTGGAAAGCCCACCTTTCCAAACCCAGTTGACACTGTCACTCCCTCTGTGCGTCCTCTCTTGCTGGCCCCAGAGTTAGCTATTCATGCCTGGGCACTCCTGAACTCTGGCCACGCCTCACCCTTGGCATTGTATCATTTGCAAAAGTTGGCTTTTGATTCTGTCACTCCTATTAGACTAACGGTGCCCATGAGGCAGGGACTGCACCCATTTGGCTCTGTTTCTCTCACACCTACCTGGTGCTTAGCACAAAACTATCTATGTGTATGTGTGTACATGCATGTGTGTGTGAGTGTTTATATGTATGTTTTATATTAAAGCACGAACAAATAAAAGGGGTATGTGAGGCGAGGTATGGTGGTGGCTCATGCCTATAATCCTAGCACTTTGGGAGGCTGAAGTGGGTGGATCACTTGAGCTCAGGAGTTCAAGACCAGTCTGGGCAATGTGACGAAACCCTGACTCTACTAAAAATACAAAAATTAGCCTGGCATGGTGGCACATGCCTGAATTCCAGCTACTCAGGAGGCTGAGGCAGGAGAATGGCTTGAACCCAGGAGGCAGAGGCTGCAGTGAGCCGAGATTACACCACTGCACTCCAGCCTGGGCAACAGAGTGAGACCCTATCTCAAAAAAAAAAAAAAAAATTTTTGTTGGGCATGGTGGCTCACGCCTATAGTCCCAGCTACTTGAGGGGCTGAAGTGGGAGAATGGCTTAAACTTGGGAGGTCGAGGATGCAGTGAGCCAAGATTGAGCCAAGATCGCACCAAGATCGTGCACTCCAGCCCGGAAGACAAAGTGAGACCCTGTCTCAAAAAATAAACAAATAAAGGAGGGAGGGTTATGTGAAAGTCAAGAGGCGTAGGAGAAGGGAGTTTCACAAACCAGGACAGAGCCCTGCTGCCTTGCCTATCATGTTGCTGCCTCCGGTATGTTATTTCCTACCTCCAGGCCTTTACACCTGCCATTCCCTCCGCCTGTAGTACCTTCCTGTCTCTGTCATGTAGACAAATGGGACTCCGCTCAGACCTTGCTTCCTCCAGGAAGCCCTCCCTACTCCCACCCTGGCAAGGCTGGGCTGGGCCCCCCTTGGTGTTCCCATCATGCACTGTGCATACATTTACTACAGCACCACCTGCAGGAAAATTAACCATTCCCCCTCCCCCTGGTCAATCTCTCTTAAAGGGATATAAAATGATTAATCGGGAGCGTCTCACCTGTCTGACAAGACTAGGGCCCACCCTATACTGTGCCAGTATTCTCTAGAGGCCTGAGGTAGAGGGGATGATGACACAGAGTAGGAACCCACCCAGCCCCCTCTCTGCTCTCACCTCATGTGTCTGTGGATTCTCAACGATGCAGCCGTAGTTGAGGGACTGCGTCCTGTTAGCCTGAAAGACAGACACACCCGAGACAGTGACCTGCCTGCTCCAGGGCAGCCACGTCTGTTTTTCCTTTCTTTCCCTCCCCTACAGCACCTGGCATGCAGCTCTGCCACTGACAGGCCTTCAGCAAGGGTGGAAACTGACAGCTGCCCTCCCCCTCCCTACTTCTAAACAGCCAGAGGGCTCGGGGTCTCCACTAACACTTCCATGCCTGCCAGAGCAGCGCATCTCCCTCCTGACACCAGCTCCCACACCAACTCCCAGGGCGCCCCTGCCTCCCCAACACCCTGAATTCCAGGAAGCTCTTGGGATCACCTCCTTTACACCCTCCAGTCCTCCTGACCCCCTCACCGTAGTGCCAAGGAGTAAGAAAGGGTGACGCTGGTGTCGGTGGGCTTCCAACATAGCACTCAAGGGGAAGTCGGAGCAGACATCAGCATTAAGCACGAAGAATGCCTCGGGGCTCCCAGCCAGGATCTGGTCTCGAAAATGGTAGAGACCACCCCCTGTGCCTAGGGGGGCAAATTCCTGCAGGTACCTGTCCCCAGAGACCCAGGAGCCAGCTCAGTGGATCTTAGGAAACAGATACCATGAGCCAGGGCACTTGACCCCCACCGCCTGCTCCCAGGAGTACTCCTGCCCAAGGCCCACAGAGAAACTCTATATATTCAGGGATTCAGTGATGTCCAAATAAGAATCCTTCTACTAGGTGAGGATGAACTCTGGCAAATGCTGACTCAACCCACTCCCAAGAACTCAAGAGGCCTAGGGCATCCTCCCCACCCCCATATACGAGTATGTGCACAAACACCTGACTGGAAGGTTAAACTCCTGCTGGGCGGCTTCTAGGAACTGGGTGAGGGGCTCATCAGGTTGGTAGAAGCCAATGAGCAGAATCTCCTGCATCCCAGGGACCTGAGGAAAAGGGAAAGGCTGGGAGGAAGAATGTCTAACAGGAGGTGATGTTGGGGAAATCCTTAGTGCTGACCCAAAGTCCAGAAACCAGTTTTAGCCTCAGCTGTGGGGTCCCAGGGCACTCACCACTCTGGGCTATTTTCTCCTGTGGACAGTGAGGAAGTTGGAGGAAGTCGGAGGCCTGATCTTTTTTTGTTTTGTTTTTATGAAAAAAGGTCTCACTCTGTTGCCCAGGCTGGAGTGCAGTGGCATGATTTTGGCTCACTACAGCCTCCACCTCCTGGGCTCAAGCAATCCTCCCACCTCAGCCTCTCAAGTTTCGAGGACTACAGCCATGTCACCACCTCCCTCAGCCTCTAGAGCAGCTAGGACTACAGCCAGGCCACCACATCTAGCTAATTTTTAAACTTTTTGTAGAGAAGGGGTCTCTTGATGTTGCCAAGGCTAGGCTAGAACTCCTGGCCTCAAGCGATCCTCCCAACTTGGCCTCAAAAAGTGCTGGGATTACAGACATGAGCTACCATGCCAGGCCTGATCTTTCAATCAATTATTATTACCCCCACCAACCAGAACTGGGACTCACTCTAAGAAAGACTTTGCCTACCAAGCTGCATTAATCCATTCCCCGCCCCCCACCCTCATTTTCATTATCCGTCAGCCTAAGCTTGAGATCAGCATGAGGTAAGGGTACCATGTATCAAGGGTCTGTGTTGTACTAGGCATTTTACAAATGTCATTTCTAAGCTTCACCACCCAACAAAGTAGGTCTAATCTCCCCCATTTTACACATAAGGAAACTGAGTGTCAGAGAGGGTGTGTTATTTGTTGCAGGCCTCACAGCAGGCAGAGACTGAATTCAAACCAAAACCTTGCCTGTCTCAATACAAAAAGCAATAAAGAAATGAGCATCACGGTGATCAAGGATATGAATTTATGCCTGGTTATCATTAAGAGTCTCCATGCTACGACTTTACATTGTCTCCAAGATCCTTGCCTGATCTCATATTCCATACTTTAAAAATAGGAGTGAAATCTGAGCAGGAAGAGGCCAGATGAGAAACCAGATTAGGGGAAGACAGCAGGGCAGCTGCACAGCATAACTTGAGGGGGCGCCATTCACATTGTCATCTGTGAATGATGGTCCTTGGAGTTATGCCTGGTGGGAAGAGATTACGGTTGGGAAAGGGGGAAACAGCATGAAGATGAGCAGGAAGTGAGGGGAGAGAGGGGAGCCCCTGAGGTTACCTGGGCACAGGCTTCAATATGGTGTTGGATCATAGGGACCCCTGCCACAGGAAACAGTGGTTTGGGCACCTCAAAAGACAAAGGTCTGAAGCGAGTTCCTGGGAGAGGAGAGAGAACGTTTCGGCTTCCTGCCTTCCCCTGCCCCCATTCCGCCTACCACACCAGCCCAACCTCCTCCCCCCATTCCCCTGGCACCTCACCCTTTTGAGGGCCTCCAATCAGGATCACCGCTTTGAGCATGATGGTGACTGCTACCTAAACTTCAAATCCCAACAGAGAAATCAAGCTCAGATCTCATACCCCAACCAAGCCCCAAAACCCAAATAGCAACACTTAGCCCTCTCCCAAGATGTAAACCCAAAGCTCAATATAGTCTCTGCCTGGACCCAACACCTCACAAATCCCACACATCTCAAATCCCAGCGGAGAAATCAGGCTCAGATCTCACACCCCAACCAAACCCCAAACCCCAAATAGCAGCACTTAGCCCTCCCCCAAGATGTAAACCCAAAGCTCAATATAGTCCCTGCCTGGACAGAACCTCACAAATCCCACACATCTCAAATCCCAACCCAGATTCCAGTCGGCCTTCAAACCTCACAGTGATTCCTCCCAAATTCTGAAATTCACGCCCCACAATTTGATCTCTAAAAGACTTCCCTCTGGCCATGAACAAATTCTGCAAATTCAGAAACCTGGCAGAGACCCCCTTCTCAGACCCAACCCTCAAAATACTGAAGCCTCAAATTCACTGATTCCCAAAGTGTTGTGTCTTCATTCTAGATATTAAGCCCTGAATCCCAATAGTGAACCCTGAATATTGAACAGCAAACCCCGAGTAAGCCTCAGATATTTAACTTAAACCTGAACGTAACCCCCAAGTACTGGACTAACACTGATCTGAATTTGACGAACCCCCAATCCCAGCAAAAATCCTCTATATGCTGAACATGAATCCTAAAACTAACCTCTATATATTGAACCCCAAATCAAAAGACAGGTTTCCTTGGCATCTCAAACACTGAACCTATTGACCCCCCTCCAGTCCTAATACGGATGACTGGCTGGGTCTAAATCTCTGGATTCGGAGGACTGCTTGATTGCTGACCCTCTGAACCCCACAACTGACTCTGTCCAATAAACCCTGGCCTCTCATGGCCAGGGATTGTGGGACCAACACAGGCGCGGGCGCACCCACGGCCAGCCAGGACCTCGGAGCCCGCCCTCTGTCTAGAGGCTGTCCCCTGCTCCTTACCCCTTCCGTCACCCCTCCACCAGCTCCCTTTACCACTAGCTCCCTTTACTCCAGCTCTGCCGCCCGCTACTGCAAGCTTCTTCCGCGCACGTGTCTTCTCGCAAGTCGCGAGAACTCATTCGCAGGTTCTGCCGGGAATTGTAGTCTGAACCTTTCACCGCTTTCAAACTTAATGGGAGAGGAGAGCGGTGCTGCAGTCCGGGGGCGTGGCCAAGGTATCGAGGGGCGGGGTTAAATGAGAAGAAGGGTGGGGCCTGAGAAGCACAGCCTGGAACTTAAAGACTGGGACCAGAGCTGTCGGGGAATGGGCCCCGGGGCAGCAACCGAAGTGAGAAACCGAGTCCCAGAGGAAAACGGGACTAAGGACAGCAGCGGGGTGTGGCCAGCCCTGGAAGGGACGGGCCCGGGGGCAAACAGCCACGAGGGGCTGGGGCTGGAGGCGCACAAAAGAGGAGAAGGCGGGGTCCCGGGCCCAGCCCCCGGTCCCGCTGGGAAGTGAGGGCGCCTTGGACGGTGAGGGCAACTGTATCAGGCTGACTGTCTGAAATGCAGCACCGCGCTAGGCGCTCTCCAGACTTCCCTGCGACTCCAACAGGCTGTGACCTTGGCGTGGGGGTCTGGAATACGTGTGGGCGCGGGTGCAGGCGAGAGGGAATGGCGACGTGGAAGAGCAGAACAGACGCGGAGAGTCAGAGAGCAGCTTTATTAAGCAAGCTGGAGGAAGGCTGTGGGTCCCACCAGCCCCAGGCTCGGCGCCAGGGCGGAAGGTCCGGGGGTGTCGTTCAGGCTACGTCTACGCGAGCGAAGCTCTGGTCCATGCCCAGGCTGTTCTCCACGTACACCTCGTACTTGCCGCTGTCCTGGGGTGTGGCCCGGCGAATGGTCAGCGTCGTGGTGGTGCTGCCGATCTCGAAGAACACCCTGCGGAGGGGCGGCGGGGAGGAGGGCGGAGCCGCGGTCAGTACAAGGGCGCACTAGGCCGGGCTCCTTAGCCAACTCTGTTCCTCCCCGCCCAGTCCCCGCCCCCGTCACTCCCGTCAGATTTCTCCGCTCAGTCCCACCCAAGTTCCAGCCCCAGGCCCTGCCCATGCCGCAGGTCCCAGCCCTCGCCTGTCATCCTCCTCAATGTCCTCCCCGTCCTTGGTCCAGCCCACGTCGGGCGCAGGCTCTCCCAGGATCTCCGCAGTCAGCGTCACGGTGGCGCCTTTGCGCGCCTTAGTGTTGTCGGGTCCCTTTTGAATCTTCGCTGGGACTAGCGGAAGGAAAGGGGAGCGAAACCCCGTGAAGGACCTGGAGATGAGGCAGGGCATCACTTCCCCAGCTAATACCTGGCACTAAATACAGATGCATTTAAACTCGCAGCGTGACGTTGAGCAAATCATTAGCCTCTCTGGTTTCATCTCCTTGGCTGTTAAAGGGACTTATCCCTACCTCTCCTCCTTCTCGGGGTCGAATAGAGTATCAAGAGATAAGGCGGGCGAAAACACCTGAATGTTCACACATCTCACGGTGCCTCCGAGACCGCTCCTGGTAGTGGAAATTGCCCAGAGTTGGGAGCCAGAAGACCCGTGTCCAACCCTGGCTCTGCCTCTGGTTTGCTGTGTGACCTTGGGGACCTGGAGCCGCGTGATGGAAGCCCACAGAGGACTGCTTAGCCCGGGTGGGGCTGGATCCCGAGGTAGGGAAGGACGCACTTGGCTGGCGGCGGCGATGCGCCCAGGCTGTGCCCGGCGCTGGGCTGGTGGGGACCCTATAGCTAGGCCCAGAGGTAAACGCGCAGCTGGACCGGGCTGCGGGCTCTGACTGAGTGGTGCTGGTCTGCGCCCTGGCGCTGCGCCCGGGGCGCGCGTACCTTCCACGAGGATGCGCGCCGAGTCGGAGCACTGGCCGAAGGGGTTGGTGACGTTGATGCTGTACTGGCCTAGGTCTGCCAGCTCGCCGTCGCGCACCACCAGTGCCACCACGTCAGGGTCCTCGAAGACGTAGCGGTACTTGGGCCCGTCACGTAGCTCCTTGCCGTCCTTACTCCAGCGGATGAATGGGTCCGGGAAAGCCGAAATGCGGCAAGTGAGCTTGGCCGCGCTGCCCTCGATCAGCACCACGTCCTTCAGCGGCTCCAGTACCCGCGGCGGCCCCTTCTCGCGCAGCTCCTTCCGGGACCTACCCCCGGGCCGAGTCAGGGTCCAGAGCTCCCAAGACAGGCCCGGCGGCAGCCCTTTCTGAGAGTACACCATCTCCTGCCTGCCCCCTGGGCCCGCCAGACCCCTAAACGTGTGGCTTGGTAGGGAAGAGGACTGCTCCTGAACTGCTGCCCTGATAGGATGATGCATTCCTGCCGGCCACTCCTCCACATCTCAGTAAAGACCCTCGCCTAAAACCAGTCATTCTAGAGGCTGCTGAAGCCGCTCAGCCCTTTCCCAACCCCCATTCAAGAATGCGCTCTCTGCAGCTCCCTTCCTCCACAGAACTCCAGCGTTCCCTCTTACCTGTGGCCTCGGTAAGAGGCCTGGATGCGAATAGCCGCACTCTGGACCTGCGGGTCATTGATGTCCAGGGTACATCCAGGAGGTGGGGCCGCAGCCACTGGCTTTTTGGCAGGAGCTGCTTTAGACATCTGGAGAGTGGGCGACAAATATGGGGGTCCAGGTTGAGACAGAGGGTCCCACCTTCAGCCCTTTCCCTCCATGGTCGGAACATTCAGGGGGGTGGAGGAATGAGAGTGTCTGCGGCTTCTCTGAGGATAGGACTTACCGTGGAGGGGTTGACCTAGGGACTTGAGTCGCCTGGCTGGATTGCAGGCAGCACAGAGCCCTTCTGGATGGCACAGTAGGGGTGCAGGCAGGTGCTCAGCCCTGGGCCCGGTTTTATACATCGCTCCCCTCCTTGCCTTGTTTGGCGTGGTTGCCCCAAGCCCCCCGGGACCCCATCCCCCTCCCTCTGACCCAAGCAAGCTCTTTATTTAGCCTGCGGATGCCTGGGATGCTGGCTCGGCCTCTGGGCTAGGCCCGTGGGGGGAAACCCGAGTGGCTCTGGGGTGCACCTCGCGTCAGCAACTGGACAACTGGACAGCTGGATGCTGCCCTGTCCCCTCCCAGGGCAGGGGGTATCCATCCCACTCCTAGTAGGACCAGATTCAGCCCCTAGCTGACAAGAGATCCAGCTTCCTACTGGGGCAGTTTTTCACTCAGGTTGGGCTCTGGATAGTCAGACAACACACCCTGTTGGTAAGGGGTTTCAGTGTTTCGGGGGTGTCCCTGAATAAAGCCAGAGTAGCGACGGGCTTGGGCCTCAGGGCCCCTACAGCTAATGGCAACAGGGCCACGTGGCTGTCAAGACCAATCCAGAAGCTCCTTGCTCTTACCCTGCTCCCAACCCCAGGAGTCCAGGGTTGTCACTTCCACACTGTGCCCCCTGGTGGTAAACTGAGATAAACCGGGAGGGGACGGGAAAGATTTTTGAGAATAGCAGCCCCTCCATGCCATCCCTATCCCCATTCACTCCCCTCGATGTCACATGGTAGGGGCTGTTTAGACTGCACTGTCCTTGGAGATTAGCACCACTACTGGCCCCAACCCTAGGTCTGCCCAAGTCCTTTTTGGGGGCATAAATTGGTGCATCGGGGCATCAGACCACCTGGGGTAAAGGGGTTCAGTGAACCCCTCTGGGGCTTGCCTGGAGGCCAGTCTGCCCAGGCTGGGCAGCTGGCAGAAGCATTGCTTCCATTCATTGGAACTACCCGCCCTAGTGTGGGGGCACTGTCACCTTTTGATCAGAGCAATTTTGACATAGCTCTGCTGACATAAATTACCTTTGCTCCTCCGGGTTTGGAACAAGCAGTTCACATGCCATTTCCAATGGAGATGGGAAGGGAGCTCAAGATCAGAGGGGGGGACGGGAGAGGAATTTTACCATTTATCAAGATACGAGTTCAGGCACCTCATTTTTATACAAAACACTTGCAGTGTGTAGGGGATTGGAGATTCTCACAGGCAAACTGTATATCTTCATCGCTAAAATAACAGGTAGGCAAGGCGTTGTTCTGGTCCCTTCCAGCTGGCTTTAACATCCTTTATTTTATGATGATGAGGCTTGCCTCTTCCCTGGGGTCCTGAGAAGCTAGAGAGGCTGGGCTGGGCTGAGCAAAAGGGTTGTCTGAGCTGGAGTCAAGGGGCCCTCAACCTCCATCAGCAACACAGCGACGTCAACTCTCTCTACCCTGGTCAGAGGCTTTGTTCCTTTTACTTTGCCAAGGGCAGAATTTTGAAGGTGGGGATGAGGGGAGCATTTCCTCTGGAGACAAGGAGATCTGGGTCCCCGCCAACCCCCCAACCCCACATCCCCAACCTCAGCGCAGGGCAGCTCAGTCCTAGATCCCAGTGACCATTCTATAGCATTGCAGGGTTGTGGCTAGAATCGAGGTGCTTTAGCACCCAGCAGACCTCCTAACTTGCCATGCGGACAAGAAGGTCCAGGCTAGTGTGTCCCTTAGTCCTAGGAAAATGCTGGACACAGCAGACCAGAGCACTCCCAGCTGGTGCTCTCCATGTGCTCTGATTTGTGCTGTGACATGGAGGGTGAGGGGCGTGGGCCTATCCTAGTGTTTCGTTTTGAGATGGAGTCTTGCTCTATCGCCCAGGCTGGAGTGCAGTTGTTGGCTCATTGCAACCTCCACCTCCCAGGTTCAAGCAGTTCTCCTGCCTCAGCCTCCTGAGTAGTTGGGATTATATGCATGCACCACCACGCCTGACTAATTTTTGTATTTTTAGTAGAGATGGGGTTTCACCATGTTGGCCAGGCTGGTCTTGAACTCCTGACCTCAGGTGATCCAGCCACCTTAACCTCCTTGTCCTGGTTTCTTCTGCAGCTCCTCACACTACCTACTCTTGCCAACCATCAGCATGAAACCCACTCTGCTCCAGGGGTCAGGACCAGAACTCCTGCCTGTCTTCTGAGCAGAGTGAATGAGGCTGAGCCAGGATTGGGATGAGGGCTGGCCTATTTCAGAGCCCAGCATCCCCCACATTGTGATGAGGGAACATGTGACAAGAGGTGGGGGCTACCAGAGCCTGGTTGTAGGGGTTCAGTGGATCTGCCAGCATTCCAGAAACTGCAAGGGGAGAAGTAGACCACAGTCTCCCCTGCCTCCAGGAATAAGGAGAGGTGAGAGTCAGAGGAGGGGATTGGAAGGACCCAAAGTGCTAGCTGGTATATTCTGGAATGTGTGTGTTGGGGAATGCCCAGAGAGGGCTAAATGCCCCTGTCCCGGACTCACCCCTTCCCAGCAATCTTCCCCTCCAGCCATACCTCCCAACAGACACACAGGTTATGCTGCTTGCCATTTTTATTTCCTTGTGACAGACAGACAGACAGCTGGATGGCTGGGAGGGATGGTCAGGACAACATGGGCAGTAGGGATCGGATGAAAGGGGAAACTTCATAAAAGTCAATAAATAAATAAATATGAATGGGAAGAAGGCCAAAGGCCATGGAGGGGTGGTGGGGACATCCTTGGGCCAGCAGAGGGTGCCCGGGGCTGCATCCACTGGACAGGAGGACAGAGCGAGCTGAGTGACTGCTGGCCTCCAGCTCTCCATGTTTCTCCTCTAAGGGATGCTGACAGCTGGCCCACCCCACCTCCACCTGAGTCCTCTCTTCTCCCTCCACCGCCTCGCTGCCTTCTCTCATGTCCCAGCCCTGGGCCCTTGCCACTGTATCTGTGTCCTGCCCCTGCTTTGCCACACTGACTCCCAGCCTACTGCCCTGACACCCTGGGTTCCTTCCTCTTCCTCCTCTCCAGCCATGCCCATCTTCCTTGGTTCTCCCTGAGATGCACTGACCCCCAACCCAGAACCTTCCTAGAGCCTCCTCCTTCCTGTCCCTCGACTTCTTTTCCTCTCCACTTTCCCATTCCCCTCTTGTCCCTCTGCCTGTTCCCACCCTGCCCAGCCTGGCCAACAGGTCTCCCACTCTGGCTTTGGCCTGGGGTGGCATCAGGTCGAGGCCCTGGGGTCTCTGTCCTTGCAGGTCTATGAGGTAAGAGCCCGGCCAGATGCTGCTGCTGGTGGTAACCGAAGCCCCAGGCCCGCCTGGCTCAGCGTGGGCCCTGGAATGTCCCGTGGCATTGGTGGGAACCCCAGTTGAAGCCCGAGGCCTGGCTGTGGTCCGTGCCTCTAGGGGCCGCCAGGGTAGGAGCGCAGCAGCACCTTGTGGCGGGTGGCGGCCTCAGCCCGGCGCCGCCTCTGCTCGCCCAAGAACTCCTTGAGCCGGTTGGTGGTGAAGGTGAGGGTCTGGCGGCGCAGTTTCATCAGGTAGGCGTCCTGCAACCATGGGTGGGCCAGGCAGTCCTGCAGGGAGGGCCGGCTCCTGCCAGGCAGAGCCAGGGATAATGAGCCTGGAAGGATGGCTCTGGGAGCTGCCAGGGCTCTGTCCTGCAGACCCATGTCCCAATCCTGGATCCACCCCTACATGTGTGATCTTGGGCAGCTCAAGAGCTCAGTTCCCCAATCTCTGGAATGGGGACAGTGATTCTGCCTCGCATGGGGTTGCCTCAGGCTTTAAATGGTGAGTAGTATGACCATTTAGTAGAAGCAGCAGACTTCTTCCTAAGAGCAGGGGAGGAGCTGGGGAATCTCTGGCACAGGCCCGGCCAGGGGCAGGTGACACTGGGGGATGGCAGGTGTGGGGCTCACTCACCAGGGATGTACTGAGAGGACCTTTCGCAAGAAGAGGGTGGCGCTCTGGGATGTGTTGGGGTATAGCTGGAAGGCATCAAAGCGGCCCCCCACAATCCGAGCCTCCGTTTCCTGGGGGTCTGGCTCATAGAACGGGGAGCGTCCACTGAGCCTGTTGGGGAAGATAGCTTGACTGACATAGGCAGACTGGAGGCCAATACCCAGGCCGGGAAGGACATTAGTGTCGGGCGCACAGTGCTCAGGACCATGCTACTCCGTACCTGAGTGTGAGTGTGCGGTGTGATGTGTGTACAGGGGAGATGGGACATAGGGGAGAGGGTGTTGGTAGAAGGTGAGTCCGGGAGCTCACTGTGTGGGCAGAGAGGGCTGTGGCGGGTAGGGGACACTCACATAATGTAAGTGAGCACACCCGCTCCCCAGATGTCCGTGGCAGAGCCGATGGGTCCTCCCTTCACCATCTCCGGAGCTGACAGGAGACAGAGGCCAAGCTGACCCAGCTTCCTGGTGGCAGGGAAGTGGGGGCGGGGGAGGTCCCTGGGTGCTTGAGCAGCAGGACAATGCCCAGGTCACCAGACCATGGGAATGACCAAAGTGGCAGGCCCTGAAGGCCAGTAGGCGGGACAGAGGTGGTGGCATACCCCAAGAGACATATGGGACACCTGAGGAATTAGCCCGGGCACAAAATGGAGGGGGTCCCCAGAACTCCAGAGGGGCTGAGAAACAGGGTGACAAGCTCCCTTGGATCAGCTCCAAGGTATGGCTTCCATTCACAAAGAGTGTGGCTGACACCAAGATTAAAAGCCTTTAAAATCAGCCTGGCTGGTTCTAATCCCAGACCTGCCCTTTCTAGCTATGGCACCCTGGGCGATTTACTAAACCTGCCTGGCTCTCCATAGCCTCATCTGTAAAGTGTGGCCTGTAGAACCACACTAAGGAAGAGAGATCATGAACGTCAAGCATTTAGCAGGTTGCTCAATGGTAGCTGGTTCTCCTTATTTAAATAAAATAATAATTGATTCTCCTGTCTTTTTGGCTTTAGCAAATCCCACCTCTAGCATTTATAATTGTCTGATTGCACAAATTGTTAACATCAGATGTACACCTCAGTTTCCTTATCTGTAAAAGGGGGCTAATATTGTGCCACACTCCACGGTTATTGTAAAGATCAATTGGAAGAAAAATCCACATACTTCATTCATTGCTTGCATACAGTAATCACTCAATAAGTGGCACATATGTAAGTGAAGTGGGGTGAGCCCTGGCTGCTGCCTCTCTGGCAGTGCCCTGTCCCCACCCTGGCTGGCAGCTGGTCCCCTCACCCATGAACTCCAGCGTGCCCGTGCGGTGGCCAAGGGGCTGAAGGGCCTGGGGGTTGTAGGGCTGGGCACTGCCAAAGTCCACGATCTTGAGGGCGTTGTCAGGGGCCAACAGCAGGTTGTCTGGCTTGATATCTAGGTGGAGCACATGGCGGCTGTGGAGGTAGTCCAGGCCTTGTAGCAGCTGCACCACATAAGTGGCCACGTCGTCCTCGGAATACCGGAACCTGGGAGAGCAGGGGTGCAGCGGATGACATCTGGCCCAGCCTCCCCTACCTCTTCCTCCCTACTCCCCCAGAATGCCCAGCTACCTGTCACTGAGCCCACAGAGGAGCTCTCGGTTGCCGCAGCTCTCAGCAATGAGCACGAGGTACCGAGGGGTGATGTAGGCCTCATGCAGGGACATGATCCGCTCGTGGTGCAGGGTCCGCAGCACCTCGTACTCCTGCAGGACCCGCCGCTTGCCCTCGGCAGCATAGGGCACGATCTTGGCCACGAACGTTCGCCCCGTGGCGTTCTCCCGGCACGCTCGCACAACACCAAAGCGGCCCCTGTGTGTCGGGGGGAGGGTTACCACAGGCTCAGAGGACAGGAGGGGAACACTTCCACAGTGAAGGCTAACGGAGGAGAGCAGGGACCCCTAGGGGCAAGAATGCAGCAGTTCCAGTGTGAGCTCCAGAGTTCAATCCTAGAAACCAGGCTTCGAGTCCCAGCTTTGCCACTCACTGGCTCTGTACCTTAGGTAAATCCCAGAGCTTCTCTAACCTCAGTTTTGCCACCTGTGAAATGGGTGATGCTAACAGCGCAGTGTCTCTCAGAGTTGTGAAGATTGATGAGATCACATGGCTAAAGCCCGCAGTGTAGTCTGGCACATTTAAACTCAATGATTCTAATAACCCAGGTCTCAGCACCTCCCCTCACCCCAGCCAGTACCGTCTGGTCTTCTCTCCGAAGCCATGCGCTCCAGACATTTGACCCACTCCCCTATGTCCTCTTCCCTTCCCCAGCCCTGCTTGCCTGGCTTTCTCCTCCAGGAAAGTGTAGGGTTTCTGAGGGGGGCCCTGTCGAAGAGTGGTACCCTCAGGCCTAGGAGAGCTTCGGGGACTGCTCCCAGGGGAGCTGACCACCTCCTTGGCTGGGCTGAGACTCTGCACAGTCACCTTGGTAGGCTCAGGAGGGGGCTCAGGGGCTGGGGGCTCAGGGGCTGGTGGTGCAGACACGAAGGAAGTCACCACATACACAGGAGTAGAGGAAGACGCTGGTTTAACCCCTTGAGGAGTAGAGGCTGGGGTCGGGGTCCCAGTGTCAAGGACGAAAGACTTGGGCTCACTTGGGGTGACCTGGGTACTGAGTGGGGTGGGCTCTGCTTGCCGGGCAGCCTGCAGGCCCCTGTGTCTTCGTGGAGGGGTCTGGGGTGGCGGACCCACAGCCTTGAGCGAGGACAAGGCCTGGCTAGGGGCTGTGGGGGGAGATGAGGGGCTGACAGTGACTGATGGGGGGGTGGGGGCAGCAGGAGCTGGGGGTAGGGGCAGTGAGGTAGGAGAGTCAGGAGGCAGGGCCCTGGCTGGCCCTGAGGTGACAGGGGCCTCTTGGTGGGCAGCAGATGGCACAGCTGAAGAATCTAAGAGACAAAGAAAATCATCACTACGGTGCCTTGCGGCAAGGCCATGGTGCTCCACAAGAACCCTATGCTCAGGGCCCCCTTCTTCCCCCACCCCACACCTTTGCACTGACCTTGAGCGCCCCTGACAAAGACCTTCTCAGAAGGGTTGCTGAAGGGCCCCTGCCCAGCACGGTTGGCACAGGCCACACGGAACCTCACAGTCATGCCAACTGGCAGGTGGCTCACGTTGTAGTAACAGTCGGGGATGCCTGAGCTCACAGGGTGCCACACAGACTCCCCTATAGGCAGTATGGGGGAGGGGCTGAGGTCACAGAAGGGGTGGCCCCAGCTCCCACAGTGCTACCTGTGGAGCCCGGGAGGGCACTGGCCTTCCCAGACTCCCCCTGCCGTTCCCCCCACCCTCCGGCTGCCCCATCCTCACCATCCACTAGCCGCTCCAGGGTATACGTGCAAGGTGCCCGGCTGTCTCCCGGCTTCCACAGCACCAGCGCCGTGTCCTGGTAGGTCTGGGGCACCTCTGGAGGAGCTAGCTTTCCTGGGACTCCTGGCAAGAGAAAGAAGAGTCCCAGTGAGCCCCTACACCCCAGCTAAGAGCCCCTCAAGCCCTGCCCCGCTATCCCCCTCACTACCCCCCCCGGGGCCCTGCCCCAGGCTCACGGGCCACAGCCACGGTACAGGAGCTGGTGATGCTGCCCAGGACGTTGGTGGCAGAGCACTCATAGAGCCCGGCGTGCCGCTTGCCCACCCGGGGGATGCTGAGCAGCTGCCGCCCATCTTTGCAGGACACGATGATCACTGAGGGCTCTGACCTCAATGACTTCTTGTCTGGAGACAGGGAGAAGCAGGAGGAGCTGGTGAGTGAGCTAGCACTTGTCCAGGCCCCCTCACTCACTCCCCACTCCAACATCCCCGCAACCATGCTCAGCCCCCACCCTGGCCTAGCCCCTCCCATCCCCTGGGCTCAGGGCCACTTGCTGGCCTCCCTCTCTGTGAGAGGCAGTTTCCTTACCTTTCATCCAGGAGATGTGCGGTGCAGGGCAGGCTGCTGGCAGGCAAAGCAGGGTGGCTGCCTCCCCCTCCAGCAGCACCTGGTCCTTGAGTTTGATGTGGAAGACTGGGGGGAAGTCTGGAGGAAAAGCAGAGACAGCCATCTGTCTGTGGGGGCCCTGACCCACTTACCGCTGAGGGAGCGGTGGAGAAGGCCTGCAAACAGCCATCAGGAAGCAGCATGAAACCTTGTCTCTTCCCAGGCAGATGTGGAAAGTGGAACCCCAGGCCATGCCTTCAAGAATTTTCTTTGGGGCGAGCATCACTTTCCCCAGGCCCTCACTGTGCTGGACTGCTTTTTCCTTGCACTGACTATTGATGATGCTACTTATGTCATGGGTTTGTAAATCACTGAGAGCAGGGCCTGGCACTAATTAAGTGATCTATAAGCATTTGTTAAATAAAATAAAAGCAAACAAATATTGAAAAACTATAATGGTTAAGATCCTGCAAGACCCACCCTCTCTGGGGCACAATAGGGCAAGTGAGAAAAGAATTGAGATGAGTTAGTGACCTGAGCTGAGATGGGACCGAATGAGGAATGTTCTTGCAGAACATGCAGTCTCAAAAGAGTTGCAGTCTAGGAAAATGTGGGCAGATCCTGGAAGCGTGTCGGCCTCCAGGCCCCTCTTCCCACCTGCCATCCGGGGACAGGGTCGTAGGTCTCCTATATACTCCTTCAGGTCAATTAAGTGGTAAGAGCTTTTGAAGGGGCAAGAGACAGTATCTGCCTGACCTTGGGCAAGTCATTTACTCTCTCAGAAGCTCCATTTCTAATCCATAAATCAAGGAAAATAATACCGCGCCCACAGGATTCTTGCTGTGACAATTACAAAGGCATGTCAAGTGTCTGCCATACAGTAACTGATTATAAATACTAACTTTTCTTGTTGCTAGCATTATCTCAATAATATGGCCAGCAGAGAAGCATGGAGCAGACCCCCAGAGAAAGGCTGTTTCAGCAAAGCAGAGAAGCTGCCTTCACAGCTAGCTGGTGGCTGTGCACATGGTAGGGCTAGGGATGAGACCAGTTTTCCTTCCTCCAATGTAGCCAGCCTGTGACTCCTTAGTGCCCTGAGGATTTGAGTGCATGATCCCTGGGAATATCCCTTTAGAAGAATCCCAGTTCGGCCATGGGGGTGGTGGGTGAAGGGTGGGGATAGGGGAAGACTTGGGGGTGGATTTTATTCACCTGGGCAGAGAAAGCTGAGGAGCCTTGGGAGCCCCAGCTGCTGCCTGTCTGAAGAATTGTGGGGGACTGGGAGTGGGGATGAGCCAGGCAGGAGAGGAGTACTCAGCAGGAGTGGTGATCAGGATGGCAGTGTGCCCCCTTCCCGCTGTACCCCACTGCTCCCCAAGGAGGGGTCCCACACTGAGGCTCCAACAAGGCAATGTGAACAGTTTCTCAATGGCTGCCTCCAGGCCAAGTGAGGGTACTGGGTAGCAGGGAGAGAGAGAGAGAGGCCACCTCTCTCAGAGGTGAAAGTGACCCAGGCCCAGCCCTGCCAGCCCCGCCAGCCCCACCCCCATTCCCAGGGGCCAGCCCTGGTTGTTAAAGTGGACTAGGACAGCCTTGTTTCTGCAGAGAACAGGGAGCAGATAAGGTAAGGGGACACTGCCTAGGCAGGAAATCAGCCGCATAAGCAAAACTGGGCCGGGAGGGAGGCCCCAGGTGGGAAGGATCAGCTGTCCCCAGGCCTCTCTGCTGGCTGATTGCTTTCTTTCCCCTTCATTCTCCACCCTCCCTTCCCCACGAGCGGCCCTTCCCTCCCTCTTTTTCTCTCACTGCAGCCCCCTTTGCCCTGGCCAAGGCTGGACACAATCCCTACAGGCCCAGATGAGGCAAGACTCGACAGCCACTCCATTCTGAGTTTTACCAGGAAATGGGGGAAGAACAGGACTGGTGGCTTGTCAAGATCCTGCACATAGCCTGGCTTCACGGACTCTCTCCTTTCCTGCATGCTGCTCTGGAAAACCCAACCTCCCGAAGCCTTTGCTTGTCATCCTTGAGTAATGCGCCTTTTTCAGGGGGGATGGGGTGACCCCACGTGGGGAATGCCTCCCTGTCTGGAGCTCCAGGACACTCAGGCAGAGAAACAGAAGAGGGCAAAGAGCTAGCAAAGAGCTCCGAAGACTGCTTTTCTGTACAGAAGGGTCAGGGAGGGGCAGTCAGGTGTTCGGAGCTGCAGGGCAATGGAGACTTAGGGGGCACAAGACAGGTCGTGGTCCTCTAGGCTGGAGAGAAAGTGAGTGTCTTTGGGTACACACCCAAGCACACACACATCTAAAGGGGGGACTGTGGGGGCAGGAGAGCCCTGTATCTTGAGCTCCTTGAAAAGTGCAGCCAGTTACAGAAACCTTCCAGGGTCTCCCAGGAGAGAGGAGGCCAGTCCCTGACAGACATAAGTATGGTGTCCTGAAGCCGTTTCCGGGACCTGGCTGCAGAAGGTCACACAGTTCAACTTCAGCTGCTCCACTTACTAGCCCTGCGACTTGGACAGATCCTTAGCATCACTAAGCCCGTTTCCTCACCTGTACAATAGAGACAATGATACTAATATTTTCCAAGCAATGCTGCAGGATTGAATAAGGCAGTGCTTATAAAGTGTTTAATAGAACACTTAGCTTTTCTAATGAATGCCAGCTACTGCTATTGTTATAGTTGTCTGAGCAGACCCCTTCCACTAGGCTCGTCAAGGTGGCCCACCTCTCACCAGCCATGACAGCTCCCTGACATGGGTAGGGAAGAGCAGGAGGGGAGGAGGGTCCTCACCCAGCAGGCCTCTATTACCTGACTCACTGCGCACGTACTGGTGACCCAACTCCTCTTGGACGCTGGCAGAGAGGTTTGGTTGCGATAACCCCTTGTCCTTCCGCTGCCGAGAGAAGCCCCAGCGGAGCCGGCTTCGGCTTTCCCCTGGAGCTGTGAAGACCCAGGCCCGTTAGCACTTGCTCAGTCGGTACCAGCAAGTTCACACCTCTCTGCAGCCCTCAGCCCAGAGAACCAGAAGGAACACCTAGCCCCGCCCTGCCCTGCTGCCACCCCTGCTTTCCTCCCCTCCAGCCTTGCCCATTCCACCCTCGGGGCCTCAGCCTGCCCTCGTGGGTGTCCCCAGCCCCTCTGCTCCTCCCACAGCCTCTCTCCAGCGCACCCCACCCTCCTCTGCACCTGCTGCCCTACCCCTGCCCCTCCTTACCTGAGGAGCCCGACGTGGCGCTGGCCTCGGAGCCCAGGGACTCCGCGGAAGGCGTGGTGGCTCCGGCCTGGGCGGCCAACTGATTGTGCGGAAGGCCGAGGCGCCGCAGACTCTCGCCCTCGGACGTGGCCCTGCGAAGCCGCCCGAATAGCGGTGTGCTGCGGCCCGACGCGCCCCCCGAGTCCTCGCCGCTGCCGCTGCGCTGCAACCGGCTCGACAGCCGCTCCAGGGTGGAGCTCAGCCGCCTGCGCATCGCCAGCACCGGGGAGCCCCGCGCCGAGCTCCCGCCCTCCGAGCTCTCTCCGTCCCCGCCGCGGGCCTCCCAGGCCGGGTGGCGCTGCGCGGGAGGGGTCCGCCGCAGCCGCTGGGACAGTGAGAGCGAGAGGCGGCGGACGAGGCCCGGCTCCCCGACTGCCCTGAGGTCCTGCACCGAGCGCGAGCGCTCAGGACGTCGCACCAACTCCAGCGGGGTCCCCGCTGGACTGGGACGGTATATGCCATCCTCCTCCTCGGCCCCGCGGAAGGGGCCGCGCTCCTCCGAGCGGGAGCGGCTCAGCAGCCGCAGCCCCCGCGACAGGGGCGACTCGCGGCTGCGCTTGAACTTAGCCTCGAACACGGCCTCCGACTCCAGGTTTTCGATGCTGCTGCTAAGACTGCTGCCTGGCCTGGGGGGGACCGTGGGAACTCGGGCTTTCTCGGCTAGCACCGGGGGAGTCCCGGCTGAGGGCACGCGCTTCTCAAGGGCTCCCGGAGGTGGGGAGGCCACCCTGGCAAAGACAGCCGCGTGGGGCTTGAGCTGTGAAGGCGACGCGGCAGGGCCCTGCGGAGGGCCCTGGGCGTAGCCTGACAGCTGGAGGGACTGAATGATCTGGGCATAGGGCGTGAGGGGCAGCGCTAGGGTTTGCAGAGCCTCAGGGCGTGGTGCAGGCTTGGAGGCTCGCGCTGGTTCTGGCCTGGGCTCTGGGGCCTTGTCTTGGGCAGGCTGGGGTGCGGGGGGATGCGGAGCATCACTAGGTGTGGTGGCAGAAGGTTCTGCAGACTTAGGGGCACTGGGTTTGGGGACGCTGGGCCGTGCAGGGCTGGATGGCTGGGCCTCACTGAGGGCAGACAGGGAAGGAGACTCCTGTAGCCTACGGGCCCCAAGCCTGGCCACGGGGATCTCGAGGGGCGCCCCCGCTCGGCGGTGCCGGCCCCGGGGCTCTGCCTCACCCTGGGAGAAGCTGCTGCTCTTCTGCAGGCCCCTGTTCTCGAGTGGGGGCTGGTGGTGGGGCGCTGCCTCGCTGGAGGCAGCTCGTGCCATCCGGGGATCCCGGGCACGGCCCCCCAGGCTCTCCAGCAGGGGACCCCTGAGGCCGCTGACCTTGCCATCCTCGGGGCCTCCCCGCAGCAGCCGCTGGCGCAGGGCCTGCAGCCTCTGGGCATACTCGCCCTCACCCAGGCCTCCCCGGGCCAGGCGGGTGGCTCCCGGGCTGGGGCTCCGGCGCTGCGGCAGTTCCACAGACGCCGCCTTCTGCAGGCCCCGGCCCGGCTCCCGCGGCCCGGCCCGGGGCAGGGCGCTCTCGGCGGAGCTGCCCCTACGGAGTTCTCCCCGCCTGGGGCTAGCCCCAGCTGCAGGCTCCTGGCCTAGGGAGGGGAGGGCCTCGGGGCTGGGAGCCTCCTGGTCCTGAGAGGGAGCCCTTCCCTGCTCCTGCCAGTCCATGGGGGTGGCAGCCCCAGTCTCTGGGGTCCCCAGGGCCTCATCCTCAGTGGGAATATCGGTGAGGGACACCCGGGAGCCTGAGAACTCGGGCTGCAGTGGGCGGGGCACTGAGGGCAGCTCTTCCAGCTCTTCCTCTTCAGAATCGGAGGAGGATGAGAGCCCCCCACTGGGGGGTGGCCTTCTGGGCATGGTCACCCACACCCGCTCTGTGGGGGCCCGCAGCAGCTCCGGGATGGGGCGCAACACCAGGTGGCATTTGTAGCTGATCTGGGAGCGCTGGAGACAGGGTACTGGAGTCAGACCTGAGGGACCCCTGGGGCAGGATTGTCCCCCCCAGCCCCACCTCAGCCCTGGGGAAGAGGCCTGAGCATGCAGAGGGTCAGGGAACAGGCAGGAAGCTGGGCATGGAGCCAGTGAAAGCGAGAAGACAGGAGCAGGAGATGAAGACCCGGGAGGGGGAAGGCGGTGCTAGAGAGAAGGAGAAGGTGGAAAGCATAGAGGCTGGCCTGCCACACTCACCTGCCACCTCCTCCGGGAGAGGAATAGCTTCAGGTGATCCGTGCTCATCTCTGCGCCCTTTGCCTGAGTCTGCAAACCCAGGAAAGAGGGCTTGAGGGAAAGCTGTCAACCTAGACCCTCCAGGTTTGGCAACAGAGAGACAAAGTCCACGGGGTGGGGTGGCAGGAGAGAGTGGATCAAGCAGCACTGAGTCTGGGCTCCTGGGGGTCCCCTTCCCCTTGGGTCTGTCAGGACAATGCCTACAGCCAGGGTGTCCTTAGGGACAAATCCCCTAAAGCCCCCAAGGGAGAGGCAGAAAACTGGTGGCTCCCAGAGGTAGGCTTCTGAGCTTCCACCAGGGCTCATGGCCCTGTCCTGGTAAATCAGCTGCCCTGGGAGGCCTGTGCTCTTAGGCCCCTTACCTAAGCCCTGGCTCCCCAGCTCCTCTCTGTCTCCATGTAGGGCCAACACCCCAGACATCTGGAGCCTTGGTGGTCCAGACCAAGACGGATGCTTCCCTCAGCTACCCACCCAGGCTCTCTCTTCCGGAGCTCATTTCAGGTCTGAGAAAGGAGGCTCTTAATTCAACTCCTGACACCAGAATGACCTCAGCCTTCAAGTGACCTGGCACAACCCTCCGTGAACAGTTTATTCAGGCGCTCTTTCCAGACTCATTTGCTGAACCCCCACTCCCAAATCCCCAAGACCCCATCAATGCCTGGCACTGTGCCCTGAGGCACTGGGGTTTGAAGATGAACCAAGAACCTGCCCACATGAAGCTCATAACTGAGGGGCTGAGCCTGCCTGGTCACCCCCAACGCTAGTGTGTGGGACGAGTGCAGGACAGAGATGGAAAGGCAGAAGTCAGGAAGACCAGGGTCTGGTCTCAAGCATGGGGAAGAATTCCACTGAGGATGCCCAGGATGGAGAAGTCCAGATGCATGCCCTGCAGTCCAGGATACCCCCAACTCCATCCCTGATTTGAGCCTGTTTCCTTGTCAACAAAATGGGACTAATAATGTCTTCCTTTGCAAAGCTATTGTGAGGCTAATAGGTCGTATGTATATTCAATGCCTAACGTGGTTACTGTACATAGTAGGTACTCAATAAATAGAACTGTTAGTAACATTCTCTCTCCTTCCATCTTTTGTGCCACCACTTTGCAGACCAGACTCACTTTGAACCAAGGATGTTCTAGGGTCTCCTCTGCGGTAGGTCTCCTGTGAATGAATGAGGATTAAGAAGGGATTTATCATTCAGTCATCCAGTCAGTCAATAACTGTTTGAGCAAACAGGGCTCCTAAGGACTTGGGGGCTTGCATGTTGAGTGGCAGGAGTTTGGGAGGAGCAGGCAGGTGGTATGAGGGTGACCCTGCAGGTGGGGGCTCCCAGGGCCTTGTACTCACAGCTGGTCCTGCACCAGCACTTTGATGAGGAAGCCCCGGGCCTCCCTGCTCAGGCTCAGGAATGTGGTCTCCTCGAAGGCCACGTTGTAGTTTCGGATGTTCATCAATGTTGTCCGGTCATTTTCCCCAACAAATGGGGAGATTCCTGTCAGACTGCAGAGGTGAAGAGGGCTGTCGTGAGGGGCAGGTGGGGACAAAAGGGAATGCCAGTGGAGGCACAGGGCTGGGGACAGGTGGAGGCTCTGGGGTTGTTAGGATGACAGAGGCTGGGCAAATCTGGGTAAGAGGTGAGGCTGCAGACTCTCTTCTGCCCTGTCCCCTCCCCAGCCCCCTGATGGGCAGAGAAGGGGTGCTGCCTTGGGGCCTAGTGGCCTGTGCTTTAGAGGACCTGTTCCATCCATCCTCCAGTGTGGCCTCTCCATGAGTGAAGAGTCTGTGCCAAGGGGATGTGCCCACCCTGAGCTCCACTCCCTTCGAGTCCAAGGTTTAGACACTCAGAGCCAAGGAGTTCCCTGCCTCCATGGCCCTGAGCCTGCGCTGGGCTCTCTCCATCCAGGGTGCCCACCTCTTACGGAGGGATGTGGGGACAAGCAGAGTGTGGGCATGCAGACCAGGGTGTCCACCTTCATGCACATGAGGCTTCTTGCAGTACAAGAAGGAGTGGGGGGTGTGGAAGAGAAGGGAGTGGGCTGTAGCCCTGCAAAGGTCAGGGGTGGACCTGCCAGGAGACTGCTGGGACACTGCAGAGGGGTCCTTACCAGAGGAAGGCAACGACGCCCACAGGCCTGTGAGAAAAGGAGAGTGATGGGTAAGGACTGCACCGCTCTGACTGGAAGGGAGCAGTCCTTTGCTACTGCTGACCTGAGTGAGCTGTTACCTCCCTGGGAACACTGCCATGGACAATGGGCACAGGAGTGGCTTCTTCAGGGAGGACCCTGAACCCACAGGTCCAGATATGCCTGGAGAAGTCCAGGGTCATGGCAAGGCTGGCCCAGGAAGCCCAGGGAAGTCTGGGGAACAATGGGACCATGCCTGCCTTACTGGAGGAGGCATGCTGGCTGCTGAGGGCAAGGCCCAGCTTCCAGGGGAGACGAGGAGTCAAGGACTAACAGGGCTGAGGCCTTGAGAGAATGGGGCAGCCCTGACTCATGACGGGCAAGGAGTAACATGGGCAGGAAACCCTGCAAGCAATGCCTCCAGCCCACTGTCAGAAGGAATCCAGGCTCGGTAAATCTCCCTGCCAGTCAGCACATCCCCAGCACAGCCCCAAGGGCAGCTGCCCTGGCCCACCTAGCCCAGCATGCCAGCCTTACCAGATGTCAGTGACTCCAGACACGGGGCTCTGATTGACAATCTCGGGTGCTACAAACTCAGGTGTGCCATACTGGCAGTACTGGGGCTCTCCTGGAGTCAGCTCCTGGGCATTCCCAAAGTCACAGATCCGCACCTGCTCTTCACCCGCGGCACCATCCCACACCAGCAGGTTCTCAGGCTGGAAGACACAAGGCGAGGTGTGGGGGCCAAATGAACAAGGAAGGACAGTCCACCTCCTGGCTCCCACAGGGCCTGTCTGCTCTCCAGTCCCCACCTCACCTTGACGTCGAGGTGCAGCACGTGGCTCTGGTGCAGGTAGTGTATTCCCTCTAGCACCTGCCGCATATAGGCCCGAATCTGTGGAAACAGGGGGCCCAGAGTCTGTGGGGGTAGGGTGGTATGTGTCTGATCACCTCCAGGGCGGCAAGCGGTCAGGCTGTGCCTGTAGAATAGCCTTCAGATGGCTCATGGAAGGGGCTGAAACACAGGTTTGGGGTTGCAAAGATCCAAGGCTACCATGTGCACCGGAGGGTACAGCACAATTACAGGGAGGAGCCATCGCATATTAATAAGTAGAATTGTGCAGTGCACAATATGTACAGCCTGACATGGCAGGACTGCAGCAAGATCAATAAAATCTAGGTGGGGCTCCTTCCAGGAGAAATGTTTGGGGGATGCTTATGTGATGGAGTGGGAAACAACAGTTAGGAACTGGGGTGGGTTTGCTGAGATTTAGAGACAACAGCGCAAGTCCCAAATAGATGGGGGTCTGGTATCATTGGATGGGGACTCTGCTGCCTGCCTAACAGTGCTCTCTGCCTCCACCCCTGGCTTCCTGTGGGCACAGATGGCACACTCAGGACCCATTTTGTTGATTCACAAAGCTCAGGTGGGTGAAGGCCAGTGCCCAACCTGGCCCCTACCACCCACTGCCCTCACCTCAGACTCACACACGGTGGGTTTCCTGGCCATTCGCTCCAGCAGCTCCTCTGTGCAGCTACGTCCCAGATCAAGGAGAACAGTGCCCATTGCCAACTTCTCAACCCACCCCAGAGCTCAGGGCAGGTCCCAGCTCAGCATGAGGTCCTCCATTCCCTTACAGAAGACCTGATACTAGTCAGAGACTATCTCTCCCCTCCTCCACATGTACCGCCTCCCCACCTCCTGTCTTCTGAGGGCACAGGTGGGACACCCCTGCTTGAACTCCCACTTTCTATGGGATCTCAGACAAGTCACTTCACCTCTCTGAGCCTAGGTTCCCCCAGGAGTAATACGGGAATGAAATTTCCTCTCCTGCCCACCCTGTAAAGCATTTGTAGGGATCAAATTACAGCAGAATTTCGTTGACTGTGGATGGGACTTCTTGACTCTATTTGAGAATGACCTAGAAGGTCCATGACACGGAATAATTTGTCATTTTGCTGAGGTTTGAATTCAAACAGTGCAGGCAGGAGGCTCATGAGCAGGTTACGGTCACCCTGCTACTGGGGTGATGAGCCGATCACCCAGCATCCTTACCTTAGTGTGCCTTTGCTTAACCACAGCCTTCATGAAAGGGTAAAATCTGTTCCT
This sequence comes from Rhinopithecus roxellana, assembly GCF_007565055.1. Taxonomy (NCBI): domain Eukaryota; kingdom Metazoa; phylum Chordata; class Mammalia; order Primates; family Cercopithecidae; genus Rhinopithecus; species Rhinopithecus roxellana. Next base: position 30,120,646 of record NC_044562.1, read on the forward strand.
TATGAAAACAGCCTCCAAATAAAGCCAAGTATTGATCTGAAATGGGGTCACTTCAAATATGCAGATGCATTGTACTGCATTTCATGATGAAAAGCATAGGCCACATGCTAGCTGTGTGACCTTGGGCAAGTTATTTAACCTCTCCATGCCTGTCTCTTCATCTGTAAAACGGGGATAATACAAGTTAATGATAAAATTCTAGGAGATAGGAATATATGAGGATTAAATAGGTTAATATTTGTAAGACTCTTAGAACACTGCCAGGCATACATGAAATGCTATGTAAATTGAAGCTAACAATGGGCTTAAAACTGTTGGTTTTCATAGCAGTCTCCAGATGTATCCCTCCCAATTGTCAATAGGACTACTTTGTAAACTGTAAAACATGTTGCCTATTGGATGTTATAAGGACCAGTCATTTAGGCATGGATCCCCCCAGCCACCAGCCTGTCCCAGGATACAGCTCCGTGACAATGACCAGTCCTCGGCGCCTCTCGAAGGCCTCATGGAAGTAGAGGACACAGTCGTGCTGGAGCCTGGCCAGCAGCCGGGCCTCCCGACGTGCTGATGCCTTTGGCTTGGCCTGGCTGGGGATGAACTTGGCCGCAAACTCCAGGCCGGAGCTACGCTCCACTACACGCCGCAGGTAGGAGAAGGCACCCCTGGTTGACACAGGGAGGGGGTCAGAGATCAGCCATCACTGTGGCCCTCTCCACCCCTCCCAGCCCTCAGACCCAGCAGCTTCTCTCGGCCCCCACTGGCTTCCCTCCTAGCCTCACACCTGCCGATCTCCTGGTGGATGTCATAAAAGTCGCTGAGTCTCCTTCCTCGATGGTCCTCATCCTCCCCGACCCCCTCGACCTCCATAGCTGTCTGAGCTGGGGCAGAGATGTCATGGTGTTAGGTGGGAGGGGAAGAAAGCAAGTAGGCCAGAGACTGGGACAGGTGGACAGAGGAAGGAGACAGAAGAGGTGCAAGAATGTTGGGGGCTCAAGGTGGAGGGCTGGGCTGGGGGTGTGGTGGCTGGGAGTCCAGGGCTGGCTGCTTCCTGGGCAGAGCATGGCGGGGGTGTCACATCAGATTCCAGGAGGTGGACGCTTTACCTTTCTCCGGAACACGTGCCCACCTGAATGCACAGCCAACTCTGCTTTGCAGGAGACCTCGCCCGCCAGGTTCCGGGCGGTGCAGGTGTAGACGCCTCCATCCTGGGCCCCCGTGCTGAGCACCACCAGGGAGCACTCATTCTCCTCATACACGAAGCTCACATGGCTGCTCTCGATCAGCAGCACCTCGTCCTGCAGAGTTGGGTCTCACCTTCAGCCTGGGCCTGGCCTCACCTCTGCCTTGGGGCCAGGAGCCGCTGTTCCAGACCCCGCCCTCATCTACTCTGGGCAGCGCATCTCTTCCCAGTACCCAGAATCAGCTCCTCCCTTATCTTCCACAGAAAGCCCTGCGCCCCTCAGCTAGTCAATCGTCTGCATCCCCTTTCCTCCTCCTAACCACGCCTCCGCCCGGGCTCCGCCCTTCTAAGCCTCCCAGGACCCTCCCACGCCCCCAGGGAGCCCCTCCTCTCCCTCCCAGGATCAGCCATCAGCACACTCTGACCTTGTACCACATGATGTCCGGCAGTGGTTTTCCCTCAACCACCACGGCAAAGCGAGCAGTTTCCCCAGCCCCCACCTCCACGTCCTCCATGATGGACTCAAACCGAGGGGCCTCTGAAACACATGGGGATGGGAGTGGGAAGAGAGGGGGCAGAGGGTCAGCTTTACCCTGCCTCCTCAGCCCCTCCCTAGAGCCCCCATCAGCGACTGGCTCAGGCAGAACGCTAGATCCCCGCCTCCCAGCAAGCCACCGTCCCCCACCCCCCACCAACTGGGACAACAGAGTTCCCCGCCTGGACCAAGCGCCCCCGCCCCCGTAAATCCAAACGTGATGTTCTCCAAATCTCAGGAAACCTGGCACAAGGTGCAGGCTTGCTTTGTTCGACCTTCAGTATTAATTTGGCAGCTTTGAAATTAGGAGATTTTCACACACAAAAGAAATCTGGATTTCCTGCCTCTCTTGAAAAATCAGGACTGGCCATCCTGTGTCGCTCCCGTCACTGCATGAATCCGCGGGCGAGGAGCGGCTCAATGCTGCCCCCTGTGGGTGGCCGCCCTTCTTCACAGGGCCACCCGGGGGCTTCTGACTACCTGAACTTGGTCCCTGCAGGTGGCTCAGCCTGTGACCCTGAATTAAGCTCATGGATGGCATTGCCTCTATCTTGGAGTTTTTCCTCTGAATCTTTGAAAAATGTTTAGAGGAGCTTCTATTAATAGCACCTGGGAGATGGCAAGATGAACAAACAAGTAACCCCCAAATACCAAACCGTCTAGAAATGGACTCTATCTCCCACATGTGGTTGTGATTTCATTCTCCATACATATCACGTGGTCATATGATTTCCTGGTGAAGCAGCTTCTAATTCTCATGATGAAATTAAATACATATTGCAATGTGCTTTGCAAAGGAGACTGTGACTTCCAGGTGTCCTCCGCCAGCCCCCACCCACCACCCCAGCATGTTTGAGCATCTCAGCTTGAGAAGTAGGATGAGTCAGGCACTTGGGAAGGCAAGGTGGCCAGGTGTGGACCCCCACCCTTCACAGGCACACAGACAATGGGGGGAGGCCATCCTGGGGGTGGGGAAGACACTGCAGTGGGGTTGACATGGAGGAAGGGGGCCACCACTCCACTTGCCCTCTCTGGGTGTGGCGGGATGGGGTCTAGTGGAATAGGGGTGTCAGTGCAAGCCCCAGCTCCATCTGAGCCCTGGCTGACTGGGCTCAAATGGGGCTCCATCAGTCACTGTTCCAGCTAGGCTGTGCTGCAGGGCTCTGAGGGCCAGGGGCCCCCCAAACTTCAGGGTTCCTCCTATATGTAGGAAGAAAGGTGAGTCCTGAAGATGAACTGTCAAGGAGTAAAGTGGTGACTGAGTGGAGAGTGCTAGGAACAGGACAGGCAAGGAGGGAGACACTTAAAAGAACACCCAGCCACCCACCATCTTCACAGCAGGGCCGGAAGGGTTCTCTGTCTCTTCGTTACACACCCTATTGCCACTTCTCTTCCACTTCACAGACGCCTCCCCTCCCCTCTAGGAATCCTATCCCCCATGGACTGGGATGTGGTAGGGGCAGTCTGTGAAGGTCAAAGCACCTGCAAGTTTCAAGTGAGCTTCAATGGTTTTTTGAAAGCACCAGAAAATGTCCATTTACCCATGATAAGATTGCCTGTTCTAAGTAAAATGTCACTTTCTTTGCTTTTGGTTGGAATTGTATTTATTCAGCAGGTAACCCTGCTTAGCCTATGTTGATCAAGAGTTCTGAGTGGCAGTTACATATGTCTAGAGTTAATTAACAAATTAGAAAACCAAACAGTTACTACCTAATGCATTAGATAGCAACTAGTTGAGAGACTACATCTTTAAAGGAGAAATTATAAAAAGAATCCTAAGGCCCGGTGCGGTGGCTCACACCTATAATCTCAGCACTTTGGGAACCCGAGGTGGACGGATTACTTGAGGCCAGGAGTTCGAGGCCGGGAGTTCAAAACCCACCTGGCCAACATAGCAAAACCCCATCTCTACTAAAAATACAAAAATTAGCTGGGTGTGGTTGTGCATGCTTGTAGTCCCAGTTACTTGGCAGCCTGAGGCACAAGAATCACTCGAACCTGGGAGGTGGAGGTTGCAGTAAGCCAAGATGGTGTGGGTGACAGAGTGAGACGACTGTCTCAAAAAAAGAAAAAAGAATTCTTGCTGCAAACATTGGGAGGCTCTGTCAAACACGCTTGTGCCAAAGGGCCACCAGGATCCTCAGGGCTGGCAGTCTGGTGATAAGATGTGTTCACGGGTTTCTTTAAAAACCAACTTGGTCTTCTCATGTTTGTTATATCTGAGATACTATTTCCTATTATGTTTAACACAGGAGCTAGGAGTCAGGCAGCCGCACTTGAACCCAGTCCTGTACTTATTAGGTTCTGCGAACTTGGGCCAGTTACTCTTAGCCTCAGCCTCAGTCTCCTCATCTGTCAAATGGAGATAATAACCAATCCCATCTCACAAGGCTGATGTAAACATTAAATGAGGCAATACACATAAAGTGCTACTGAGACTGGCACACATTAGGCTCAATCCATCTTTTTTTTTTTTTTTTTTTTTTTTGAGACTGAGTTTTGCTCTTGTTGCCCAGGCTGGAGTACAATGGCACAATCTCGGCTCACTGCAACCTCTGCTTCCGAGGTTCAAGTGATTCTCCTGCCTCACCCTCCCAAGTAGCTGGGACTACTGGCGCCCACCACCACGCCCAGCTAATTTTTGTATTTTTAGTAGAGACAGGGTTTCACCATGTTGGTGAGGCTGGTCACAAACTCCTGACCTCAGGTAATCCACCCATGTCAGACTCCCAAAGTGCTGAGATTACAGGCATGAGCCACCGCGCCTGGCCAATAAATCTTATTAGTATGATTGTTGTCATTATTACTAGTATGGTATTTGTATAGCCATGACATGGACAGGCCTGACTGAAGGACATGGGTTTGGATCTGCAGCAGTGTCAGGCTGGTTGTGTACCTGAGGGTGTGAGGAGAGAGCTTTGGGCCTTGGAGGGAGGCTAGGAAGAAGGACCCGCTGTCACCCACCTGCCAGCTCCAATGTGACTGAGCAGGTCTGCGTGCCGTGACGGTTTCGGGCAGTGCAGGTGACGGCCCCCATGTCCCGGCGGCTCACCCGGCAGATCCGAAGACAGTACTGGTCATCATCTGGCTGGCTCAGCTCGTACACACCTGCCCGTGCTTCTAGGAGGGCCCCTCGGCAGCTAAGGGACACATGACAGGGAGGTCATCCAGATCTTGCCCCAGGGAATTCTGGCCAGGCTGGGCCAGACCTGGGCAGCCACATGTGGGAAAGGGGCCCACCTCCTCCAGACGACCTGGGCTTCCACATGGTTGAATGTGACGGTGACACTGGCGGGCTGTCCCTCCACCACATACACGATGTCCGGTTTGTCCAGCACAGCAGGGGCCTCCTCCAGGGGTGGGCCTGGGAGGAGGAGAGCTCAGGCTCTGTGCTGGGCTTGACGCCAGGTCCTCAGCACACACCACTCCTTTAACACCCCTCATCAACACTTGAGCTCCATTTTTATAGATGGGGAAGCTGAAGCTCAGAGAGCTTTAGCGATTTGTCCAGGGAACACAGCCAGGGAGCGGCAAAGCTGGGGTTGTGGGGTTGGACCCCAGCAGGCCCGATCCCAAAGCCTGAGCTTCGGCCACTGTGTCCTGCTGCTTTCAGGAGGGAGAAGGAAGTGTGTAGATGGGACAAGGTCCTGCCCAGCCTGGCTGCTCCTGCCAGTTACCATGTCCAGGCCAGCCCTTGAGCTTCCACCCCAGGGCCCTGTTCCCCATCCCAGCATCTCCCACTCCCACCCAACAGGAGCACCCAGGCTCACCGTGCTCCAGCAGTTGCACAGGCTCAGAAGGGGGCGAGGGCTTGCTGCTGCTCTTGATAGTGGTGCTGAGGACCCGGAAGATGTGCTGGACCCCCTTACGCAGCCCCGTGGCTGCCCACCCTGGCTCCCGCAGGCCTGTGACCAGTGCCGTCCACTGGTCCGAGCCTAGCACCTGGTGCTGCACTGTGTACGTTAGGGAGTCCGGGTCTGGTGGGAGAGGAGCTACTAGAGGCTGGTGTTATAGGAGCAGCACCCCCTCCCCATCCAGCTGGACTGGGACCCTGGAACTCATTATTAGTCTGCTCTGAGGACATGCCTCAGTCCCTGCTGTTGCTTCCTGCCTGTCCCCCCATCTGCTCTTGCTCTTGCCCAGCAACTTCCCTGGGAGGTTTAGAGCCAAGAAGATACCAGTTACAGGCACAGATGGGGCTGGAATTGAACTCTAATTCCTTGATACCTGAGGCAGGGAAACTGAGGCAGAGTGGGAGGAGATCCTGGACAAGAGGAGGAGAGGGCATTTGCAAGTCCCGACCCAGGCACCCAGTCCCTCTGAGAATGGGAAGGGAATGTGGCAGTGCCCCGTGCCTCCTCTCCCGACCCAGAGCGAGAGCACCATGCACCATGGAGAGAAGACGGGCAAAGCTGTTCCTGCCAGCATTCCATCAGCTCCTGCCCTGCCCATCCGCTTCTGGGGTCTGGCCCCTATGGTGCCCTGCCTGAGCCTGCCCTGTCCACACCCCTTCCCCACCCATGGCCCTGTGCAGCCCTGACCCACCGATGGCCATGTCCAGACTCCTGGGGGGGTTCCATGTGAGTGTGACCATTCTCCCCGTCACAGCCACCACCTGCGGGGCACCATCTGGAGGGCCTGGGACCACATCTGAAAGCCACAGGTCAAATGTCTGCTGGGTCCAAGGGCCCAACAGCCCCACAGGATCACCAAGCCTCAGGGCAGGAGTCTAGGGCCTGGGGTCTCAGCCGCAGGGGCAGGGGCAAGGGCAAGATGGGGGGATCCCCAGGGGATGGAGGGGAAGGGAACTGATGTAGAGGTCCCTTTCCCTGAGCCCCCAGGTAGTGCCAGAGGCCAGGCTGTGCATGCAGCTGACCACGAGGGTGCCTGCCTCACCTGTGACATACAGGTGGGCATAGCAGGCAGCTTTGCCCAGCTTGTTGGCGATGACGCTCTTGTAGACACCGGCGTGCTGAGGCCCCACGGCAGGGAACACCAAGCGATGGACATCCCTGTCTGGTGGGGAAGGGACAGTGACACTGGGCCTGAACCTGGAGGATACCTTGAGGGGTAGGCCTATGCCATCCTGGGCCTGGTCCCTCATCCCCATCCACTGTAGGGAGGAGGCAAGTGGGGAAGGATGGGGCAAGGATGGGACAGGCAGCAGGAAGTGCATCCACAGCAAACTCCGGGTCCCGGCCCGACCTGGCTTCCAAGTCTACATCTGCCCTGACCCCTCTGGTCTGTTCCTCCAGTGTGTCAGGCCAGGCAACTTATCATCTTCTCTTCCTCCTACACTGGGCACCCTCTGGGGTCCCTGTCCCTGTTGACTGGCCCCTCGTCTCCCCACCTCTGCAGGGTCACAACCTCTATGTCAAAACTCGAACAAGGCTTTGTTCCCAAGGCCCCTCCCCTAAGCCCTTCTTCTCCATCCCCAGGCCACTGCCATTCTGTCTCCAGCACAGCTGCAGGGAAGCCCTCCAGGAGGGCGGCAAAGCCCTCAACCCGAACTCCCTGCCAGCCACATCTCTGCTGCTCCTCTGCATCTTGATGCTGGCAAACCATCAGGCCCCTGAACGAGCCTCTGAGTTCCACCTCCAGGTCATTGCTCACAACATTCCTCCCTTGTGGAATGCTCTCCTCTTACCTGAGGTTTCCTTGTCCTTCAAGACATAGTTCAAGTGGGTGCAGCCCATGAAGCCCTCTGCCTCTGGCCCGCTCTCTGCCCCTCATCCTCGGACTCCTCCCAGGACCCCAACCCTCTCGCCTGCACATCGATGGGCACTGGCCCACACTGCTTTTCATGGGTGGGGGCTCTTCCTCTTGTATAAGTCACAGCTCCTGACCTGGCCTGCAAGCTCCTTAAAGACAGGGCTGACTTTGTCAGATCTGCTTGTCCCACCAGACCCAGAACCTCACACACAGTAAGTGCCAAATATATTCTATGATGATATATTACAAGAGTTGCCTGCTCTGTGTCCAGCCTGTGCCAGGTACCTGACATGCTTTCCCCACCTGGAATCCTCGCAACAACTCTACAAAATTATCCCCATTTTACCAATGAGGTCAGAGATATTGACTTGGTCAAGGTCACACGGCTAATAAATGATGGCTTGACCTTGGTTCCATGTGATTCCAAAGCTCTTTCTCTACTCCCTGCTCCCTGGATGATAAGGAGGCTGTCTCTGGCGAGGACACAGAGAGGAGGCCTGCACTGTCCTCCTTTGTGTCAGGGCTGTCCCCAGACACCCCTCCCTTCTCTTTGCAGTTATCTCCGCATAGAACAGTCACCCATTCATTTATCTCTGCTGACACTATTTATAAGAGAAGAGAAGCCAAGGGCTGCCAGTGACCCCAGATACAGGCAGAAGCGGAGACGCCAGCTCATATCCTGAGACAGACACTCACCCAGGACCTCAGAGCAGACTGGGAGACAGGGATGCCTGCTGCTGAGAATGACAGTCATGGGAGGCTGTGGGCAGGGGTAGGAGCAGGGGTGGCATCACTGGAGATGGGCGGGCAGGCGGGCAGGGAGAATGTAGCATGGGTGACAGGGACATCTGGTTAGGAGCTGGGCACCAGGGTCAGACAGTCCTTTCTTGCCTCTGGGCAGCTTCCTGTATCTCTTTAAGCCTCAGTTTCCCCATCTGTAAATGGGGCTAATAGTACCCACCTTATAGGCCTGTGGCAAGGTAAGATGGTCCTTGTCACACCTTTAGCTCTCAGGGCCTGGCACTTAGAAAGCACTTAATGAAGGTGATCTCTGTCATGTTGCAGCCGTAAGAGGAAACCGTCGTGGGTCAGAGTGGGCACTGTCTTATGGGAGGTGGGCAGACCTTCTCACACAAGACTCAGATTCCTTCAAGGTTGGAACTGAGATGCTCCCATGAGAAAATGTCCCAGGCTGAGAGGACACCAACCCAAATACGTTCCTCTGTCTCCCCTGGCCCCTTCTTCTTTATTTGCTATTTGTTAACAACCCTGGGCAGAGCACCCTTTCCATGCCAGACACTGCCCGCACCTGGTTTTTCATTGCAATGTCTCCAGGAAGTACCACCGCTGATGATAATGGCTACTAAAACAGGAACAGTGAGGCGTCACACCTCCCGACTGCTTGCCAGGTGTCAGGCCCTGCTCTAGGGCTTATATGTATTAACTGATTTAGTCTCATAACAACCCAATTACAGATGAGAAACTGAGGCACGGAGGGCTTCTGTAACTTGCTCATGGGCCCCATGCAGGTTAGCAGCAGGCTGTACTACCTGCCCAGTCAGTGCTAACAGGCACCGAGGGGTGACTCAGCAGATGAGTGCTGTGCTGTGCGGGCTTGCAGGGGAGGCAATGACCTCACAGTCCCTCTGGGTTCCCTTCCCCCAGGTGCCCTGTCCCTGGTCAGGCTACAGAGGGAAGGCCTGGGGAAAGCTGGGGAGAGGGGCAGGGCAATGCAAACCAAGAGGATGCTGCAGGGGACACTCCTGGGGTCCTTCCCAGACACGTACACTGTGTCATGCGCCGGTCGTCACTGCTCTGGATGCGGTGGCCATTGTGGAACCAGCTGATGGTGGGGTAGGGCAGGCCGGTCACCTGGCACTCTAGCATGGCCTCCTTGGCCAGTCCCACCTCCAGGTCCTGCAGTGGCCGCAGGAAGTCGGGAATGGACAGCCGCTCCAGCTCACCCTGCTCTGGCTCCTCGGGAATGGATGGCATCTTCTCCAGCTTCGAGCTGCAAGACCATACGGCTGCCCAGAGGCCCAGGGCCATGCCTCCCACCCCAGGGCTGGGCTGGCCCCTCACAGGGAGCCCCGGCATCATGTGGGGCCCCGGTGGTACCTGGGGCCTGAGGCGGCTGTCCGGGGCTCTTCTACATACAGCTGGGCTGAGCAGTGGGCCTGGCCATAGGTGTTAACAGCACTGACCGCATAGAGCCCCTCGTCCTCGCTGCCCACATGGGCAATGTACAGTGAGTGTAGACCCCCGTCCTGCCGTAGCCGCAAGTTCTCACTCTCCTCCATGGGGCGGCCTGCAGGAGGGAGGGGTGGGAATGCAGAGCAGGCACAGTGACAGGCCCTGCCCTCTGGGTGTACCCCATCCCTGCCTGGACCCTTGGGGGGCCCTCAACACCTGCAGCATAGGGGCCGTACCAAAATGAGTCCAGGTAACAACAGGGGGTGGGGTGCCGCTGATCTTGCAGTCGAAGCGGGCAGCTCGGCCCTCCAACACCTCCACATCTTCCAGCAGCCGTGTGAACAGGGGTGCCAATGAGGGCCGCACGGTCAGCCGGGCACTGCAGGTCAGCTCATCTGGGGGTCAGGGGGCAGCTCAAAGATAGGGAAGGCCAAGGAGGCCCAGGCATCCCAACCCGCCACTCCTGACCTAAGGCTGAAGCTGGAGCCTGGGCAGAGCCCAGCAAAGGCTCTGGGTACCCAGGGGAGGCAGTAGGCACAGATCCAGAGACCAGACCTTCTCGAGAGGGTGGAAGTCAGCAAGGGTGGGCGCAGGTTGCCATGTGGGCTGGGGACTTCATAGGAGCCCAGGGCCTGGCCCCAGCTCTCCCCTCTTCCCCCCACTCTGCCCACCCTGGATGAAGCACAGCCCAGCTCTGACAGGGTCCTAGAAGCCCAGCCCACCCCTCTTCCATCTCCATCTCAGAATTCTCCTCTGTGCTGGAATCATGCCCATGCTCCTAGCCACCTGCCCCAGACCCAGAGCAGATGCCCCTTGGCCCCACTCTACCAAACTCCAAAGAAGCTTCTGGAAGAGATAAGGGTCCCTTATGCTGACTCGATGCACCCTCCTGCTTCGAAAGCCCCTCCAGCTTCTGCTTAGGTCTTCATCATCCACAACGTGGCGAGGCAGGTGCCATCATCTCTGCCCTTCCATGAGGGCAGGCCCAGGTCAGAGATAGCATCACTGGTAACAATGGCTGGCATTTATTAAGCAGGTGTGCCATTTGAAACCCATTTCTGGAATGGTCGGTGCCCTACCCTCTCCTGGAAAGGCCCTTTGACAGGCCCTGTGCTTCGTTCTTCACATACACTATCTCATTAATCCTACCAATCCTTCTACAAAGGAGGCATGATCACCATCCCTGTTCTACAGATGAACAGGCTAAAGCTCAGAGAGATGAAGTGACTTGTTCAAAGTTGTGTGGCTGGTGACTTGCAGGGCAGGCATTGGAACCCACATTCACCTCAGCAGACACATTCCCTCCTAGGAACAGTTAACCATGTTGCGGCCTTTCCTTTGTGCTACGCACTATTCTAAGTGCTTATTTTACTGAGGCCAGGGCAGTGTACTAGCTCCCACCCCCTACACTTCCCCTAGGGGTTGGAGCTCTGTTTCCCGGGCATCTTATTCTGCACCTCCAGTCCCCTCCCTCCAGCTCTTAGGCACCCACAGCAGCCCTAAGGCCTGAGTGGGGAGTTACCTTTGGCTGTGCTGAGCTTGCAGGTGTAGACGCCACTGTCGTCCTCATGTACAGATGTAAGCAGCAGCTTGCATTTGCGGCCATCAAAATGCATCTTGCATTTGAGCAGTGCAGGCTGCAGCAGGCGGCCACGGCACAGCCAATCCACCTCCACATCAGTGGGCCCCGCCACCAGGCACTCAAACAGCGCCATCTCCCCGGCCCCCACGTCCACGTCCTGCAGGGGGGCCAGCACGGCCAGGGACCGGCTTTCAGGGTGTGCTGAGGGGAAAGCAGCCACGGGGGCCACGCACAGAGCAGAGACACACAGGGTGAGGGAGACACACATATGCACGCACAGAGAGACAGACAGACACAGAGAGAGAGATGCATTTTGTTCTCTGAAGATGGGGAAAGCCCACCCACCTGGCCAGGACAGCAAGGCATGCCCAGACCTGGCTTCAAGATGTCAATCCAAGCTAGGCCAGGGAGGGTAACTCATGGAGGCAAGAGGGAACTGAGGGAGGGGAAACCGAGAGGGCCACGTGGTGGCAGAGACAGCGGCGGGGGAAAAAAAAACACAACACACCACCTGGGTACAAACTGGACTTTATTTGAGTTAAGAAATAGGTGTTTCCAAATCTCTCCACACTCACTACAGTGGCCCCTTGCCCCTGCTCCTGCACCAAACCTGGTTAACTCCCTCATTCCCAGACAGAGCACCCCCAGCCCTGACAGGGAAGGAGGGAGACCCAAATGGTCCCTAAACCTGCCAGGGCCATGGCTCAGCCAGGCTGTTCATCAGCACAGAGCCTGGGGCCTCTGGCTTTTGGTCTTTTGTGGAATACAAAGTGTTGTGCCATTTGAAACCCACTAGAATGGTCAGTGTCCTAACCTCTCCTGGTAAGGTCCTTGTCAACAGCCCCTGCTCCTTGGGCCCCTCCACGCCATGCCCTAATCTCTCCCATTCTGTCTCACCCCACCTTAGCTCAGAGGCATCCTTCCCTGACTGTCACAGACACACAGACAGACAAACAGATAGACAGGCCTGTAGCAGCAGTAGCACATGCACTCGCCCGGTGCTCCCCTTCAGGGAGAGACTCGGGGGGATGATACCCCTCACAGCCGCCCCTTCCCAGCACTCAGTCCATCTGTGGGCCTCCTGGCCTGCACAGCCATGTGTCCACTTGGGGAGGGAGGATACACAGGGGCCCATGGGCTATCCCCCTGGGGGCTGCATGGGGTGGGGAGGGGAGGCTGGGACGGGTCCGGGCCGGCGGGCCTGGGTCTGTGGGCAGGAGGCAGTGAAACACAGCGAGGTCCGAGAGGTGCCTGAGACAGGGGCGCGGCTCGGAGGGTAGCGGGGGGAGCGCAGGTGGCCCCCTGAGCTCACTCGCCTGTGTACAGACAAAAACCTCAGTCAGCAAGCGGCAGGTTAGTGCAGCATACGCGCACGCGCGCGCACACACACACACATGCACACACACACCCGTGCACACACACACACATGCACGCACACGCACGCGCACATACACACGCACACACACATGCATACGCACACATGCACACACACGCATGTATGCACATGCACACGCACACGCACACATGCACGCACAGTCACGCAGACCTGGCTAGGTCCCTTCTGCATAGAGGGCTGCCTCTCACACTGCCAGGGAAGCACTGCCACTCTTGGTTCCCCCAAGGTCAGCTCTGGGCTGGGAGGGCCCGGCAGCTAGTCAGAGACTGGTTCCTCGGGGTTCCTGGGCAGGCAGAGACCCCAGGCAACCAGGCATCCATGGGATCAGGAGCATCCCGAAGCCTGGGGGTGTCAGAAGGAATCCCCAAGAGAAAGAAGCACCGAGACACGGGTTAATACAGAGAAGTGAGGCAGAGCCAGGCCCTGGAGAGGAAGCAGGCCGAGGAGGAAGGCTGAAGAATCTGGAGACCAAGGAAGTGGCAACTACAGGAACGGCGGGCACAGAGGAGGGGAACTGAGGCAAGGGGGCCAGCAGAGGGACGATGACTGTCAGGGTCCGAGCTCTGAGTCTTAGGGAAGGTCAGGGGCTGGGGGCTGAGTGAGAATCGAGGAGAGGAAGCAAGGAGCCATTCAGGCGAAGGGTGAGGTGGAAGGCAAGATAAACGGTTGTGGCCTTCGGGGAGGAAAATCCACAGCCCTCGAGGGCCCCCTAGCCAGGGCCTGTCATTCCTGCTGCCTGAGACAGCCCCTTCACATAATGCCCCAGGCTCTGAGGGCCTAGGCCTCTTCACACGTCACAGCGGTGCTCACCCTGGCACCCTAGGGTCCCTGTGATGCTCCAAGCCTAAGCCACCCCAAGGGCCCCTCCGAACGGGTCCAGCCACCAGACTCTCCCCACCGCTACCTCACAGTAACTTCTGCACAGCAATGGGATGGGAGGGTGGGCAAAGGGGTGAGAGGAGAGGGGGAGGGGGATGAGGGAGGGTCCTGGGCAGAGCAGGGTGACAAAGGCTCAGAAGAGTGTGGAGAGAGCTTGGCCAGTGGCAGGTGCAGGGTCTCTGGCAGCCACCAGGGCTCCGTGATGGAGCAACAGGGAAGGTGGTGTTGTGTAGTAAGCTGAGCACAGAATAATGTGCTGTGCAGCATTATTCTGTGCTGGGCAGGTCACTTCCTGTCTCTGGGCTTTGGTTCACTCAACAATAATATAAGCAGCTGGACTAGGGACCCCTTAAGGCCCTTTCAGTGGTGGCATCCTCTAACTGAGGCTGCCTGAGAGCAGACCGTGGGGGCAGGAAGGGGCCAGGGCCAGGTGGGCGTTCATGGAGAAATAAGGTACTCACCTCGGACCTCCAAGCGGGCCTCGCATTGCCGAGCGCCATACTCATTGACCGCTTTGCAAGTGTAGAAGCCAGCATCGCCACGCTCTGCAGCCAGGATCCGCAGCCGGCACAGCCCACCCTCAGCCTCCTCCGCAAAGCGCCGCTGGTCTGGGCGCACGGGCTGGCGGTTTCTTAGCCTGTCAGAGGGGCGAGAACTCAGTCCCAGGACCCAGGAGCCTGATCTGCGTGCACAGGAACTGGGCTGCAGCACTGTGTAGGCCTCTCCTTCCCTGTGCAGTTTGCCCAGTCCCCAGATCTGTCCCACCGAACGTAGGCATCCCTGGTTTCCAGGGCTAGGTTTTTACCCCCGCTCTGCCATCCCACCCGCCTCTAGGAGCTTCCAGGTCACTTCTAACTGCCTGGGAGCTCTCCCTTCTCAGAACCCTGCTGCACTCAGAGTGGAGCCGTGCTATTTAGCTCTTTTTTCTTTTATTTCTTTCTTTTTTTAAACAGGGTTTCACTTTGTCACCCAGGCTGGAGTACAGTGGCACGATCACAGCTCACTGCAACTTCTACCTCCCCAGGTTCAAGCGATCCCCCTACCTCAGCCTCCTGAGTAGCTGGGACTACAGTCACCGCCACCATGCCCCCCTAATTTTTGTATTTTTTGTAGATACAGGGTTTCATCATGTTGCCCACACTGGTCTTGAACTCCTGGGCTCAAATGATCCTCCTCTCTTGGCTTCCCAAAGTGCTGGGATTACAGGCATTGAGCCCTTATGCCTGGCCCTATTTAGCTCTTAATAATTCTTAAACTTCCCCATTTCTTATTTTTATTTATTTATAATGGATAGGTAGCTTTCCCACTTCCCAAAAGGGATATGAAAAAACTTACAATGTTAAAAAAAAAAAAAAAAAAAAACAGTTGGGGCTGGGCACGGTGGCTCATGCCTGTAATCCCAGCACTTTCGGAGGCCAAGGTGAGTGGATCACCTGAGGTCAGGAGTTCGAGACCAGCCTGACCAGAAACCCTGCCTCTACAAAAAATACAAAATTAGCTAGGTGTGGTGGCACCCAGCTACTAAGGAGGCTGAGGCAGGAGAATCCCTTGAACCCAGGAGGCGGAGGTTGCATTGAGCCCAGATCATACCACTGCACTCCAGCCTGGGCGACAAGAGTGAAACTCCATCTTATAAAAAAACAAAAACAAAAACAAAATCACAGTGGGGACCAATCAATTAAAAATGAAAAACAGAACTCAAAGCAATAAAAAATTAGCAAACTAAGTAATCCATGTTCCAGGCACCTGGGATGAGCAAGGCCCCTCCGCTTAGACCCACATTGAACTCTGGGCTGCTGGCAGCTCAGAAACAAATTGTTGTGTGCTTTTTTTTTTTTTTTTTTCCCAGCAACAGGATCTCACTATATTGTCCAGGCTGGAGTGCAGTGGCGTGATCATAGCTCACCGCAACCTCAAACTCCTGGGCTCCAGTGATCCTCCTCCTCACCCTCACAAGTAACTGGGTCTACAGGCATGTACTACCGTGTCCAGCTAATTTTTAAACAATTTTTTGTAGAGACAGTCTCACTATGTTGCCCAGGCTGGTCTTGAATTCCTTGGCTCAAGCAATCCTCCTTCCTTGGCCTCTGAAATCTCTTGCTACTTGCCAATTTGGGGAGGGGGGTGTTTTTGTTTTTGAGACAGGGTCTCACTCTGTCACCCAGGCTGGAGTGCAGTGGTGTGATCTCAGCTCACTACAGCTTCCACCTCACAAGGTCAAGTGATCCTCTCGCCTCAGCCTCCCAAGTAGCTGGGATTACAGGCATGCACCACCACATTTGGCTAATTTTTTTGTATTTTTAGTAGAGACAGGGTTTCACCATGTTGGCCAGGCTGGTCTCAAACTCCTGGCCTCAAGTGATCCACTCACCTTACCTCTCAAAATGCTGGGATTACAGGCTTCAGCCACCATGCCCAGTCATTTATCCCAAATGGACAGACATGAGACCCAAACCCCTCCCCAGAAGGGGAAGCCCTAAATAAGCCTGGAACGTGGGGCAAGGGACAGGGTGCCAGGGGGAGTACACTGCTGTCCCTAAGATGAGGCTCCCGAGGCAGATTATGGGGAAGCCCACCAAGGTTCCATTTTCTTCCACCCAAAGCCAGACCTCCCAGAGCCAAGCCTAGCATAGAGTCGCTGGTGGGTGGTGGGAAGTGCGGCTACTCACCAGGAGACCACAGGCTTGGGTTCCCCCTGCACACGGATGCTCATGATGACATCTTGGCCTTCTCTTACTGACTGGTCCATAAGTGAGACCTGAAGGGGGTACCCCAAAGTGTCAGGGAGAGACAGTCAGGGCAGAGCCTTGGGTCCTGGGGGCTGTGGAATCTGAGACAGAGGCCTCTTCCACAGCCAGAGACTGGCTCTGGGTAAGAGAGTTTGAATGAGAGCCAAGTTCCAGCTCTTGCTGGTGCCTAAGCATGGCCCCAAGAACAAGGGGTCACCCAAAGGAATGGGGGCACACAGGAGGCTGGGCCCCAGCCTCAGGGGTCTGACCTTGAAGGTGGGGGGTGCCTTAGAGCCAGTGTCAGAAGAACGGCGGTTCTGGCTGGGACTGGGCTTCATGGTGGGGGTTCGAGGCCAGGTCTCCCCAGGCTCTGGAAACTCCTCTGGAGGGCTCAGGTACTCCTCGTCAGAGGTGATGGGGCTGCTGAAAGGGGATGTAGATCCACCTGGAGAGAGACAAAGATAGCTGCCAGGGACGAAGGCACGCAGAGAGCCTGGGAGAGCTGGCTGGAATGTCGCCCAGAGACCAGGAGTTGCGGCAGCTCCCCACAGGCCGGCCCGGCCCTGCCCTGACTTCACCCCCCAGGCTCCTGTGACCTCACCCAGCTGCTTCCCTTCCCTGAGCCCCTGGAACCTCGTCTGCCACTGGCTCTGCCAACACCGACCCTGCTGATCCTCCCAGGAGGGGACACCATAGGGAAAGGCCTGGGACAAAGGGTTTGGGCAGCAGAGGGGCCACTCCTGAGCCTGGCAGGAGAATTCCACTGGAGCAGGGAACCCACATTCCTGACATGGACTAGGGGCCTAAACAACCAACTGCAGGCTCCGAAAGCAGGGGGTGCAGGTCTATGGAACCCTGGAGCAGCATGGCTAGGACGCCCATTTCTTGGGCAAGCTGGGCCTGGTGCAGAGGAACACACACCACAGACAAGACACATCCTGACCTCGGTCCAGGGCCAATGAGGTGGCACCATCTAGCCTGCCCCTCCCCCTTTCCCTTCTCAGCTTCCTGCCGTGCAAACCCCAGGGGCACCTATTGGCCACAGCCCTACAGCCTGCACCCCCGAACGCTCGAGGGATACAAAAACAGAGCTGGAGTCATCCACAGAAAAGGGCAACTCAGCCTGGGTAAGAGGAGGGGGGCACCAGAGTCAGCCTTGGGGGAGGGGTGTCCCCAGGGCCCTGACGCCCTCCCCTGCAACTGGCCAGGGGCCCAGTCTCGCTGAGCTGGCTCCTATCCGACTGCCAAATACAGACATGAAACTGCCACAGCCCCCTGGCTTCTCCCCCAGGTCCCTCCACCCCAAGCCCTCAGCAGGGCTGTACCCCAACTCACCCCGAGGCTCTGCACACAGACACCCAGCCTGCGCCTGTCCTGAAGGCTCGGCCCTGGCACCAGGCCCTTCTGCTGCCTGCCCACTGCCCACCCCAGCCTGTCTCCCCAGGGAGCAGGAGCCCAGCCTGTCCAGCCTGCCCAGCCCCACTCACTCGGCTGACCCAGCTGAGGACCTACACGGAGAAGGCCCTGGGGGAGGGGAAGGCGCCTGAGGAGGGGAAGGAGGAGGTTGGATGGCAGGCCGGCAGGCAGCTGGCTGGGAAGCTGGTGCCTGCCGAGACCACAAGCAGCCTGGGCCCTGGTGTGGAGGGGGAGGAGAGGGGAGAGGGGAGGGCGGAGTGCTGCCGTCTGGATTTAGCCACTCTGCTCACTCCCAGGCCGTGGGATCTGTCTTTCCTCTCCTTACAGCTTCGGACCCTGACAAGAGCAAAGCCAGCTCTGCAGCGCCTTGACTCAAGGTGTGGGGCCTCCGTCCCCGCGCAAGACAGGGGAGGGGTGGCACTGCACTGTGCCAATAGAGACGCTTGCCCTGATCCATTTGTTCCAACACATCCACCAAAGGAGGTGCCTGTGGGAAATGTTCCCTGTGTTGCCCCTTGCTCTGATGGAACCACCAAGATCCCTGACATGGGAATGTGCTAACGAGTCTCAAACACTGCAGAGCCAGGGCATACCTGTTTTCTTTGGCCCCAAAAATCAGAGAACTGTCAAGACCTTTGCCCTCCGTCCCAGAGGTGGGGGAAGAATCTGAGGGGGCATCCCACCTCTGCCCCTTCATCCCTGCCATGGAAGGTCTGGCCAGCAGCCATCCCAGGGCACTAAGCCCACATCCAGCCTTCCTACCCATTCCCCCTGGGCACCTGTTGGCAACTTGCCCACCACCCATCAGGCCTGCTAGGGAGGACAGCAGGGGCTGGCTCCCCCAAATGGCCCCTTGTCATGAGCACCCATTTGTATCTGGGTTGGGGAAGGGGCTTGGACATGGAGCCTGAGAGAAGGGAGCTGTTGAGCAGGGGTCACATGTCCTTCTCCCTCTTCCTATCACCTCACCCCCCGTGGGGACACATTCCCAAGCCATGACCTGTGTTTGCCAGCATGGCCAGTGAGGAAGGAGGGCTGGGGGCCGGGCAGAGGAGGGGTCCATTGTTCAGGGGGGCTGTCTTGAGATAGGGTTGTGGAGGGAAGTCAGAATGGCATTTGGTGCTTAAGGCAGCTGATGGCTGAGATCACAGGCATGGCCCTGCAGGTGGGCGGTCCTACCCCTCTGTGGAGCCTGGAGTCCTGCCCCAGGGTCACCTCCAGGCTGGACAGTACTGAGGAGGCTCACGGGCCCAGGGACCAGGAGCAGAAGCACAGCTGAAGGCCAGATGGTCAAGGTTTGCAGGGAGCCTCAGAGACCCCTGGTGGTAGCCAGGGGAACATCATGCTGGAGGGCATCCAGTCACCAAGTGAGCCCCTATCCTCAAGCCCCTTGGAGAGAGAGACTGTCAGAGCAGCCCAGGCCTCTTCCAGACAAGGCAGTAGCACCTGCCCCTCCACACCTCCAAAAGTGAGTGACCAAGGAGGCTGATCAAGGATTCCTGAGGCTCCATACCAGAATCTGGTGCCACCTAGTTTTTTCCCTGGCCCCATAGCCAAAACCATCTTTGGAACCAGTCCCTGACATCCCAGCCCTGCTCCACCTACAAACTCAACTCTCACTGTGGGAAATACAGTTACATCAGCCAGGAAGGAGGGGGCAGGTGCCCCCCTAAACCTAAGAAGCACATACACTCAATGGCCCTGAACAACCTGCCACGGAAGTACCACCCCTTCACACTGGCTCTCAGTCCCCCACACTGACCCAGTGCACATGTCTGCCCTTCCAACATCACTCTCAGGTCAAACTCATTTGATGAAAATACTGGCGTTAGGAAGCACACAGGGAACTCCCTCTCCTCAGACCAGCATATCCACCGGCCCCAACTGTTTCAGTGTCCCCTGATGTGTTCTCACAATAGACAGAGTTGCAGCCACTACTGTGACTATCTAGTACATAAAAGGTGTCACACACGGCCCTTTGCTTCAGGGCTTCTCAGAATGATACTTGACCTACTCACATCAGGACCACCTCAGGCTCATTTAAAATATAGATTCTTCGGCCGGGCGCAGTGGCTCAAGCCTGTAATCCCAGCACTTTGGGAGGCCGAGACGGGCGGATCACGAGGTCAGGAGATCGAGACCATCCTGGCTAACACAGGGAAACCCCGTCTCTACTAAAAAACACACAAAAAAACTAGCCGGGTGAGGTGGCGGGCGTCTGTAGTCGCGTCTGTAGTCCCAGCTACTCGGGAGGCTAAGGCAGCAGAATGGCGTAAACCCGGGAGGCGGAGCTTGCAGTGAGCTGAGATCTGGCCACTGCACTCCAGCCAGGGCGACAAAAGCGAGACTCCGTCTCAAAAATAAAAATAAAAATAAAAATAAAAATAAAAAATAAAATATAGATTCTTCAACCTTACTCCAGCCTGCAGAATTAGATTTTCTGAAATGAGATGTCAAGAAACTGCATTTTAAAAAGCACCCCAGGTGACTCTTAGGTACATGAAACCTTAGGGACCACTGCTGACCTACATGGGAGGAGGACAGCCCTAAGAGGTGCCATCACTGAGCTCCTCTTCACTGGGCCATTCAACCTCAGAGCAGGGCTTTGAACCTAGGAGGTTTGGCTCCACAGCCTGTGTGCTTCCCATGGCATGACCTGGCCTCCCATCTTGGGCACAATCTCTAACTCTATGGCAGTGGTTTTCAAAGTTTTCTGTTCATCAGAGTCACCTGGAGGGCTCCTTAGACCACAGAGTGCTGGGCTCCACTCACGGAATTACTGATTCAGTAGGTGGGGGCTGGGGCCAATAATCTGCATTTCTTAGGAGTGCAAAACGCTCATTGGAAAAAAAAAGAATCTGCATTTCTAACACAAACTCAGGTGAGGTTGTTGTTGCTGGTCTGGGGGCCTCACTCTGAGGACCACCGCTCCATGGTCTTTTTCCCAAGCTTGCCTCATAGGCAGAGCCTCATGACCCTTGTGGCTGGGTGTCATGCCCAGCCTCACCTCTGTGAGTCACCCATGTTGTTCAAGGGCTTGAAAAGTCATGGGGGTCTCTGCCTACTCACTGTCACCTCACATGCACCTCTGCAGTCCACACAGCCCAGCCCCTGACTGTCCAGAAGGGCCCCCAGGCACAGCTGCCAGTGCTAAGGAGTGGCAAAGACACAGTCATGTCCTCAGGAGCCTTCCGGGTGGTGGGGAAGACAAGCCAGATACACAGGTGACTATAAGAGCAAGCAGGAAGTATCAGGTAGCAAGAGAGCAGCAGGTAAGGGGCGTGGGAGTACAGAAGGCAGGAGATGACTTTTGGCTCAGGGAAAAAGAGAGAACTGAAGGAAGAGGCAGTATTGAAATTGCAGTTTGCAGGAAAAAGGGAAAAGTATTACAGGCAGAGGAAAGTGCATGCAGAAAAGTTTGAAGCAAAAGGCATGTGTGCAGAGGACTATAGCTCAACTGTCTGTCTATAAACTGGGTAAAGAAGGAGTGGGGCATACGCTGTTCAAGCACGTGCCTCCCACTGCCACCCGAGGGCCAGCCT
Source organism: Rhinopithecus roxellana (assembly GCF_007565055.1). Lineage (NCBI taxonomy): Eukaryota > Metazoa > Chordata > Mammalia > Primates > Cercopithecidae > Rhinopithecus > Rhinopithecus roxellana. The sequence continues at coordinate 30,141,810 of NC_044562.1, forward strand.
CAGGCCTCTGGCTCCTTTTGCCCTATGGGTGCAGATGGTAGAGGCCACCCGAAGGTGTGCAGCCTTTACTCTGCAGGCAAGGCGGACTCCTTACAATTCTCTTTTGGTTTGTTTTTGTTTCTGTTTTTTGTTTTGAGACAGTCTCACTCTGTCATCCAGGCTAGAGTGCACTGGCGTAATCTCAGCTCACTGCAAACTCCACCTCTGAAGTTCAAGCGATTCTCCTGCCTCAGCCTCCCTCAGTAGCTGGGATTACAGGCTCCCACCACCACACCTGGCTAATTTTTGTATTCTTAGTAGAGACAGGGTTTCGTTATGTTGGCCAGACTTGTCTCAAACTCCTGGCCTCAAGTGATCCACCTGCCTTGGCACCCCAAAGTGCTGGGACTACAGGTGTGAGCCATGGACCCAGTCCACAAACAGTTTTTCTCCTTATGATTCTTGAGGAACGGAGTGATAGGCTGCAGGATAGCCAGCATTTGCCTGTGGCTTAGCCCTTCCCAGCTGGCCCTCCACATGCGCTGTTTCAGTAGGTCCTCCACAGGCAGTTCTTGAAACGTCTGCTGTGGTAACCCCACTGTGGAAAAGTCAGGGAAAGGCAGGACATGGCTGGCCAGGAGGTGTGCATTTCCACAGGGTGCTGACATAAACATTTCCTCTTGGACTGAGAATGTTTCAGTCTTAGTTCAAAATGTACAAGCTGTCAGATCATTTCACATGGTCAGCCTGACCTAGCCCCAGAAGTGAAGTGATTAATTTTTCTTTTTCTTTTTTTTTTTTCTTTTTTGAGACAGAGTCTCGCACTGTTGCCCAGGCTGGAGTGCAATGGCGCGATCTTGGCTCACTGCGACCTCCACCTCCTGGGTTCAAGGGATTCTCCTGTCTCAGCCTCCCGAGTAGCTGGAATTACAGGCGCCCACGACCACATCCAGCTAATTTTTTGTATTTTTTGTAGAGATAGGGTTTCACTATGTTGGTCAGGCTGGTCTTGTATGCCTGACCTCGAGATCTGCCCGGCTTGGCCTCCCAAAGTGCTGGGATCACAGGCGTGAGCCACCGTGCCCGGTCGTGATTAATTTCTTACATATGATTATGTTAGTTTGCTCCAGGTGAGAAAAAGTGGCTGCAACAACAGTAAATGAGCTCTCCATACTTCTGACAGGCTGTGAGTGATGGCCTCCATTCTAGGTACCAGCCTCGGGGCAGCCACCTGTCAGGCAGGCCTGTTTCTGGCAGACAGGAGGGTGGAGGAAGGGCTGAGTCTGGGCAAGGGGACCACACCACACTGCTTTGTCAGGTGTTGTCCAAACCCCCATCAAGGACTGACGATGGGGGCCATGTGGCATCCTCCCCATCGGCAGCCACCACCATCACAAGGGAGAATCTGTAACTATGACACAGGTGGCCAGAGACCAGGGGCAAGAGAAGACAGGGACTGACATGGATGCCAAGGTTTTCTTCCTTGTTTTTGTTTTCATGGCCCCCAATAAGCAACCTATTTTCTGCTGTGGTCATGTTGCTTCCATGAGTGGGACTGGAATGTGCTTTGATGAGCTATATCCCCTGTTCTAAATGTCCTGAGTCAACTCGCCCTCCTCACAGACCCTCAGGAACCTCACCAAGTAGGTAGCCTGACTGGTACGAAGATCCTCACTTTGCCGCCAAACAAACCATGACAAGCTAAGGTACAATGAAGAGGCCAAGGTCTTGGCTGGAAAATGCTAGAATCTTGGGCTCAAATATAGGAGACCTGTAGTTGAGGGCAGGACTGGAGGTGGCAGGATGAGGCCCAGGCCCATGGGGCCTCCCATATTCCCGCTTCCTCCTGCCCAGCACCCAGAGGGCCTCCTCTCCAGGCACATGGTGGGGAAGCTGGGTGTGCTCACATCAGGCATGCAAGGAAACAGAAGGACCACAGCTGTGCCAGAGGTGGGGAGTCAACAGAGGAAGGAGAGAAAGCCCCCAGTCTGACCCACCCACAGAGGGTGCCCTCCCAGTGAGCTCATGAGCTCAGTTCCACCTCAATCTCAAACTTCTTCAGAGCAACAGGAAAGGGGATGGGATAGTGTCATGGTTAGGAATGCAGGCTTGAGAGACCAAGACAGTGCTTCAAATCATAGCTCCAGCCTCTAGCTGGCCCTAAGCTCCTAGAGCTGACCATCCCAAGAAGGCAGCCACTAGCCACCTGAGACTATTTAAACGCAGTTATTAAAATGAAATTAAATTTAAAATGCACTTCCTCAGTCACTGCAGCTGCATTTCAAGTGCTCACTAACCACGTGTGGCTAGGGTTACCATACTGGACCACGCACATATACAGCATCTCCATCACCACAGAAATGTCTATTGATCAGTGCTGCTCCAGACAAAACTGCTGGGATTACAGGTGTCAGCCACTGTGTCCAGAGAGTAATTTGCTAAAGTTTTCCAAGTCTCCGTTTCCTCATCCGTAATGTGGGCATAATAATAGAACCTACCTCATAAGGCTGGATTAAACAAAATAATCCAATCAACACAGGGCCTGGTATATACGAAGCACTCAGTAAGTGCTAACTGGTCGTGTATTATTTATTTATTTATTTACTTATTTATTTATTTATTTATTTATGAGACAGAGTCTCACTTTATCACCCAGGCTGGAGTGCAGTGGCATGATCTTGGCTTATTGCAACCTCCACCTCCCGGGTTCAAGTGATTTTCCTGTTTCAGCCTCCACAGTAGCTGGGATGATAGGCATACGCCACCACGCCTGGCTAATTTTTGCATTTTTAGCAGAGACGAGGTTTTGCCGTGTTGGCCAGGCTGGTCTCGAACTCCTGACCTCAGGTATCCACCCGCCTCAGCCTCCCAAAATGCTGGGCTTACAGGTTTGAGCCACCGCACCCGGCCTGGCCATGTACTTTTATTTGCACCCCATACTAAGTTTATTTGCTTCATGAGCAGTTACTTCCATCACCCTAAATCACTTGTTGCTGATAACATCCCTAGGCAGATTGCAAGTGCTAAATAAAGGCTGCTGGCCTGGTGCTAACTCTACCTCACTTTCCTATCCACATTTTTGTCTTCTCATCCGTAAAATGGGAATGTCACCACCTGTCACACGTCCCTCCAAGGGATATGTATGGCACAATGTTATCGCCAGGAAGAGATGTGAAAGGGCTTGAGAAAGTCAATGATACTCTCCAAACAGAAGAAACTGTTTAGAGAGATGTAGCACTTGGCACCTAGTTGGCACTCAATAAATACTTGTGTGATGGATGTGGGCAGCGGTGCGGAATGCTTTGCTTTGGTTAAGCACACTTTTCACACTCCCTAGCCACCCGCCCCCATCCACACATCCGCTTTGGGAGAATGACTGTGGTCTCAACAGAATTATTCAGTGGGGTGGAAAGGATGGGAGGGAACTGGGGAGCTGGTAAGGACCAGGTCCTGCCCGCACAGACCCTGCCCCCTAAACCACGGTCCATGGGGCCGCATTCTCTAGTTATCCATTCCCTGGTTCCCATGGCTCCCAACCAGGAATTGAGATCTGTAGACCCTCAAAAGCAGGCCCTATTGGGGTGGACCCCAACAGGGGACTGGGCAGCCAGCCCTGGTTACCATAGCACTGGGCAGGGGGAGGGTGAGGAGCAAGAAAGGGAGGGGGAGGAGCAAGAGAGGGCGGTGGCTGCACGCAGGCCTCCTCCCACAAGACACTGCCCACTGCCTCCCTCTACCTACTCCCCAGTGGGCCCACAGGCAAACTGCTGGACACCCTCCCCTGATTCCACCCCTCACTCCCTGCAGACTCCAGGCCTGGGACTACCCCTTGCCAGATGTCTGTGCCATCCCCAGGTTCCACCCACTTTTGCTGCTCTCAAGTCCACTGGCCCCCATCCAGCCACTCTGGACTAAACAGTGCCTTGTAGGGTAAGAAAGTCAGCTTGCTCTACACAGCCAGAGCCAAGTCTGGATCCACATGCCTGGTCCCCAGGTCCTGGGGCCCCCGAGCTAGCCTGACTTAAGGAGGTGCTGTCTTGCTGCAATGCCTGATGCAACAGACTAATGTGATGAAGGCTTTCTGGCTCTCCAGGGCAGAGGTGCAGAGATGCTGTGATGAGCTGAGGATACAGGGGCTGGGAAATATGGAGGGTCTGCAGGATATGGCCTTCCAAGGGGAGAGGTGGAGTCCCCAAGGCACAGGGTTTCACAGGGCTGAAGAAAGGGACAGAGAAGGATAAGGCACTTCCCAGATCCTCGTAGAAACCTGAGCTCTTATACACAACATCACCCGTTAATAACGCTAACAACTAACATTTGTCTACAGCTTTACAGTTCATAAAGCTCGTTCACACATTCACTTTCATCCGTGAGGATGGTGTCATTATCTCCGGTTTACAAATGAGGAAACTGAAGCTCCGGAGGTTCTATGCCGCAAATACAGAACTCCCAGTCAAGGGCTGACAGCTGCCTCGCCCCAAGCTGCCTTTCCAACCTTAAAAGGCTCCCAAACAGCCCTGAGCCAATATCGGGGCACCCCCCATCCCACCCCTCGCCAAATTTCAGCCCAAGCCAGGTATTGACCGGAGTCCTGGAGCCAGGCCTGGGCCCCCTCAGGGGAGCTGGGAGCTGAGTCAGAAGCCAGATCCCGGAGGTGATGGAAGGACAGAAGCATGTGGTGGAGGGATGGGCATGATTCATCGGGGTAGGAGAGGTAGGAGGAGGAGAAAACCTGGAAAATGGGCTCCTGGGAGGGATATGCAGCTAAGGAGGATGAAGACCTGCAGTGGCACAAGCCAGACCATGCAACCAAAGGCTCTGTTGGAGCACGAGACTGTGATCAGATGCATCAAGAACTCCCTCACTGCTCAGGTGCTGAGGCCCTGGGACGGGCACACAGGCTCTGCCATCTTGTCTCCTGCAGCCCTTCATGGAAGAAAGGGACAGAACATCGTGTGCTGTTCCCCATCTTGGCATGTCCCGCCTTCCCCGTGCCGGTCTAAATCCCAGCCTCCTTCAGGGCGCCAAAGTTTCTCAGCGCAGGCATCCCAGAACACTAAGCAACTGCTCAGATGTCCTCAGCACTAGATTCATCTGCCCCACACTGTCCCCCAACCTAGATCCTCTGAACCAGGTCTGGTCACCCAGTGGGAACCCCCTTGAGGGTTGAGTGTGTTTTCCTCCTGTAACGACCCCTGACCATCCTCACCTCCCCAAACCCCAGGCCCGGGGTCAGTGCATTGTCAGGCCCAGCAAGCTGAATGAGCTGAACTGGCCATGTACACCGACACTGATCCAGCTGAACCAGAAAGAAACTGGGCTGAATCCCAAAGAAAGTAGTCTGACACCAAGTAAGGGCTTTCACAAAAATAGAAAACAAGGCGGTCTCAGCACTGCCAGCCCCTGAGAAGTGCTCTTCGCTGTACCCTTTTTACGACTTTGGGTTCAAGAAAAGGAGGGGGGAAGTGGCTTGTGGCACTCGAAAGCATCTCTTTTTACTGGGAGGGGGGACTGTCTTACAGGGGAAATGACTTCAGAAGGCTCATGGTGGCTCTTAAGCCCTGTGAGCAGAGAGATTCTTTTTCCGGGAAACTCAAGGACAATTTGCTTTCCCCATAGGACCCTGTTCAGGGAAATGCCATGGGAGGATGGCATTTAGAGGATGGCTAAAGACAAATTTCACTGACTTCATGAATTGGCCAGCCTTGTGTGCGCCTTGGGGATTTGGCCCCTGCCCTGAGGCCAGGGCCATTTAAAATGCTTTCACCAGAGCTGCTGACATCCAGAAGGAACTGCACGGACTGTGCACGCTGGTGGGGAGCCCGAGCTCAAGGCTGAGAGTAGGAAGGGAGGGGGATTGGGCCTGGGCCAGGGAAGAGTCACAGTTTGCCCCCACCCAGTCCCAGGGTTGATGGGCTCCCTACCGGGTCTCACGGTCAGTGAGGCGGCACAGGTGGCCTGGCCCAGCTCGTTGGTGGCAGTGGCCATATAGCTTCCGGCGTCCGCTGCCCTGGCCTCCCTGAGCAGCAGGGTGTGCCGCTCACCCTCAGCCCGGAGGAGGAGGCGGCCCTCGCTGCGCAGCGCTGACCCATCCTTGTGCCAGGACACTGTGGGAAGGCACAGGGACCCAGCTCGCCACGGCCCACGGGCACCCACCGAGAATCTCTCACTCCTACCCCACACACCACACAGGAGCCCAAACCTCTCCTCTCAGCACCCCAGGGAATCCAGAAAAGTCCACCCTCATTTCAGGAAGCCCAGGTTGCCCTCCCCTCTCTCGGGGGTCCTGGGAAATGTCCCTGAACACACACAGAAGTCAGGGCAGCCCCATGGAGGGGATAATTTCCCTCCTTCCCACCCCTCCCTTGGAGGAGTCAGGGGGAACCTCCCCTTCCCTTCTCACATGCCCCCTCCCAACCTTGACCTCACCTTGGCCCAGTGCTGGAGCTCACCTTGGGGCAGGGGGTTGGCAGTGACGATACACTTGAGCAGCACATCTGCCCCTGGTGCCACCACCACATTCTGCAAGGGGATCTCAAACATGGGGGCCTCTAGGGGCTCTTCTCCAGCGGACACGTAGGAGTCATCCGAAGACTCTGTGGGACACAGGAGTAACGGGATAAGGGGCCATGATCCCTGCAGGGATGACAGCGGGAGAGGGAGTCCTGGTGGCCTGCATCCTAGAAAGTCAAACCCAGACAGAGGGGCTTCTAGAAAGCAGGGACTGGGGGAGAACAGGTTCTGCCTCCCGAATGTCGGTAGGGAACAAAGGAAGTCAGAAGGAGCATTCTCAAACAGGTCAGGGCAGTCTTGACTCCATGGTAGTCTGACTGTTCCTCAACTTCATCCACAGTTAGAGCGCTGGCTTCTGGAGGAAGACAGGACCGCACTGCATATGTCTTTAATACATCAGCCATCGTGTATGGCGTACCACGCCCTGTGCAAGGCACTTGGAGGGGCACAAGCTTTCAAACAGACAAAGCACAAACTAATAGCAACCCAAGACTTAAGCAATAACAGTGGTGGCACAGGGCAACACGAGGTGAATTGTCAAATGTGTGAAGCCATCAGATTCACAAGAGTGAATGGTAGGCGGTCTGAGAGGCCTACGAAGATCAGATTTGATTTCATCCATTCACCAAATAGTGACCCTGTACTCCCGGCATACTGAGTACTGTACGGGTACCAAGAACACTAGAGGAAGGACCATGTGGTCCCTGCTTACAGGAAGCTCATACACACAGAGAGATGACAAACTCCACTGTCATGGGTCTCTCTGGGCATTCTCCAACTCTGACATTCCGTAAGCTAGATAAAGGATGATGTATATAGCCAAAAAAGCAGTGAAAATCCCAATTCTGCTGTTTTCCGGCTACAAAACCTTAGGCAAATCAGATAGCCTCTCTGAGCCTCAGTTTTGTTATCTGTAAGATGGAGGGGATGAGACTCTGAAACTGACATATAGGCTGAAATGAAGTAACATCTGTAAGGGCCTAGTTAACACAATGCTGGCACATGGTTGTGTGTTTGTAATAATGGTGGCCAGGAGGATGATGGACAGGGGCCTAATTATCTCTAAAGATTCTGAGGTGGTAATATTTAAATGCAAAATAATTTTGATGAAGAAAAATACAGAGTAGTAAGTGCAATGAAAGAGATCCTGGCAGGGTCTCCCAGGAGCAGCAGGTAAAGGCATCTATTCTGGAGGAGCAGTGGAAGTGGGTCAACGACACCTTCCACCGCCTCTCTCCGGGAGTGGGCCTCCAGTTGATGCGCAGGATGAGGGGTGGGGTGCAGAGTCATTCTCCTGTTGGTGATGTTGGTCACCACCCATGGGAAGGTTGGGAGACAACACACAGGCAGTCATTGTGTAGGGACCACAGTCAGCTCAGCCATGCAGGGTGTAAGCCTGGGTGAGGAGGCTAGAAGGGGAGGCTGGATGGCCACACATGGATCAGGGGATGGTGCCTGGGTGGGAGAGGCAGAGTAGAGTTATCTGGCATAAAGCGTGTCTGTAACAGGAATTTGCAAATTATTTCAGACCATCTACCATCTCTCCCCAACAGAGGGATTGGGGGCATGAAAGGGAGCCTTAGGCTCCCACCAGTGCATCCCCCTCAGTACTGGTTCTTGATCCAACAGCCTAGCGGGCCACTGGACCCAGGGGAGCTATGGCGGGCATCTGGGCATCTGGGCTGAGAATGACTTAGCTCACAGCCTCACCCAGCCTCCATCACAACACTCACGCTCCGCCTCACCAGTGGCAGTCCTAGCACAAGGACTTTCACAATCCTTCACTCAAAGTGGAGCCTGTGTCTGCGCCTTCTCTGGCAAACCCACCCTTGCAGCTGACTAGCAGCCCCAGGCGAAACCCCCGACCGAACCCCCCTCACCTCCCCCCGCTCCTGCTGAGCCGTCTTGCTCTCCACAAACGCCCCCCACCGACCTGGTCCAGGCACCTCATCCAGGCACCTCGTCAGCCCTCCCTGAGGCCTTACCGAGCTCAGGGGAGGTAGGCCGGGCCCGGCGACCTTTGCCCTGGCTGCGGGCCCCTCGGCGGTCCCAGGGCCCCCAGGGACCGTCCTCCTCCGGCCCTCTGCGCAGCCTCTTCTCTGCCTCGGGCCCCGCCCTGTTCTTCTCCAAGGTCTGGGGTACAGCAGCGCCCTCCAGGCCCGGCGTGGCCCAGGGCAGGAAGCGCACGGCCTGCGCCGGGGTCTCCCGCTTCCGACCAGGGGGTGCTTTCGTCCTGGCCTCGGGAGGATCGGCAGCGGGGGGCGACACAGGGCTCCTGCACTCCTGGATGGCTCTGCTCCGGGTCAGCGGGAATTGGTCCCGACGCCTAACCTCCTGCTGCGGGCCTTCCCCCGGCTCTGTCCTGCCTGCCGGCCCGCGGCTCCTGGGCCTCCCAGGCTCGTCCCCCGGCTTCCCCGCGCTGCTCGGAGGGGGCGGCTGGGCGGCGGCGGGGCTCACGGCCCGCGATGTCTTGGGGGTGGAGGGTCGAGAGAAGAGCGGGGGCTCGCCGGGCTCTCGAGGGGATGGGGCGCGCTGCAGCGTGGCGCGCAGGGACTCGTGGGAGCGCACCAGCTCCTCCCGCGACGTGGAGCGGCGGATGCGGCCCAGCTCCTGGGCGAAGCGCAGCTCGAGGTCGGAGGCCGGGCTGCGCTGCCGCGTGCGCTCGTCCAGCGAGGCCGCTTTCTGCTGGAACAGGCGGCGCCGCTCGGCCACGCTGCCCGGCGCCCGCAGTTCTTCCTGCGAGGCCCCGGGGGTGCCCCACGGCGCTCCGCGCTCCGACTTGGGCTGCTCCAGAGAGCGGGCCTTGCGCAGGGGCACCCAGGGCCGCAGGGGCGCCGGTGGCGAGTCGCTGCGCTCCAGGCTGCGCCGTCGCTCCTCGAAGAACTGCAGCTTGTCCAGGATGCGGGAGCCGGCGCGTACCAGCCTAGGCGAGCGGCCCAACGCCGACAGGCGGCCCGAGGCCTCGCTCAGTGGCGTCTGGGGTCGAGATTCCGCAGTGCCCGCCAGGGAGGGCCCGGAAGACTTGGACTTCTTCCCTCGCTTCTCTTCGGCGGTGGTGTCCTCGGGCAGCACAGGCTCCTGAGTGCGGTGGTGGGGCGACGTGGGGGTGGCCGCGGGCTGGGCCTGGGGTCCCGGCGGGGACCGCTTCCCGACCCGAGGGGACGGTGGGGGGAGCAAAGCGGATTTGGAGGGAGGCGGCTGAGCAGGGCGGCGTGGGGCTTCGCTGGCCAGCTGAGGCTGAAGGTCGGGCTCCTCCCTGCGCAACCCGCTCTGAGGGACGCTGCTGCAGAACCAAGATGGAGAGGGGTAGAGGATTCAGAGGGCCTCCTCTCCTAGACCCTTAGCTTGTGACAGGAATTGGGTGGTGGGCATGCTGGGCAGGCTTGGGGGTGACATGGGCCAGATCCTCCTGTCCCCCACCCCCCACCCCCACGAAGAGCGCACAGCCAGAGCAGGTGCTGGGGAGAGGCCGGCGGCTCTGGAACCAAAAGATTGGGCTAATGGCTGGGTCTTGGTACAGACTCAGCCCTAGGACTCGGGCCAGCCAGCCTCCTCTCCCCAGCCCTGGAAGCCGAGAAACAGCGGAAACAGAACTGAGCATGAGGGAGAGAAAAGAATGAGACTTAGGACCCAAAGGATGAAGTGGGGAGGGAAGACAAGAAGGTGGGGTGGGGAAGGGCGCTCTCAGGAATGCAGCCGCCCACTCATTCCAGCCCCCAGCTGGCCCCCACACCCCTGCCCATCATCAGCAGGGCACACCCCTTCCTAGTGGTCCCTGGAAGCCAAGCAACAGCCTCCTGGACCACGCACAAGCCTTTGGGGAGCAGTGTCCCATCCCTAGGATTCCCTAGCTGCTGTGTTGACCTGAGCCCATACCTGCCGCCACCACCAGCACTGATGGGACACAGCAGGTGGCGACGGAATGCCCAGGCTCCTACTCCCCTTGCTCAGTCTGCCCCCAGGATAGGCCTTTGACTTGCGCTTCCCCTGGGAAAGCTATCTTGAGTCCTTGGAAATCCCCCCTGAGAAGCATAGAAGGCCCCCCACAGGGGTATACTCTGAAATAACTCAGCTCGGAAATAGCTACTAAGTGGGCCTGAATAGGGAGTGTGGGCGAAAAGGAGGAGGGAAGGAGCCAGTTACCCCAGAGTATCTCTCTCACTTAACAAAGCTTTGGTGCCCAAGAGAACTGGGTCTCAGTTTTCCCCATCTGGACCCTTGCCAGGGCTGGGGCGGGTGAGGGGGCACATCACACATAAAGATTATAAAGATTAGCAAAAAAAAGGGGGGGGAATTAGATGTATTATCATATCTGACACATTAGAGAGAGCTTAATAAAAATCTGTAAAATGGCTCATTGAATATTTCCTGAGTGCCAGGCTTGTACCAAGTGCTTAAAATGCATTGAATCATTTAATACTCACAACAGCCCTGTGAGGTAAGGACTGTGATCACCCCCATTTACAGATGAAGAAACTGAGGCGTAAAAAAGGTTAAGTGCCTTACCAATGTGACACAGCTGGGAAATGATTGGTGCTAGGATTGAAACCCAGGCAGTCAGAATCCTGAGCCCTTATTCCCTCCAAAGTGTCTGGGTTTCCAGGGGCACAGAAGGGAGGACAAGTAGTAGGGTGCCAGTCACAAGCAGTTCTAGGGGTCCCGAGTTAAGGATATTTTAGCCTACCTGAGTCAGCCACCCACATGACAGACCCGCCTCTGACTGGGGCTAAAGGGGACGGTGGCAATGCAGAGTGCCCTGAGAGACAGAAACCCCAGCCAGCCACCTGCAGGGAGGAAGTGTCTTCTCTGGGGGAAGGGCCGCAGAGTCCCCAGGGAAGGGCCTCTGGGAACTGGGTGAGGCCTGGAGAGAAATTGAGGACAGCAGAGGAGGCCTGTTGCTGGCAGCTCTGAGCTCCAGGCCAGTCTCTGTACCATAGACATCACTAAGGAAATGGGTTCCTCCGAAGTTGCCATAGCAACTCCAGGCTCTGGCTGGGGCCTGGTAAAGAAAGGCAGGAGGGAAAGGCAAGCCCAGGGCACAGGAGCACCGGGTAAGGCCAAGAAGATAAGCCAAGGGAGCCTCCCCCGGGCCATGGCCCAGCCCTGGCCCTCTCCCCTGCCCACCACTTGCCACTCTAATCACCCTCAAAGCAGCGTCCCCCACCAGGCCCCTTCTTTCTCCTGCATGATAGTGCCTGCCCCCACACCCATACCCATCACAAACCAGGCCCCTCTCAGCTCCCCAAATGCCCCCAGTACCTCTATCATCAGCCACTCCCCTCTTCCACTATAGCACTCCCTCATGTATCTGCGAGCCCCAGATCTCCAAAAATGGCTCCAGTGCCTCACTCCAACACCTCCGCTCCTCACACTCCCTCCCAGGACAACCTTGAATCCCACCCTCAGGGACTTAGGGGTTTCCCATGAGAGAAATAATTGCAAGACCCCTGTCACCATCACTCCCACCCTCTCCCTCCAGCCTGGCCCCATTTCCAGCCCTTCCCTTTCCCAGCCCCCTGCCGCCCCCAGCCCACGGCCTCCTGCTTTCACAGGCCCCTTGCCCCATCTGCCCCTGGCCACCTCACTCTCTTCTCTCTCCTGCTTGCTGGCTTGTTCCCCTGCTCTCTCCTGCTCTCCCGGGAGCTGCCGTGTGGAAAGGTTCTGTTCCTCCCAGAAAAAGGCCCACATGGGAACAGGAATGTGCAGAGAGATGAAAAGGCAGCAGCTGCTGAGACAGCAGGCACGGAGGGGGCCCCCGGGTGGGGGGAGGGATCCTGGGGACAACTGGAGCCTGAATGAGTGAGGCAGAAGAGGACCCCTGAGAAACTGGAGATCTTGGAGGAGACAAGGAAAGGACAGAGGGTCCAGGAGACCATGGAGATGGCATGGTGAGCCAGGACAGGTGGGAGCAGGGGGATGTGGGCGGTGATGGCTCAGGAGGAGGAGGGAGCAGTGTGGGAAGATGGAGTGGCAGCAGGGGGTGAAGAAGTGCACAGAGAGATGGATGGGGCAGGGTGATGGGTGGAGGCTAACGGAGCAGTGAGGGCAGCGCAGGACAGCATGGTGAGATGGGGCAGTTCAGGCCCAGGTAAGGCCGTTACTTACACGTGGATAGAGAGCGCCCGTCCTCTGTACAGGCTGAATGCGCTGCCGTACAGGTCACTGGCCACGGAAAGGCTATCCTCTGACCCCCAGCTTGCGCCCACCAGATTAGCTCGAGATGCCCGCACCAGCGGCTCCACCCCCAGGTGCCGTGGCCCGGCCCCGGTTGCCTGTGCTTGCCTTGGGCTGCCCGGGAGGCGGCGGGTGCCACCCCCACTGCCCGCTTCCTGCTCCAGGACCGTCTGCCCGCTGCCCCACCAGCTCACTTGCTCTTCCGAGGTGCCTGTCACGGAGGTCGGGGGTGTGTCCAGGGAGGTGCCCACCAGGGTGTCAGAGCCCCCTAGAGAAAGGAGCACCATGAGACTGAGGCACCCCTTGTGGGAAACCCGCCTGCTTGCTCTTTGTACACCCCAGGAGCTCACCCGTGGGGGTGCTGAAGGCCCCGTCATCCCGAAGCTCCAGGCGCTGGGTCCCCTGCACATCGCTGATGTCATCCTCAGCCGTCTCTGAGTCTGGAGAAGAAGGGGTCTGTGTGGGCAGGGCCCTCCTCCCTCTGCCTCCAACTCTTCCCTATTGCCTTCTGCCTCCCTGCCAACAGCAGGCTCCATCTTATCACTGGCAGGGCTGCCAGCACCTCCTCTCTTTTGCTCCCCATATCCCCTGCCTAGCCTGGGCTGCTCAGGATAACCCCTCCCATGACAGTGCCGTGGTTCCATCTCTGGGCCCCTGGTTACTCACGTTTACCTCCGTAGGGCCCTCCAAACTGCCACCCCCTCCCCGTCTGCCAATATCTTAATGGATTATCAGGGCCTCCTCCCTTCTCCCTTCTCCCTCCTCCCCTTGTCAGTGGAAGCTTAAGCCCCTGTGCAGCCCCCAAAATCATCAGGTCCTAGGTTCCAAGGTGCTAAAGTCTGGGTTCAAGCACCCCAGAAACAAAGAGGAGTCACCTCAGAGTCGTACCGCCAGGGCACTCGACCAACCACAGGGCCAGGCTGTCCTCTACCCCAAACCAGCTGGAAGGCATCAGGTGCAGCTGAGGCAGGGTGAGGAGAGGCCGGGGCCGGGTGGGAAAGCAGGGGACGCTGGGGGCTAGAGCAGGAGCCAGTTTCCTACCGTAACTTTGCTTTCTGCAGGAGCGGAAAACTTCGCTTCCATAGGAGCAGCAGGAGAGAGACAGGGACAGACTGTTATCAGAGCGTTTGTGGGGCAGGGCATGGAGGGCAGTCAGGACAGAAGGGGCGTGAGGTACCCAGTCTCCAGAGGTGCCCTGTGGCAATGGGTGGGGAGGGAGATACCTGGGATGTACCCAGCACTGGGGACCCCCATACTTGGGCTGGTTATTCCAGCTGCCCAGTGGTTTTGGTATCCTTGGTACTTACTGGTGCCGCCACTGGCCACACACACACACACACACACACACACACACCTGTTTGTGTTCAGTCCAGCTGCAGACCTGGGCCTCCCATTAGGAGTCAGGCCCACCCTCTATTACAATATTTGCATTGTGCTTTGACCCCTCCTTGCAAACCAACCCCTTATCTGTCTGCATCATGATGTGACGGGCACCTTCCTCAAGGTCCCTCTCTTCTACTGTTGAATTGTCCTAAAAAATGCCCAGTGGTTAGGTTAGGAGCAAAGGTTCCTGGGAGTATTTTCAACTTTCCCAGATTCTATCAGGTTCTGTGCCTCAGTTTCCCTCTGGCTGCCATGACAAGCAGGAGCCACGTACTGGTTGCCAAAGCATGGCAATGAACTCCTTCCCACTAGGCCTCACATGAACAGGGCACCCAGTGTGCTAGCGAGCCGCCCTCCCTGCTGCCGGGTCCTCTCTCAGCTGTAGGGCACAGGGGGCCTGATCGGGTGGGTGGTAGATAAGTGTGGGGTGTGTGGGAGGGTCCCACATCTCATGGGCTGTCTTCAAGGGCCTTGATGCCTCACAGAGGGACAGGGACCAAGAGGAGGAGTAGGCATGGGCTAGAGCAAGAACGCCCACGGTCCACGCACCATGGGTGAGTCGGCCAAAGGCCCGGCGGGAATGGCCGGTTTTCTGAAAGAGAAAAGCCAGAATGAGTAGTTGAGGGGGAGACTGTTCTTAAGGTCCCTGTGCCTCCCATCCAGTACTGCAACATCAAGCAGAAACTCATTCCCTGGCCAGTGTGTGTGTGAGAGGGGAAGTGGGCAGAGACCCAGAGTGACCAGCTTCCCGGGTAGGGAATGGCTCCCCTGCCTTCTTCCAGGGTACCCAGCTGGACTCTTGGGAGGAGCGGGGGAGGAAGGAGAGAACGGCAGGCTGCAGGTGGAAGCTGGAACATCCCACTGGACAGAGGCTCACAGCCTGGGACCAGGGCAACAGCCCCAGGGAAAGAGGATAGAAGACGAGGTAGTCAGGCTCAGTGAGGAGGAGAAGATGGAGATGCGGGGGGGCAGGGTGCTTGAGTGACTGGGAGATGAAGGAACCAGGGCACAGATTCCTGCTGGGGGAGGACAAATACCTGGGTAGGTGTGGGGGAGGGATGATGGGGGCAGAGGGCCAGAGCCTCACGAATGCAGGAGGCCCAGGTGCGCGGAGGACAGGGCAGGGCTTGGGGAATGTGTTGAGCTCAGCGCGGATCCCTGTGCGTTGCATTCAGGAGCTCCGGAAGATGGAAGGCTCCAGAGTGGGGGGCTGGGGCAAGCCGGGCGGGGGGACGGGGCCCGGGGTTGAGGTTGGACAGAGGAGAGAGAAGAAGGGGTGGCAAAGAAGCAAGTGGGCGCCCCACGCCGAACGCTGCAGCGGGGGTCTTCCCCGGTGGTCGCGGGGATTGCGGGCGATTGAGGAGAGGGGGGTCTGCCCTTCAGCGCGGGGAGGGGCCTGCGCGCCCAGGACGCAGACCCGGGAGCCCCTAGATCGCGCCCGGCCCGCCGCCCTCAGCGGGGCTCGGGTGGGGCAGGCTCGGCTCCAGCGCCCCCTCCACCGGGCCCAGCTGCGGTGACCCGCCCTCCCTCCGGGGCGCCCAGGCCTCCCTGCCCCCTCCCGGCGCCGTCCGCCCCCGGAGCCCTCACCTGGAAACGCTTCTTCACCCACAGCTTCTTCATGGCGGGGGAGGGGGCCGGGCCCGCGGCCGGGCGAGGAGGGGACGGGCGGGGGCGGGGCGGAGTCGGAGGCGGGGCCGGGGGCGAGCTGGGGAGCTGGCGGGAGCCGGCTCGGGTGGCGGAAGGAGCCCGGGGCCTCGGGAGCCGGGTGGGGGTAAGGCGGCGACGGCGGCGGCAGCAGCGGCGGCGGCGCTGGAGTCCGCCCCTCCCTCGCCAGCCTGCACCCCACTTGGGGCCCCTTCCTTGTCCTGTCCCCCTGCTTACCCCGGGGCGGCCCTCACCTGCCTCCCCACACGACCACCAGTCACCTCCTGACGCCGAGAGCCGCGGACCCCCACCCTGTATCTGCCTCCTGAGCCCTAGGCACATGAGGAAACTGAGGCACAGAAAGGGGTGCAATGGCCTCTAGCTCAGGCCACTTTCTGGCAGCCCAGCGCAGCCTCCTCCCACCCTCACCTCCTCCCACGGGGCCTCTCTGGAAGGTCAGCAGCATCTCTACTTGCTCATTCCACAAACATGCGCGCACACACACTGTGCCAGGCAGAACCGAACTCACTGAAGGGCACAGCGCCGGGTGGGGGCGCCTAGGTCAAACGCAGGGCAAGGGTCCTGGCGGGTGTGGACTGCGTGTTAACATGGACTCAGACTGTGAAAACCCTCAGGCTTCTCAAGAAAGCCAGAGAGGGCTTTATCTTACCTCTCGACTGTCCCATGCGCGGCCCCCTACCCCCATACATTCATACACACAAGCAAAGGTGCACAGAGGTACCCCCATTATTCACAAAGTTGGCCAGTGTTCTCACTCACAGGGAAGCACACTCACCAAATTTTTTGTGTGTTCCACCTGACCCCTGCCCTGTTCAGCACTATGCACATTTGGCATACACAAAATTCTATCCTCCCTGTGACCATTATAGCTATGTTTCTTCAGCAGTTACTAAGTGCCAGGCACTTTACAAATGTTACCTCGTTTACAAAAACCCCATGAGCTTGAAACCCTTATGAATAATCCTATACCCATTTAACGGACAAGTGACTGAGTCTCAGAGAAGTCCTATCACTTAGACAAAGCCATACAGGTGCTGGGATTCCATGTGTCCTGGAGATGGGAATTACCATCCCAGTGAGCACAGGGAGTGCCAATACTGGTTTCTGAGTTGTGACTACTGAGTAACTATTAACAGTTATTGCATGTTTGGTATGTACCAGGCATTGTGCTAAGCACTCTATGTGAATGAGCTCAGTTAATCCTCATGAAAAGAGGAAGACTGAGACACAGAGCGGTTACTTGCCCAAGGTCACATTCAATAAATTGAGGGAGCCAGGATTCCAACATAGGCAGATGCATGAGAATCACTTATGCCCAGGAGGTGGAAGTTGTAGTGAGTAGAGATCGCACCACTGCACTCCAACCTGGGTGACAGAGCAAGACTCTGCTTCAAAATAAATAAATAAATAAATAAAATATAGGGACAGACTGATGAGTTTTATTCAGCCTGCACAATGTTTGGGCTGGGGCAATCATGTCTGAGCTCAGCACACCTCCCTCATTATCAGTTTCTCCTTGACCCCTGCAATTATTTGAGTTTGTGGGCCCTTTATTTTATTTTAGATTTCTTTACTATTTTAGAGACTAGGTCTCACTCTGTTGTCCAAGCTAGAGTGCAGCGGTGCCGTCATGGCTCACTGCAACCTTGATCTCCTGGGCTCAAGAGATTCCCTCCACCTCAGCCTCCTGAGTACCTGAGACTACAGCTGCATGCCATCATGCCCAGCTAATTTTTAAAAAATATTAAGTAGAGATGAAGTCTCATTATGTTACACAAGCTGGTCTCGAACGCCTGGGCTCAAGTTATTCTCCAGCCTCGGCCTCCCAAAATGCTGATATGATAGGCATGAGCCACTGTACCTGGCTGCTTTTTTATTCTAAAGTTTAGGTCATGTTTTGTGCATCCTGGGTGCATACAGGTGTTCTTGTTTCCTAGAGCATCAAAGCAAATTACAAGTACAGACACATGCACAGGGACATGTGCTGAGAGGGCATATATGTGTGTCCACCTCGTTCCAGCCAAAGGACCCTGGACACCCATGGGCACTTTCCCTGTACACCCCTAAACACACCCACTCATAAATGGGGAGCTGAGAGAGGAGAGGGGGTAACTTGAGCCCCTGTTCCCCAGGAGAATCCGAGGGGCTGGCACATTCCGTGGCAAAAATAACCAATGGGCAGCGGGGGTGAGTGACGGGACAGCTGGGCCCAGGAGGGGCGGGCAGGATTCTGTGTTCCTGCTCTGGGTCGGCACTGCTCACTCTGAAGGGCTGGCCTGGAACGTATTCTATGGGTGGGCCTCCCCAGCTGGTCCCAGGTTGCCCCATTTTTCTCCCATAGCTGGGCAGCTGTGTCTCCCTGCCACTCACCCAAACCCAGACTTCCAATTTCTGCACTGCCAGCATTTCCCTCTAACCAGAGAAAATTCAAATCTTCATCCTATGCCACAAGCTCCCACCCCATCTCCCTTTTGTCTCCTTTCCTGACTCAGTTCAGTTTCTCCCTTCTCCCCTCATTTACCACCCTGCTCTGTATTTCTGACATACTATGTAATTTACCTATTTACTATGTTTATTGCTTATTGTCTGTCTCCCCTCACTAGAAAGTTATCCCCTGGAGGACATACATTTTGGTATCCCTCAACCCCCTGACTCGTGTATGGAAAGCACATAGTAGGCACTCAATAAATATGGGAGGGGGTGGCAGAGCTGCAGGTGGAGAGGGTAAGCAGTGATGGGAATGGGGACAGTAAATCTTCCTGCAACCGCTTCCATTCATCCAGCCTTCCCTCTTCTCTGTCCTAACCCAGACTCTTTCCCAAGAGGTCTTCAGCCAGAGGAGTGACCATCTCTCGTTCCACTCAGGATTCTCCCGGAGAGGGTCCCAGAGCTCCTCTCTGCTCCCACTCTGGCCTCTCCTCCACTCGCTGGTCGGCACTTGGTCTACGTGGATGTTGACACTCCCCATACCCATTCCCAGCTCCATACTACTTTCCACCTGGCTTCTCTAGCCAGACATTCTAATTTCCAGGTGAAAAAGAATAACTGCAGAATATTCCTCAACACAGGTTCTGGTACATTCCTCCACCCTTTCCTTGCTTAAACTGGCCCTCTCTCCCTATCTGTAAGCTCTCCCCTCCAAGCCTTCAAGTCCCCAGGATGGTTCATTGCCATGTATTGATCTCTGGCCCTTCTGATTAACACCAGAATCTTCCAGACCCTGGCTATGAAGCTCCAATTAACACACCCTGTGAGCATCATCAGTTTACCTCTTCTCTCAAATGTGCCTTCTCCTGCTTCCCCTCTGCCCTTTACTTCAGGTCTGCCCTTCAGCCACACATGCACACCCACAGCTTTGAGGGTAGCACTTGTGCAGGTGGGAGCCTGATATTTTGAAAAAGAAGAATGCCTGCCTATCTTGGAGATTAGGCCAGAGATTAATTTGGGGATATTGACAGAGAAAGATGGTGACGATGACAAATCCTTGACAGTTTTCCCACACTTCTCTTTCTATGGACAGGCAGTATGGACCCAGACTCAAATACCTGACTTTCAGACCTGGCTCTGACACCTCACTAGCCATGGGAACTTGGGTAAATTTCCTCTTTGAACACCAGTTTCTCTATATGAATAATGGTCATAACAGTAACCTAGGGTTTGGAAGGTTAAATAATTAAATGAGACAGGGTACTTACGCATGTTAAGGATTCTACAAGTATCCTGCATTTCTGCCATCTTCACCCCCTTTGTTTCCTATTCTTTCCTCATTTCTACATCCCCCAAATATCAGCACCACCACCCCCAGTTTCCCATCCTCCAAACTCTCCAGGCTGTAGCCCACTCGCCTTCTCATGACCCCAACCTCCCAGAGCCATGCCCAAATCCTTCCATCCTTGAGCTAACATATCCGGCTTCAGGAGTGCCAGGAACCTAGCATCACTCTGTCTTATTGAGCCAGCAATCCCAGCCAGGAAAGCGTGTCCTTCCCTCTGCAGCCAGGTCCTTGCTTGGCTTCCTCGAGTACCCTGAAGTCCTCCTGCTGTTGTTTCCAACCAAGAAAGTTTTCCATGAGTAAGTCTGAGCAATGCTGAGCTGCTTGCCCGGCTGCCCTGGAGCAGGAGCTACCACTGGGCAGGGACTGGTAGAGGTGGGCAACAGAAGGGATAGGAAGCCAGATTCACCCAGTCAGTCCCCAGCATCACCAGAGCAAAGCCCCTCCCTCCTCCAAAGCATATGGGATAGGTGTAATAGTTATACACATGGTTCTTTGCAATGGGACAGACTGAGGCCTCCACCTGTTCTGCTACTTTCTATCTGCACAATCAGGACATGTTCTCAAAGGTTATTTGCTGCAGTCCAATCCTCTTCCTATTCTCATATGAATGTCAAAGGGCCCCTGATCCGGCCCCACAGCACCCAGGGCCCTTTTCTCACCCCAAGCCTCTCAAGCCTGCTGTTCCACCAGAGCAGCCCAGCCTGCACACTGTCTGCCTGGCCTCTGTCTAGGTATGTCCAGCCAGGCTCAGCTCTGCTGACCACACCACCAAGACTGCAGACGGGCTGAGCAAACAGCCCTGCTGGGGGCTCTCACACCTCATCACCGCTTCCCACTTTGAGGGACCCAAGTCAGGCTAGGAGGCACCCATCTTGAGAAATGCCAGGCCTGGGCCAATCATATGGCAGCTACTTTCCCAGCACTCTCCCTCCCTTTCTCACTCTCTCCTCTCTCTCCAGAACTTCTTGAGGAATACAAAGCCCCCAGAGCCAAAACCAGGAGGACTGGGTTCTTAGCTCTGGGATGGCCATAACTAGCTATGTCTCTAACTAGACTAGTACGTCTTAGGCAGAGCTCCCTGATTTTTGGCCCACAGTGTCCTTGCCTGTGAAAGGATGTGTTTGGAGCTGCAGTTCTCTGTGGTCCTTTCCAACCTTAAATAACATTATAACTGTTACTCTCCTTCTCAGCTCTTTCTTTCCCTTCGCTAATGTCTCCCCCAGTCATATTGTCATCAACTCATCTATCTTACCCTTTGATCTATGTTCTATTTTCAGTCCCCTTTGCCCCTGGGGGCACCAGAGCTGAGATCCCCAAGGAGTCCACGCCTTCCCCAGCCCGAAGTCTGCTAGAATGCACCCCATCCCCTGATCCCAGGCTCAGGAAGCCTGTACCTGTCCAGGTGCTAGGCCAACCAGGAGAAGCCAGCCATGGTTCTCTCTGGCCCAGGCCTGGCCACAGAGACTCAAGGAAGGTGGGCAGAGCAGGGCTGGGGGAGAGGAGATGCTGATGGAGAGAGGCCACCCCGGCTCCCTCTCCTGACTCGGTTGTTCCCTAGAGACTTCTTGTCCACCCGCTGCTGAGGGCTTTCCTCCCTGTGTCTCCTCCCCAGCCTCCAAGGATTTACCCCTGCACAACAGCACCCAGAGGAGTGACATGTCCCTCTTAAAAACGCCCAGGGGAGTGAACCCCCAGCTCCTTGCCATCTCTCCCAGCTGTAGCCTACTTTCTCAGAATTCTGTTTCTCAGGGCTCTGCCTGCCAAAGGCTCTGCCTTTGGCTAGAGAAGAACCACTTGGCTTACTCAAGGGCTGAGGAAATCAAAAAGGAAGCCCCAAAATGGACCCAAGGCTAACAGCCCTGGCCTGGCCTCCATGGTAGCCCCAGCTGGACCATGAGCTCTCGGCCCAGCCTCCTGCCCTCCCCTTCTGCCTCAGGCCCTCAGCCTTTTCTTCACATTGCACCTGGAAATCTATGGGCAGGGGTCAAGCACTGGTCCAGAGCATGCCCCTTCCATGCTCTGGAAACATCCACCCTAGAAGCTCAGGTAGACATGGTCCACGAGCTTCCCATACCAGCTCCACATGCCCATACCTCACCTGTTTGCACCATCACACAGAATCCAGAGCCCTCCACAGCGCCTAAGCAGGCACACGCCTGCATGTAGATTCTCAAGCACTCACCTCCATTCATGCCCATGGGGCCCTGGCCCTGGATCCACCTCCTCCGACCCTGGACCCTGTTCACACGTGGCCACCCATAGGCCTCTTCCACCCTGCCTAGAGCTGACCACATCAACCCTGCCACAGCAGTGGCCTGCAGGAAGCTCTGAACCATCCCTTCCACAGTGCAGCCTGGACCAGAAGAGCTGTCCCCCTCCTTCGGACATGCACTCCCTTGTTAAGGAGCTGATCGGAGTGTCAATCTCACGTTTAAATTATGGAGCTGAAGGACATCCTTTCCCCCAGGAGGCTTTTCTCTGCAGGAGGATGAGAACTTCTACCCCAGAATTACCTGAGAGATTGGAGTGGGTCTCAGGCTTGGCTTACCAACTGCTTGCTGCCCCTTGACCTCTGACCTTCCTGTGGGGAGCTTCTCTACCTTGACACCCCATTCCCTGCACTTGGCTCTTCATCTCACTTCTGGGCCCGGGCAGCCAAGAAGCCAGGGCACCTGGGAAGAAGGCGGAGGAACCAGTATCCAGTACCTTACCCACGTGGCCTGGGCAGCCCTTCTCTACCTCTGAGCACCCCGCCCCTGCCCGGCGCGGACCCCACCTGCCCATTACCTCCGACCTCCAGCACTGTGAGCACCGCCTCGCAGGAGGCCCGGCCCCGCTCGTTCTGGGCCGTGCAGCTGTACACGCCGGCGTCCTGCGCCCCGCAGCGCCGCAGCCACAGGCAGCTGGGCTCGGGGGCCGGTGCAGGCAGGAGTTGCCCATCCCGGAACCAGTGGAGGCTGGGTTGGGGCGTCCCGCTCACCACCACCCGCAGCCGCACGTCGCTGCCAGCGCACACCGCCGAGTTCTTCAGGGGCCGCAGGAAGACCGGCGCCTCGGCCACGGCCGCGGGAGCCCCGCCGCCGGCCCCCACCTTGGCCCTCTTCGGGGGCACCCCGGGACTGGGGGGTGCCCTCGTGCCCGCGTCCTCCCCTCGCGTGCCCCGGGCTTTCTGCATGACCACCGAGAGCTGGGCTGGGGGGACGCCGGAACTGGGCGGCCACGGGGGCACCCGCGGGACGGTGCCCTAGGAGACGATTCCTGGGGGGCCGGCGGCCTGTCTTCCTGCTGCCCGCCCGCCTTCGGCCTGTGCTACCCAGAAGGTCACCGGGGCGGCCGGCGATTGCGCCTGGGGGCTATTTTTAGGCCCCCCGGCTCGGGTTGCGAGGGAGCCGTGGAGGGAGGGGGCAGCAGAGGAGGGACTTGACTTCACTGGGCTCCTTCTCTCCCTCCAGGAGCCCCCATTGCCGGCCCGGCTTAAGGAAGTCCCTGGGTATTTGTTCCAGGCTCTCTCCTCTGTAGTGTGCCTGGCCCCCCATGACCCACTGCAGGGAGTCAGGTTATCTCTGGGCTTAATCCCACTTCCCTTCCTCCCTCCTCTCAGACCCCTCATCCCTGCCAGACTCGGCTGGGAGAGGAGGAAGAGGAACGGTCCTGGTGAGATGCCTGAGAGGTGGATTGGGAGGCAGGCCCAAGCAGAAGTGAGCAGACAGCTCCGAAAAGTGACCATGGCTTCCCCCAGCGCCTCCATTACAGCTGGCGAACAGTAAGACCAGGAGCCTGGGAGTCAGGTGGATTGGGGCCCCCAGGGCGCCCTGCCCTTACTTGCTGGGTGACACCAAACCTCTCTCAACCTCCAAGTCCTCATCTGTAAGAATGGGTGGTGGAATAGGGTTGCAATAGGCAGAAAAGAGTGGGCAGGACATTCCAGGCAGAGGGAACGGCATGAACAAAATGAGCCTGATGAAAACAAAGGCGTTCTGGGAATTAGCGAGGTTTGGAGGGATTGAACCGCAGTGGGTGGGGTGAGTGGAAGAAGGGAGGTGGGGCCTGGAGAAGGCTTTGGTTGCTAAGGCTTTGGTTTCTCTACCCTGAAAGCAGGGGGCGCCACTACACAGCTTTAAGCCGCAGAAAAAAAAACGGTGGGAGCTGTGTCTTAGGAGGATCCTCTTGGCGGCCACAAAGTGGAGGATGCATAGAAATGAGGGCCAGTTCAAGTAAAAGCGAGATTCCCAGCCTCTTTGCCCCACACTGATTCAGTAGCTGAGCTGGGAGGAATCTGCACATATAACAAATGACTCAACTGATTCTGTTGTGTCTAAGTGTTGCACGTTGAGAAACATCAAGAGTCCAGATGAGACCTTTATGATAGAACAGTTCTGTATCTTGGCCAGGCACGGTGGCTCACACCTGTAATCCCAGCACTTTGGGAGGCCAAGGTGGGTGGATCACTTGAACTCAGGAGTTCAAGACCAGCCTGGCCAACATGGTGAAACCTGTCTCTACTAAAAATACAAAAAATTAGCCGGGTGTAGTGGCTCATGCCTGTAGTCCCAGCCACTCAGGAGGCTGAGGCAGGAGAATCACTTGAACCTGGGAGGTGGAGGTTGCAGTGAGCCTAGATGGCACCACTGCACTGCAGCCTGGGCAACAGAGTGAGACTCTGTCTCAAACAAACAAACAAACAAACAAGCAACAACAATAAAAAAAACAAACAAAAACAGAATAGTTCTGTATCTTGACAGTGGTAGTGGTGGTGGTCATGTGGATCTACACAAGTGATAAAATTGCATAGAGCTAAATGTGCATTTGCGTTTGTACACAGCACTAATAGTGCATGTAACACTGGTAAAACTTACAGAAGGTAGGTGGATTATACCAACCCCCCTTTCCTGGTTGTGATGCTGTACTATAGTCATACAAGATGTTACCCTAGGAGGAAACCAAGTGAAGGTAATGCAGGATCTCTCTGCATTATTTCTTATAATTGCATGTGAATCTACACTTATCACAAGGTAAAAAGAAGTCCAAGTAGGAGACCCAGGCCTGACCTTTAGCCCCGAGGGATGAAGCCCAGGAAGGGCTGAGAGGAGCCATGAGTATTCAGAGGCAGAGAATGTTACTCTTACCCTTGCCTCCTCTTCCCCATCCTCATTCTGGGATACTGAAGTCAAAGAGAAAGAGAGAGCGTGAGAGAGTGTGTAAAAGGTATAGGAGGAACCATTTAAACACTGAATTACATCCATAGAGATTAAGAACCTTGAGGAATAATTTTTTTTGTAGTTTGCATATATTAAAGCTTTTTTTTTTTTTTTTTTTTTTTTTTTGAGACAGAGTTTCACTCTTGTTTCCCAGGCTGGCATGCAATGGTGCGATCTCAGCTCACTGCAACCTCCGCCTCCTGGGTTCAAGCAATTTTGCTGCCTCAGTTTCCCGAGTAGCTGGGATTACAGGCATGCGCCATCACACCTGGCTAATTTTGTATTTTTAGTAGAGATGAGGTTTCTCCATTTTGGTCAGGCTGGTCTGAAACTCCCGACCTCAGGTGATCCACCTGCCTCAGCCTCCCAAAGTACTGGGATTACAGGTGTGAGCCACCACGCCTGGCCTAAAGCTTATTTTTCTGTGAAGTGCAGTTCTCTGGGCTTTGATAAATGCATAGAATCATGTATCTGCCACTCTAGGACCATACAGAGCAATTCCATCACCCCAAATATTAGCTCATGTATCCCCTTTGGAATCACAGACTCCACCATAGATCCCCTCCACCAACCCCTGGCAACCACTGATGATGAATCGAATTCTAAAGTGTAAATTGAATTCTATCTAGAAGGTGAAAATATGGGGGAAGTCATTGCAAAGAGATGGTACATCAAGAGAAAAGGAATAGAGACTATTTTGAAAAACAAATAACCCAAAGCCACCCAACACTCTGCCTCTAAATGTGTGTGGAATGCACTGTAAATGTTGGCTGGTTAGTTGGTTGAATAAATGAACCACGTGGGCTGGGAGCGGTGGCTCACGCTTGTAATCCTAGCTCTTTGGGAGGCCGAGGCAGGTGGATCACGAGGTCAGGAGATCAAGATCATCCTGGCTAACACGGTGAAACCCCGCCTCTACTAAAAATGCAAAAAATTAGCTAGGTGTAGTGGCTCATGCCTGTAGTCCCAGCTACTCAGGAGGCTGAGGCAGAGAATTGCTTGAAACCGGGAGGCGGAGATTGCAGTGAACCAAGATCACACCACTGCACTTCAGCCTGGGTCACAGAGCGAGACTCTGTCTCAAAACAAACAAACAGACAAACAAACAAACAAAAACAATAAATGAACCATGGGATCTCAAGCAAGTTACCTAGCATCTCTAAGCCTCAGTTTCCTCATCTATAGAACGGAGGTAGCACAACTCAGGGTTTTAATTATTTATTTGTCCATAACTTTTTAAATTTATTCATCCACAAATATTTAAGTTCGTAATATGTATTGGCACTGTGCTAGGGACTAGGAATATAGCAGTGAACAGACGAAGATTTCTGCTCCCGTGCTTTTATTTGAGAAGAGAGACGAACAACAAATACAAAGAAATAGGCTGGGTATGGTGGCTCACGCCTGTAATCCCAGCACTTTGGGAGGCCGAGGCAGGCAGATCACATGAGGTCAGGAGTTCGAGACCAGCCTGGGCAACTTGGTGAAACCTCATCTCTACTAAAAATACAAAAATTGGCCGGGCGCGGTGGCTCAAGCCTGTAATCCCAGCACTTTGGGAGGCCGAGACGGGTGGATCACAAGGTCAGGAGATTGAGACCATCCTGGCTAACATGGTGAAACCCCGTCTCTACTAAAAATACAAAAAACTAGCCGGGCGAGGTGGCGGCGCCTGTAGTCCCAGCTACTCGGGAGGCTGAGGCAGGAGAATGGCGTGAACCCGGGAGGCAGAGCTTGCAGTGAGCTGAGATCTGGCCACTGCACTCCAGCCTGGGTGACACAGCGAGACTCCATCTCAAAAAAAAAAAAAAAACAAAAAACAAAAATTAGCCAGGCCTGGTGGCACACGCCTGTAATCCCAGCTACTCGGGAGGCTGAAGCAGGAGAATTGCCTGAACCTGGGTGGCAGAGGTTGCAGTGAGCCGAGATGGCACCACTGCACTCCAACCTGGGCAACAGAGTGAGACTCCGTCTCAATAAGAAAGAAAGAAAGATAGAAAGAAAGAGAGAGAGAGAGAGAGAGAGAGAGAAAGAGAGAGAGAGAGAGAGAGAGAGAAAGGAAGGGAAGGGAAGGGAGGGGAAAGGAAAGGAAAGGACCTATAAAGACTGTTACAAGGAGGTAAATACTGTGGACAAAGCTTAAGGCAAATGTCAAGTGTGGTGGGAGATTGCACTTTCAAATAGGGTGTGGCTGGAGTTGGCCCTGCTGGGAACATTTGAGCCAATCTTGAGTAAGAAAGCAGATGATGCAAATGTCTGGGAAGCACTGCTTCTGGCAGAGGTGGAAATATGCCTGGTGGGCTCCAAGAAGAAGGCCAGAGAGGCTGGAGGGAGCAAAGGGTGGAGGGAAATGGGTCAGACAGGCGGCAGGTGCCAGATGGCCTAGAATTTTGCAGGCCATGGTGCTTTTGTTCCTGGTGAAATGAGAAGTCATCTTAGGGTTTGGAGCAGAATTACATGATCTGACTTACGCTGTAGTGATGGCATTAAATTATTATATTAAATATTCAAATGAATATTAACTATTTAAAAGAGCCTGGCACACAGCCTGGAACATGACTTGTCTTCTGCCTTCCTAGATCCGTAATTGGGGCATTCGTTGATTTGTGTGCAGGAGTCTGTGGGCCTGGGTAGGGAGGGCACAGGTCCATGCGAGTCACTGGTGCCCTCTTCTGGGAGGAGCCCACACTAGCTGTGACAGCTGGAAGCCATCAGGCTCTGGCCAGGTCAGGCACTTGGGACAGCTGGCTGCAAGTCACTCGTCTGTCTCTTAATGTGGGCCCCACAGTGCCCTGCAGCCTGGCGCCTGGCTGGGTGTGTGTGCTGCCAGTCTGCCCTGCCTTGCGATCACAAGCCTCTGGTGTCATGGAAAGAGAGCTGAGCTCCAGAGGCCAAGGAGCCTGGGGCCCAATCCTGCTTTGCTACAGACTGCTGTGTGACCTTGGCAGGTCACCCTACCTCTCTGGAGGTACCACAGGGCACTTCTTAAGCCATAATGGTGTACCACATGCCTGGCACATGGGGAAAATCTCAGTAAATGTTCATTGAATCAGTGAATAAGGTGGGGGTCATCAGCCCTTCCTGGTGAATATTTAATTTAGAGAAAAGTAAGCAAAAGTGCGCAGTAGGTATTCATTCATTAAGTATTTAAATATTTAATGAGTATCTACTATTTTTCTGGGCATTCTTCTGGGCACTTGGGATACAGTAGTGAATAAAATGGATAAAAACTCTACCCTTAGGTAGCTGACATTTTAGGTGTTAAATCGAAGGTTATTGATGCATTTGCAGATGTGCCTTGGGGGAGCTTGTGGTGAGAGGAAGGAGGGAGGGGGTGAATGAGTAGGATAGGACAGGGGCCTCAAGGGACGGGGGGGAAAAGGTACCTGGAGTGGACAGACAGACAGGAAAGTATCTGCTGAGCCATCAGTCCTGGCATACGGTGTCTGTCTCCACAATCCCTTCCGTGCCATCCTGTCCACTGGGATCAGAACTGGTCTGGGCCTGGTTCCTTGCGTCCGGTGGGAAGCCAGTCAGCATTCTATGAGCCCTGTTACTTCTTGATGTTCAGAGTCTTGAAGGGTAAAACGCCAGAGGCCAAGGAGCAGGAAGAGACTTTGCTGTGGAGGTGATGGGTATGTGTGGGTATGTTTTGGGGAGGGACACACTGAAGAGTTGGTTGTCTATATACGGCCACACAGGACGCAAATTTTTATTTTTTTTATTTTTAAGAGACAAGGCCTCACTCTGTTGTGCAGGCTGGAGTACAGTGGCGCAATCATACCTCACCACAACCTCAAACTCCCAGGCTCTAATGATCTAGCTGCCTCAGCCTCTCAAGTAGCTGGGACTACAGGTGCACACCTGTAGCAACCCCTGCTTGCTTTGTTGTTGTTTGGGGGGTTTGTTGTTGTTGTTGTTGTTGTTGTTGTTGTTGTTGTTGTTTGAGACAGAGTCTCGCTCTGTTACCCAAGCTGGAGTGCAAACTCCACCTCCCGGGTTCATGCCATTCTCCTGCCTTAGCCTCCCAAGTAACTGGGACTACAGGCACCTGCCACCATGCTCGGCCGATTTTTTTTTTTTTTTTTTTTTTTTTTTTTTTTGTATTTTTAGTAGAGACAGGGTTTCACTGTGTTAGCCAGGCGGGTCTTGAACTCCTGACCTTGTGATCCACCCGCCTCGGCCTCCCAGAGTGCTGGGATTACAGGCGTGAGCCACCGCGCCCTGCCCCTGTTGTTGGGTTTTTGTTTTGTTTTGTTTTGTAAAGACCAGGTCTTGCCATTTCCCAGACTGGTCTCAAACTCCTGGGCTCAAGTGGTCCTCCCACCTTGGCCTCCCAAAATGCTGGGATTATAGAAGCCACTGCAGCCGGCTGAAACCCAAATCTTTTTTGGTTTGTATTTGCCCATTCCCTGGGTACTTTTGGTCACTGCTCAGCTCTTAAGAAGAGAGGCAAAGATTAGAACCAGAATTTCTTTTTGTTGTTGTTGTTGTTGTTGTTGAGACGGAGTCTCGCTCTGTCGCCCAGGCTGGAGTGCAGTGGCCAGATCTCAGCTCACTGCAAGCTCCGCCTCCCGGGTTTATGCCATTCTCCTGCCTCAGCCTCCCGAGTAGCTGGGACTACAGGCGCCCGCCACCTCGCCCGGCTAGTTTTTTGTATTTTTTAGTAGAGACGGGGTTTCACCGTATTAGCCAGGATGGTCTCGATCTCCTGACCTCGTGATCCGCCCGTCTCGGCCTCCCAAAGTGCTGGGATTACAGGCTTGAGCCACCGCGCCCGGCAGAACCAGAATTTCTAGTTCCAGATAGGCTGTGCTCAAAGAATCCTTCCCCCGCACTGGGGGATAGAGGGTGGTTCTGGGCCTTCTTTCTTCTCTGGGGACGAGTGGGTAGCAGTCACAGGAGACAGGTGTGCTGAGGAGGAAGAGCTTTATTTCAGAACTGTCCCCAGTTGGAAGGGACCACAAAAGAAGCGGTGAGTTCTCTGGCTCTGGAGACATTCAGGCAGAGTTTAAGGAATGCTCATGAAGGATGTGGGGCAGGGTCGAAAAGGGAGTTTCTGCACCACAAGGATAATTGCCTGGGAGCCTTCTGAGGTCTGACTCTGAGAGCCTGAGACTTCTACATTCCTTCCACCTTAGTGACTAGTCTGTACCTAAGCATTTGGTGAGGTGGGGGGCGGGAGGGGAACTGCCTCCAAAACCTCCCCTAACCCATGTGTCCCTTTATCCTTTGTGGGACAGATAAGTGCACATAACTCATTCAGGGAAAAGAAGGATTCCAGAAACTACTCACAGATATACACACCCCCTCTAATCCACCTGGGCCCAGCCATGTCCAGGTGGTTCCAACACAGAGAAGCTGGCTCAGACTCCAGGGGCCCCAAGAGGCTCAAGGATAAGAAGCCCCTTACCCATCCCTCCTCCTCCATCCCAGTACAAAGACATTGGAAATGAGACATTCAATTTTATTTCCTGTGAGGGTCATTGTGGAGTTTCTCTACAGGTTGATTGGGGTAGTTCTGGGGCCTGTAGGGTTCACCATATTTGAGGACTAGGGGGAAGGAAATGACCATGAGTCACTAGTGGCAGAGGGAGGGGACCCGGGGCTACACCCCAGCTCCTCCCAGGGCAAAGCTGAAGAATACAACAGAGAAGGGGCCTTCTTAGAGCGAGGGGTGACTTGTGAGCCAGGGCCACATTAAAGAAGGGGAAGAAAGAGACACCAGAAAGGCTTTTGGAAGTTTCTGGAAAAGTCAGTTTGGAAGGTCAGATTAAGGACCTTAAGACTAAAACCTCCTGAGGTTTATTTCACATACAAACTGTCTGAGCTTATTATCTTTGTGATCTCTACCCTCCTCCTGACTCCTTTAAAGGATAATCCCTGAAATCTCAGAGGAGAAACTTGAAGGCTGAGGCCTACATGGATCCATCATTTCCTACATCTTTGATCCCCTAGAATATATTTTTTAGAAGAAGTAAAAGAGAGACAGACTTCACTCTGCCCCCTACCCCACCTCTTAGCTATCCAAGTGCTCCAAACCCTATACTGTGTCACTAAGGTTTCCCCACACATTCAAAATGCCTCCTTTAACTTATGTATGTCTCATGTATGTGAGTCTTGTTCTAAACACTCTATTTTGTTCATTAATATTTGTATATTTCCTCTTCATTAACTGTTAATTATCATATCCTTCTAATAAATTTTGATGTTTTATTCTATGATTTCCTAATTTTTTTCCTTTTTCTTTTTTTGAGACAGTCTCACTCTGTCACCCAGGCTGGAGTGCAGTGGCACAATCACAGCTCACTGAAGCCTTGACCTCCTGGGCTCGAGCTATCCTCCCACCACAGCCTCCCAAGTAGCTGGAACTATAGGCTCATACCACCATGCCAGGCTAATTTTTTATTTTTTGTAGAGTCAGGGTCTTCTTACATTGCCCAAGCTGGTCTCAAACTCCTGGGCTCAAGAGATCCTCCCGCCTCGGCCTCCCAAAGTGCTGGGATTACAGGTGGAGCCACTGTGCCCAGCCTCCTAATTTTTTTCATATGTCCTACACTCCCCTCTCATCTTCTCCAATTCTCTTAAAATTTTTATTTGGTATTTTAATTGAGATTGCATGGCATTGAAATTATAGATGAATGGAGAACGAATTGACTTCTTCAGAGTATTGAACCTTCTTATTGAAGCACAGAATAGATCTTTCCGTTTTTCCAAACATTATTTTTCCTGAATTGGCTCCTGTGTATAAAAATGGTATTGGAAAGAGTTAATAGAAAGAGGCCATTGGTGCACATCTTAATCTCAACACTTTGGGAGGCTGAGGTGGTAGGAGGAGCAATTGAACCCAGAAATTCAAGACCAGCCTCGGCAACATAGAAAGACCTTGTCTCTACAAAAAATAAAAAGTTAGCCAGTCATGGCGGCGTGAGCCTGTGGTCCCAGCTACTTGGGAGGTTGAGGTGGGAGGATCACTTGAGCTCAGGAAGTCCAGGCTGCAGTGAGCCGTGATCATACTGCTGCACTCCAGCCTGGGTGACACAGGAAGACCCTGTCTCAAGAAGAAAAAGAGAGAGAGAAAAAAAGGGGGCTGTTGACATCTTTGGAGAAGGGACTAGGGGAGCCCTACTTCAGAGCCAGTCAGTGGGTAGCAGCTACATCCTTCAAAAAGAATAGCAGGTGGTGTCCGCCCAGCCTGGCTGACCTGAAGGTGCAGTAGGGAGCACAAGGTGGGGCAGTCCTGGAATTGGGGCCTAATGAGAGGTATTTGTGGTTCCCCAACAAAAGCCCCTGTCCAGCCCTCCCTGCCCCATACGCTGCATACAGACAGCAAGGCCAGGAGGCTCTGGGAACAGAGTGGGTGCGAGGCCCTGGAGAAAGTCTGGCTGGGCAGGAGGTCAGTACAGTCCATCTGAGGGTGACAGGTGGCATCACAGGGCCCCAGGGGCCCCACAGGAGACCTGGCAGTTAAGACAGCAGGGGCCAGCTCGGCTTGTGTGCGAATCTCTTTATTGTTTCTCTTCAGAGCCCCTGTAGCAGGGAAGGGGAGGGTGTGGGGAGGTGGGCACCCCTCCCATCAGCCTGAGACCGCTCTCTGCCTCTCTCCTCTCCTCTCTTCTCCAGCATCTCACCCACTTTCTCTCCTTCTCAATCTCCTGCTCCCACCTCCAGCACCTTCGGGGATTCCCTCTTGTAGCCCCTGCTTTCTAAGTCCACCCTGGGCTGGGGAAAGGAAAATAAGAGACCACAGGGACAATTTCAAGCCCCCCAGTCTCCACAGGGGCTAGTCCCCCGGCTACCTGCCTGGCTTTCTCTCTCCTGGGCTGGGAGCTGGGGAGGTCTGCAGGGCTCAGTCCTGGCCCTGCAGTATCCCAGACCCTGCTCTGGGGCTATCTCCAGAGCCAGAGGCTAGTGCCTGAGGTCACAGAGGTGGGAGGGACAGGGCCACTGCTCCAGCCTGGGCTCCATCCAGCACAAGAGCCAGGCTCACTCACTGCCAACAGCCAAGGCTCATGGTTGGGGCCCGCAAAGGTGGCCGGGGCATGCCCTGTGACCAGGCAGGGATGGGCTATGTCCCTGTTGGGGACCACGAGGGATGGCCAGTGAGGAGGGGTCAGAGGCTGTGATGGGAGGACTGAGGCTGGGTGTGGTGTCCTGGGATGGAAGAAGGCTGGCTTCAGGGAGCAGTGAGTACAGGGGTGACGATGGTCTCTGATGGCAGAGGGTCTCTGTCTTTAGAGCACTTCATGCTGCTGCTGTGTGGCCTCACTGACAACCTGGGGAAGAAGAGAAGCCCAGTCCAACCATGTGCTAGCCAGAGAATAGAGCCTCAGCCCTGAGCCATCCCCACCCTAGGGCCACAGGATCTCTCTTGCCCCACTAGCCAGGGACGTAAACCAGCACAAATGGGTGGAAGACAGTCTCCCCAGACACATCCATAGCCCCCACCAAGGGTAAGGAGCCCAGACAGACCACTCACCTCCCCATCCCGTGTCTCGATGGTCTTGATCATCACCGTCTTCTTGGTATGAACCTCAGAACCCCTTTGCTCAGGGCTGGTTTCTGTAATAGGGTCCATCGCACACTCAGCCTGATCAAGTCCAGGCTGGGCTGTACCAGGGGCTGGGAGTCCATCTGGGGCCACACTGGGCAGAGCCCTAGCAGACCCCAACCCCCCTCAAGACAGGCTTGTTACTTCTTCAAGACTTTAATACCTGTCCTTCAGCCTAGCACCCAGCAGGTTGTTCTTCAGTCCCCAGGGCCAGTCCCATAGTTTAGAGGGTCTCAGGAGCCAACAGATTTGCTCCATGTGCAGGACGGTGCAGGAAGGTAGGGGACCCCTGAGGCCCAGGCTGCACAGCATTGACATTCCCCATACCTCCTAGTTCCTCTCCACCCCCGGGCCCCAGGAGAGCCCTGCACACATTTGTATCCTGGGACTTCCCTTCTTCCAGATTGAACCCCAAAGCCCAGTCTCAAGACACTCTTTAGAGGACCTTACAGTACCCATCTCCCTTTAAGATTTCAGGGCCGGGTGGGGTGGCTCATATCTGTAATCCCAGCAGTTTAGGAGGCCGAGGCAGGTGGATCATGAGGTCAGTTCGAGACCACCCTGACCAACATGGTAAAACCCCGTCTCTACTAAAAAGACAAAAATTAGCCAGGCATGATGGCATGTGCCTGTAATCCCAGCTACTCAGGAAGCTGAGGCAGGAGAATTGCTTGAACCAGGGAGGCAGAGGTTGCAGTGAGCCGAGATTGTGCCACTGCACTCCAGCCCGGGCGACAGAGCGAGACTCCGTCTCAAAAAAAAAAAAAAAGTTTCAGATGAGCAACCTGATGTCTTAATCAAAGTGAGATGGAGCAGGAATCAGTCACTGACTCATTGTGCTGATGGTCAGTCACTTGCCATTCTGTGCCTCAGTTTCCTCACTGAGGACTCAGAGTGAAGTGGTGCCAACCATACTTGCCCTATCATGGCCACAAAGCTATTGATTTGGAAAGCACTGTGCAATGTGGTTGGGGTTTTTTGTACTATGAAGTTTTAAATGCAAGACTCATATTTGGTGTCCGTATAAACAACTAACTGAAAAGAGAGGCTCTGAGTTGTGTAGGAAAGGTCAAATGGAGGTCCTTGGTATTATGAGTTTGGTGTTCACGAATTTCCTTAGCTAGCAACTAGCCTGTGATGAACGTTGTGACTCGGTGGAGCACAGCGTGTATTTTTTCCTGATGGAAATGTACATCGAAGATAGAAAAGGCTTGATCTAGGAAAGGAGAAGCTGCCAAGGACTCCGACTTGCTTTCCTAATGCATCATTATCGTGTGTTTCTCTGCTCTCTGGGGTTGGAAAGCCACCCGATCTGTATATTACTAATGTCAGAATGGCAGAATGCCCTAAGAGCTCGTTCTTTTCATTGTTTGGCTTTGCTAAGATTTGGCTTTTCTTTTCCAACGTGCATCCAACATCTTGCTCCAGCAAACTGGAGATGTTCAACAAGCAACCAAGGCGGTGCTTGGCAATGTGCCAAACAGACAATGGGCTGTGGGTGCCTTAGAAGGCAAGTGGTATGAGATCCTCCTGAAGCCAGGTCCCCAAGGACACTCCTGCTACTTTCAGAGTTTGGGATTCAGAACAGAGGCTGCTTCCTGATGCCCAATACTCCAAGAAGGTGCAGGGGACATGGTAAATACAATACAATATAATCACATAAAAAGCTCTCTCTGTCGTAAGGTGCCTCATCCACCTCTACCTAAACTCCCCTACCTACCTGCAGGGGCCCCTTTTTTCCTCCCCAGACTCCAGGTCTGTCCTCCCTGGCCCCAGGGTCCCATCCTCCCTCCTGGCTGGCCTCAGGCAGTGCCCATGCTGGACTCCTGGCCCCTGCAACTCCAGCCTCCGCCTGCCAGCAGACACTCACCTCGGAAGTTGAGGGCAGAGAAGGTTTGGATGGGGAGATTGATCCTAAAAGGGAAGAGACCAAGCCTCCTAAGAGTTAAGAAACCTCCCATCGTTCCCTGAGACTACTCATCAAGGCTCACCCTGGTCCTTTCTAAACCCCATCCTCAGCTGTCCCAGTCCCATGGACCCCAGCACTCCCGCCACCCATACTGCTCAAGGAATGGGGTCAAAGGTCAGCTAGAGCTGTCCCAGGAATAGTCTCTTCTGGAAGGATCATTCATTTCAACTGTGACCTGCTGGCATGACACCAGGATGTGCAACCCCACTGCGCCCTCCAGAGCACCAGGATTTCCTTCTTGCTTCTGGCACTGAAGGTCATTATCAGTAGCAGCTGTGGGTGATATCCATTGCTCATGCCCACCTCCAGCCAGGCCAGTTCTGAGAGCTTACTATTTAGGCCTAATGCTGGGAAAACGTAACATGCCTTTAGCTACCTTCAAAGGCCATCACATGAAGATGTCATTTTACTAAATCTGAAGTTTCTCTTTATGTATATACCTATATCTAAACATGTCTTCTGTTTTTTAAGAATTTCAGATATTATTTTTATGAGTATCAGGGGGTACCAGTTTTTGGAGTAATTGATCTGTTTTAAATTGAGGTTAAATTTACATACAGTGAAATGCACAGATCTTTAATGTACAATTCAATAAGTTTTGATCAATGTCCACGTCTGTGTAACTACCAGTCCAAATCAAGATATAGAACATTTCTAGGCCAGGCGCAGTGGCTCATGCCTGTAATCCCAGCACTTTGGGAGGTCAAGGCAGGCGAATTACTTGAGGTCAGGAGTTAGAGACCAGCCTGACCAACATGGTGAAACCTCATCTCTACTAAAAATACAAAAAGTCAGTTGAGCATGGTGGCACACGCCTGTAATCCCAGCTACTAGGGAGGCTGAGACAGGAGAATCACTTGAGCCTGGGAGGCAGAGGTTGCAGTGAGCCAAGATCATGCCACTTGCACTCCAGCCTGTGCAACAGAGTAAGACTCTGTCTCAAAAAGAAAAAAAAAAAAAGATTAGAACATTTCTGTTATCCCACAAGGTTCCCTGGTGTCCCTTTCCAGTTGTATATTGTTTTCTGTCTAGAGGTGGGTTGCTCTGAGCATGAAGTCTGTGTCTTTTCCTCCGAGCATGTGCGTGTGCTTACGTGTGTGCATGTGTGTGTACACTCATGCCTTTTGTATGCATCTCTTTACCTTCTCTTAGCCTATCCCTGTGCAAGGCTTCTCTCCCTCCCTCTCTCTATTTGCCTCTATCTGCTCCCTCTGTTTCCCTCCTCATCTCTCCCCATTCTGCTTTCATCTCTCCCTTGACTGGCAGTAATATTTTATTATTGGTTGCTGAATATGGTTTTTTGCTACTGGTTCTTAATTCTGAAGGTGGATAAGGGAATACTTATATTTCTCTTTTTATAAACGCTGTTAATTAAATTGCTTTTTACCCAGGTGGCCTTGGTTAATTCTCTGCAATTAATACAGCAGTGGCCTCCTGTATAAAATTGTTTCCAGGCCGGGTGCAGTGGTTCACACCTGTAATCCCAGCACTTTGGGAGGTTGAGGCGGGCGGATCACCTGAGGTCAGTAGTTCAAGACCAGCCTGGCCAACATGGTGAAACCCCGTCTCTACTAAAAATTCAAAAATTAGCCAGGCATGGTGATAGGCGCCTGTAATCCCAGCTACTCAGGAGGCTTAGGCAGGAGACTCGCTCGAACCCAGGAGGTGGAGGTTGCAGTGAGCCGAGATGGTGCCACTGTACTCCAGGCTGGGCAACAAGAGCGAAACTCCGTCTCAAAAAAAAAAAAAAAATTGTTTCCATGTCTTGTTGAAGTAGCCTCCTGGGGACAGGAATGGGCCACCCAGCACCACCCACTTCCCCCCTCCGGCTCCTGCCTGGCCCCTCACCGGCTCTCCTCTCCCTCCAGCAGCTTCCGGTAGGTGGCGATCTCCACATCCAGGGCCATCTTCACATTGAGCAGGTCCTGGTACTCGCGCAGGTGGCGGGCCATCTCATCCTTGAGGTGCCGGATTTCCTCCTCCAGGCGCGCAATGTTGTCCTGGTAGCCACTGGCCTCACTGGCAAATCGGTCCTCCAGTTCCCGCATCTGCCTCATCAGGGAATCGTTCTGCAGGAGAGGGGGAACCCAAGTCAAGGAAAGGAAGAGGACACTGGGAGCCCAAAATGAAGAAAGGCACAGCTTTGGGGCTGGCAGGCAACTCCAGATGGTCAGGTCCAGGACATGTTGAACCCTGAACTCAAATGAAATCTGTATGTGGACACTGAGAATAAAATAGATAAAAAGGAACATCTGTATTCAGCCTCACAGTCCGCACACAGGCAGATGCCCCAGGAACCCCTGATTCTTTAGCATCCAACTGGAATCCACTTGTCTAGTTTTATCCCTATTGTAGATTTAAGTAGATGAAGGCCCAGAGAGGATTTATGATGGGCTCAAGGTCACAAAGTGAGGGTGTGAACTGCAGACAGGAAGGGGCAGGGCCTGGCCAGGTGGGTAGGGACTCACAGTGCCCTTGAGGGCATCAATCTCGCAGGTGTAGGACTGGATCTGGTGTCGGTATTCCATCATCTCCTGCTTGGCCTGGCGCAGGGCATCGTTGTTCTTGTTGGCTGCCTGGGTCAGGTCTGACACCTAAGGGCAGAGAAAGGAGTCCAAAAATGAGGAGGATGCAGGGCACAGGTAGGGATGAGCAAGGGAGCATGGAGCCTCTGGGCTCTCCTCCCATGGATAATGCCACAGGCAGCACATCCAAGCTGGGACTCAGGGGGACGGAGATGCCAGTCCCTGGGTGAGGCCACCTACCTTCGACTTGTACCACTCCTCAGCTTCAGAAATGTTCTTAGCCGCGATAGTCTCATACTGAGCCCGGATGTCCCTGAGGGCGGCAGTGAGGTCTGGCTTAGACATGTCCATCTCCACCTGGACCTGCTGTTCCTGAAGCTGAGCCTGCAACTCACGGATCTCCTGTAGGGCATGGCTGGGCTTCAGTCCCCTCTCAGGGCCCACACAGCACCCTCATACCCCTATTCCCAGCCAGAGCCTCACCCCAGCCCCACTTTCTGGCTGCTTTCCCAATGGCCCAGTGACCCCAGGAAGAGGGGCCAAGGCATACCTCTTCGTGCACTTTCTTAAGGAACGCGATCTCCTCGTTGAGAGATTCGATTCTGCGCTCCAGGTCAATGCGAGCTAGAGTAGCTGCATCCACGTCCTGGGAGAGGCCAAGCAAGAAGGACATAGTCACCACCACCCAGGTAGGGTAGAGCAAGGCCAGAGGCCATGCGAGGGGAAAAGAAGGGCACTCACCGCTCGGAAGGCAGCCAAATTGTTCTCTGCTTCTTCTTTCAACTGAATCTCCTCCTGCAGCCTGGGTGGGACAGACAGAAAGACAGACAGTTGTGGGCGATAAAGCTGGCAGTGGAAACGACTGGCTGGGGGCTGACCAGGGAGTAGGTACGGGACAGAGCAGGAGGGCCTGGCTGCTAGGTAGAGACAGGAGAGAAAGGGAGTGGAGAGGCCCCACCCATCCAGGGAGGGCACAGGAAGTGGCCCAATCTCTGCCCAGGAGCCACACCCTTGAAGTCTATGTCCCCACCAGACTGTGTGACCTCCCTGGGGTTAGAAACTGTGTCTATTTTATCCGCCTCTGTGTTTCTGGTTCCCAGCTCCAGCCTGGCCAGTATAACTGCTCAATTAATATTTATGACTTTGGTGGCAGGAGGGTGACTCTGCTCACTTGGCCTGTCAGAAGTGGGACCAACAGATATGCTATACTCGCTGCCCTTTTCGTTTCAGGAGCCTGGTGAGGCCAAAGTCAGGTCCTCCCAAGCTGTCTGAGAGCTGTGGCCCCCACCTACTCCCTTTTTCTCCAGCCTGTCTATTCACCTTGTAAAAACACAGTCTCAGCAAGGCCCCAGGGTCAAGCTCCCCACTCCACCCTTCCTCCCCAAGGCCTCATCACAGCTGAGCTGAGAGCTGTTGCTTTGACTCTGGGCTCTTGCCCTGCTTTCCCTGTCTCCTATCAGCCTCACTTCTCCCCCTGGCTACACTGCCCTCTAGGCCTCCTGCAGCCCTTCCTCTGCTCATCAACTACCTGACCCCATAAACATCGCCCCAGCATCTTAAAATGCTTTTTAAGGGGGCTGCCCAAATGGCACCGGGTCCCCTAAATTCTCCCATATCCACCCCCTGATCTATGTCCCCAAGAAAACTCCTATGCAAGATGGGATCGCAGGGGGAGAGACCTGGAGGTCACGGCCCCTTGAAACACACGGGTGGAGAGCCCTTTCCCCGCGTGGGGCAGGAGAGGGTCCCGGACCCCGGGAGAAGGCATGTGCTGACAGCGGGACCCCAGCCCCCAGGCCTAGCCTCTTGTGCCCTGCCCGCGGAAAGGGGAGTCTGGGGCGCCGGGCCCTCACTTGGCCTTGAGCCGCTGCAGGTCGTCGAGCAGGTTGTCGCGCTCGACGTCGACGCGGGCGCGCTGGTTAGTGAGCACCTCCACCTGGCGCCGCAGCTCGCGCAGCTCCTCCTCGTAGAGCTCGGCCACTCGCGTCGGCTCGCGGCCCTTGAGCCGGTTCACCTCGGCTGCGAGCGCCGCGTTCTGCTGCTCCAGGAAGCGCACCTTCTCGATGTAGTTGGCGAAGCGGTCGTTGAGTTCCTGCAGCTCCACCTTCTCGTTGGTGCGCGTGGTCAGAAACTCCTGGTTCACCGCGTCGGCCAGAGAGAAGTCCAGCAGCTCGCCCGCGCCATAGGAGGAGGGCGCGCGAGTGGTCCCCAGCCGGCTGGCCCGCAGCGACCCCAGGCCCCCGGCCCCGCCCGACGTGCGCGACACCTGGTACACGCGGGACGTCACCGAGCTGGAGGAGCCCTTAGAGCCGAAGCCCGCCCGCGGGAACACGGGCGAGCTCAGCGGGGAGCCGAGCGGGAAGCCCGGAGCCCCGCCGAAGGTGCGGCGGTAGGAGGACACGCGCTGGCTGGACGAGTAGGCCTGGCTCATGGTGGCGGCGCGGGCGAGGCTGGCGGGCGCACGGAGGAGGCGGCGGGCAGGCGGCCGGCCGAAGAGTGGATGCGGCGAGGGGAGACAGGGCCCCCAGCCGTCTGCACTATTTGTATCCCTCCTGACATCAGCCCCCGTCGCCCCTCCCCTGACAGCTGCAGGATCCCGCTGTCCTGCCAGGAAAGGGCGGCCCCTGGCCATGGGGGCGGGGAGGCCAGCTCCCCCGCAAGAGGCCTGTGCCCCTGAGTCAGCCAGTGGGGGTCCTGTGACAGGCAGGCCTGCCAATCCTTCGCCAGGGCAGCAAGCATGCCTGCAGTCCCCAGGGGGGCCCCTTTCAGCCCTGGTTATCTCCTCGTCCTGGCCGGGGAGGGGGTCAAGGGAGACAGCAGAAGAGAGGCTTCCCTTTAGTTTGAGGGCCTCCTTTTTGGTCAAGGAGAGACTTTGGGTCATTTCTTAAAGGGTCAAGGCCTGCTCCCAGGAAAGGCCCCAAACCACCTTGTTCCTAAACATTCTCTTGAAGTTGAAGAGGTTTGGGAGGTCTCAGGCAAAGACCAGCCTGGCTGGAGGGTGGGGGTCTCTAGGCAGGCAGGGAGGGCCGGGAGATGCCTGGCAGGCGGAGGGATCCTGGCCAAAGCCTGCCTGCCATGTATGTCTGCAGGCGAGCTGGCCCTGAGCCTCAGTTTCCCTCTGGACTAGTGCAGGCCCTCTTCCTCCCCCCTACTGTGGATGGCGGGGCCTCAAGTTTATAAACAGTAGGGTGATTTCCAGAAAGGGTCTGATGAGCTTTCAGTTTCCAATTGCTATGTCCACTCCCACCCCCAGCACAGACTTTGTCTGGCTCCTGCCCCCTGGGTCCCCTGCCCCCTCCCTGATTCATCCCCCTACTCACACCACCCACGCCCACACACACCAGGGGTTTGTGTTTTGTCAGGAGCTGCATGTCAACCCAACCATCTCCCTGGCAGCAACAGCTGCCAACCCCAAATACCAGAGTGAGTATTTATAGAGGAGAACGCATCGGCTGGGAAACAAGGCACAGGAGAGGAGCTGTGGGGGGCAGGGGATACCTGAGGAAGCATGGGTGGGCGTCAGATAATCAACGAAGGCTAGGGTGACAGCCCCAATCACTTCCCACCCCCTATAATGCTCCAGGACCCCCCGCCCACAAAAATGGCTTCCCACAGAGGGCCTGCCCAACCTCCAAAGCCCTCTCCTTAGTACAGGACACTTGCTGACCCCTAAGGACATCCACCATTCTCCATGGGCACTGGCTGTGTCTCTACACCTCCACCTGGCACTCCAGGCCCCTCTTGGACCTGACCCTTTTGGAATGCAAACCCTGGAAATAGAGCACTCTGTTAGGAGCCAGTCACTGGTCCTACCCCAGCCCTGCCATCACCAGCTGGAGGGGTTACTAGTAGGCATGTCCTTGTCTGAGCCACAGCTCAGGCAGGTCCTCTCTGAACCCCAGCTTGTCAAATATAAAGTGAGAATGGTTAGCCTTGCCCTGCTACCCTATAAATGTTTAAAGAGGCTCAGGCCCTACTGATGCATGTAGCAACAGTAATACCTTACATGTACTGATCACCTAGAGTGGGCCAAGCTGCTGAGCACTTCACACCCATGACCCCTAATTCTCCAACCCTAGGAGGTAGGGACTAGCATCATTCCCATTTTATAGCTCAGGAAGCTGAGGCGGTCTGACCCCACAGCCTGTGCTTTGGCCCCAGGATGGGCGTGAATGTGCCAGGTAAATTGTAAAGGAGGCTTTGTTACTGAACTCTTTTCAAAGCCCTTTCCCATTAAGTGTCTAATTTTCATCCAAGCAACAAGCTTCTGAAATAGATGGGGGAGTTCCAGATATTCTTATCCAGCCCTCGAGTCAGTGCAAGCTGTTGTGTTCTCGTTATTTTTGTGTCTCATCTCCCAGACTGTATGCTTCTGGAGGATTTTGGAGACCATGTGGATCCTTAACACACTCAGGCAACACCATCTTTCTCATTGTCATTCAAAGTAGCCTGCAAGCTTTCTTTTTCCATTTCCTTATTTTGATGACATGCTGTGCCTCCTCCCCATCCCTCCACCCCTAAAGACCCTGATTCCAGCCAGTCTTATTACTGCATCCCGCTGACTTCAGTGACTGGGTCAAGGAATGGGCCTGGGAATGAGCAGAGCCAATCAGAGACCTTCCCTGGAATTTACAGATGGAACTGGGATTCTTCAACTGGAACCTGTGGAAGCCATGTTTCCTGCCCCCTGGGGGAGTAGGAAGAAAAAGGTTAATATGCAAGAAGCAGAGAATGTTGGAGAGGAGGAGTGGGCCAGCCCCCTGGTTCCTGCAGTGCTTCCCTCAACTTTGTGAGTTGAGCTCCTACACTGTCCTTCCTGGCCTTGGGCCAACAAACTTCCCGGTTTTTTTTTGTTTGTTTGTTTTTTGTTTTCATTTAAGGCACTTGTATTGCTTTGATCACTTATAGCCCCAAGAACCAGATTAATCTTCTGATGGGGACTCTACATCCATTTCTGTGATGCTACTGGGACAACCTTTCTGGAGCTCTTCTCTATAAATGATCTCCAGACCACATAAGGAAATTGGCCTTTGGACCAGCCCAAGGCCTCAGTTCCTTGGTGAAATGAGGCAGAAAACAAATAAATCATGCCATCTATTGTCTAGTCAAAATCAACAACCACCAGACTTGGCCCCAAACCGCTTGGGACTGTTTTCAAAATTCAGTTCCACCCCTGAGGATTTGCTACCATGGAGGGTTGCAAATCAACACCCTGAGGCTTGGAAGGCAGGTGAAAGAGGAGCACTCCAAAACATTCTGTGAGCTGGGCAGCACCACTGGAGGGAGAGTTCAGCCTCCTGAGAGGACCACTCAGGATGGGACACACCAAAAATACTGACAATTTATTTGCATGGGTAGTGTACGTGGTACAAAATTCAAGATGTACAAAAAGACATAAAATGAAAAGTAAGTCTTCTTCCCACTTTGACGCCCAGCCACCCCAAACACCGATTCAGACACAACCAGGTTTCGGTTGTTGTCAGTTCCTTTCAGAGATACTTCATGTACACACAACCACATTTGCTTATGTGGAGCCCCCACTTCTGAATCAATCTTTTTTCAATGATGTAGAGCTTAGAGATCGTTCCATTTTGGTACATTGACAGCTAAGTCACTTTTACATTGTGATAAAATATACATAAAATAAAATTCACGATTTGAGCCGTTTTTTTGAAGTGTATAGTTCAGTGGCATGAAGTACATTCACACTGTTGCACAACTATCCCCACCATCCATCTGCAGAAGTTTTTCATTGTCCCAAGCTGAAACTCCATATGTATGAAAAATAACCCTCCACCTTCCCCTCCTCCCAGACCCTGGTAAACACCATTCTACTTTCCGTTTCTACAAATTTGACTCTAGGTACTTCATGCAAGTGGAATC
The DNA here is from genome assembly GCF_007565055.1 of Rhinopithecus roxellana. Taxonomy (NCBI): domain Eukaryota; kingdom Metazoa; phylum Chordata; class Mammalia; order Primates; family Cercopithecidae; genus Rhinopithecus; species Rhinopithecus roxellana. The sequence goes on from NC_044562.1 coordinate 30,185,425, forward strand.
ATACCATATTTGTCCTTTTGTGACTGGCTTCCTTCCCTTAGCATAACATCTTCAAGGTTCATCCATGTTGTGACATGGGTCAGAATTTCCTTCCTTTTTAAGGCTAAATAATATTCCATTGTATGTATACACCACAGTTTGTTTATCTGTTGATGAATATTTGGGTTGTTTCCAACTTTTTGTTATTGCAAATAATGTTGCTATGAACTTTGGTGTACAAATATCTGTTCAAATACTTACGTTCAATTCTTTTCTGTAGATACTCAGAAGTGGAACTGCTATATTATATGGTAATGCTATGTCTAAATTTTTGAGGAACTGCCATACTGTTTTCCACAGCAGCTGCACTGTTTTACATTGCTACCAGCAATGCATGTGGGTTCCAATTTCTCCACATCCTGGCTAACACTTGCTATTTTCTATTTGTTTGTTTGTTTTATAATATTAATAGTAGCCATCCTGATGGGTGTAAGGTGGTACCTCATTATGGTTTGTTTGTTTGTTTGTTTTTTTAGAGACAGGGTCTCACTCTGTCACCCAGGCTGGAGTGCAATGGCACGATCATCACTCACTGCAGCCTCAAATTCCTGGACTCAAGCGATCCTCCTGACTCAGTCTCCCGAGTACCTGGGACTACAGGTGCAAGCCACCATATGTGGCTAACTTTTTTACTTTTCTGTAGAGATGGGGTCTCCAAACCTATGTTGCCCAGGCTGGCCTCAAATTCCTGGGGTCAAGTGATCCTTCCACCTCGGCCTCTCAAAGTGCTGGGATTACAGGTGTAAGCCTCCACACCCAGCCTTATTTTGTTTTTTAAAATTAGGGTCTCACTCTGTTGCCCAGGCTGGAGTGCAATGGCATGATCAGACCTCACTGAGGACTTAAACTCCTGGTCTCAAGCGATCTTCCTGCATCAGTCTCCCAAAGTACTGGGATTATGGAAGCAAGCCACCATACCTGGCTGCTCATTGTGGTTTTGATTTGCATTTCCCTAATGATCAGTGATGCTGACCATCTTTTCATGTGGTTATTGGTCATCCGTATATCTTCTTTGGCAAAATGTCTATTCAAATCCTTTGCCCATTTTTGAATTGGGTTGTTTGGGGATTTTTTGTTGTTGAGTTGCAGGAGTTCTTTATATACTCTGGATATTAATCCCTTATCAGATATATGATTTGCAAATATTTTCTCCCATTCTGTGGTTTGCCTTTTCATTCTGCTGCTAATGTCCTTTGATGCACAAAAGTTTGTAATTTTGATCAAGTCCTATTTATCTATTTTTTCTTTTATTGCCTGTGCTTTTGGTGTCATATTCAAGAAATCATTGACAAATTCAATGTCATGAAGCTTTTCCTCTTTGTTTTCTTCTAATAATTTTGTATTTTAGCTCTTATGTTTAGGTATCTTGTCTGTTTGTTGTTGTTGTTGTTGTTGTTGAAACAGGGTCTTGCTCTGTTACCCAGGCTAGAGTACAGTGGTGCCATCATAGCTCACTACAACCTCAAACTCCTGGGATCAAGCGATCCTTCCACCTCGGTCTCCCAAGTGCCGAGATTACAGGCATGAGCCAACGCACGCCTGGCTGTTTTATCCATTTTGAGTTAATTTCTATGTATGGTATAAGGTCCAGCTTTGTTGTTTTGCATGTGGATATCCAGTTTCTCAGCACCATTTGTTGAAAAGACTCTCCTTTTCCCCAATGAATGATCTGGGCACCTGGGATGAAAATAATTTAACCACATGTGTGAGGGTTTATTTCTGGGCTCTCTATTATATTCTATTGGGGCGTATGTCTGTCTTTATGCTGGTACCACACACTGTTTTGATAACTGTACCTTTGTAGTAAATTTTGAGCTCAGAAAATGTGAGTTCTCCATCTTTGTTCTTTTTCAAAAATTTGTGGCTATTTGAGGTCTCTTGAAATTCCTTATGAATTTTAGGATGGATTTTTCTATTTCTGCAAAAATGTTGGTGGGATTTTGGTAGGGATTATACTGAATCTATAGGTCACTTTGGGTAGTAATGGTATTCTTAACAATATTAAGTGTTCCAGTTCACGAACATGGGATGTCTTTCCTTTGATTTTTGCCTTCTTTGATTTATTCCAGCAATATTTTATAATTTTCAGTGTACAAGTCTTGTGCCTCATTAGTTATGTTTATTGCTAAGTATTTTATTGTTTTTGATGCTATTGTAAGTGCAGTTGTTTTAATTTATCATTGAGATGATCATGTGGGGTTTTTCTTCATTCTGTCAACATGAAGTATGACATTGATTGACTTTTATATGTTGAACTATCCTTGCATTCCAGGAATAGATCCCACCTGATTATAGTGTGTAGTCCTTTAAATTTGCTGCTGAATTTGGTTTGCTAGTATTTTGTTGTGATTTTTACATCAATATGTACAAGGGATATTGGTCTGTAGTTTTCTTGTAGTGTCTTTGTCTGGCTGGCTTTGGTATGAGGATGATGCTGGCCTAATAGAATGAGCTAGAAAGTATTCCTTTCTCTTCTAATTTTTGGAAGACTTTGAGGACTGGTGTTAGGTTTGTTTGTTTGTTTGTTTGTTTGTTTGTTTGTTTTGAGACAGTGTCTCACTCTGTCACCCAGGCTGAAGTGCAGTGGTGTGATCATGGCTTACTGTAGTCTCAACCTCCGGGGTTCAAGCAATCCTCTTACCCTCCCACCTCAGCCTCCCTAGTAGCTGGGACCACAGGCGTGTGCCACCATGCCTGGCAAACTTTTTAATTTTTTTGTAGACAGGGAGTCTCCCTATGTTTCCCCAGGCTGATCTCAAACTCTTGGGCTCAAGTGATCTTCCCACCTTGGCTTTTCAAACTGTTGGGATTACAGGTGTGAGCCACCATGCCCAGCCAGGTGTTAGTTCTTTAAATGTTTGTTAGAACTCACCAGTTAAGCCATCTGGTCCTGCACTTTTCTTTGTTATGGGGTTTTGAGTCATTTTTCTTAACATCTTTATTTGTATTTCACTGCATAGACTTGGTATAATTTTTTTGGCCAGTTCCTTATTGATAGACATTTATGTTGTTTCCAGTCTTTTGCTATTATAAGCAATGCTGCTGTGAACATCTTCAGGACACCTTTGAACATAAATTTTGGTACTTTTTTTTTGAGACAGGGTTTTGCTCTTGTTGCCGAGGCTGGAGTGCAATGTGTAATCTCAGCTTACCGCAACCTCCGCTTCCCAGGTTCGAGCAATTCTCCTGCCTCAGCCTCCTGAGTAGCTGGGAATACAGGCATGCACCATCAGGCCTAGCTAATTTTGTATTTTTAGTAGAGATGGGGTTTCTCCATGTTGGTCAGGCTGGTCTCGAACTCCCAATCTCAGGTGATCCACCCGCCTCAGGCTCCCAAAGTGCTGGGATTATAGGTGTGAGCCACCACGCCCAGCCACTTTTTTTAAAAAAAAACATAATGTCACATTATTTAGTGGTCAGGCCTCTTCCTTAATTGATATTGGAAATGGAAAGGTCCACCAGGACAAACGATTTCATTCAGCATTTACCAGAAAAGGGAACAATTTATAAATTTGTGTATGTGGGATCGTGCCTTGCACAGTGGGTACTGACAATAACTTTTGTTAAATGAATTAAGGAAAGAAGTTAGTCCTGCTCTCTGTTTGAAATATTTCCAGATTATTCAAACCTCAGAGTTTTAGAAGCTTACATTTGGACCTCAGCAGGTCATGAGGCTGACCAGTCTCATGCTCCCACTTCTCGCTGAAGTCCAAAGTCTTCTTTACTGTGGCTCCAGCAAGTACTTGATCAGCTTGAATCCTTCCAGTCCCTGGGAACTTACTGTCTCTGGGCCGCACATTCCATTCCCGAAGAGTCCCTGAGTACCTAACATGTCTCCACCGCAGCTCTGCTGTTAGAAAACCTTTTCTCTGCCGGGTGCAGTGGCTCATACCTGTAAACCTGACAGTTTGGGAGGCCGAGGAGGGCAGATCACCTGAGGTCAGGAGTTTGAGACCAGCTTGGCCAACATGGCAAAACCCCGTCTCTACTAAAAATACAAAAATTAGCCAGATGTAGTGGCATGGGCCTGTAATCCCAGCTACTCAAGAGACTGAGGCAGGAGAATCGCTTGATCCTGGGGGCATGGAGGTTGCATTGAGCCAAGATCATACCACTTCACTCTATCCTGGGTGAAACAGCGAAACTCCATCTCAAAATAGAAAAAAAAAAGAAGGAAAAGAAAAGAAAGAAAGAAAACATTTCCTTATACTCAAAGCCAGATGATATGTCTCTGCTATGCCACATATTCTAACCTGGGAGCCAAGCAGAGCAAGAACCCCCCTTTCACGGAACTGCCCTGCAAATATTTGGGGGCAGTGCTCATGCCTTTTGTAACACTGCCTGTTTCGTCACTCCCAGCTTCTCTCCTTTCCCTGACTGATTGAACCAGCAAGACCCAAACTTGTCATGGCTTCTGAGGGCCCCACAGGACTGGCCCTGCCCACCTTGTCAACTGCAGCTCACTCACCTCTCCTTCAGACTCCCCTTGCTTCAGCCTCCTTTCTGTTGGGTGAGGCTGCCCAGCTCTCTCCAGCCTCCAGACCTTGGCCTTTGCTGTTCCCTGCTGTCCCCCGAGCATGATACCTAGAGGGCATCAGGATGCCCCGGCAGAGGGTTCTCTGGAAGATGAGGGCCCTGGCTCTACCTAGGAGCCCCCAGATTCCATGCATGGCATGGATGGAGGGCAGGTGGCTAGTATGGGTGGATAGCTGAAGTGGCTTGGCTGGCATAGGGCATTTGGATTAGAAAAAACTGAAATAACTCAAAAAGGAGAGAACTGGCCCTTTACCCTGTCTGGGGTAGCATCACTTGCTCTGGGATTCCAGGTGTGAGGCGGTGTTAATTCCTCCTGCAGTGCGCCCTCCCTCCATGGACTAATACCCACCCACAGGGGCGCCCTCCACTCCTTCTTCCAGGGCCCCTCTCCTCCTCTCTTTTTTTCCCAGCTGAGGACCTTGTGCTTCCACCCTGAGATGGGTTGGGCTAGGAGGCAGCCATTGCATGAGAGAGCCTTGGGGACAGCATGGCAAGGATGAACTCTGGGGGCCTAGGCCCTCATCAACTGTAGCACTAGGTCATTGGCAGAGGGGTGAGGGGGCTGTGGTGGCAGGAGGCACAAGCATAGGGGTCGGGGGTAAAGTGGTCAATTGGAGGCAAAGATATGGGTGGACATCCTGGGGGTTTACCAGCTAACTTGGTTTACCAAGTCCCTGGCCTCGGCCCTGTTGTGATCCCAATGTGAGAGAGGGGCCAGGTCACCTCTGGGGTCCCCTCAACTTCTGACAACCTGAGACGCTGGGTCCCAGCAGGGGGTGAGAACAATGAGTGGTCTCAGCTGAGTTTTTCTCTTGGGATTCACTGTCTGATGTCCCCTGGCCTCCCTGCCCAGAGCCCCTCCCTCCAGCAGCCCTCTCCCATGCATCCCCATCCCCTCCATTCACCTTCCCCCAGCTGGAGCAGCTGCTTGACCTCCACAGGCTGCTGAGGAGTCGGAGTGACTGTAAAAGGGAAGGAATGTCCAGAGGCGGCTGTTTCTGCCTGATATCACCCGGGGGGAGGCTGGAGAGTTGGGGGCCCAACCGGGATGGCGTCAGGATTCTCCCTGAAACTCATCCCTCTCCTGGTGCGCTGCCTCCTCCCCAGGCTCAGCCAGCAATCCACCCCCCTCCTATCGGCCATGCTCCACATCTCATTGGCTTAAGACATTCGGGACATATCCTCCCTCTCCTAACTTTTTCCACCTCTAGCCCCCAGACCCTCTCCTGGGCCCCTTCCTTCACTGGCACCCCCACCCCGATTCTCATCAACCCCTCCTTCATCATCCTCATCACCCCCACACCCCGACCTTGCTCCTTCTCCAAGGAGGGCCCCACAGCCCCGACTCCTGCCCCCTCCTGCCCTACGCTCCTTTTACAGACACAGAGTGCTGTGGACTTTCTGCCAAAGTAGGACAAGTCTGGGGCTCATCTCACCTCCTCCCCAGCCCCCAACTTCTCCCACCAAATAGGACAGCTTAGCCCAGGAAGGAGGATAGGAGGAGAAGCAGGCTGGGCCTCAAGGGGGAAGAGCTCATGAGATGATAGAGATGAAAGGGCTTTGTGGACTCTCAGTACCCTGTAAATTTCAGGTGTTATTCGCCCAGTAAGAGATGACAGGGAGGAGAGGATGGGACAGAAGGGTGAACGGAAGGGAAGGGGGCTTTGGTAGCATTAAGAAAGGTCCCAGGACAGCACAGTGGCTCATGCCTGTAATCCCAGCACTTTGGGAGGTTGAGGCAGAAACATTGCTTGAGCCCAAGAGTTCAAGATCAGCCTGGGCAACAAAGTGAGACCTCTTTGTCTCTACAAATTTTTTTTAAAACAATTAACCAGGTATGGTGGTGCATACCTGCAGTCTACTGCACAAGGGAGGCTGAGGCAGGAGGATTGCCTGAACCCAGAAGGTCGAGGCTGCAGCGAGCTATGACTGAGCCACTGCTCTCCAGCCTGAGTGACAGAGAAAGATCCTGTCTCTAAAAGAAAAAAAAAAGAAAACGCCCCGGGGAAGGCTTCCTGATGCATTGGGAGCACATGGCTGAACTGGGGGCCTGTCCTGGACCAGCTCTGAGACAAGCTGTGTGACATTGGACTGGTCACCTCCCCTTTCTGGGTCTTGGTTTATCCTTGTTTAAAGTGAAATATCCTTGGACATACCTCCCTACTCTGGACCCAAAGAGAGGGTGAGAGATCTGTTTCTTTTTTCTTTTTTTTTCTTTTTTTCCTGAGACAAAGTTTCACTCTTGTTGCCCAGGCTGGAATTCAATGATGCAATCTCCGCTCACTGCAACCTCCGCCTCCCAGGTTCAAGCAATTTTCTTGCCTCAGCCTCCCGAGTAGCTGGGATTATAGGTGCCCCCCACCACGCCTGGCTAATTTTTATATTTTAGTAGAGACAGGGTTTCACCATGTTGGGCAGGCTGGTCTGGAACTCCTGACCTCAAGTGATCCACCTGCCTCGACCTCCCAAAGTGCTGGGATTACAGGCATGAGCCACTGCACCTGGGCCCCTTCTTTCTTATATTTCAACCTAGATGAAGAAAAGGGGTTGCACCCCTTCCTTGGAATTCTCTGTTGGGATCTCGGTGCCATCACTCCATTCTCTCTTCTTCCTGATTCATCCCCATTCCTTTCATCTTGCCTCATAGGCTTTTTTGGTTCAGCCCCTCCAGTTTGGTCAGATCCCTGCCCTCCTGGGCCCCTTCCAGGTTTCCTACATCCCTCTGAGGCTGTGAGGCTTTAAACAGGGCCTGAGCAAGCTGGCAATGACCTCACAGGGCCACTATGCACAGCTGCTATTTATAGCCTTATAGGATCATCCTCCTCTTCCTCCAACCAGCTGAGTCACAGTCAGCTTGGGGTCCACTCAGACCCCAGGGCCTTCTCTGCCACTCCAAACCCCAGTCCACCATGGCACCCTGAACTGTTCTTGCCGCTATGCGGGATGCTTTATTCTCTGAACCATCCGAGTACACAATGAAGATGAGTGTTGGGTTCTACACAATACCCTTTTATGGGCCCTCAGTGTTGTATGTTCTTGTAGCCCAGCCCTTCATCCTTCTGTCTTCTCACACCTGCCAGATAGGCAGCCCATGACCTCAATTCCACTGGACTCTACAGAGGTGTGGGCAAGGGGAGGAATTTGAGAAGCATCTGATAGGCCATGGCCGGAGTTCAGATCCTGGATCTCTCCCACTCCTGGGTTAGTTTCCTCACGTCTCTGAGCCTGTTTCCTCATCTGTGAATGGTAATTACAGCATCGGGTTGTTGGGAAGATTCAATGAGAAACTTATCTGCAAAGCACTCAGCACAGCGCCCAGCACACTTCGAGTGCTTAGTAAGTGCCCGCCGTCACGAGTGATTTTTGTATCCCCTTTTGACCAGTAAGGAAACTGGTTCAGTGGGGGCCAAGGACTTGCTCAAGTCCTTGCTTCAGGTCAGCAGGTCAAGAGCAAGATTCAGACCCAGGACTTCCTATGGGCTGTGGTGCCTCTGACAATAACACAGCTACCCCTCACTGAGCATCTACTATATACCAGGTACAGTATTATGGATAGCTGCCATATAGAATCACTGTCTCTTTAATCCTCACAACACTGAAGAAACTCTTATCCCCATTTTAGAGCTGTGGATACTAGCCTCAGAGAGGTTAGGTAAGTTTCCTAAGGTTGCACAGCAAGTAAAAAACAAAGCCTGGATGAACCCTAGTCAGTCTCCTAGAAGTCCTGCTTATTTCTCTGTGTGGTTTCCAAGGCCTTACCACATACTGATTCAGCAGACACAGCCCTAGGTTCATCCCCTTTTAACTAGGCCCCACCAGGGACTCTCCAGGAAAAAGTCCCTTGTCCAGTATTGGACAAGTCCCTCCTAACATTCTGCTCTGCTCCTCTCTCCAAAACCCTTGCCCTCCAGAGAGGGTCTGGGCATGGAGGGGGAGGTTGTCAGGGAGTCAGGCCCCATTGACAGAGGAGTCCGAACTTTAGCCCACAGGAAAGGCGGGTGGGGAGGACACTGGAAATTTCCCATCCAAGGGATAAAGAATCCAGTGGGGGCCACTCTGCCCTATGCCACTCACAGGCTAGTCAGGCACGGGGCTCCCCACAGGCTACAGAGGCTCCCCTCAGTCCACCTTGGCCCCAGACTGCCCCCAACCGGCCTGGGAGCAGCCTCGGGTAGCAGCATCCACACCTCTGTCCTGGAGAGGCTGCCAGGAGGACTGAGACCAAAGTCCAGGCTTGATCTGCCGCCTCAAGTTTCCAAAAAGATCCCGGGGTCCACTGCCAGCCCCTGGGGATTCCCACTGCCCCAGCTCGTGAGTGCCAGATGCTCCCAGAGTGCATCAGGAATGTCCCAGATACACTTCCCTTCCCAATTAAAGGTGCCCAGAGTTACAATTTGCTGAAAACAGAGTGCTGGCCTTCTTTCTCCCCACCCACAGCAGTCAGAACGGTATACCTCAACCATCCCAAAGGGCCCTCCTAATGCCCCCACCTCATCTAGCCTCAAAGAGATGGGGCAGGTGCTCTCTCTGCCTTCTCCCAGGTGCCCCAGCCACCCTGGGTACCAGAATAGACCACTGACAGCCTGCCCTTGGAGCTGGGAGGGGCCACAGCCGGTGCTGCCACTCAGGCTGGGGGAGGGATCGGGCAGAGAGGAGTGGGCAGGATGGTGCTGGGACTGAGAGGGTGCTGGAGGGCTCCAGGCTGTTTCCAGCAGATCCTCTGTGCTGTGCAGTGAGCTCCCACCAACACCCTACAAGCAATAGTGCCCCCTACTCCCCAGCCAGAACAGGGCTTGGAGCTCCAGGCACCAGCTCAGAATGGCGCTGAATCTATGCTCCAACTTCTCCCAACCTCTCCTCTTCTCCTCTGGGACTCCACGCCAGCCCCAGCCCCATCTAAGTGAGGAGGCCCTTATTTGGTGACCCCACATTCTAGCTTTTTGGTGTTGAGAGGGCTTCCGGCCTGGACTAGGATCCCTGCCCCCACCCCTAGGTCCCAGGCTGCTTCTCCTGGCCTTCCAGCTGCTGGTCCTGTGCAGTTCCCTTCTTGGACACCTCTCCCAGGCCCAGGCCCGATTTAGCTCCTTTAATCTTCCCGGTAACCCAATCCGGCCATTTCCTGAGCACGCACTGCACTTCCCAAATGGCCCTTCCCTGGAGAGTGGCCGGGGCAGGGTGGCCTCAGCTCTTCCCTGGACTGAAGCACCACCTACCTTCCTGCCTCAACATTCTACTCCTCTCTTTTTCCTCACCCCAGGGCCTCTGGCTCTGCAAGCCTCTGTTCTGCTGTCCCAGCCTCTAAGTAGCCCAGGCCCGAGGCCCGAGCCCCCATCTCCAAGCCCAGCCCAAGTCCTCACCTGGTACTTTCCTGCTTCCCGGCTTTGGTTGCTCACGCTTTTCCTCTGCTTGCAACACCCTCACCTTCACAGGGCACTTCTGTTTTTTCCTTTCTTTTTTTTTCTCCCGAGATGGAGTCTTGTTCTATTGCCCAGGCTGGAGTGCAGGGGCGCAATCTCAGCTCACTGCCACCTCTGTCTCCCAGGTTCAAGCAATTCTCCTACCTCAGGCTCCCTGGTAGTAGGGATTACAGGCACCTGCCACCCACACCCAGCTAATTTTTATATTTTTGTAGAAACAGAGTTTTGCCATGCTGGCCAGGCTGGTCTCAAACTCCTGACCTCGGATGATCCGCCTGCCTCTGCCCCCCGAAGTGCTAGGATCACAGGCGTGAGTCACCGCGCCCGGCCTGCTCATGCTTTTCCTCTGCCTGGAACACCCTCACCTCCACAGGGCATTTCTTCCGGTGCAATGCTTACCATCTCCCTCTCAGGGCCAGCTCCAGCCTCATTTCCCAAGTTCTTCTCAGAGCCCAGAGTAGCTTGGAGCCCAGACTGGAACCAAACTACCAGCGACCCTGATCCCAGCTCTTCCTCGTTGTGTGACCTTGGGCAAGTTGCCTTCCTCCTTGTGTCTCCATTTCCTCCTCTGTAAATGAGGGTGATAACGTATTTCTCAGAGGGTGCCTATGAGGATTCATTGAGTTCCTTGATGTAAAGTGCTTTGAATAGTTCTGGGGACATAGTAAGTGCTATTTAAATGTTAAATGAAAATTATCTTTCCCTGCCTTGTATTACTATGACTTTATTTCCTCCAAGTTAAGACACCATAAATTGTGAGACACTTCATTTATTTAATAACATCATTTCAAGGGAAAAAAGAAACATTACCATGTAATGTACAAATTATAAGTCATCTTCCTATTTCAGAATGTGTAAGTTGTTCAGGAACAATAATATTTGTGTGATGTGTGCGTCTTCCTGCTTATAAGAGAGTCCTCATTTCAGTCTTGTGTGCACTTATTACTTATGGTCAGTGCCCAAGGGCTTGAGTTCAAGTCCTTACTCCCAAATTTTATTTAGCTAAGCAATCTTGGGTAAGTACTTTGACTTCTTTAAGCCTTGATTTTTTTTCCTAAGTAGCCTAAGTAACTCACAACAGTTGTAGTGAATATTAAGCAAGTTCATATATACACGCACATATATATATATATATAAAGTGTTTAGCGCCATATTGGATATTCAACACAAAAGCGCTATCATTATGGTGTTGATTTTGAAACGTTTGTTGAATTGAATCATACATCTCCAAAGACCTGGGACGCCGAGACGATCTGGTATCTCATGGTCCAAGTGCCCTCCAGTGGCCATACGGGGAAGCTGCAGGCTTCCGATGAACTTGGGGGAGCCCTTCCTTAGCCAGCCCGGGAAATAATTCAGCCATGCCCACCCATAGTCAGGCTTATTCAGTTTTCCTAGAATTCTTCACGTTATATTTCCTTTTACAAAGACCTTAAAGGGCTTCTAAAAAGTAGGATAAGAGACTAAAAGGCAGAGCTTTAGCCCAGGAAGGCTGCAGCCTGGCCATACACTATCCTCAAAGCCTGTAGGCCCAGGGCCCCAGGCAGGTGGGCAGGCAGGATGGTGAAATGCCATGCCGAGCATCACTTCTCCTCTGACCCAGACACTGTGGATCTGTATTATGAGAGAACTCGCTTGCCCACATCCAAAAATCTAGCAGAAAACAGCATTAGCCCATTCTAAGGATCTGCATCCGTGCTTTGACATATTTGTCATTTGTTTACTCATGCACTCCTTTCTTCCATTGTTCCTTCATCCATCAATATTTATTGAATACCAAGCTTGGCAGCCTCACGTCCTAGGTGCTGGGGGTTAAAAAGATCAATTTAACACAGACACAAACACGGCCACCAAGAGTTGTTCATAATGTCCCAGACACCACACGCAGAGTTAATCCTTGTATTCGAGTGTTTACAGCTTCTCTGTGTGGCTGAGGGGGCGGAGGGGGGGGCACAGGCAGAGAAGTGAACATCAGATCCAGGCTGCCTGATTTCCCCCGACGAAACGTATCCATAATGGGAGCTTTGTCTGGCTAGGTCAGGGAACTGACTTCCTCCTCCTGGGCCACACTGCTACTCTGAGAAATCCTCCCTGATCTCAAACACTGACCAAACTCCCAGCTGCATCTATATCAGAATCCCTGGTCTCTCCTTCCCCACCATTGCCCTTTACCCAGGGCCCAGAGCCGGGAGTCAGGGAGGAGAGGTGTGTTTTTAACCCACCTTGCAATGGATGGCCTGGCCAAGGCTGTTACTTACCGTGACTTAGCAGCCACATGCAGCATATTGCCATCTCTGGCTCACTCCCCCTTGCCAAGGACTGAAATGAAGGAGCCTCACTCTAGAGCATTGCCAGGGGTGTGCGGGGGGCGGGGACAGGGGGGATGTCTGCAAGTGCCCAGGGTCTATCTTTCTGGAAGACGGCAGGAGGGAGAGGAAGACCTGGTGAGTGTCTATTACTGATTGTCCCTGGGACCCTGGTGGCCTCCCGGAACTGCCACCTCCCTCCTTCCCTTCATGATCAGACTTTTCAAATGTCCTCCCTACACCCATCTTCGGTTTCCCCTTGCAGGCTCCTCATTGTCCCATTTCCTCAGAATTCTTGCAGCTGCAGTCACACAGGCTATTGGTCCCCTGCTGGATCAATGCTGTCTCATAGAAATACAATGGAAGCCACGTATGTCATTTTGAATGTTCTAGTGGCTGCGATTTTAAAATGTAACAAAAACAGGCCGAGGCATGGTGGCTCACGCCTATAACCCCAGCACTTTGGGAGGCCGAGGTGGGTGGATCATTTGAGGTCAGGAGTTCGAGACGAGCCTGGCCAACATGAAGAAACCTTATCTCTACTAGAAATGCAAAAATTAGCCAGGAGTGGTGACAGGCGCCTATAATCCCAGCTACTTGGGAGGCTGAGGCAGGAGAATCGCTTGAACCCAGGAGGGGAAGGTTGCAGTGAGCCAAGATGGTGCCACTGCACTCCAGCCTGGGTGACAGACCAAGACTTTGTATCCAAAAAAAAAAAAAGTAATAAAAACAGGTGAAATTAATGTTACTAATATAGCAATGATAGTATATTTAACAATGTATCCAAAATACTATCATTTTAACCTGGAAGCAATATCTTAAAATGGAGATATTTCATACATTTTGTACATAATCCAATGTGTACATTGTTTTACAGGTATAGCGCTTTTCAGTGTGAGAGGTACTTGAAGGTATAGCCACATGTCAAGGGCTCAATAGCCCTGTGTAGCTGGTGGCTGCTGTACTAGCCAGTGCAGTTCTAGAGCCTTCATCCTCTACTTGGCATCCACACTTTCGCTGAGTCCAGTAATTATCCCATTCCCATGTGGCCTGTCTCCAGTGGGAGATTCGAAATCCATCCTCCCCCAGGGGCAGAGTCCTCATTTTACTCATCCCTCTGTCTCCCAGGGCACCATCAAACTGTGTGCCACACCCAGGAGGCCCTCAAAGCATGTTTGTTGATGGGAGTGAGCGTTGGGGATTGATTTTTGTGGTTCAGTTTTGGCTGTAAATGGTGTTTTATAGATTGCTTCTATAGAAGCACCCTGCTGCAATATTAGCAGAAACAAGCAGCAGTGGTTGTCAGCATAGGCAGAGGCCTCAGGGCAGATGGGGCTCCCTGAATCAAGCGGGGGAAATCCTGCTAGACAAGATACCATTTCTCTGGTTTAAGAGCCTGTCATTGCCACAGCGTGCTCCTCCAAGCAACCTCATCTCTGTTATAGCTCAGAGATAGCCCCTGTCAGAGTGCATTACACAAAGGATGTGTCTCCAGCAGCCCGCCACCAGGTTGACTGCTCCTCAGGGCAGAAACAGAAGTTATTCAGGTCGACAAGAGCCTGGCCCACAACAGATGCACAAGGCATGCATTTCGAATGAATAAATGAATGGATGACCAGAGCCAGTGAAGCCTCTATTCATGTCTTCATGCCCCAGAAAGTCTTTATTGAGCACTTACTACATCAGACACTGTGCTTGATACTGGGACACAGCAGGGAACAAGGAAACAGGGAGGGCCGTGTCCTCCTGGAACTCACATTCTGATGGGAGAGACAGACAATAAAAAAGTAAACACATATTAGTGAAATAATGAGAGCATTGGCTGGCAGGAAGCAAACAAAGGGGCCAAAATGGAGAATAAAGGAGGAGTTCTTCAAGGAAAGAAGAAAGTCTCTATCCTTAGTCTCCCAGAATACAAGACACCCCGCCCCCAGGTCAGGTGCCAACATTTAGACATTGGCCACCATACGTCAGCCTGAGGCTTGGGGTTCCCTGAGGATGTTACTGCTTCAAATTGCACTGATGATGTCATAATGGGCTCTAGGGATGATGGAGAGCCCTGGAAGTTGGGGCCCAAGGCAAGGGGATGATCTGGCAACAAAGGCACCTGGTTCAGGCCTGTCCACTCAGACCCAGTCTCCGGCCTTGGGAGGAGGCGAATAGGTCACCATGGCTCGGAGCCTCTCCACCATGTTCGTCCCCAACAGCTGGCTCAATGGCTACCACAAGGTAACCGGGGCCTGTCTAGTTCTGTGGTCAGCGGGAGTGTCCCAGCCAGTGCAGACACATGTTCCTGGGCACCGGCCTTCCCTGAGCTACGCACTGGCTTAGGCATTATGCGGATAAAGAGATGAATGAGATGGGGTCCCCTGCTCTCAATCTGCTAACAAACTAGACCTCCAGCAAGTGGGTTAACAGAATAATACTGATCATCATCTTGGCTAACTTTGGATGATTTAATCTTTCCAAACAATCCTGTCTGGTGCCCTATTGGCTCCACATTGCCCAACAACTGAGTTCAAGGGCAACCCACCCATCGGCACAAGTGTTTTTTGAGAATTTAGATGAGTGTTTCTCAGGGTGATCTAAAGATGGCAGAATTACTTGCAGCACCTGTTAAAAGTGGAGATCCCTGGGCCTCAGCCCAAATCTTCCAAATCAGGATCTTCAGGTATGGGGCTCATGAATCTGCAGTTTAAAAAGCACTCAGGGGATTCGCACCCTAAACACTGCCTTAGAGTTTAAACACCTGCCAGTTTCCAAGCCCCATGTCTGGTGGACCAGGGTGGGTCGGTTTCTGTTTGAGATGTGTGTTGGCCTTTGATATTTTTATTACTGATGAAAAGCCATGATTCATGAGCTGCTGGTGGCCAGCTGTCAGTTTGGAAAGGAGTCAGAGGCCACTGAGAACAGAATTTTCTATCTTTTCAACCCATCTATAAAATGCCTACCTGAGCAGACACTGTTTAAAAGCCATTAAAATAGCAGACACAGAATCACCCAGTCCCTGGAACTTTATAGACATATTTACTCAAACTCAAGTGCTTGCAAAGAGTAAATAAACGGGAAGTAAAATGAGTAAGCATCCCTAGAAACACGAACCGAAAGTAAACAGCTCTGTTCACTAAAATAAACAGGACAAATCCAGCGAGGATTAAATGACCTCTAGTTGGGTTGAGAGCCAGAAATGCCCCATCTTGGCTCCCAGAGGAAGGCGAGGGCCTGTGCCTGCCACCTGGAGGGGGTGCGTCAGAAGCTGTATTCCTTGGGGGCTCAGAGCTGGGCCTGCAAGGGCAGACATTACCCTCAGGTGGTAGGAGTGCACCCCAGGCCCCCTGGCATCCTGCTACAGGGCCTGAAAACCCTCATGTTTAAAGATTAAGAAGTGTGTCCTAAAAGTCTTCTGAAAAAGTCCACGTTTTCTAGAGGCATATTACCCCAAGTTACTTTTTTTTTTTTGAGATGGAGTCTTGCTCTGTTGCCCAGGCTGCCGTGCAGTGGTGCGATCTCGGCTCACCGCAACCTCCACCTCCTGGGTTCAAACGATTCTCCTGCCTCATCCTCCCAAGTACCTAGGATTACAGCCATGCACCACCACACCCAGCTCATTTTTGTATTTTTTGTAGAGACAGGGTTTCACCATGTTGGCCAGACTGGCCTCGAACCCCTGACCTCAGGTGATCCTCCCAACTCGGCCTCCCAGAGTGCTGGGATTACAGGCATGAGCCACCGTGCCCGGCCCCAAGTTACTATTATTTGCCATTTATTCACTAATTTAGTAAACATTCATTGAGATCCTACTACATGTCAGGCCAGGCACTAAAGATATCAAGAACTGGTTCATAGACCTGTGCTTAAGTTGCTCACAGTTTAAAATGAGAGATAATACTGGCTCACAAGTACTGTCCACTTAACTATTTGAAGAACTCAGTGATGAGCACCCTACATGCATTATCCCATTTACTCCTCATAACATTACGAGGTTATGACTATCTTCCTCTCGTTTACAGATGAGGAAGCTAAGGCTCTAAGTCTGTGGTGTGATGGTAGATGTTTAACAGCTAGCTCTCTGGGCCAGGTGTGATGGCTCACAACTGTAATCCTAACACTTTGGGCGGCCAAGATGGGAGGACTGCTTGAGTTCTGGTGCTTGCCACCAGCGTGGGCAACATGGTGAAACTCCATCTAAAATTAAAAATTAAAAAAAAGAAAAGTATCCAGGCACAGTGGCTCACACCTGTAATCCCAGCACTTTGGGAGGCCAAGGTGGGGGAATCACTTGAGGTCAGGAGTTTAAGACCAGCCTGGCTAACATGGCAAAACCTTGTCTCTACTAAAAATTCAAAAATTAGCCAGGTATGGTGGCACATGCCTGTAACCCTTGCTAATCTCCAATCTCATGACTTTAAATAGCAACTGTACCCTGACAATTGTCAAATTTACATATCCCCAGCCCAGATATCTCTTCTAAACTATATATAGTCTCACATATCCAATTGTTTTTGCACAGTGTCCATGTGGGCCTAATAGGAATCTCCAGTGTAATGTCTTAATCTGAACTCATTGTTCCCCAAACCTATTCCACCCACATTCTTGATCATGTGGAGACTACTTGGAAGGCTGAGGCATGAGAATCACTTGAACCCAGAAGGCAGAAGTTGCAGTGAGCCAAGATCACGCCCCTGTACTCCAGCCTGAGCAACAGAGCGAAACTCTGTCTCAAAAAAAAAAAAAAAAAAGAAAGAAAGAAAGAAAGAAAAGAAAAGAAAAGAAAAGAAAAGAAAAGAAAAGAAAAGAAAAGAAAAGAAAAGAAAAGAAAAGAAAAGAAAAAAACCGGCCGGGCGCGGTGGCTCAAGCCTGTAATCCCAGCACTTTGGGAGGCCGAGACGGGCGGATCACGAGGTCAGGAGATCGAGACCATCCTGGCTAACATGGTGAAACCCCGTCTCTACTAAAAATACAAAAAAAAACTAGCCGGGCGACCTGGCGGGCGCCTGTAGTCCCAGCTACTCGGGAGGCTGAGGCAGGAGAATGGCGTGAACCCGGGAGGCGGAGCTTGCAGTGAGCTGAGATCCGGCCACTGCACTCCAGCCTGGGCGACAGAGCGAGACTCCGTCTCAAAAAAAAAAAAAAAAAAAAAAAAAAAAAAGAAAAAAACCAACTAGCTCTCTGGAAGAAAAAAAATGCCCTGATTTGTAGTGTTTGCCAGTCTCAGTAGTGTAAATACTTGCAGGCCTGTCTCAAGCTTCCTGCCTGATATCTCTGAATGTGGAACAGGAAAGAGATGGGGGTGGGAGGGGAGGGAGGCTGGCTCTGGCACAACACAGCAAACACAACCCACAGCTAATAAATGCAGGAGCCAGGATGTGAACCAGGTGTGTGGATCCCGAGCCCACACTCATAACCACTTTGTTATACTGTCACTAACTACACAAGAGCATTGACATTCAAGGGGGATACATCTTAAGACCTTTGTGAAGTGCCAATTTTACAGTATTCCATAAAGCATGCAGGGTTAGTAACCAGCACTTTCCTATACCTCTTTGTTTTCATCACTAACAGGAGCAGTTGGTTTTCCTTTGAGGGCCATTCTAAAAACCTTTTTATTTGGAAATAATTTTACCTTCCCAAGAGGTTGCAGAAATTTTACACAGAGGTCTGTGTGCCCGCCACTCAGTTTGCCCAGATGGTTACATCTTAGATAAGCACAGCACAGTATTACACTCAGGAAAGTGACACAGGTAAAATGCGTGTGCATAGGGTTCGATGCCATTTTTTTCTAGGTTTGCCAGATTTAGCAAATGAAAATATAGGAAACTCAGTTAAATTTTGTTTTTAGTATAAGCATATCCTATGCAATATTTGGGACATATTTATACTGAAAAGATTATTCCTTATCTTTTTTTTTTTTTTTTTTTTTTTTTGAGATGGAGTCTCGCTCTGTTGCCCAAGCTAGAGTGTAGTGGCACGATCTCAGCTCATTTCAACCTCCACCTCCCAGGTTCATGTGATTCTCCTGCCTCAGCCTCCCAAGTAGCTGGGATTATAGGTGCCCACTACCATACCCGGCTAATTTTTGTATTTTTAGTAGAAATAGGGTTTTACCATGTTGATCAGGCTGGTCTCAAACTCCTGACCTCAAGTGATCAGCCCGCCTTGGCCTCCCAAAGTGCTGGGATTACAGGCATGAGTCACCACGCCTGACCCTTGTTTTTCTTAAATTCAAATAAATTGGGCATTCTGTATTTCATTTGGCAACCCTAATTTTATAATTTTATCACGGGTAGAGTCATAACCACCACTATAATCATGACATATAACTATCCATCACCATTAAGATGTTCCTGAGCTACCCCTTCATAGTCACACACATTCCTCCCCGAATCCTCCCTAGCCCTGAGCAACCATTAATCTGTTCTCCATCTCTATAATTTTGTCATTTTTTTCACTCAGCATAAGGCACCTGAGATCCAGCCACGGTACTGCATTTAGCAACGACTTGTTCCTTTCTATTGCCCCTTCTATTATCCCATGAGGGTCCTTTATCACAAAGAACAATTATTTTTCAAAATTTCTTTAATTCAGTGAGTGTTTATTGTATATCCACTATCTGCCAGGCACCGAGGATTGCAGCAGCAAAGTAAAAGTGATTACACGTCACAGGTCAGCAGATTACTTTCAGTTGACAGAGACTTCTTCCTGTGGATCCTAAGATAGGAGATGATACTGGCGCTAGGAGGGGAGGACTGGCCTCCCTGAGCACTTCCCTCTGGAGATGCTAGGGAAGGCTTCGTGAAGGAGCTCAGGAGGCAGGGTTTGCTGATGGATCTGACATGGGGTGCAAGAGAAAGAGATGCACCAAGGCTAACACCAAGAGTTAGGACCTGAAATAGGAAGGACAGAGTTGCCATTTACTGAATGTATGGCAGACACATCTGACAGCAATAACCGAAGCACACCCTGAGAATGACCCTGAATGGCAGATATACTTGATATGTGTTTGGAGTTCTGAGCTGAGAAATCCTGGAGTGGGCAACCTAGAGATCCTCATCTATGAGGAACCTCTGAGCCCCCTTCCCATCCTGTGGAACAAGGGCCATACAGGGATCAAAGCCCTTTATTTTGGGTTAAATGAAGGTTGCCAGGTGGAGGTTGTTATGGAGCGAGTGTTGAGTGAAAATGCATGCTTTCTGCAGGTGACAGCGGTTCTACTGTCCAGCTCACCACCACTGGACCATCTTGTAAGTTCTCCTCAATAGACGCTCACCCCTGTGATCCCAGCACTTTGAGAGGCCAAGGCGGGCAGATTGCTTGAGGTCAGGAGTTTGAGACCAGGCTGGCCAACATAGTGAAACCCCGTCTCTACTAAAAATATAAAAATTAGCTGGGCGTGGTTGTGCATGTCTGTAATCCTAAGGAGGCTGAGGCAGGAGAATCGCTTGAACCCAGGAGGTGGAGGTTGCAGTGAGCCGAGATCGCACCACTGCACTCCAGCCTGGGCGACAGAGTGAGACTCCCTCTCAAAAAACAATCTGGTCTTGTTTGCTGGCTCTGGGTCTCTTCTTTGGCCTCTTGAACCTGGGGCCTTCCCTACTGGAGTGGACAGGGGTTCAGCACAACACTGAGATGGGAAGAATGTGGATGGAATAGGTTTGGGGAACAAGGAGTTCAGATTAAGACATATTACACTGGAGATTCCTATTAGGCACACACATGGAAACTGTGCAAAAACAATTGGATATATGAGAATATATATAGTTCAGAAGAGATATATGGGCTAGGGATATGTAAATTTGACAACTGTCAGGGTATAGATGCTATTTAAAGTCATGAGATTGGAGATTAGCAAGGGAGTGAGGGTAGAGAGCTTTCTAAGCACTGAGCCCTGAGGCCTTCCATTTAAAGATGGGAGATGAGGCCAGGCACGGTGGCTCATGCCTGTAATCCCAGCAATTTGGGAGCCCCAGGTAAGAGTATCACTTGAGGTTGGAGTTGGAGACCAGCCTGGCCAACATAGTGAGACCTCATCTCTATTTTAAAAACATGAAAATAATAAAATAATAATAACATTAGCAATGGGAGATGAGGAGGAGCCAGAAGAGACGCAAAGGAGTGGTGGTGAGGGTAGTAAGTGTCTAGGAGGCCAAATGAAGAGAGTGTTCCCAGGAGAGCAAGCAGCTATGTCAAATAGGACCCATGGGTCAAGGACAATGAGGACTGAAAATTGACCACTGGGTTCAGCATTGTGGAGGTTGTTTTTGAACTTGACAAGAAAAGTTGTGGCGGAATGATGGTGGTAAAACCTCACTCTAGAGGGTTTACAAGAGAAAGAGAGAAGAGGAATTGGGAAACAGTCAATCTAGATAGCTCTTTTTAAAAGAGATTTACATAAAGAGGAGAAGGAAAATGAGGCCACTGCTGGAGGGAGACTGGGGGTTAAGAGAGGATTATTTTTTCATGGGAGAAATTATAGCACATGTATATGCTAATCAGCTTGACCCACCAGAACTGTGGAGATTGATAATGCAGGAGAAAGGGAAGAACTGTTGACACGGTGCCCTTACTTAAGCAAGACGGGTGGAATCTTGTGCACAAGTGGAGAGGGTGGCCTTGGATAGGAGCACAGATGGTTCACCCACAGAAATGAGGACAGCAGAATATGGAGCTCAGATCCTGGTAGGAGCCTAGGCATGGCAGCTTAAAACTTGCGGAAATTCTCTTTTGAAGGCTTCTATTTTCACAGTAAAATGGGAACAATGGTCCTCAGCTGAGAGTGGGGATGGAGGAGGACACTGGATGAAACTGTCCTCCAGGAGAGCAAAGCAGCAAATGGTCCAGGAGATGCAATAGGACCTCTGGGCAGTACAAAGAACACACTTAGGTTAGTGGTTGAGTTTAAAGCAAGCTTGTCTGGCGGGGTACAGTGGCTCACACCCGTAATCCCAGCACTTTGGGAGGCCAAGGCAGATAGATCACTTGAGGTCAGGAGTTCAAGACCAGCCTGGCCAACATGGTGAAACCCCATCTCTACTAAAAATACAGAAATCAGCCTGGCATGGTGGCTCATGCTTGTGAGCTGCTTGAGATGCTGAGGCAGGTGAATCGCTTGAACCCAGGAGGCAGAGGTTGCGGTGAGCTGAGATCATGCCACTGCACTCTAGCCTGGGCAACAGAGTGATACTCTTTCTCAAAAAATAAAAAATAAAAATAAAAATTTTTTTTTAAAAAAGGGCAAGCTTGTCCAACCCACTGTCCATGGACCACATGCAGCCCAGGACAGCTTTGAATACAGCCCAACGCATATTTGTAAACCTTCTTAAAACATTATGAGATATTTTTGAAATGTTTTCAGCTCATCAGTTCTTGTTAGTGTTATTATTAGACCAATTAGTTATTGTTCGTGGCCAGTTCAAGACCAGCCTGGCCAACATAGTGAAACCCTGTCTCTACTAAAAATATAAAAAATTAGCCAGGCATGATGATGCATGCTTGTAATCCTAGCTACTCAGGAGGCTGAAGCAAGAGAATCGCTGGAACCCAGGAGATGGAGGTTGCAGTAAGCCAAAATGGCACCACTGCACTCCAACCTGGGCAACAGAGTGAGACCCCATCTCAAAAAAAAAAAAATTAACTGGGTGTGGTGGCGGGTGCCTATAATCCCAGCTACTTGGGAGGCTGAGGCAGGAGAATCACTTGAACCCAGGAGGCAGAGATTGCAGTGAGCTGAGATGGCACCACTGCACTCTAGCTTGGGCTACAGAGTGAGTCTCCATCTCAAAAAGAAAAGAAAAAAGAAAAGAAAAGAAAAGACATACGTATCCTATCAACTTACACTGAAGTGTATGTAATGACTGCTATGTTCAAACAAAAGTATTTGCACTTTAATATGTGTTAAACCAAAAGGATGAATGAATAACGGAAGCATTGTAAACATCAGCTAAGATCTGCCGGGGAAGATTTTCTCAGAAGGCCAAGGGCAAGAATGATTCTCAGAAACTTTTTCTTTCTTGATCTCTAGTCATCCCATGACTTTCCCACCTGAACTCCAAATCCATTAGCATTCCCTTACCCAGAAGTGACCATTATCCTTCCAAACCTGTTTCTATCCATTTACATATGTATTTATATAACATCTAGAAATATAAATTTAGCTCATTGTGTGAGTTTTATCTAAATGTCCTCACCTTACATTCTAGAAATTGCTTTTTTTTTTTTCACTCAACAGTATATTTGGAATTCTTTTCTGTAACAGTTCCTGACGATTGACCTCCTTTTTAAAAATTTTTATTAACTGCTACACAGCACTTTAAAATACTGTGTCTCAAGCATTCAAATCATCTAGGAATCTTGTTAACATGCAGATGCTGATTCAATAACTCTGGGGTAAGCCCTGAGGTTCTGCATTTCTAAAAACCTCCCAGATGTTATTGATGTTGCTGGTCAACAGATCACACATTTAGTAGAAAAGATGTACAGTATGAGTGGAGTAGTGTGCTGGGGCCAACTTAGACAAGCTCATGAGAACTGATTGTCAAATTTCCAGGAATTTGGTGAGTTCGTTGTTAAACACAGCAATCATTAAAAAAAAAACTAAATTATATTCACTTACAATTAAATACGTTATATTACAGATAATAAAAAACAAAAATCCATCACTTTTCCAAACATTTTACTGCCTTCTTAAATCTATGCTGTTGATGTTACGTCTATCTATTGTGTCTGCGTGGTGGAAATCTACATAATGGCATGCTTCTGCACAGCTCTTCCCAACTCCATTCAGTGACATCATCTCAACAGCTTGAAATCGACCATGGGGAACATTTACACCACAGAAATTTGGGTATAAAGGTCTTCTGGGGTGAGCAGGTCTATGCAAACATACCCCTAAAGTTCAGGGAAGCTGAAAAGCGAAGAAAGAGGCTGACATATCCAGTCTCTCAGAAAGAAACATTTCATAGGGTCTAATAAATAGAGGCCATAGTTTCAGAGATGAAATGGTAGATTACCCTGCAAACCCAGGGCTCCATAGGGAAATAACGTGTTGAATAATTGAAGTTGAACCCTCAGGCAAAGTCATGAATGCTATGTGAATCTGCCTAAGGGCAGAATTTATGGTAATAGTAGGTAAAGTAGAAAACTTAGAGTCATTCCTGGAACAGAGGTTGTTGAAAAGTCAACATGGCAGATTAGCTTCCCAGAAGGAGTTGCTTTAGCCTCCAAAAAACGCTTGCATTACCCCAAGCCTTCTCCAACACTTGATATTACCCATCTTTTCCATTTTTGTTAATCTGCTAAATAAAAAGAAAGGTATCTCATTTTTATTTATTTATTTATTTTTTGAGATGGAGTCTTGCACTTGTCGCCTGGGCTGGAGTGCAATGGCATGATGTTGGCTCACTGCAACCACCACCTACCAGGTTCAAGCAATTCTCCTGCTTCAGTCTCCTGAGTAGCTGGGACAGGTGCCCACTACCATGTCCAGCTATTTCTTTGTATTTTTAGTAGAGATGGGGTTTCACTATTTTGGCCAGGCTAGTCTCGAACTCCTGACCTCATGATCCCCCCACCTTTGCCTCCCAAAGTGCTGGGATTATAGGCATAAGCCACCACACCCAGCCAGTATCTCATTTTTAACTTGCATTTTCCTGTTTAAAGTAAGATTAGGTGTCTCATATGTTCATAACCAGAAATTTAACAATATTTCTTGCTCTTATAAATACAGCCTTTTTACATTTTTTTCTATTTTACCCAAACCAAAAATGGTCAATAAGAACCTTTTTTACTTTTATATTTTCTACGTAATTATTGTACAAGAAAGTCAGTGTTTTTTAAATTAGGCTACCCTTCCTACCAGTTCTAATAATAGCTTGATCGTTTATTTTCTTGGGGATTCTAGGTAATCATATAATCTATAAATAATGACCAATTTTACTCTTCCATGTATACAATTGTTAATTTTGTTTTGTGGTACTGGCTCTGACTACAGCTCCACATTGTCTAGCAGCAGTAATAGCTCATCAGTGTCTCACTTCTGATTTGAATAGGAACACTTCTGTATTTCCCTACTAATGTTTGCTCTAGATTTCTTGGAGATGTCCTTTATCCTCTTCCTGGTTTCTTAGGGAATTCTTTTTTTTAAATCAAGAATAGAGGTTCAATTTATCAAATGTTTACTTTCACTTTCTTTTTTTTTGAGACAGTCTTGCTCTGTCGCCCAGGCTAGAGTGCAACTGTGCAATCTCTGCTCACTGCAAGCTCCGCCTTCCAGGTTCACACCATTCTTCTGCCTCAGCCTTCCGAGTAGCTGGGATTGTAGGCGCCCACCACCATGCCCGGCTAATTTTTTTTTTTTTTTTTTTTTTTGTATCTTTAGGAGAGACGGGGTTTCACCATGTTAGCCAGGATGGTCTCGATCTCCTGACCTCGTGATCTGCCCGCCTTGGCCTCCCAAAGTGCTGGGATTACAGGCGTGAACCACCACGCCTGGCTCACTTTCTAAGTTATGCGTTTTGGTGATGTTTGAATCTATTACACAAGCATGTACTCTTTTCTGTGATCAGAAAGAACATTAAAGGTGGTTCCTTATTCAGGTTGTCTCCTTCCCTTATACTTTGTAGCCTTATTTCAGCCCTTTCACTGTCCTCCTTGAATGTGTCCCCTCCCCAGGAGGTGGAGGACAAGAATGTTCTCTCCATGTCCTGCTCAGCATTGAGCTTTATACATGATGGTATGTATGTATGTATGTAGGTATGTATGTATGTGTGTATGTAGAGACAGAGTCTCGCTCTGTCGCCCAGGCTGGAGTGCAGTGGCACGATCTCGGCTCCCTGCAACCTCCGCCTCCCGGGTTCAAGTGATTCTCTTGCCTCAGCCTCCCAGGTAGCCGCTGGGATTACAGGCACGCGCCACCACGCCCGTCTAATTTTTGTATTTTTAGTAGAGACAGGGTTTCACCATGCTGGCCAGACTAGTCACGAACTCCTGACCTCAAGTGATCTACCCGCCTCAGACTCCCAAAGTGCTGAGATTACAGGCATGAGCCACTGCACCAGGCCCATAACGATATTTCAACAAACGGTTAGGGAATGCCATGAATTTCAGCCAGCATCTAGTGCGTGAATTCTTGAAAACTCCCCTGCCATATCTACTAGTTTGAAGTGAGGGCTGCAGGACCTTTCCAGCCTCTCCCTAACCCACCCTGTCACTCCCGACCCCACATATATAGACGGCAGGTTGCTCCATAAACCTGTGATCTCTGGAATTTTGATTGGACCCCTGGTAGCTGGGCCCTGTTTTGGATCTAGAGGCCACCAAGAGTCCTGATCAGTTCCTGCATCTAGGAAGGTGCATAGGGTTTAAAAGTGCTACTCACTACTGACATGGGAATACTGGAAATGCCAACAATGTGGATTTTTTTTTTTTTCTGTTGTTTTAACAAATGGAAAGGGCACAGACATCAGAGTCAAATCCCAGATTCACCTAAACAGCTATGTGATCTTGGGCAAGTCAACTTCTGTGTCCCTTGTGGACCTCCTGTGTACCATAACACTTACCAAAGTGTATAGAAAAAGGTCCAGAAAAAATCTGAGAGAAGCCTGTAGGGTTGTTCAAAGCCTCTGCAATCAAATTGATGGAGCTCAAACCCCACCTGTGCCATTTATTACTAGACGGATCACACGTCTCCGTATCTCAGCTTTCTTTATTCATGCATAAACTAGGGACAGTAAGAGTACACAATTGATGGGGCAGTTGTAAAGATTAAACGAGGTAACCAACCAAGCTTTATCATAAAGCTAAAGCTCACCGTGAGCTCCCCATAGACATTAGCCTTATTGCTTTCATTGTCACAAGGGCGGCTGTGGCGAGAGACAGCACTTTGTACTGTAACCGTCGGACCCGGTCAGCTGGAGGGAGCGAGTTTTTTATTGGCCTCGCTGCACGGGGCACGGGGAGGGGGCCGTCCGCGGCTGTCCTAGCACCTCCGCGGCGGCAGAGGGCCCTGGCGGCGGCTGCGGATCGTGCGGCGGGGGCGAGGGGGGTAAGGGGCGGGGCCTGACGAGCAGCCCCCCGCAGGGGCGGAGACGGGGGCGGGGCGGAGGCGCGGCCAGGAGAGGGATGGGGCGGAAGCGGGGCGGACGGTGCAGCGAGGGGCGGGGCGGACGAAGAAGCGTGACGAGAGGCGGGGCGTGTGGCGCAGACTCGGGGGGAGCGGGGCGGAGTGGGCGCCACGGCCTGACTAGGGGCGGGAAGCGCAGGAAGGCCTGACGAAGGGCGGGGCGGGCTGTGCGGCCAGACTAGGGGCGGAGCAAGGGCGGGGGCAGGGCGAGTGGTGGGCGTACAGCGAGGGTCGGAGCGGACGGGGGAAACCTGGTGAGGGGCGGGGCAAAGCGGGGAGGGCAGTGCAGCCTGGCGAGAGGCGGGGCGGACGAGGAAGCTTGACTAGGGTCAGGGCGGGCCGTGCTGCCTGGCGAGGGACGGGGTGGGCGGGGCGGCCAAGCTAGGGGCGGAGCAAGGGCGGAGCAAGGGCGGGTGCAAGGCGGGTGGTGAGGGCCCAGTTAGGGGCGGAGCGCATAGGGTAAGCCCGCCGAGGGGCGGGGCGGAGCGAGGTGGGCGGGGCGGCCCGGCCAGGGGCGGGGCGGCCGGGGAAGCCTGATGATGGCCTGCGCGTGCGGCTCGGCCTGAAGGGGCACTCGGAGGACTTGCAGGGCTGGTGAGGGGCGGGGCAGGCGGCGCGGTGGGGGCGGGCCGAGCCCGGAGGCCGGATGAGCGGACACGGCCCCACGCTCGGAGCCATGCAAGTAGGTGGCTCCCGACGGCCCCGCTTGAATTTCGATCCCAAACCGGGTCCGGCGCTCTCCCAGGCCCAAGCTTAGCGCGGTGCTGCAGTGGGGCCGCCCGACCTAAAGCGAAACCGAAAGCCCCGCGGAGGGTGATCTGACGACGTTCCCGGGACTGGAAGGGGGAGTCCTGCGAGAGACTGGGTGGGTGGGGAGGAGTCAGGGTGTTCCTTGGAGTACAGGGCTTTGGCTCCGGGCTGGGGATGCGCACGTGATGCAGGCCGCCTCAGAGTATAGGGCCCGCTTGGGATCCCGGAGTTTGGGAGCAGAACAGGATTTCCTAGCTGGGCAGGAACATGGGGGTGGAACTTAGGGAGTCGGGCTAAAGTTCGGGTTGAGGGGCCGTCCCGGGTCGTGATCCTGGGCCGGCGGGCTGAAGCTTTCAACGGAGATTTTCAGTCCTGGGTTTGGGTCTGTCGGTGGGGACGGGCGTAAGCAGAGGTTTGTGCTTTGGAGTGCTCACTTCTGGGGGTGGGGATGGGAGAATCCTCGGAACCTGGGTGAAAGGTCAGGGATCCCAGACCTCGTAAAAGTCTGAGCGCCCCCTCCCCTAGGTGGCCATGAACGGTAAGGCCCGCCAAGAGGCGGTGCAGACTGCGGCCAAGGAACTCCTCAAGTTCGTGAACCGGAGTCCCTCTCCTTTCCACGGTAAGTGGTGGCCAGGGCAAGGGAGAAGGGTGGAGGCTGATGTGCCCCTCACCAGCTTCCATCGCTGTGAGAGAGTGCTTTTCCCACAGCTGTGGCTGAATGCCGCAACCGCCTTCTCCAGGCTGGCTTCAGTGAACTCAAGGAGACTGAGAAATGGAATATTAAGCCCGAGAGCAAGGTACTGGGGGTGGGGTGGGGATGGAAAGGCAGGTCCCTAGGCTGGGTCTCAAAGCCCTGTGTGCCAGATGGCTAATGCAACTCACACCCCTGTCTTTCCTCCCCTTCTCCTCAGTACTTCATGACTAGGAACTCCTCCACCATCATAGCTTTTGCTGTAGGGGGCCAGTATGTTCCTGGCAATGGCTTCAGCCTCATCGGGGCCCACACGGACAGCCCCTGCCTCCGGGTAAGGAAATGGGACAGTGTTGGGGTGGGAGGAGATGTCAGGGGGAGTACAGGGCAAAAGAGAACCAGGAGATACAAACTGTGGCCTCTATCCCCTGGACAAAGGGAGAAGGTAAACTTTTTGGCTTCTTCCTCTACACTTTGAGTCTTTCATGTGACACTAATATTCGCTGTCTGTTACTTATGAGTAGCTGAAGTCTCATCTCCACATCTCGTCATGAAGCCTTCTCTGACTTCGTCTCCATCTTTACACTCAGGTGAAACGTCGGTCTCGCCGCAGCCAGGTGGGCTTCCAGCAAGTCGGTGTGGAGACCTATGGTGGTGGGATCTGGAGCACCTGGTTTGACCGTGACCTGACTCTGGCTGGACGCGTCATTGTCAAGGTGGGAACCGAGGTTGGGAATGGCAGAGCCTCCTCGGAAGACTGACTGCCACACTCCTCAGGGTACCCGTGGGGAAGAGGGCTGGAGGCAGTCTGGTCAGAGGACCACCCTGCTTAGTCTGAGTGAAGTGAAGACTGACCACTGGGGTAGGAGGCACCCTGGGCTGACCTGGTCTGGCTGGCCACAGTGCCCAACCTCAGGTCGGCTGGAGCAGCGGCTGGTGCATGTGGAGCGGCCCATTCTTCGCATCCCACACCTGGCCATCCATCTGCAGCGAAACATCAACGAGAACTTTGGGCCCAACACGGAGATGCACCTGTGAGACTGGGGCAGGGCTGCGGTGGCTGGGAGGGATGGAGAATGATATCAGGTGATTATTACCTAATGGTAGCCACAGTCACATTTTACTCTTAGGACTCAGTAAATTTCTAAGGGTCCTCATAGCCTTGCTATTTGGGGAGTGGGCTGGGAATTGAAGGGCAGGGGCAGTTGCCCATCAGGAGGCACCTGAACTTACCAGATGCCCCACTCTGCTGTGCCCTCCTCGCAATCCCCGCCCCCAACCCACGTCTCCCCACAGAGTCCCCATTCTTGCCACAGCCATCCAGGAGGAGCTGGAGAAGGGGACTCCTGAGCCAGGGCCTCTCAGTGCTGCGGTAAGAGTCCCCTGATCATGGGAAGGGCGGCAGAGTCCCCTGAGAAGAGGGGAGGAAAGGAGGAATGGACTCTTCCCAGCGTCTTTCTGCTCTGCAGGATGAGCGGCACCATTCGGTCCTCATGTCTCTGCTCTGTGCCCATCTGGGGCTGAGCCCCAAGGACATAGTGGAGATGGAGCTCTGCCTTGCAGACACCCAGCCTGCGGTGAGGACTGGCTGTAGGAACCTGTGGGTGGAGGGCCTCCAGGATCCCAGCCACCCATAGCCAGTCCTGCTGAAGCACTCATCACCTCCACCAAGCCCTCAGTGACTCTCATCCCTATTCTTCCCAGTAGACACATCCCCCACTGTTTCTAGGTGGTGGTTCTCAAAAAGACAAGTTCCCCACCCCAGACCTGCCTGCTAGGACTGTCTTGGAATTGGCCCTTTTTGCAGATTCCACAGGAGTTTCTTCTATAGGTGGGCCCTGTCTGCTTTGACCCACACTGACACTGAACTGCTTAGGGAAAGAGGTCTGGATGTGGCTATCTGTTCTCTGTCTCACCGTTGCTGATGGTCAGAGATTGCTAAATCTTTGGATGCTCTGTCCTGCTTGAACATGTGCTGAGTTTCTGTTTCTGTTTTTTGACTGGTTTCCTCTGTTTACTTCTTTGGGCTTTTTGGTAACAATTCAGCCCTTCCTCTTCTTGACCCACAGGAAGAGGTCAAGAGCTATTGGCCTCCAACCTTCTGTTCCTCAGCGCCAGCCCAGCCCCCTTCTCCAGTCTCTGCTCAGTCCTGCCCAGCAAAGAATCCCAACACTTTGGGAGGCCGAGGCAGGGGGAATCACATAAGTTCAGGAGTTCGAGACTAGCCTGACCAACATGGTGAAACCCCGTCTCTAATAAAAACACAAAAATTAGCTGGGCCTGGTGGTGCGTGCCTGTAATCCCAGCTACTCAGGAGGCTGAGGCACGAGAATCCTTGGAACCCGGGAGGCAGAAGTTGCAGTGAGCTGAGATCAAGCCATTGCACTTAAGACTGGGCAACAAGAGTGAACCTTCATCTCAAAAAAAAAGAAAAAAGAAAATAGTGCACTAAGCCCGGGGTCAGGGAGAGGTTGCGCAAGAAACCAAGGAGGCCCTTGGGAGCAAAAGAAAGGTGAGTGAGGGTGGAGGGTTGAAGGTCGGGCTGACTGTCTTATCTCTCTAGGTCTTGGGTGGTGCCTATGATGAGTTCATCTTTGCTCCTCGGCTGGACAATCTGCACAGTTGCTTCTGTGCCCTGCAGGTGAGGAGCTGGGGCACCCTAGGCAGTATATACCACCAGCAGAGATGGCATGTTTGGGGTCAGAAGAGCTGCCTAAAGCCCCAGCAGGTTGTGAGAGAGGGCCATTGTCTGCCTGCTCAGTCTGCTGGTGCTGGATGGACCAGGAGGGGGCCCTAAATGCTGCAGCCTCAGCATCACTACCTTTGGACTCTGTCCTTGCACTGTCAGGGGGTTGAGGTGAGAGGAAAGCTGAGAAGTTGATTAGAGCACCATGGTGTCTTGTCCTAGCCTTGCTCCTGCTGCTTCTCCTGAAGTTAACCTCTGCCTCAGGGAAAGGCCTTATCATCCCACAAGGCAGTATCATCCACCTCCTTCTGCTTCCTACTCCACCCCTCAGGCTTAAGCCCCAGCCTTCTCCCTGTTTCTTGGGATCTCAGTCAGGTAGCCTGTCTTCCTAGTCACCTTGCTGTTCCCCCACCTTCTCTCCACCCTAGTCAGTTCCCTTTCTCTCCTCTTGCCCTTGATCTCCCTCTGCCTTTTTCTGCCTTTCCTTCCCTGTAATCCTGTGGCTGGAGATAGGCTTTGAGCTGTAATTGAGACCAGAGCCAGACCTGGGACCTGCATCCACTTCTGCAGGCAGCCAGGCAGTCATGTCACCTTGATGGAGTCTGTCACCTCTTTGAACGTTAGCCTTTTCCCTGAGGCCAATCAGTTTGTGTGATCTGTGTAGCCTTTTGACTTTCCAAGACTCTCAGCTCTTCCTCTCTTCTTCCTCCACATTTTCCTACTGGCTTTTGCATGGGAAGGTAGAGAACACCCAAAGGATGGTGCCTCCTGTCCCAGTTGAAAAGGTTTCTACCTAGCTATTGATTTGGCAAAAAGAGGAAGAAAAGGAAGGGGAGGGGAGAGAGGGAAGGAAGGAAGGAAGGAAGGAAAGAAGTCGGTCCCTACCACACCCTAAAGGTTTCTACCTATGTAGCTATTGATTTGGCAAAAAAAAAAAAAAAAAAAGGAAAAGGAAAGAAAAGAAGCCTGGGCACGGTGGCTCACGCCTGTAATCCCAGCACTTTGGGAGGCCGAGACAGGCGGATCACAAGGTCAGGAGATTGAGACCATCCTGGCTAACACAGTGAAACCCCATCTCTACTAAAAATACAAAAAAAAATTAGCCTGGTGTGGTGGCGGGCGCATATAGTCCCAGCTACTTGGGAGGCTGAGGCAGGAGAATGGCGTGAACCCTGGAGGCGGGGCTTGCAGTGAGCTGAGATCGCACCATCGCACTCCAGCCCAGGTGACAGAGCGAGACTCTGTCTCGACAAAAAAAAAGAAAGAAAAGAAAGCTCCCCACCACACCCTCTGCCAGGCAGTGCCCTAATTGATAAAAGCCATGGCCACGGAAGGCAGACAGGGGAACGTGTACACCCAAGGTGCTAGTGGACGGGGAAGTGTGCACACCCAAAGTGCTGGTGGGCTGAATTCCAGAAGAAGGAAGTTGGAGATGATGCTCTCATTTCCTTCCCTGAACCAGGCCTTGATAGATTCCTGTGCAGGCCCTGGCTCCCTGGCCACGGAGCCTCATGTGCGCATGATCACACTGTATGACAACGAAGAGGTACGTGGAGGGTTCTGGGGAGGGTCCCCTCTGCAGAGTCTTCCACAGCCAACTTGTTGTGCCAGGCATCCACCATGAGCCAGCGCTCTTCTGGGGGCCCCAAAGACAGGGGAGATGCTGCCTGGGCCTCCTTAGCACTTGGTGTCTCCTCTGACTCAGCATACATCTGCTTATTCAAGGGTGACCGTCTCTCCTGTATCTCTCTTTGTGCCACATGGTGAGCTTCTTCCTTTAGGACAGGGACTCTACCCCGTCCATCCTCGTAGCCCCAGGGCTCAGTACAGAGTAGGTCCTCATGATGCCTGTGTGTGTGAGGCTGCACAGTCTCAGCTGCATAAGAGAGCTTGAACGGATAGTGCTCTCTCAGGTAACAACGCAGGTCAGAGTTAACAGTTTAGGAGGGGTCCCTGCCATCCTGAACGCATGACTTCCATTTCAGGATTCAGGGTGGCCGTTCCAGCTCTGGCCATCATGTCTGCACTGAGTAGGAAGGGCAATTTGAATTTGGCAAAAAAAAAAGAAAAGAAAAGAAGGCCAGGCGCGGCTCACGCCTGTAATCCCAGCACTTTGGGACACTGAGACAGGTGGATCACGAGGTCAGGAGATCGAGACCATCCTGGCTAACATGGTGAAACCCCGTCTCTACTAAAAATACAAAAGGGGCAATAGACACCCCCTGGCTTTAAGGGCGTGATCCAGAAATGACATTCATCACTGCTTACATTCCACAGAACTTCGCTGCAGGGGAGCCTGGGAATGTCATCTCTAGCTAGGTAGTTAAGTGCTCAACTACGACTTGGGTGTTCTGTTATAAAAGATATGGACAGTTAGCAGTCTCTGTCATATGCATAAAAGAAAATTAACCAGTGTGGTGGGGCACCTCTGCTGAGGGTCACAGGATGACCCTGTCATCTTGTGATGTGAGGGTCACAGGAGGAGGAAGGGGAGTAGTGCAGGAAACCCATCAGTACTGTTAAGACTGTGAGTTAGTTTGGCCTCAGCCCACTGTCCAGTGTTCAGTGATGACCCCAGGTTAGGGGTGTTGCTAAGAACACCCAGTCAGTGGGGTTTTGGGCTAGTTGGGCAGTGGGCCCCTCTCACTGGCTTCCAAGATCAGGACCCTGAGCCCAGATTCCCAGAGTCAGGACTCTGCTGTCACCAGGTGGGGTCTGAGAGTGCACAGGGAGCACAGTCACTGCTGACAGAGCTGGTGCTGCGGCGGATCTCGGCCTCATGCCAGTACCCAACGGCCTTCGAGGAAGCCATACCCAAGTCCTTCATGATCAGCGCAGATATGGCCCATGCTGTGCATCCCAACTACCTGTGAGTCTCTAGTGCCAGTCACAGTCTTCACATAACTGGGGACCCAAGCGTAACCTGCCTCAAGGCTCTGCCCTGGCCCCAGCCTCTTCCTTTCTCCCTTCTTCATTCTGCTGGGAGCTTCAGGGGCACTTCCTTTTCACTACTCCAAGACCAACTCGATCAAAGTCATGCAATGCCTAACCCAGGTGTGTGGAATAGCCTTTGTCTACAAACTTGTTTCCATCTGTTACTAGAGGCTGCCCGGAACCCTGTGTATGGAATGACTCTAAAGTCCCACTGGGCTGAGCAGGAAAGAGTGGTGATCTATTAGTGATGTCTGCCGTGGGAGGGTGGTGTTGACAGGCCTCCTCCTGTTTGCTATGCCTGGCCCTTACCTGTCTCTTACAGGGACAAGCATGAGGAGAACCACCGGCCCTTATTCCACAAGGTGAGATGTGCCATTTCTTCCTAGGGACTTGGAGGCCTGGCTGTTCTGGGCCCCCACTCATTCCCTTTGGGCCTGTCATTACTTCTGCCTCACCGTTGACTCTCCCCAGGGCCCCGTGATCAAGGTGAACAGCAAGCAACGCTATGCCTCAAACTCAGTGTCAGAGGCCCTGATCCGAGAGGTGGCCAACAAAGTCAAGGTCCCCCTGCAGGTGAGGGTGGGCCCTGCCTGGGAAGGTGTGATGGAGGGAGCTTGGTGGGGACACAAACAGATGGGCCCCCCATGAACAGGCAACCTGGTAGATGGCCTTCAGTGGAGGGGGTCCCAGTAGAGTGAGAAAAGTAGGGATTTGGGATATAGCTGGATTCCATGCTGGCTCTGCTGCGGTGCTAGCTGTGTGACCTTGGACTAGTCTAGCCTTTCTAAGTCTCAGTTTCCACATCTGTAGAATAGTGATAGTGATACCTACTTTGCTGGATTTCCATGAAGACTGAAGGTACAGTGTGCTCCTGGCACATGGTAGGCCCGTCTTTCCCTGCAGCACCCCCACTTTCCTGTGTCTCATACACACCCTAGGGGCTTCCACAGGGAAAGTTCAGGGCTGGGGAGTATGGAACCCCAGCTACTCATTTTCTCTCTTGCCTGAGAAATCAGCCATCTAGTCCTTTCTCCTCAGTGTGTTTGTGTGTGTGTGTGTTTGTGTACATATATATGTTGTATACACATATGTATGTAACACAGTATTGTATATACACATATATACACACATACACTGCCATGCATTGCTTAACAATAGGGATACGTTCTGGGAAATGGCATCATTAGGCAATTTTGTTGTTGTGTGAGCATCATGGAGTGTACGTACACAAACCTAGACGGACAGCCTGCTGCGCACCCAGGCTGTGTGGTGTAGCCCATTGCTCCTAGGCTGCAAACCTGTACAGCTTCTTACTGTGCTGAAAACTGTAGGTAATTGTAACAAAATGGTAAATATACCTAAACATAGAAAAGGTACAGGAGGCCAGGCATGTTGGCTCACACCTGTAATCCCAGCACTTTGGGAGGCTAAGACAGGCAGATCACTTGAGGTCAGGAGTTCAAAACCAGCCTGGCCAACATGGTGAAACCCCATCCTACCAAAAAATACAAAAATTAGCCAGGCGTGGTGGTGCATGCCTATAGTCCTAGCTACTTGGGAGGCCTTCCCTACTTGGGAAGGATCTCTTGAGCCCAGGAGGTGGAGGTTGCAGTGAGCTGAGATCTTGCCATTGCACTCCAGCCTGGATGACAGAGTGAGACCCTGTCTCCAAAAAACAAAACAAAACAAAACAGAACAAAACAAAAAAAAAAAAGAGAGAAAGAAAAAGAAAAGGTACAGCAAGCATATGTTATAAAAGATTAAAAATGGTCCACCTGTATAGGGCACTTATGAATGGAGCTTACAACACTCGAAGTTGCCCTGAGTGGTGAGTGAATGTGAAGGCCTAGGACAGTACTGTACACTAGTGCAGATTTTATCAATGCTGGACACTTAGGCTTCACTACATTTATTTTGGAAATTGTATTTCTTCAACAATAAATTAGCTTACTGTAACTTATTTATTTATTTATTTATTTATTTTTGAAATGGAGTCTCACTTTGTCACCCAGGCTGGAGTGCAGTGGCGCGATCTCGGCTCACTGCATCCTCCATCTCCCTGGTTCAAGCCATTCTCCTGCCTCAGCCTCCTGAGTAGCAGGGATTACAGGCACACAACACCACGCCCAGATAATTTTTGTATTTTTAGTAGAGATGGGGTTTCACCCTGTTGGTCGGGCTGGTCTCGAACTCCTGACCTTGTGATCTTCCTGCCTTGGCCTCCCAAAGTGTTGGGAGTACAGGCGTGAGCTACTGCACCTGGCCAACTTTTTTACTTTATAAACTTCCATTTTTTTAATTTTTGACTCCTTTGTAATAACACTTGACTTAAAACACAAGCACATAGTACAGCTATTCAAAGTAATTTCTTTTTTGTATCCTTATTCTATAAGCTTTTTTCGATTTTTAAAATTTTTAGTTATTTTTAAAATTTTTAAACTTTTTGGTTAAAAACCAAGACAGAAACATACACATTAGCCTAGGCCTATACAGGATCAGGATTATCAATGTCCCTGTCTTCCACCTCAACATCTTGTCCCACTGGAAGGTCTTCAGGGATATTGACATTCAGGGAGCTGCTATCTGCTATGATAACAATGCCTTCTGGACAAAACTCCTTCTGGTACAGCTCCTAAAGAACCTGTCTGAGGCTGTTTTACAGTTAACTTTTTTTTTTTTCAATAAGTAGGAGTACATTCTAAAATAACAATAGACCGGGCATCGTGGCTTACGCCTGTAATCCCAGCACTTTGGGAGGCCGAGGCGGGCGGATCACTTGAGGTCAGGAGTTCAAAACCAGTTGGCCAACATGGTGAAACCCCGTCTCTACTGAAAATACAAAACTGAGCTGGGTGTGGTGGTGCACGCCTGTAATCCCAGCTTTTCAGGAGGTGAGACAGGAGAATCGCTTGAACCTGGGAGGCAGAGTTTGCAGGGAGCCAAGATGGTGCCATTGCACTCCAGCCTGGGCAACGAGTGAAACGCCATCTCAAAATAAATAACAATAAAAAGCATAATATAGTAAACACATAAACCATAACATAGTCATTTATTATCATTCTTAGGTATTGCATGCTGTACATAATTGTGTGTGTTATGCTTTTATGTGACTGGCAGCACAGTAGATTTATTTACACCGGCGTCGTCCCAAACAAGTGAGTCATGCATTGTGCCACAACATTGGAACAGCTGTGATGTCACTAGGCGACAGGAATTTTTCAGCTCCATTATAATCTTATGAGACCACTGTCATGTGGTCTATCCTTGACTGAAATGTCACTATGTAGTACATGACTGTCTATTTCTGTATCTATCTACCTGTCTATATCAGGGACTCGGGCATTGGTGGTCCAGTGACAATCATAGCAGGCAAGTTCTGGCATAGTCAGGCGTAGAACCGCGGCATCCTGACTGCCAGCCCAGGGCTCTTTCTGCTGTACAGAAAGCTGAATTGTTCTGCCCCCAGAAAGCCTTCTCTGAGAACGTGATATTTGAGCTGAGACCTAACCACTGAGAAACAGGCAGCTATGGGAGCGTCCCAGCCAGAGGGCATAAGTAGAAAGGCCCCAAGGGGACCAGGAATGAGCTGTCTATTAGGAGGAGAGAAAGGCAGGATGGTAGAGCCAGGATGAGAGCAGGAGGGGGTCAGGGAAGAGGCCCAGCTCAGTGATCATGCAGGAATACCTAGGCCATGGAAGGGCATTTCAATTTTATTCTAAGGCAGTGAGAAGACATTGGGAGATTTTTCTTTAATAACTTATGGCAGAAGTAGGACACATGTATTTTAGAAAATTAGAAAATACAGATAGAGATGAGAAAGTAAAACACTAATCTGCAGAAATTTGGTGTAGTCTTCCAGATTTTTTTCTATGCATGAACTTCATATACACTTTTTAAAAATGATATTATATTGGATATATTTTTGTTGCCTCTTTTCACTCAGTCATCTTCACCTTACTATTTCAGTTTTTTTTTTAAATTGTTTTTTTAAAATTAGAAACAGGGTCTTGCTCTGTCTCCCAGGCTGGAGTGCAGTGGCATGATCATAGCTCACTGCACCCTCAAACTCCTGAGCTCAGGAGATCTTCCTGCCTCAACCTCCCAAGTAGCTGGTACTACAGATGCATCCCACCATGCTGGCTAATTTTCTATTTTTAGTTAAAATGGGGTTCTTGTTATGTTGCCCAGGCTGGTCTTGAACTCCTGGCTTCAAGCAATCCTCCCATCTTGGCCTACCAAAGTGTTGGGATTACAGGCATGATCTACCACTCTCAATCCCATTTCAGGAAATTGTTGTTTCAGTAAACTTGTACCTCATCTAATGCACAGATAACTTTCCGTTTTCCCCAGTTATCCTCAAAATATTTTTTTACAGTTATTTGGCCCACCCTAGTATCCAACTCAGGACCATGCATTATATTTGGCTAATATGTTGCTTAAATGTCTTCTAACATAGCACAGTTCCTCCCACCCCTTTTTACATTGGCTTATTCAAGAAACATCTGGATATGTCTCCTTGCTGCCCCATTGTGTCTTTCGCTTATCTGTAAGTCCTGTATTTCCTATCAACTGGAATTTCTAAAGACTTGATGCATTCAAGTTAAACTTTTTTTTTTTGACAGAGTGAGAGTCTCACTGTGTTGCCCAGGCTGGAGTCTAATGGCGTGATCTCGGCTCATTGCAACCTCTGCCTCCCCAGTTCAAGTGATCTTTCTGTCTCAGCCTCCAAAGTAGCTGGGATTACACATGTGCACCATGATGCCCAGCTAATTTTTGTATTTTTAGTAGAGACAGGGTTTCACCACGTTGGCCAGACTGGTCTTGAACTCCTGACCTCAAGTGATCCATCCACCTCAGCCTCCAAAAGTGCTAGGATTACAGGCGTAAGCCACCGTGCCCAGCCTCAAGTTAAACATTTTTGGCTAGAAGACATGGCTGGTGTATTCATATGGCATCACACACATGATATCTGGGTGGGCCACCCTTAGCCTTGCAAAGATTGACCACTGGACCAGGGATGGCCTCTTATCCCTTCGTTATATGGTGGTTTTCCCACTATGGACCTGACAGGGACCCATACAAGTGATGAGTTCCCTATTAACCAGACACCTAATGGTTTTAACACTTACAGTAATCCTTGCCTGAATCAGTAATTTCATTAGAATTTACTGAAAAATGCCCGCTTCCCCTGAATTCTTTCAGTCTTCCATTCTTCTGTGAAGTGGAACTTCTTCCCTCCAATCAACTAGGGTCCTTTGGTTATCATGGAATATCATTCCTATTGGAAAGCAGGATAAATGCTAATTCTTTCCATTATCCACTTTTCAAGGTGAAATGTCATCTCAAATAGTGACAAAGAAGGATTTTTCCTTTTCCTTTTTCCTTTTTTTTTTTTTTTTTTTAAGACAGGGTCTCGCCCTGTCACCCAGGCTCAGCTCACTGCAACCTCCTCCCCAGAGGTTCAAGAGATTCTCATGCCTTAGCCACTGGAGTAGCTGGGATTACAGGCATGCACCACCATGCCTGGCTGTTTCTTGTTTTTTTTTTTTTTTTTTCTTTCTTTTTTCTTTGAGTTGGAATCTTGCTCTGTCACCCAGGCTGAAGTGCAGTGGCGCGATCTCGGCTCACTTCAAGCTCCGCCTCCTGGGTTCGCGCCATTCTCCTGCCCTCAGCCTCTGGAGTAGCTGGGACTACAGGCGCCCACCACCACGCCCGGCTAATTTTTTTGTATTTTTAGTAGAGACGGAGTTTCACCGTGTTAGCCAGGATGGTCTCGATCTCCTGACCTCGTGATCCGCCGGCCTCGGCCTCCCAAAATGCTGGGATTACAGGCATGAGCCACTGCACCCGGCCTGTTTCTTGTATTTTTAATAGAGACAGGGTTTCACCATGTTGGCCAGGCTGGTGTCGAACTCCTGGCATCATGTGATCTGCCCGCCTTGGCCTCCCAAAGTGCTGGGATTACAGGTGTGAGCCAGCACACCTGGCCTGCTTTTCCCTTTCTGACTATCACAGATCATGGAATTTCATTTATTCAGTGTCCACTATAATGATTATATTTGATGTGTGAATTGTCATGGCTTTGACCAATGGGAGCCCCTTCAGCATAACCCCTGTGGCCTTTGACTCTTGGAAGTCTCCTTGCTTTTTGGACCAACAAAAATTGCAGGTGTGTCTTGTTCATTTCACCCCCCAGACTCGGTAGCTTTTGACGAGCAATGGTATTAGAGACCATGTTCTGGCACTGCAAGTGTTCATTGTTCTTTGGGGAGGGAATGGTACTTTGGGACCATTTCCATGGACACAGCAAGAAAAAAGTACATATTTTAAAAATCATGAAACCAGGTGCAGTAGCTCAGGCCTGTAATCCCAGCACTTTGAGAGGCCAAGATGGATGGATCAGTTGAGGTCAGGAGTTTGAGAACAGCCTGGCCAATATGGTGAAACCCCAAAGACACAATAATTAGCTGGACATGGTGGCGGTGCCTGTAATCCCAGCTACTCAGGGGGCTGAGGCAGGAGAATCACTTGAACACAGGAGGCAGAGGTTGCAGTGAGCTGAGGTCGTGCCACTGCACTCCAGCCTGGGCATCGCAGGGAGATTCCATCTCAAAATAAAATAAAAATGTTTAAATAAAAATCATGAGTTAATACTGTAATTCTTTTTTTTTTTTTTTTTTTTTTGAGACGGAGTCTCGCTCTGTCACCCAGGCTGGAGTGCAGTGGCCGGATCTCAGCTCACTGCAAGCTCCGCCTCCTGGGTTCCCGCCATTCTCCTGCCTCAGCCTCCTGAGTAGCTGGGACTACAGGCGCCCGCCACCTTGCCCGGCTAAATACTGTAATTCTTATTCATAAAATTATTCTTGTTTAGTTAAATAGTTATTACCTATTTGATTTTGTAATTCTGTTTCCTCTTACACTGAAAACCTTGATATCTAGCATCATATTTTCATTTTCTTATTGACTCTTTTACCATAATATAAAGAAAATCATTTCAAAATGTCAGTAGCAATATTTTTAAACACATTAATATCACTGAGTATTCTTTTTCTGTGGGTGTGGATATTAAGCAAGAGGGTGACAAGGATGGATATTTTTAAAATCCCCCTTCCTGCTGTGTGGAGAATGGATTGGAACTAGGGTAGTGGTGATGGAGAGAGAATGGGACCAATTCAGAATATATTGCTCTTTGGGGTCTGCCATTTAGCATTGGCTTTGATTTTTGCTCCAAATGGACCGTCTCCCAAGCCCCTTCCCGCCCTGCAGTTCTAAGATGGCGTCCTCCTTGGCTCTGATAAGCACACACTGCATGTTGCTCATGAGTCTCCGTCTCCCCCTAGGATCTCATGGTCCGGAATGACTCCCCTTGTGGAACCACCATTGGACCTATCTTGGCTTCTCGGCTGGGGCTGCGGGTGCTAGATTTAGGCAGCCCTCAACTGGCCATGCACTCTATCCGGGAGATGGCCTGCACTACAGGAGTCCTCCAGACCCTCACCCTCTTCAAGGTAACCCACCCCAGACCCTCTCAATGGCAGCTGGGCTCCTTCCCCTCTAGTGCCTGGATTGGTTGCTGAGACAACATTGCCATCACAAAGTGACTGGCCTGAGTAGTGGGGTCTGGTTGTCTTGCTGGGGCCATGTAGGAAAACAAGGGGCCTGGCCAACCACAATGGCTCATGCTGTAATGTCAACACTTTGGAAGGTGGGATGATTGCTTAGGCCAGGAGTTTGAGACCAGCCTGAGCAACATGGCAAGACCATGTCTCTACAAAAGAGAAAAAAGAGATAAAACAAGGGTCCTTCTTCTTCTCAAGGCTCAGGGGCCCTGACCCAAAGAAATGGAAAATGAAGG
Source organism: Rhinopithecus roxellana (assembly GCF_007565055.1). Taxonomy (NCBI): domain Eukaryota; kingdom Metazoa; phylum Chordata; class Mammalia; order Primates; family Cercopithecidae; genus Rhinopithecus; species Rhinopithecus roxellana. The sequence continues at coordinate 30,226,755 of NC_044562.1, forward strand.
GATGGGAAGAGGGGATCAGGGCTGAGAAGACTGGGGTGGCTGTCAAGAACAGATGAAACCTCGGTGCTTCTCCTACTGGACATATGTTGGGTGTGAGGTGGGTGGCAGGACATCTCCATCTGGTCACTCACTAATTTCAAATTCCATGTTGCCTCCCATCATAGGGCTTCTTTGAGCTGTTCCCTTCTCTGAGCCATAATCTCTTAGTGGATTGAGCCCTCTTGGAAAGACTTCTTTGCCATCCCTTTGCACCTGAGAGGGGAATTTCTTAGCTGAGCTGAAGCTGGATTATTAAAGTGGATTTTCACTCAGACTCTCCGTGCTATGCTTATTTGGAGACTAGAGGAGTGGGAGTTGAACCTGGCTTGAACCTTTGGAACCAGAACAGTTGGGGAGCAGGTGGAGGAGGCCACACTCCTGGGAGCTGATGGTTTTAAATCTGATTTTAAATCTCTTCTCTATCTCAAGTCCATACCTGAAGTGGGTGAAGGGTGGGCTGGATCCTTAAGCGAAGGTCACTTCTCCCACCCCTAGTCCTCCTCCTAGGAAGTGGCCTCAACCATCTTTCCTCCTTCCATCCCCAGAATAGGTGTCCCACTCTGCCCTCAGCTATCCTGTTCAGCATCGGGCCCCCTTCAGAGCTGCTCTGGGCAGCCAAAGCTGTTTCCCACCTCCCCCAGTCCCTCCCCAACCCCTCTCAGGAGCTGCAAAGAGAAGGGCACAGTCTATACCTTATCACCCTTCATCATCCACTTCTCAGCAGTTCCTGGTATTACTTGATTGTGAACATATTATCAGGAAAAAAGATTATCACTGAAAAAATTGGAAAAGTCAATCTGGCTGGGTGCCATGACTCACACGTGTATTCCCAGCACTTTGGGAGGCCAAGGCAAGTGGATTGCTTGAGGTCAGAGTTCAAGACCAGCCTTGCCAACATGGTGAAAAAATACAAAAAAATTAGCCAGGCATGGTGGCGCACACTTGTAATTTCAGCTTCTCTGGAGGCAGGAGAATATCTTGAACCCAGGAGGCGTAGGTTGCAGTGAGCTGAGATGGTGCCACTACACTCCAGCCTGGGCAACAGAGCAAGACTCTGTCTCAAAGAAAAAAGGCCGGGCGCGATGGCTCACGCCTGTAATCCCAGCACTTTAGGAGGCTGAGGCGGGTGGATCACCTGAGATTGGGAGTTCAAGACCAGCCTGACCAACATGGAGAAACCCTATCTCTACTAAAAATACAAAATTAGCCGGGCGTGGTCGCACATGCTGTAATATCAGCTACTTGGGAGGCTAAGGCAGGATAATCACTTGAACCCAGGAGGCGGAGGTTGCAGTGAGCCAAGATTGTGCCATTGCACTGTAACCTAGGCAACAAGAGTGAAACTGTCTCAAAAAAAAAAGAAAAAGAAGAAAAAGTCAAAGTCTGTTTATAAACCAATCTCCTTCCTTCCACTAAAATAATTGTACAAACTGGTGTCCTTCCAATTTTTTTGATATCTATATAAAAGTTTATGTCTGTATAAATATTCCACTTCAGCTTTCTAAAAAACTTAATATAATATAGAGATATTTCTATAACAATACATATAAATTTAACTTAGCAATGGCAAAAAGTTAGAATTCATCTAAAGATTTCTCAGTAAAGGCAAGGCCAAATAAATGTCTGTTATAGGTAGCTATTGAGAAAAAGGTAAATTGTATATTGTATGTACTAACATGAAGAGATTACAAAGACATTGTTGAGTAGAATAGGCAGGTTGCAGAACTGGACACAGGATAAGGAATTTGTGCAAAACCCATGTACCTTCAAAATATTATTATATGGCCGGGCACGGTGGCTTATGCCTGTAATGCTATCACTTTGGGAGGCTGAGGTGGGCAGATCACTTGAGATCAGGAGTTCAAAACCAGCCTGGCCAACATGGTGGAAACCTGTCTCTACCAAAAATACAAACAAATTAGCCATGCGTGGTGGTGGGCGCCTGTAATCCCAGCTACTCGAGAGGCTGAGGCAGGAGAATAGCTTGAGCCGGGGAGGCGGAGGTTGCAGTCAGCCAAGATCATGCCACTGTACTCCAGTCTGGGCAATAGAGCAAGACTGTCTCAAAAAAAATTAATATATATTTTTATGTGTGTATAAATATGCATGTAGATGTATACATGCATAGAAAATGCCTGGAAAAATGCACATCAAACTTTTACAGTGATTTTCTGGGTTGGGAGTGACAAAAGAGCCTTACCCTTTTTGTAATGGTTTCCTTTTGTATAACAGAATGTACCATGTATTACTTATGTAAAAAATTTTACCTTAGCACTATATTTACTCTTACAATTGGCGTACAGTATTTTATTGTGTAGATGGTCATTATACAGTCTGTTAATAATGGTCATTTAATTTTTTTCTCCAGTTGACAAGTCTAAACAACACTGAGATAAATATAAATATATTATTGTACATTTGCCTAAGTTTTTCCCATGGGATAAATTCTAGAAAATGCCAACTGAACTATAGTGACAGCAGACCAGTGGTTGCTCGAATGTCAAGGATTAAGAGAGAGTTTGGTTGCAAAAGGGTACAAGAAAACTTTGAGAGGGTGATAGAAATGTTACCCCAGAGGTGGAAGAAAATCCACATATAAATGGACCTGTGCAATTCAAATCCATCCACTTACATGTGGATTTTTTCCAATAAAAGTTATACCGACCAGGCGCAGTGGCTCACACCTGTAATCCCAGCACTTTGGGAAGCTAAGGTGGGCAGATCATGAGGAAAGGAGTTCGAGACCAGCCTGGCTAACATGGTGAAACCCCATCTCTACTAAAAATACAAAAATTAGCCAGTTGTGGTGGTGGGCACCTGTAATCCCAGCTACTTGGGAAGCTGAGGCAGGAGAATCGCTTGAACCTGGGAGGCGAAAGTTGCAGTGAGCCGAGATCACACCACTGCACTCCAACCTGGGCAACAGAGCAAGACTCCGTCTCGGAAAAAAAAAAAAAAAAGTTATACCAAGTATGCCTGGCTCTTCTGAACCCCCGCCCCTGCAACCCCCTATTCTACCTTCTCCACCTCTTCTCCCACTAATGCTCCAACCAACCCCTCTTTTCCTCCTCCTTGGCCTACTCAACATGAAGACGATGAAGATGAAGACTTTATGATGAGCCATTTCCACTTCCACTTAATGAATAGTAAATATATTCTCTCTGCCCTGCTTTTTTTTTTTTTTTTTTTTTTTAAAGACAGTGTCTTGCTCTGTTGCCCAGGCTGGAGTGCAGTAGCAAGATCTTGGCTCAGTGCAACCTTCACCTCCCAGGTTCAAGTGATCCTCCCACTTCAGCCTCCTGAACCCAGCTATTTTTTAAATGTTTTGTAGAGACGGATTCTCACTACATTTCCCAGGATGGTCTTGAACTCCTGTCCTAAGCATTCCCCCTGCCTCAGCATCCCAAAGTGCTGGGATTACAGGCATAACATTTTCTTCTCTCTAGCTTATTTTATTGTAAGAATACAGTGTATAATACATAGCACATATATCATATGTGGTAATCTACTGTTTATGTTATCAGTAAAGCTTCCAGTCAACAGTAATTAAGTTTACGGAGAGTTAAAAGTTATACATGAAGGCTGGGTGCAGTGGCTTATGCCTGTAATCCCAGCACTTTGGGAGGCCAAGGTGGGCGGATCACTTGAGGTCTGGAGTTCAAGACCAGCCATACCAACACAGAGGAACCCTGTCTCTACTAAAAATACAAAATTAGCCGGGCATGGTGGCACATGCCTGTAATCCCAGCTACTCGGGAGGCTAAGGCAGGAGAATCACTTGAACCGGGGAGGCAGAGGTTGTGGTAAGCCGAGATCACGCCATTACACTGCAGCCTGGGCAACAAGAGCGAAACTCCCATCTCAAAAAAAAAAAAAATTATTGGGGTATAATTTCAATATAATAAATTATACACTTAAAGTGTAAAATTCTATGAATTTTGACAGATATACCATATACTCCTGGGAAACCATCACCACAATCAAGATATAAAACCTTTCCATCATCCTCTTGTACCCCTTTGCAATCAATCAATCTCTCTCTCCACTCCTGACATCCAAGCAACCATTGATCTGTTTTCTGTCGCTATGGATTAGTTTACCTTTTCTAGAATTTTCCTTTAGTTTCTTCTTCTTCTTCTTTTTTTTTTTTTTTTTTTGGAGACAGAGTCTCATTCTGTCACCCAGGCTGGAGTGCAGTGACACCATCTTGGCTCACTGCAACCTCTGCCTCCCGGGTTCAAGCCATTCTCCTGCCTCAGCCTCCTGAGTAGTGAGGATTACAGGTGCCCGCCACCACACCCAGCTATTTTTTTTTTTTTTTTTTTTGTATTTTTAGTAGAGGCGGGGTTTTATCATGTTTGCCAGGCTGGCCTCGAACTCCTGACCTCAGGGTGCCCGCCTCAGCCTCCCAAAGTTGCTGGTATTATAGGCGTGAGCCACCACGCCCAGCCCGTTTTTTCTTCTCTTCCTTTTTCTCCTTTTTTTCCCTCCTCTGCCTTCTTTCTCTTGTATTTGTCCAGTCTCCTTTTTTCCTTAACTTAGTCTATTCTGTGTATTTTCTAAGTACCAGGGTTCTTATTTGTTTGTTAATGCTAAGTGTGGTGGTGGTAAACCCTGCATGCTGTAGTGTGACAGTTACTAGACTTTCACTGAGAGGTGGCTGTCCTTTGTAGGCCAGTTCACAGCAGGGAATGCTACCAGAGAACTGAGCTTCCTGGTGTTAATGGTGATAGTAGGACTTCAGAGTAACAGTGACCAGGTGGCAACACTTTACCATCATAGTTTGTGGTGTTTTCTGTCTCCTAATTATGCTGTAAGCATGGATTGTGTGTGTGTGTTGTTTGTTTGTTTGTTTGTTTTGAGACAGTGTCTTGGTCTGTTGCCCAGGCTGGAGGGCAGTGGTACAATCTTGGCTCATCGCAGGCTCAACTTCCCAGGCTCAAGTGATCCTCCAGCCTCAGTCCCCCTAAATAGCTGGGTCTACAGGCATGCACCCCCACACCCAGCTAATTTTTTTGGTTTTTAGTAGAGACAGTCTCACTATGTTGCCCAGGCTGGTCTTGAACTCCTGGACTCAACCAATGCCCTCACCTTGGCCTGGTATTACAGGTGTGAGCCACCATGCCCAGCAATTATGTGTATTCTTCCCCTTCTTTTCTCTCCTTATTGACAAAATGATTTTAGGAGAGTATCTAGAAAGGCTGGACTTATGCAGCTGCTGTTATCGTATTGGGACTGCAAATGTTACTTGTTAATGCAGTAAAATGTTGAAGGGGTTTGTAGAAGACATTGTTGGCAACTTACCTGTATCCGTCACTTTTACCATTTCAGTGTACACAGTACCGTTTTCAGCTGCCAGCATCTGCAGTTCTTGCCCGATGGCTTTCCCAAGGGCTTTCTTTTGCTGCTTGACTACAGTTTTCCACTCCCATGGCAGTTGGAAGCACAGGGGAATTCAAGCTCCATCCCAGAGCAGCTCTAACCAATAACTGGCAAGACTTGGTGTCTGAATACCGCAGCTCCCTCCCATCTGGGGTGAGAGAACTCTGAGGCATGTAGTTTACACTGGCTCCCAGAGGCCCCCCAGCAGAATTTCGCTCCAGAGTTAAGCCTGATAACACAGGCCTCTATTGGCCATCTCCCCTTCCTTGTCTCACTTCCACACTCCCTAACCAACGTGTTCCTTCACCTCTCAATAAATTCCTTGTACAGAGATCCTTGTTTCGGGGTCTGCTTCTGGGAAAACTGAAACTAAGTTAGAAATCTTCTGAGATTTTTGGATAAGGATTACGATTCAGCATTGTACTCCAGGTCTTTAGCTATGTACTAAAACAAGAAAAGGAATAAAAGAAAGGTGGAAAGGGAGAAAAAAAACTTTCTTTTTATATTATTTGTTATGCAGAAAATTCAGAAGTTACACTATTTGAATTAATAAGAAAGTTATTTATTTATTTATTTATTTATTTATTTATTTATTTATTTTTATTTTTTTTTGAGACCGAGACTCGCTCTGTCTCCCAGGCTGGAGTACAGTGGTGTGATCTTGGCTCACTTCAACTTCTGCCTCCAGGGTTCAAGCAATTCTCCTGCCTCAGTCTCTCAAGTAGCTGGGAATACAGGCACGCACCACCATGCCCGGCTAATTTTTGTATTTTTAGTAGAGACAGGGTTTCACCATGCTGGCCATGATGGTCTTGATCTCCTGACCTCGTGACTGGCCCACTTCGGCCTCCCAAAGTGCTGGGATTAAAGGCGTGAGCCACTGTACCCGGTCGTAATAAGAGAGTTTATCAATACAGCTGACTGAAAAATCAACATACAAATATCACTTTTATTTCTACATACCAACAAAAAATGGTTAGAAAATGAAATTTTTAAAAGGTTTACTTCTACAAAGCATAAAAATCAAGTACCTGTCAATAAATATAAAGTTATGCAAGATCTCGACAGAGAAAATCTGTGTGTGTGTGTTGTGTGTTTTGAGACAGAGTCTTGCTCTGTCACCCAGGCTGGAGTGCAATGGTGTGATCTTGGCTCACTGCAACCCTCGCCTCCCAGGTTCAAGCGATTCTCCCGCCTCAGCCTCCCCAATAGCTGGGATTACAGGCATGTGCCACCATGCCCGGCTAATTTTGTATTTTTAGTAGAGATGGGATTTCACCATGTTGGTCAGGCTGGTCTTGAACTCCTGACCTCAGGTGATCTACCCGCCTCAGCCTCCAAAAGTGCTGGGATCACAGGTGTGAGCCACCACACCCAACCTCTATAGAGACAATTTTATGAAAGAAGGTCCAAACAATTTGGAAGATATCTCTTATACATGATGTGAAACTCAATATTGTAAAAATATGTTATCCTCCAAACTGATATATAGATTCAGTGCAATTCTAATAAAAACGTCAACAGTTTCTCTCCTCCTTGCTTTTCTTCTTTTTGTGTGGGAGTTGACAAGCTGATACTTTTTTATAGCCAAGATTTAAGCTGGGTGTAGTGGTGCGTGCCTGTAGTCCTGTCTACTTGGGAGGCTGAGCTGGAATGATTGCTTGATCCCAGGAGTTAGAGATCAGTCTGAGCAACATAGTGAGACCCAATATCTTTTTTTAAAAAAATTTTTTTTAAGATTTGAAGAAGACAACTGCCTTACTAGTTGTCAAAGCTTATTATGAAAGCTATAGTAATTAAGAAAGTATATTCTTGGTTCAGGAATAAAACTGACCAATAGAACAGAGTAGAGACAAATGAATATTTGATACTTGGTTTATGACAAAAGTGGCAATTTGGTTTTGTTTTGTTTTGTTTTTGTTTTTGAGATGGAGTTTCGCTCATTGCCCAGGCTGGAGTGCAGTGGCACAATCTCGGCTCACTGCAAGCTCCGCCTCCTGGGTTCAAGTGATTCTCCTGCCTCAGCCTCCTGAGTAGCTGGGATTACAGGCACGTGCCACCACGCCCAGCTAATTTTTGCATTTTTAGTAGAGATGGGGTTACGCCATGTTGGCTAGGCTGGTCGTGTACCATGATAAAGTGGACATCCCAAGAATGCAGGTTTACTTCAACATATGAAAATTAATTAATGTAATACATTATATTATAAAGAACAAAACCCACATTATCTCTATTGATGCAGAAAAAGCATTTAGTACAATCCCAAACCCTTTCATAATAAAAATATTTGACACTCAGAAATAGAAAAGAGCTTGCTCAACCTGATAAAGGCATCTATGAAAAACCCACAGCTGGCTGGGCACAGTGACTCCCGCCTGTAATCCCAGCACTTTGGGAGGCCGAGGCAGGCAGATCATCTGAGGTCAGGAGTTGGAGACCAGTCTGGCCAACATGGCGAAACCCCATCTCTACTAAAAATATAAAAATTAGCTGGGTGTGGTGGCACGTGCCTGTGATTCCAGCTACTAGGGAGGCTGAGGCAGGAGAATCGCTTGAACCCAGGAGGTGGAGGTTGCAGTGAGCTGAGATTGCACCACTGCACTCCAGCCTGAGCGACAGAGCAAGACTCTATCTCAAAACACACAACACGCACACACACGCACACACATTTGTTGACAAATCAGGTAAGTGTACAAAATGGCCCGGCACAGTGGCTCACGCCTGTAATCCCCAGCACTTTGGCATGCCGAAGTGGACAGATCCATCCCTTGAGTCCAGGAGTTCGAGACCAGCTTAGGCAACATGGCCAAACCCCATCTATACAAAAATTCTCTGGCCATGGTGGCATGCTCCTGAAGTTTTAGCTACTTGGGAGGCTGAGGTGGTAAGGATAACTCGAGCCTTGGAAGTTGAGGCTACAATGAGCCATAATCACACCATTGTACTCCAGGCTGGGTAACAAAGCTAAACCCTGTTTAAAAAAAAAAAAAAAATCACAGAAGCAAAAAATCTAAAAAGTTAAATATATGGTTCCTCTCTGTCTTTTTAAAAATAAACTGCTGTGCTTGATATGCATCAAGCAATTTATTTTTATTGTATATTTTATTCTTCGTTTGGATTTGTAGTTTTATAGCTTTAAACATCTAGCTAATATAACATTGTTTGACCGGTAAACCCAGGTAGAGTAAAACTGTATGTCTGCATTCTATCTAATGCTGACAGCTCCGAAGACATTTCTGTTTTTATTTTATCAACAATCTTTTTTTTTTTTTTTTTTTTTTTTTTTTTTTTTTTTTTTTTTTTTTTTTTTTAACAGAGCCTGGCTCTGTCTCCCAGGCTGGAGTGCAATGGAATAGAGCCATCTCAGCTTACTGCAACCTCCGCCTCCTGGGTGCAAGCGATTCTCCTGCCTCAGCCTCCTGTGTAGCTGGGATTACAGGCGTGTACCACCATGCCCAGCTAATTTTTGTATTTTTAGTAGAGATGGAGTTTCACCATGTTGGTCAGGCTGGTTTTGAACTCCTGACCTTGTGATCAACCTGCCTCAGCCTCCCAAAAGTGCTAAGATTACAGGCATGAACCACTGCGCCTGGATATTTTTTTTAAATATATATAAACAAGGTCTCACTCTGCTGTCCAGACGGGATTGCAGTGGTGTGAACACAGCTCACTGCAGCCTTGAACTTCTGAGCTCAAGTGATTCTCCCACCTCAGCCTCCCTAGTAGTTGGGATTACAGGCGCTCACCACCATGCTGGTCTAATTTTTTGTATTTTTAATAGAAACAGAGTTTCACCATGTTGGTCAGGCTCGTCTTGAACTCCTGACCTCAAGTGATCCACCCACCTCGGCCTCCCAAAGTGCTGGGATTACAGGCGTGAGCCCCTAAGCCCGGCCTAATTTTTTAACTTTCTGTAAAGACCAAGTCTCAGTATATTGTCCAAGCTGGTTTCAAACTCCTGGGCTCAAGCAATGCTCCTGCCTCAGCCTCCCAAAGTACCAGGATTAGGGGTGTGAGCCACTGCACCCAGCCTGCCAACAATCTTAAAACTAATTTTATTTACCCAAGAGACTTAGTAAGGCCCTTGTGTTCAGATTCCTCTCTGTGTCCCCATCTTTGGAGGAAGGACACCTTTCACATGGCCCCCTTCAGGGGAGAAGGATCAGGGAGGTCAGAGAGATTGTCCTGCACATGCTGTTTTTCAGATCCCTCCAGTTTGAAATATTCAACATGCCAGTGTGCCATGTTTTCAGGTGACATGTCCTGAACCCTGTCATTGGATAGTATAAATGGCTATTCACTCTAATAATCAGTTGAGCTGTACCTTTACATTCTGTCTACTCCTGTTCATGTATATTACCTTTCATAATCAAAAGGTAAAAATACTTTTTTAAAAAAGAAAAAAGCATAAAAGCTTCTAAACACAAAAGTTGATGTCACAAATATTCTAAATGGAAAGAGGAAAAGAGTGGCTTCTAAGATGACTGGATTATTAGAAGTAAAGAAATGCCCCGCTTCTTGCCCAATAAACTGCAGAAGCTCCCAGAGTGGCCTTGAGCAGAGAAGAGATGAGAGAGAGCATCAGCTGGACTCTCCAGGGAAATCCCCTTGTTTTCCCCAGGCCAGCCCCAAAGGGGCACTAGTCTACGCCAAACTCTCAACTTCCAGGCAATAGAGACAGCCCTTTCTCTGCTGCTTTATTTGACAGGTTAGGAAAGACTGAAGTGTTCAAATAAAAACGAACAACAACAGAAAGCCTGAACAAAGGAAAGCCAGATGCAGAGGACCATGGATCCACATACCCTAAATGCAAGGGAGAGCCTGCTCTCTGGGCTCCAGAGCCTTCCACGCATGGGCTACCCCAGGAATAAGAGGGAATCCTCCCTGGGTCTCCCCACTCCCGACTCCAGGCTTGCCTCCCACAGCAGGTGACACTACTAAGCTTTTATTCATGTGCCAGCACACATTTATATATACAAGTGCAATATGTACATGGTAATGCACACACATATTCTCCAACCTACACACATACACCTCACACACAAACATAAACATATATATACCTACACACACATAAACAGACACATGCAGACTTACACATAGACATTTATATGGAAACACATACACATAAGCATACATGCACACACAACACAGGTGCACATGCACATACAATGTGCATACATATACAGCCACAGGCGTAGACACACATATACACCTGGATACATATACAAACCCATCACACACACACATACATATGCTCATTCACATACTACAAATACATACAAAAAGGCATACACAAACACATATGCACACATGCACAACACATACAAACACAGAGACATGCATGTAGGCATAATACATGCACACATACTCGTGTGCACAAAAAACACACACGTGCAATACACAGACACATATACATAAATGCAAGCATACACATATGCAAACAATATATAGATACATGTCACACAAACATATTGCTATGTATTTATCCATATATACATATGCAAAAACATACAAACACATACACACACACAGCTTTACGTACACACCCACAAACACACACCCCACATACCCACATGCACGTACTGCTCGTGACAGCCATCCTACAAGATGATCTCCAGTGATCCTTACCTCCTAGAATTCATGCTTTTGTGTAGTCCCTCCCACAGTGTATCAGGGTTGGTCTCTGTGGCCAGTATAATGTGGCAGAAATGATGGCATGGGACTTCCAAAGCTAGGTTTTAAAAACACTGTGGCTTTTGCCCAGTTCACTCTTTCTCTCTCAGGTCACTCACTCCAGAGGAAGCCAGCTGCTGTGTCATGAGGCACTCAAGCAGCCATATGGACAGGCTGATGTGGTAGGGAACTGAGACCTCCTGCCAACAACCAGCATCGTCTTGCCAGGAGGGTGAGTGAGTCATCTTGAAAGTAGATCCTCTAGCCCCATGCAAGCCTGCAGAAGCTATAGCCAACCCCGGGTAACATCTTCGCTGCAACTTCAAGAGAGACCCTGAACCAAAAGTACCCAGCTAAGCCTCTTTCACATTCCCAGTCCACAGAAACTGTGAGACAGATGTTTATAGTTTAAGCCACTAAGCTTTGGGGTAATTTGTCATGTAGCAATAAGCCATAGATATTCTTTGCTAAAACTGGAGTTTTAAAAAAAGTAATAGATAATGAATACAAGTACACTACACGTACACGTATACACATTGACACACACATCCCATCTACATACACAAATACATCTCCCCCACATACAAACCTACATACGCACACACAAACACACATGCATACAATATACATTGATTCATACAAACACATGCACACACATACTCTAAATGGAAAGAGGAAAAGAGTGGCTTCTTCTACATGCACACACATATAAACACATGTACACATGAGCAAGTCCTGAGAACCCACTTCTAGAGTCTTCAGGCTCATCACCATCTAGATGCCCACCTGAGGCTCCCCACAGAACTCTGACCCATCTCTGAGGAGCTGCCTCTTCTCTTTCTCTCTCTTTTTTTTTTTTTTTTTTTTTTTTTTTTTGAGATGGAGTTTTGCTCTGTCACCCAGCCTGGAATGCAGCAGTGCAATCTCAGCTCACTGCAACCTCTGCCTCCCGGGTTCAAGCAATTCTTCTGCCTCAGCCTCTGCAGTAGCTGGGACTACAGGCACACGCCACCATGCCTGGCTAATTTTCGTACTTTTAGTAGAGACAGGGTTTCACCATGTTGGCCAGGCTGTTCTCAAACTCCTGACCTCATGATCTACCGGCCTCGGCCTCCCAAAGTGCTGGGATTACAGGTGTCAGCCACCGTACCTGGCCTGAGGAGTTGCCCCTTCTCTAGGAGATTCCCACCAGAAGTGATCCTGTCCTTGAGGGAAGACCTTGTTTCCCGGCAAAGGGTGGTGGCCTGGCTCTTGCAGACCTCAACTCGATGATAGCACCATCCCCACTGGCTATCCAAGAAGAGGCACAGGCACGGCAGCCTGTGCCTCACTGTCTCCCAGCCAAGATGACCTGCAGACAGGCAACTCCTCAGCGGCCTCCAGTGCCTAGTTCAATTGTGATGAGGTTGGCTCAGGCCTCACCCTCTCCCTATCAAGATGGGCAGCCTTTGTTCCCGGGGGTCAGCTGGGCTGTCTCACACCTTCCCCCTGGTGAGCTGTAAGGCAGGTCTCCTGGATTCTGCTCCTGATTCTCTACCAGACCAGGCCTCTCTGCCCTTCTGGGTTTCAAGGTCTTTCACCTTGAAATCTTGGGGCATGGGCCAAGGCCTACAAATTCCAGGGAGGCTGAAGCTGAAAGGAACTAGAATTCGACTCACAATGCATTTGTGCAAGACGAGGCTGCTTCATGTCAGTCATCTCATTTCATTTTCACAGTCATCCTCATGAGCTGCCCGTCTAACAGATAAGAGCATCTGTGCCTCAGGACCCAAAGTCTGTTTCATTTTTGAGCATCCAGGCTGAGCTAGGTCCTGAGCCAGACACTGAGGGTGTGACAGCAAATGAAACAGACGTGTCTTCTGTCCTCTTGAAATTTACATTCCAGTGGGGAGATGCAAATAAACAAGCAAACAAAGGAAGAAGTCCATTGGGCGTGGTGGCTCATACCTGTAATCCTAGAACTTTGGGAGGCCAAGGCAGGTGGATCACCTGAGGTCAAGAGTTCAAGACCAGCCTGGCCAACATGGTGAAACCCCTTCTCTACTAAAAATACAAAAATTAGCCAGATGTGGTGGCAGGCGCCTATAATCCCAGCTACTTGGGAGGCTGAGGCAGGAGAATTGCTTGAACCCAAGAGGCAGAGGTTGCAGTGAGCCGAGATTGCCATTGTGCTCCAACCTGGGCAACAGAGCGAAAACTCCATCTCAAAACAAACAAAACAATAACAAAAAAAAAAAACAAACACGAAGAAGTCATGAACAGTGGTAAGTGTCATGAAGGTAATGAAGACAATCATTCCTAGGGACCAGAAACTACTTGAGGAGGGGGGATTTATACTAAAACAAAGAGATTAACAATGGAGGGTGGGGAGAAGCAGAAATGGCCTTTGAGAAGGACTCAGGTGTTCAAAGAATGGAAAGGAGGCTGGGAACAGAGAGGGCAAGACGAGAGAAGGAAACGAGGCTGGAGAGGAAGGCAAGGCTAGATCATGCTAGGGCTCATAGGCCGTGGTCGGGAATTTAGCGTTTATTCAAAAGTGTAAAGGAGGTGATCCATTGGACAGTGTTAAGCAAGGGAGTAACATGCTTTAATTTACATTTTAGAAAGCTTCTCCTGGTGCTTAAGAGATTATAGGGAGGCAAGAGTGGAACAACAAATATTCAGCAAGAATGATTGAGCACCTACAGAACACCAGACACAATCCCAGGCTCCTAGAACATACCCCAAGTCATTAGTTACTCCATGCAACTAGATGAGATGCAATTTCAGTAACAGCTGAAAGATGATGGCCGGCTGGGCATGGTGGCACATGCCTGTAATCCCAGCACCTTATAAGACTGAGACAGGAGGTTCACTTGAACCCAGGAGTTTGAAACCAGCCTAGGCAACATAGCGAGATCTTGTCTCTAATAAACATTTAAAAAATAAAGAAAGAAAGATGATGGTGGTTTGAACAAGGGCAAAGGCATTGGGTCTGGGAAAAGATGTAAACTGTAGGGGAAAATTTTTGCAGGGAGAAACCTGAACAATGCATAGGAGGTGCCACTGACAGAGAAGGAGCATCGAAAAGAACAGTACCAGCCAACGTGAATTGAATGCTTATGATGTATGTTTATGATGTGCCGGTCCCATCATATTTCTAAATCCTTCAAAGGTGCTAAACTTATTAATCCTTTTAAGAACACTGTAAGCTAGATGCTACTGTCAAACTCATTTTACAGATGAGGGAACTGGGGCACAGAGGAAGCAAAAAACTGCCTGCAGGTACTTGGATTTGGCTCCAGCACACTGTCTTTTTTGCGGAGAGAGGGGTAGGAAGAGAGAGACAGGGTCTTGCTCTGTTGCCCAGGCTGGAGTACAGGATCATGGCTCACTGAAGCCTTGACCTCCCCGACTCACATGAGCCTCCCACCTCAGCCTCCCAAGTAGCTGGGACCACAGGTGCATGCCACCATACCCGGCTAATTTTTGAATTTTTTTTAGAGACGGGGTCTCACTATGCTGCCCAGGCTGATCTCAAACTCCTGGGCTCAATGGATCCTCCCACCTCAGCCTCCCAAAGTACTGGAATTACAGGCGTGAGCCACCGCACCCGGTCCCAGCACACTATTTTAACAAGTAAGGGACACTGCTTCTCAAGAAGGATACCCAGTGCCATTTGCCAATATTCAATTCTGGATTTTATCAAACTCCCCACCCCCATCGTTAATCCCTGGTGATAAGAAGTGGGAGTGAGGGGCAGGCAATATGGTGTGCGTGTGTGTGTAGCGGGGTAGAGGGTTGGGATTCTAGATACAGGTCGACCATATTCAGGCAACACCCCACTCTTAAAAGCAGGACTCTGACGCCAAGACAGGGGAGAGCCGGGGTTGGGGACCTTGCCTCAGCCGGCCCGCGATTGGCCGCGCACACAGCTCAGAAGCCGGGAAAGTGTGAGGGATGAGAAGAGAAAGCCAGAGGCAGGGTCTTAAACGTAGGAAGATGGGGTGGAAACTAGAACTAGAAGAACTCCAATTAGGAGTCGGGCAGGAGGGAGTGCCCAAGGGACCGAGATCCGGGTCATGCGAGACGCGCCGAGGGGTCAGAGCAAGGTACCCAGCGCTGGGGGAATTGGCATCTCCGGCAGAAGGAGCCCGGACCGCGGACATCCAGTCCCCACCGCCGGAAGAGCCCACCCCCGGGCCGGGACCTCCCCTCTACCCAGGGAGGCATCTGGGGGAGGACGCAGCAGAGGATTGGGAGGAATCCTAGGCTTCTCCGCACCCCCCACACCCCACACCCGATGGCCACGGGTTCCTCCACCTGGTGCTGGAGCTTGGACACCAACGCGGAGGGCTTCCTGCGGCGCGGTGTGTGGGCAGGGTGCCTGGTGGGCAGAGGGTCACGCCTGTGAGGATGCCTGGGTGCTCTCACTTCCCCCGCTCCGCACTCGCCTTTGGGAGCCACCTCCAAACCAAACCTCGCTGCTGCCTCGGCCCAGGGTGTCAGCGCCGATGACAGCAGGGGCGGCGCCCAAGGTCGCCCTTTACTTGCCAGTCCTGGGACTGCTGCCTCAGTCCTGAAGTCCCTCCCCACGTGTAGGGAGCTGGGGCCTCTCTCTATATATTTTTATCTTCTCTCTCTTTCTCTGGAGTTTATTTTTTATAATTAGCGTCTACTTATGCCAAGAAACACCGGTTTTTCCATTTACAGTAGCAAAGTTGCCCTTTAAAACAATTTCACTTGGTTGGGCACGGTGGCTCACAGCTGTAATCCCAGCAGTTTGGGAGGCCAAGGCGGGTGGATCACTTGAGATCAGGAGTTTGAGACCAGCCTGGCCAACACAGTGAAATCCCATCTCTACTAAAAATACAAAAATTAGTTGGGCTTGGTGTTGCGCACCTGCAATCCCAGTTGCTTGAGTGGCTGAGGAATGAGAATTGCTTGAACCCAGGAAGCGGGAGGTTCCAGTGGAGGTTGCAGTGAGCTGAGATTGCACCACTACACTCCAGCCTGGGTGACAGAGTAAGACCCTGTCTCTAAATAAATAAATAAATTTAAAATAATTTCACTTAAATAAAAAGCATGAATCATCAACTTGAAGAGTAAGCCAGTAATAGCATAGTGGTACAAAGATAAGTAAAAAATCATGTTGGTGGTTCTCAAATAACTAAAGTTTGGGGAAAGCTGTGCTTCCATTTCGTTAAAGTTATTAGTGTTTTTTGTTGTTGTTGTTTGTCTGTTTGTTTGTTTGAGACAGAGTTTCGGTCTTGTTACCCGGGCTGGAGCACAATGGCACCATCTTGGCTCACTGCAACCTCCACCTCCTGGGTTCAAGCGATTCTCCTGCCTCGGCTTCCCAAGTAGCTGGGATTACAGGCATGCACCACCACACCCGGCTAATTTTGTATTTTTAGTAAGAGACAGGGTTTCTCCATGTTGGTCAGGCTGGTCTCAAACTCCCAACCTCAGGTGATCTGCCCCCCTCGGCCTCCCAAAGTGCTGGGATTACAGGCATGAGCCACTGTGCCCGGCCAGTTATTAGTGATTTTTAAATAACAACGTTATTGACTATAATTCACCCATTTAAAATGGCTTTTAGTATATTCACAGAGTTGCACAACCATCACCACAATCGATTTTGTAACATTTTCATTACCCCAAAAGGAAAACTGTGACCATTAGCAGCCACTTCCCATTCCATCCTCCAACCACCCTCCTCAGCCCTAGGCAACCACCAATGTACCTCCTCTCTGGGTTTCCCTGTTTTGCACATTTCTTATAAATGGAGTCATACAACATGTGGCCTTTTGTGACTAGCTTCTTGCATTTAGCATAATATTTCCAGGGCTCTTCCATGTTGTAGCGTGTATCAGCACTTCTTTTCCTGTAATTGATGAAGAGTATTCCCATTGTATCTTATTTCTCCATTCATCAATTGATGGACATATGAGTTGTTTCCACTTTGTAGCTATTATGAATGATATAGCTATGAAATTCATGTACAGGTTTCTGTGTGGATATCTGTTTTCATTTCTCTTAAGCATATATCTAGAAGTGAAATTGCTGGATCATATGGTCATTCTATTATTTAACTTTTTTTTTTTTCTTGAGATGGAGTCTGGCTCTGCTGCTCAGGCTGGAGTGCAATGGTGCGATCTCAGCTCACTGCAACCACTGCCTCCCAGATTCAAGTGATTCTCCTGCCTCAGTCTCCCGAGTAGCTAGGACTAGAGGTGTGCACCACCATGCCCAGCTAATTTTCGTATTTTTAGTAAAGACACAGGTTCACCATGTTGGCCAGGCTGGTCTCGAACTCCTGACCTCAGATGATCCACCTGCCTCAGCCTCCCAAAGTGCTGGGGCTGGTGCTACAGGCATGAGCCACTGTGCCCAGCCTGTTTAACATTTTGAGAAACTGCCAGACTATTTCCACAGCAGCTGGACCACTTTACATTCCCAGCAGCAGTGTAGAAACATTCCAATTTCTGGCCCAGCACAGTAGCTCATGCCTGTAATCCCAGCACTTTGGGAGGCCAAGGCAGGGGGATCACCTGAGGTCAGGAGTTCAAGACCAGCCTGGCCAAGATGGAGAAACCCTGTCTCTACTAAAAAAAATACAAAATTAGCCAGGCATGGTGGTGCATGCCTGTAATCCCAGCTACTTGGGAGGCTGAGGTAGGAGAATCGCTTGAACCCAGGAGGTAGAGGTTGCAGTGAGCCGAGATCACGGCATGACTCTCCAGTCTGGGCAACAAGAGTGAAACTCTGTCAGAAAGAAAGGAAAGAAGGAAGGAAGGAAGGAAGGAAGGAAGGAAGGAAGGAAGGAAGGAAGAAGAAGGAAGGAAGGAAGGAAGGAAGGGAAGGAAGGAAGGAAGGCAGGAAAGGAGGGAAGAGGAGGAGGTAGGAAGAAAGAGGGAGGGAGGAGAGGAGGAAAGAAGAAGGAAGAATGGAAGGAAGGAAGGAAGAAGGAAGGAAGGAAGGAAGGAAGGAAGGAAGGGAGAAGAAAGGTAGGGAAGGAGGGAGGGAGGGAGAAAGAAAGAGGGAGGAAGGGAGGGAAAGAAGGAAGGAAGAAAGGAAGGAAGGAAGGAAGGAAGGAAGGAAGGAAGGAAGGAAGGAAACATTCCAATTTCTGCACATCCTCACCAATGCTTGTTACTAACTGTCCTGTTGATTGTAGCCACTTTAGTGTGTGTGAAGTGGTGTCTCATTGTGGTTGTTTGTTTTGTTTTGTTTTGAGATAGAGACTTGCTCTTTCACCCAGGCTGGGGTGCAGTGGTGTGATCTCGGCTCACTGCAACCTCCACCTCCTGGGTTCTAGTGATTCTCCTGCCTCAGCCTCCTGAGTAGCTGGGATTACAGGCACACGACACTATGCCTGGCTAATTTTTGTGTTTTTAGTAGAGATGGCGTTTCACCATGTTGGCCAGGCTGGTCTCAAACTCCTGACCTCAAGTGATCCACCTGCCTCGGCCTCCCAAAGTGCTAGGATTACAGGCATAAGTCACCACATCCAGCCTCATTGTGGTTTTGATCTGCATTTCCCTGATGGCTCATGGAGTTCAGCATCTTTTCATGTGCTTATTGGCCAGTTGTTTATCTTTTTTGAGAATGTCTGTTCAGATTTTAAATTGGGTTATTTGTCTTTTTTGTGGGGCCCTCGTCTTTTTTGGCATCATTGTTAGGATCTGCTTGTGAACTGGAGGATAAGAAAAATTAGGATGGGAAAACCTGACTTCTCTTCCACCTGACCCCATCTACCTGGATGGAGATGATCTGTATCCAGGAGGAGGGTCTGTATCATAGAAAGGTCATCCCCGCATTGTGAGTTGGGTATACCATGGCTTCCAGGAAAAGGATCTGGACTCGCCAGCCCTAACTGTCTGAAGCTAGGTTCCATACTGTAGTCTTCCAAGGATTCCAGAACTCCTCCCAGGAAGCAGCTGAACTTCCCCCATTATCTAGCCTGCCCGCCTGTCTGTGCATTCAGTTTCTGTAGCCATCTGAGACTCTGTTCAACTGTCCCTCCACAGGCTGCCTCTTTGCCTGAAGACTCTGTTCTTACCTGGAAGTCTGTACCAAGAGTGCATGAGACCCAGAACATGAAGAGGGTGGCCAGGGAGGGAGAGAGGATAGATAGCTGGGAAGTGGGGACCGGCAGAGGAATGGAGACGTGGGGATATGGGGGTGACAATGGAGAGGATGCTGCCTTTTGAAGGCTTTTGGTCCAGTTACCTACTCATTTCATTCTTGTTCCCTTAGAGGGGCAGACCCAGGTAGGAGTACTGCAGGCCATGTCCCTCCAAGACAGCATCCACGTGACCTTCCAATACTAGCAAGGTGTATTCTGGCAGCTGGTGCCTCAAGGTGAGACCTGGGAGGGCTGGAGGAGAGCGACTGGGTTTGGTCAAATACAGGGGTAGATACAGATACAGGGACTCTCCAGCTTGACATTAAAACCTCCTCCCTTAAACTTCCCTGCCTGAAACTTTCTTATCATACCGCCTCTGGAGAGTTACCTGCCCAGTCTCTGCTAGCGATGAGGCAAGACAGAAGTCATGGTTCAACCTAAGCCAGGGAGTCGTTCCCACATGGACTCTAGAGGAACACAGCAGAGGCCACTGGAAGTCCCCAGAAGAGGCCAGCATCTGTCTCCCTGGGTCTGGCTCACCACCCCTGGTGCTGTCTGATGGTTCCAGAGCTAGGAATCTTGCAGTCCTCAGCCAGAACCATCCCCCTCCCACCCCCACACACATACTTCAGACTCTGAATTAAGGAGTTGGGCAGTTCAGAGTATGAGACGTGGAAGACATGAAAGGCCAGAGTGAAGGGTGAAGGATATTTTTCCTGGGGAAAAGTATCTGACCTTTCCTGAAAGCAGAGTGTGTGGCTTCAGGCTTCAGAAGGGAGATCCGCTTTGAGTTCAAATTACGACTAATAATCATAGTGTAATGTCCTAAGGTTCTAGAATTTTTTTTTTTTTTTTTTTTTTTTTTTTTTTGAGGCAGGGTCTCACTCTGTCACTCTGGCTGGAGCGTAGTGGCACAATCTTGGCTCACTACCACCTCTGCCTCCCAGGTTCAAGTGATTCTCATACCTCAGTCTCTCAAGCAGCTACGACTACAGGCGTGCACCATCATGCCGTGATAACTTTTGTATTTTTAGTAGAGACAGGGTTTTACCATGTTGGCCAGGCTGGTCTCGATCTCCTGACCTCAAGTAATCTGCTTGCCTCAGCCTCCCAAAGTACTGGGATTACAGGCATAAGCCACCATGCCTGGCCTGGAAGCATACTTTTTATCTTTAATGTTATTTGATTCTCACAGCAGCATCATTTAAAAATTCCTATTTGTCCCTTTCTAGCAGGTGTAACTAAAAAAAAAAAAAAATTAAAGTGAAAATAAAATATAGTTCCTATTTGATCACTTATTGCTTGCCAAACAATAAGCTAGGAAATGTGTGTGCACTATCTCCTTTCATTCTCTCAATCCTATGAAGTTCATCACTTCATGAGCGAGAAATAAGCTCAGCAAGTTTAATTGTTTCTCATGGCCACAGAGCTAGCAAGAGCAAGGATTTAAGCCATGGCAGTGGGCAGAAGGCAAACTCCTGTACCCCAGTCAGTCTCCAGACCCCCTCCACTGGCCCTCTACTGGTACCTGTGCATTTTGGAGAAAGGAAAAATTATAATCATACTTTTGTTTCTGGGATGGGCCAATCAGAGTGCCCCAAGTGTCAACTCACCCCATCCTTTCACTCTGCAGGACTGTTCTGGAAGGATGACATCATCACTCAAGGTGTGAGGACCCAGCAGACAGAGCACACGCCCTGGCTCGCTCCATGCCCCAGAGGCCTGTCTGAGGAGCGGACAGGCAGCCTTTCCCACCAGAGTCACCAGGGTGAGATGTGTTGGGCCTATGGTTGGTCCGCGCTGCACCTGCCGGTAGACAGAGGATCTGGGAAGGGCATGAGTATCAGGGCTGCAAGTAGGAGCCATCAGGAGCTCAGGGGATGGAACAATAAGAGCTCCCATCTGATTTCCACCAGAAGGAATCCACAATCCATTAGTGATGTCTGCACAGGGAAGGGGCTGGAAAGTACAATTCCCATATGTTATCCTTGCTTAATCTTTGTTTTCTAGGGGCAAGCACAAGGAGACTCTTTTTCCCTAAGGTGAGGTTCCCTCAGAGATTTTGAAATCCTTCACTTGGGCCCCTTCTCTTTTCCTCTGGGCCTGTTCACCATTTTCTCCTCACTCTTGGCTCCTGGCTTCCCTCTCATCAGAGCCCCACGAGCAGGGTGAGCAGGGAGCAATGCTTTAACTCTGAAGGGGTTTCAGAGGTCCTGAACCAAGAGGCGACCAGCCACACCAAGGTCCCGCTGCAGGTAAGGGCCTGGCCTTGTTCAGGAAGCCTGAATCCAGCAAGGGCTATTTTAAGAGGGAGGCAGAGTGATGGAGGGGATCGACATTGGCAGCATGAGGACTGACAGGGCTTCACTAAGGGCAGAGCCTCATGGAGAATCTTCTGGAAGCATGGGCCTGATGGATGGGAAGGAACACAGCTTTCCACACAGACAGACCCAGGCCAGTCCTGGCACTGCTGCTTCCCAGTCAAGACCTTACTGAAACTCTATAAGCCCTCCTTCCACATCAGTGGAGTGGTCATAACGGCCACCCTCCCTGGCTGCTGTGAGGATTAAAGGCAATGTATGATAAAGGCCAGTCAGCAGTTCTTGATGGAAGGAAAATTCTTCATTTCCCCACTGGAGGGCGCCCCACCTTCTCTGTCTCTCAGAGTCTCCCTTTCATAGATTGCCGCAACTCAGGAAGCAGGGACTGGGGCTTCCTATGGCTTGGTCCTATACCATCAATCATGGGCACAGAAATTGAAGGGTCTACAGAAATCTGCTTCAGAGGTTTTTCAATGTTTTTAAAAAACATATAGGCTCTCTGTGGGCTGGTCGTGGTGGTTTATATGCCTGTAATCCCAGCACATTGGGAGGATCACTCAGGGCCGGGAGTTCGAGACCAGCCTGGGTAACATAACAAGATCCTCGTCTGTACAAAAATGTAAAAGTGTGGTGGCACATGCCTGTAGTCATAGCTACTCAAGAGGCTGAGGCAAGAAGATTAGCTTGAACTTGAGTTCAAGTTTATAGTGAGCTGTGATTGCACCACTGTACTCCAGCCTGGGTGACAGAGTGAGACCTTGTCTCAAAAAACACAAAACACAACCCCCCCACCAACAAAAACATATGGGCTCTCTGTTTTTCTGAGAATTCCAAGTGTGCCATGACCCCAATCCCAACCTCACCCATTCTTACATATACATACACTGTATACACATATATGTGCATGTCTATGTACGCGTGTGGGAGGCACTTCTCTCCCTGAGTGAGAGAGGAGGGCCCAGAGCCCCTCACATCAGCCCCCCAACCCCCTTGTTCATGTCTGTGGTGTTGACTAAGTCACCTGGGCAAGGCTCTCAGACATTTCCTTGGGACCTCTGAGCCCTTTGGAGCTCAAACAGAAAACTACCTATCTTGTACCTGGCAAGTGTGGAGCCAGGACTAGCCCCCATATCCTGACTCCCAGCCTTACCCCTGCACAGCCCCTACACTTCCTCTCAGCGACCCCATAGAGGTTGGTTTGTTTCATACACCTTAGGCTAAGAAGGGCCTCAGGAGGTCACATTTAAACTTAGACCTAAATGACAAGGAGGCAGCCAGGGGGAGATCTGGAGGAAAAGTCCCCAAGGCAAAGAGGCTTTCAAATACATCTGCTGTTAGATGAGATTCCGGGGCTTGTTGGGGGAACAGACACAGTCCTGTGACAGCAGATGAGCTTGGAAAATAGTCCCAGGACTACTTGGGGCTTGTAGTCCATAGACAGGGGGTTGGGTGTTATTCAAAGTGTAGTGGGAAGGCATTGGAGGATTTTAAAGGAAGAGAGTAGGACAATATGATAAGCATTTTATAAAGACACACTGATGCTGTTGGAAAATGGATTTTGAAATGGACAAGAGTGGAAACAGCTAGACCTGTTTGCTGCAACCAGGTTGTCCAGGTGGGATCCTAGGTACCTGGGACTAAGATCGTGGCAGTGGATCTGGAAAACTTCTAGATGGGTTCCATTAGGGCAACCTGTACCTCAGAGGTGCTCCAGCCCCTCAGCCTTCAAGGAAACTGGTGGTCCCCGCCCCTCATCACCATGGCAGCTGGGCTCCTTTGCTTGGATTGGCTGGTGGGCCACATCATTAGTCCTGTGACTGACCCCATGATGGGGACTGGTTGCCATGGTTCTGTCAAGTATGCAAACAAGGAGCTGCTATGCCTCAGGCTCAGGGAACCTGAGAAATCCCTAATGTGTCTCATGGAAAATCCCAGGAAGGAGATGGGATTAGAGATGAGGAACAAGGGAAGGGCCTTGAGACTATTATTGAGATTGGTTCTGCACTTGGTGGGGGAGAGGAGCCGGGGGAGTGGCAACTACTGCCTGGGTACATTAACTGAAAATCCCTTGTTTCTTCCCATTTTAGAATGTCTTTGAGCCATTCCCTACTCTGAGTCACAACCTCGTAGCTGATTAAGGCCACATGGGAAGCTTCCCATTCCTCACACTTTCCCTAATGCTCTCGGGAAGGACAATTTCAGGCTGAACCAAATCTGGATTATTAAAATCAATTTCCAAAAAGCTCAGCAGACTTGTCTGAAGGCAGGATGGGTGGGCTAGGGGACCAAGCCAGAACCTTCCAGGTGAGAGCTGGGAGAGGTAGGAGCCAAACGCAGGGAAGCCTGGGGAGTGAGCGCAGAGAGCCAGCCCCTAGTTGTCCAAAGGCCTCATTTCAGATGCGTTTTTCCTTCCATGGGTCATTTCTAAAGCAGGTGAAAGGCAGGGTGGCAAGGCAGCCATCCCCAGACAGCCTTCAGATGTGTCTTACTGGTCTTCCTTCCCCTGATAGAAGGAAATCTCCCCCTCCAAACTCCTGGTCAAGCCGTTCTGGGACCCTGCTCTGCCTTCAGAGGTCCATGGTACCCTTTCAGCATTAGGGTCCCCTACACAGCAGTCATACAAGCCCCACCCCAAGAATCCACAAACAATTCCATAGCCAAATGCTATGCACATTTCACTTTTGGTACCTATGGTCAATTTTCCCCTGGGAAAGGGGAGTCTAGCCACCAATGTTCAACCCAACCAAGCTCCAGTGGGTCCCATGCCTCAAGTTTCATGTTTCTCAAACCACCTGCATACTCAGCTCATTTACTTCGTTTTGTTTTGTTAATTTTCAGTGTTCATTGGGTAGTCAGCTCATTCAATCCTCATAAGTGGGAGCACAGGAGAAAATATCAAGCCCCTCCACTATGGAATACAGAGAAATTACAAGAGAGTCCTTTGGTATACAAGTTCAATGATGCCACCAATATATATCCTCTCTTCTGTCGCTTTGCTTGTAAGGATATCGATAAATACAATGCTCAACTAGTCATATTTATTTATACCTATTTTTATTAGCTAGATTGACCCTTGCCACACACTTTACTTTTCCTCATCAAACATTTTACTTTCTTTTATTCAACCCACATTTGTAAATATTTGTGCTTCACTGTGCCTGGCCTCTGCAATACATACTTCCTGCCTCAAGGCAATTGAAGGCTAGGCAGGGAAGTAAGACATACATACAACGTACTTGTGCAATAGATATTGAACACCTGTGCAGCAGACCAGGCAGGTGCCCTGCCTCATATCCAATGGCCCATCTCTGAGGTTACCTGCAGTAGCAAGTGGACAACGTTGATGTGCTGATAGCTTCCCACCTCGAACCTTGGAAACACTTTGATTCTTGTCCTGTGGGTTTTCTGGAATGCCAAGAGAACTTGCATACCTGTGCACCAGAGAGCCCTGAAGTGCCTGGGACTTAACACCCTCAGGGGCAATCATCAACACGTTGAAAGCTGAGTTAGTTGGGCATGGTGGCTCACGCCTGTAATCCCAGCACTTTGGGAGGCCGAGGCAGGTGGATCACCTGAGGTCAGGAGTTCAAGACCAGCCAGGCCAATATCTCTAAAAATATAAAAATAATCTGGGCGTGGTGCCGGGAGCCTGTAATCCCAGCTACTTGGGAGGCTGAGGCACGAGAATCCCTTGAAACCAGGAGGCAGAGGATGCAGTGAGCCAAGATTGTGCCACTGCACTCCAGCCTGGGCAACAAAGCAAGACTCTGTCTCAAAAAAAAAAAAAAAAAAAAAAAAGAAAAGAAAAGAAAAGAAAAGAAAAAGGCTGAGTTAGTGGGTAAATATTCCAATGTATCCTCCCCTTGGTGGGATAAATTTGAGACAACTTCCACAGGGATCCTCAGGAGTCCCCAGTAGGGTTGATTTCCAATTGCCCATAGCAACAACCTGCTCACTAACATTCTATTTATTGGTTTTTCTCTTTCCTTCTCTCACTTTCCCCTTCCTTCACTTGTGCTTTCAGGGATGACTGGCCACCTAGACCACCTGCACCCAATTCTCGTTTCAAGTTTCCTTTTGGGTGAATCCAAACTAAGATGATCTATTATGTTTTGGGCTCAGTCCTAGGCACTAGGCACAGTGGTGAATAAGACAAAGTCCTTGCTTCCATGAGCTTGGAGCTATTTAATGACCCTATAACCCACAGGAAAAAGTCCAGGTTTCTTATTTGGTCCATATGGCCCTCAGTCTCCTGCCAGCCTCTCCTGTCTCATTTAAAGGCATTCTCCTTTCTGCCTGTGTGGGTGCTTCAGGAATTCAGCCCCTCCTTGTGTTTCTCAAATTGGGCCTTGCTAGTTTACACTGCTCAGTCCTTATACCCACAGTACTCTCTACCTCTAAGTACCCACCAACACACCTCATCCATCTTATCCTAAAAATATGAGCTTAATATCCCCTTCTCTATTGTGCCTTCTCTGACCTTCCAATTATTTCTCCCACCTGTGTTCATCACCTTCCTCTCCAGGCAAACTCAATGTTTGACTTTATACCTTGTAAGTAGGTACACCTTGCTTTTCCTTGGGGTCACTGTATATGACTGACTCATCTCTATGTCATAAGTACCCAGCATAGTACCTAGGTACAGCACAGGTACTCAACACATATTTATTGAGTAGAGTTAAATAAATATAGTGGAGAAAAAGTGCTACAGCTGGAAGGCTGTACTGCTCCATCCATGAAATTGGTGTTGAATTCTGTCCTTAAAAATGGACCTCTCCACTCTGACAGTCTGTGACCCTTGATTGTACATGCAGCTGGGTGATATGGAAAGGCCCCAGCAAGGAAGAAACTTTGTGAGCTGGCCCTGGAGCTCTGGGGAGCTTCAGTAGGAGGTGATAAAGTATGGACAATAGCACAGAAGATGAAGAAGTTGGAAAGCAGGAAGATTAGTGGGTGAACGAGTAATTCTGCAACAGCTGGAGGTAAGTCTGGAAAAGTAGGTTTAGGCTTGATGACGAAGGGCCAGGCTTTATAATTTAGGTCTCATTTTTAAGAGGCCATGGGGAACACTGACATTTTGTAGTCAAAGAAACAACATATTTGAATGATGAATGCAGGAGGAGAGAGGGGGAAATACATGAGAAGGAGGTAGTCAATTAGAACAGTGATACGATGACGTACATGTGCTCTAAGGGCCTGAAATTGGGCAGAGATGGAGCAAATGGAAAGGAGACACCTTTGAGAGTTGTGCTGAAGAGTGAGTTGAGAGGCCTTGGCAACTATGTGGGTTTCAGTGAAGTGATAAAGAGAGAAGCCACCTAAATTTAGAGAACTATTGCCTGGGAAAATAATCATGCTACTTAAGAAAAAGGGGTGACTGGAGAAGGAAGGATTTGAGAGAGAAATTTGGTTTACTCCTAAGAATTAAAGCCAGAGGCCGGCACGGAGGCTCACGCCAGTAATCCCAGTGACTCAGGAAGCCAAAGCAGAAGGATTGCCTGAGGCCAGGCATTCAAGACCAGCCTAGACAATATAGTAAGATCCCTATATATACAAAAAAATTTCTAAATAGCCAGGTGTGATAGCCCCTGCCTGTAGTCCCAGCTACTTGGGAGACTGAGGTGGGAGAATCCCTCAAGGTCAGGAGTTCGAGGTTATAGTGAGCTATGATCATGCTACTGTACTCCAGCCTGGGTGACAGAGCAGGACCCTATTTCTAGGGGAAAAAAAGAAGAAAGAAGGAAGGAAAGAAAGAAAGAATGAGAAAGAAGAAAGAAAGAAAGAGAGAGAGAAAGAAAAAGAAAGAACGTAAGGAAAGAAAGAAAGAGAGAGAGAAAGAAGGAAAGAAAGAAAGAAAGAAAGAAAGAAAGAAAGAAAGAAAGAAAGAAAGAAAGAAAGAAAGAAAGAAAGAAAGAAAGAGAAAGAAAGAAAGAGAGAGAGAGAGAAAGGAAGGGAAGGGAAGGGAGAAAGGAGAAAGGAGAAAGGAAGGGGAGGGGAGGGAAGGGGGCAGGGGGAGGAAAAGAGGGGCAAGCCAGAGACCTGTTCAGGATCATCACTCTAGAAATTCTCACCTCTTTTGGCCAGGTGCAGTGGCTCACGCCTGTAATCCCAGCACTTAAGGAGGCCAAGGCAGGTAGATCACCAGAAGTCAGGAGTTTGAGACCAGTCTGACCAACACGGTGAAACCCCGTCTCTACTAAAAATACAAAAATTAGCCGGGCGTGGTGGCGGGCACCTGTAATCCCAGCTACTCGGGAGGCTGAGGCAGGAGAACCGCTTGAACCTGGGAGGCGGAGGTTGCAGTGAGCCAAGATTGCGCCACTGCACTCCAGCCTGGGCGACAGAACAAGACTCCATCTCAAACAAAAATAAAAAAAGAAGAAAGAAATTCTGTCCTCTCTTTTCTCTATCATTTTCTTCTCATTTCTAGACAGCTCCCATACACATACAAACATCCTGGAATAGCTCCCATATTAAAAACAAAAGAACAACAGAAAACTTGATTTCTGCTCCTGGCAATGGTAGACTTGATCATTTATACCAATCCTGCTGAAGACACTTTGTCTT
This sequence comes from Rhinopithecus roxellana, assembly GCF_007565055.1. Taxonomy (NCBI): domain Eukaryota; kingdom Metazoa; phylum Chordata; class Mammalia; order Primates; family Cercopithecidae; genus Rhinopithecus; species Rhinopithecus roxellana. Next base: position 30,254,850 of record NC_044562.1, read on the forward strand.
AGTTTGTGTTTAGCCCCCAACTTCCCCTAAGAGTTCAAGAATTGGGCTTACATGCAGGTAGCTTATTTTTGGCTATGATCCTAAAGAACAGGCGTTGGTTGGGGAAGTGAGAAATTAAAACTGGAAAGTAGGGAAAATCAATGTAAGAGTGTGTAATTGAACTACTTACCACTGTGGACAATTAGGGTTCAAGCTCACCAGGGACTCTTGAGGAGCCAAGGAGAATACGCCTGTGATTTGTTTGCCTAAGACTGAGGGGAGGGCAGTGCTTATTGACCAGCTTCTGTCCCTGATTAGTCAAGAATAGCCCAAGTCAAGGAAATCTGTATATAGAGGAGGTTTGTTCATGCATTAGGATGTCTGAGTAGATTCTTACAGGCACCCCGCACTGCAGGGACAGATAAGTTTTGGGGCAGAAAGTTAGGCATTGACTGCACAGCTGAGACAAGTTGTTCTCAGGCTACATCTGCTCCCATCTGGCTTCCACAACAATGGTTGGAGTAAAGAGATGGGCTGGGAGGATGTGAGGTGGAGCATGAGCCATGTCTAATATGCAACTAAAAATTATAGATGAGATCTAAAGTGTACCTTCTTAATGCACCAAGCAACTATCAAGATAATGAGAAAATAATGGGGCCAGACAGCATCCAGGAGGGGACAGAATCCAGAGGGATAAGAAAGCTTGCTAACTGGGTAAAAGCAGCTGAGAGGCTGAGCTAGAATTCTGCCAGCCTTGTGGAACTAGAGAATCAAATGTGGAAATTCACAGCCTGTGAAGAGTAAGGTCTCCGGTTTAAAACAAACAAAAAACAATAAGAACAAAGCTTCATTTTCCCTTAGGACCGCAGAGTTACACCCGAGAAGGGCGAAACAGAGGCACACTAGCACTTGTTCACAAAGCAGTCAAGCTTCAACTCATCCGAGGAATCCTAAAATTAGATTAAGGTGATTTTAGATTGCTAGTGCAGGTAGGTCTCAAATTATTTCTGCTTTTTTTTTTTTTTTGCTTTGCTATGTTTTTGGTCAAACGGTGTGTCCAGCACACAATCAAAGATAAACGGTCACAAGAGGAAATGAGACAATTTGAGTGAGAAGCAGTAAAAATAATAGGAAACAAAAATAGTACCACAGTGTCGCCAGATACAGATGAAAAATCACGGCTTACTCTGCTCATGGCAATAAAGGACAAATTTGAAAATATTGTCAGAACTGAAAACCATCAGAAATTTCAAAACAAATTTGGAAAAGAACCAAAGAAAAATTCTAGAATTTAAAAATTCTAGTCCTGGTACGGTGGCTCACGCCTGTAATCCCAGCACTTTGGAGGCCGAGGTAGGTGGATCACCTGAGGTCAGGAGTTCAAGACCAGCCTGGCCAACATGGTGAAACCCTGTCTCTACTAAAAATACAAAAAAATTAGCTGGGCATGGTGGCAGACGCCTGTAATCCCAGCTACTCGGGAGGCTGAGGCAGGAGAATGGTTTGAACCCAAGAGGCAAAGGTTGTGGTGAGCCGAGAACGCACCATTGTGCTCCAGCCTGGACGACAAGAGTGACACTCCAACTCAAAAAAAAAAAAAAAGAAAAGAAAGAAAGAAAAAGAATTCTAGGTTGTCCATTGTTTTCTTTTGGCACATTGAGGACATCAGTATAGTATCTTTTGGGTGCCATTATTGCTATTGGCATAACTGTAACTTGTGTCTTAAAAGTAATCTTCTGGCCAGGCGCAGTGGCTCACGCCTGTAATTCCAGCACTTTGAGAGGCCCAGGTGGGCAGATCACGAGGTCAGGAGATCAAAACCATCCTGGCTAACACGGTGAAACCCCGTCTCTACTAAAAATACAAAAAATTAGCCAGGCATTGTGGCGGGCGCCTGTAGTCCCAGCTACTCGGGGGAGACTGAGGCAGGAGAATGGCATGAACCCAGGAGGTGGAGCTTGCAGTGAGCCGAGGTCGCGCCACTGCACTCCAGCCTGGGTGACAGAGCGAGACTCCGTCTCAAAAAAAAAAAAAAAAAAAAAAAACTTATATTACCCCAGTTAAAAAATTCATGGGATAGGATTAATAACAGATTAAAACAGTGGAATAGATAATTCATTCATAAACTGGAGTACAAATAAGAAGAAAATACTGGATGAAAGCTGTTGAAAATACAAAAGTGAGGGTAAGAACTATACAGGAACTGGGAGCAGTGGCTCAGGCCTGAAATCCCAGCACTTTGGGAGGCCGAGGTAGATGGGTCACTGGAGTCCAGGAGTTCAAGACTAGCCTGGGCAACACGGCAAAACCCTGCCTCTACAAAAAATACAAAAATTAGCCAGGTATGGTGGCACATGCCTGTAATCCCAGCTACTCAGGAGTCTGAAGTGAGAGGATCACTTGAGCCCAGGGGGTTGAGACTGTGAGCTGTGACTGTGCCACTGCCCTCTAGCCTGGGTGACACAGAGCAAGACCCTGTATCAAAAAAAAAAAAAAAAAACTATATAGGATAGAGCAATAATGTTTAACACGCACTTCACTGAAGACTGAAAAGGAGAGGTGAGACAGAATGGGAAGATACGATACTTAGCATTAATGGCTTAGAGTTTTACAAAAACATATGCAAGCCTTCAATGTAAAAATTCCCGGCCAGGCGCGGTGCCTCAGGCCTGTAATCCCAGCACTTTGGGAGACCGAGGTGGGCGGATCACCTGAGGTCAGGAGTTCAAAACCAATCTGACCAACATGGCGAAACCCATCCTACTAAAAATACAAAAATTAGTCCAGCATTATGCCGGTCACCTGTAATCCCAGCTACTGGGGCAGGAGAATCGCTTGAACCCGGGAGCCAGAGGTTGCAGTGAGCTGAGATCGCGCCACTCTGTCTCAAAAAAAAAAAGAAATCCCAAAGAAACATATGCAGGATTACAAAAAAAAAAGAGAAAGAAATCCAGAATGTGTACTCTGCTGTTGTTGAGTGGAGTGTTCTGTAAATGTCAATTAGAATCAACTGGTTTGTGGTGTGATTAAGTTCTTGTAAGCCTGCTGCTTTTGTGTATACTAGTTCTCTTGATTTCTGAGAGAGAAATGTTGAAGTCTCCAAATATAATTATGGATTTGGGACAGGTGAGGTGGCTCATGCCTGTAATCCCAGCACTTTGGGAGGCCGAGGCAGGTGGATCATCTGAGGTCAAGAGTTCGAGGCCAGCCTGGCCAACATGACGAAAACCTGTCTCTACTGAAAATGCAAAAATTAGCTGGGCATGGTGGCAGTCACCCATAATCCCAGCTACTCAGGAGGCTGAGGCCTGAAAATCACTTGAACCTTGGAGGTAGATGTTGCAGTAAGCCAAGATCATGCCACTGTACTCCAGCTTGGGTGACAGAGAGACTCTGTCTCGAATAATAATAACTATTATTATTATTATTACTGATTTGTCTATTTCTCCTTTTAGAATTGTTCATTTTTGCATCATGTATTTTGAGGCTCTGGTGTTAGGTACATACACATCAAGAGTTCTATGTCTTCTTGATGAGCTGACCCTTTTATCATTATGTAATGTTCCTCTTTATCCCTGGTATTTTTCTTTGTGCTGAAGTCAATTAATCTAATATTAATATAGCCACTCCAATTTTTATTTGATTCATCATACTTTTTCTCATTTGTTTACTTTTAACCTATCTACATAGTTATATTTAAAGTGTGTTTCTTGTAGATAACATGTTGTTGGGTTATTTTTTAAAGCCATTCTGGTCGTTTCTGTCTTTTAATCTATATGTTTAGACAATGTACAATTATTGGCATCTTTGGATTTACATCTACCATTTTATTGTTTCCTTTCTGTTTCCTCTTTTTCATTGTGTTGTTCCTTTCCTCCCCATTCCTTCCTTAGATTATTGGAATACTTTTAAATATTCTATTTTAATGTATCTGTTATAATTTTTTACTATATTTCTTTGTTTAATTTTTTCAGTGGATGCTTTGGGGATTACAGTATACATACTTAATTTTTCCAAGTCTACTTTTAATCACTATTTTACCATTTTAAGTGTAATATATAAATCTTACCAGGACACAGATCTCTTTACCTTGCCCATTTATGCTGTAATCGTCTATTAGAATCAATTACATTTACATACATTGAAAATTCTATCAATGTTATAATTTTTGCTTTTTTATTTTTGACAGGTTGCCCAGGCTGGAGTGCAGTAGTGTGATCATAGCTCACTGCAATCTCTATTTCCTGGACTCAAGTGATCTTCCTGCCTCAGCATTCTGGGTAGCTAAGACTACAGGCATACTGTTCCATCAGACCCAGCCAGACCCAGCGAATTTTTTTTTTTTTTAAGGGAGCATCTCACTCTGTCACCCACGTTGGAGTACAATGGCATGATATCAGCTCACTGTAACCTCCACCGCCCGGGCTCAAGCAATCCTCCTGCCTCGGCCTCCCAAGTAGCTGGGACTACAGGCACACACACCACCACACCCAGCTAATTTTTGTATTTTTTTGTAGAGAGAGGGTTTCGCCATGTTTCCAGGCTAGAAATTTTTTAATTTTTAGTAGAGACGACGTCTTGCTATGTCACCCAGGCTAGTCTCCAACTCCTGAGCTCAAGTGATTCTCCTACTTCGGCCTCTCAAAGTACTGGGATTACAGGTGTGAGCCACTGTGCCCAACCTTATTTTATTGATTGATTGATTGATTGATTGAGACAGGGTCTCACTCTGTTGCCTAGGCTGGAATGCAGTAGTGCAATCATGGCTCACTGCAGCCCTGACCTCCCCAGGCTCAGATAATCCTCCTTCCTCAGCCTCCTGAGTAAGTAGGACTATGGGTGTGTGCCCCATGGTTGGCTAATTTTTTTTTTTTTTTTTTTTTTTTTTTTTTTTTTTTTGTAGAGACAGGGTTTTGCCATGTTGCCCAGGCTGGAATTTTTGCTTTTAACCAAATATATTTTAAATAACTCACAAGGGGAAGAATAGTCTATGATATTTATTCAGACACTTGTCATTTCTATTCTTCATTCCTGATGTTTCTACTAGCAATTAATTATCTTAGTTTTTCTTCATCTGAGAATATCCTTATTTCACCTTCATTCTTAAAATATATTTTTACTGGGTATAGAATCCTTAGTTGACAGCTCATTTCCCTCACAACTTTAAAGATGTTATTTCACTTCCTTCTGGCCCCCATGGTTTATAATGAAAAATTCAGTTTTCTGAATCCCATTGTTCTTTAGTCGTGTGTTAAGATTTTTTCTTTGTTTCAGTTTTTAGAATTTTGACTATAATGTGTCAGAGTATATAGAATTATTTGAGTTTATTCTATTTGGCATTCATTAAGCTTCTTGAATCTTTAGGCTTATGTCTTTTGACACATTTGGGAATTTTTCAGCCATTATTTCTTCAGAATTTTTGTGTGTACTACACTTTCTCCTCTCAATTTGGAATTCCAATGACATTGATTTTGGACTTTTGATATTGTCCCACAGGTCTCTGAAATTCTGTTAACTTTTTTTTCCTCAGTGTTTTTTCTCTCTCTTGTTCTGATTGGATTATTTCTGTTGACCCATCTTCAAGTTGACTGACTCTTCTGTCATTTCTATCCTGCTTGGAGCTCATCCAGTGAGTTTTTATTTTGGTTATTATATTTTTTCATTTCTCAAATGGCACATTGGAAGAACAAACAGAACAACCAGTGACAGGAGATGGGACTAGAGAAATAAGCCCAAAACTGCCTAGACAGAGCTTTGTAGGCAACAGTAGAGTGTCTAGATCTTATGCAAAGTACAGAGGAAAAATCACTCAGGATTTTAAGGAAGGAAATAGAATGATGTGATATACAATTTTAAAAGGCTATTTGAGAATGTATGATAGGAGAAAGAGTAGAATCAATAGATCACTTAGGAAGTGTTGTCTTGGTCCAAGAAGGACTGTGGTGACCTGGACGAGGCAATCACAGTGGAGCTGAGCACCTCCATCTGGCCCTGCACTACCCCCACAGGCAGCCTGAACCTCAAGGGGCTCTAGATTCTTATGCTTCCAAGGAAATTGCTTCTAGACTCCTGTCACCATGGCAGCTACACTTCTCCTACCTGGATTGGTCGCTGGAGTGGCATCATCAGCACTAAATGACTGATCCTCACAATAAGAACTGGTTGCCATGGTGCTACTAATTATGCAAACAAGAATCTGCCTTTCTTTTGCAGGCTTAGGGTCCTTGGCTAGCTCTGTACCTAAGGAAAAATCAGGGAGGGATAGAAGATCATGACAGTGGAGCCAAGGGGAAGCTAGCTCTCAGGTGGTTGCTGAGTCACCGTTCTTAAAGACTTGCCCAAGTCAAGACTGCTACTAGAGGCTCTTATATAGTGGGGTGAGGGGAGCTTATATTGTGGAGGAGGAGCCCCTAGCATATATACACACAAATTCCAAATCCCATTTTCCTCCCATTTTAGAGCTTCTTTGAACTGTTTCCTTCTCTGAGCAAAACTCTGTCACAGATTGGGAGGCCTTCCTCCTCTCCCAGCCCCATTACCCTGCAGAGAGGCAGTTCTAGGACAACTTCCTACTGGATTTTTTGAAGTGGGTTTTCATGAAAATTCTTTAAGCAGGCTTGTCTGGAGGTAAGACAGTGGGCCCCAGCTAGAGCTTCTGAAGTAAAATATGTAAAACCAGAACAGAGGGTACATTTGGGGCAGGGATTGAAACAATAAAACTCCTTAGTACACATGGAGCCTGGGCTTCTGATCTCCTTCTCCTTCCAGATATCATTTGTAACATGAATGTAAGGCAGGGTAGGACCACAGCTGAATTACAATCTTCCTTCGCCCACTCTCCCCAGCTACACTTTATGGTAGTCGTTCTTTCTTCTTGGGAAAGAAAGCTCCTTCCTATGAACCCCTGGTTCAATAGGCCTGAGAACCTAAGTCTTCTGAGGGTATTACTCTCACCCCTCCAATGAACAGTAAAAAGAAGAGTAGCATCAATGCTCCTGTACATTTATCATTTTGATAGCCATTCTCCTGGTGGTTTAAAATCTTAAAATACCAAGAGGAGCACACTCACCTTTGCTCGGCCCACCCAAAGACCAATATTTCCCTTTTTCCATGAGCATTATATTTCACAAAGCAGATTCACATTCATTTGTTCTTAGGCTTCAAATTATTGCTGTAAATTTATTTTAAAATAATATGTCCAGTACATAATCAGTGATAACCAGATAAACCTCTAGCTTCTGGCATGACAAGACAGAAACTTGTGTCAGACCCTCCTACTAACATTGAATATATACTCCAGGCAAAATAATAAAAATAACTGTATGAAAGTATGGAGACTGATCAACAGTTAGAAACCTACAGGGAGTATCATCCTCAAAAAAAGGAAGTCCACCAAGTGACTTCTACGTGTATAGGCTTTTTCTCTGAAGATACTTCAGAGTTCACTGCAGTACACAGGGAAACAGCTCTGTCAGCAAGTGGCAGTCTTACTAACTGAGGAAGCAGCTTTTGGAGTATAGAGATGCCAGAGCAGCTGGAAATTGAGGAGGAAATTTAGAAAATGAGTAAATTACACAGAGAGGAACTCAAAATCTGCATACCAACTCCCCTCAAATCCTTAGCTATCTTCTAAATGGCACTTGTGCAGGGTGAGATTTCAAGGAACCTAGTGAGAAAGTCAAATATCTGAACAGAGATTTTGGCAGCTGTCACAGTGTTAGGGTGACCGAGTTTGGAGTTCAGGACCCATAAAATAGAGAGTTTTGGTAAATGACTTTGGGTTTCGTTGAAATCCAAAAGGACCACACCTTAGCCATAAGTACCATATCCCAGGACTAAGAGATATGGCCTAGAATTGAGAATAGGATGAAGTAATCCTTCCCTAAACAGACTGCCACAGGATCAAGACTTTTGCCAAAAATTTAATTGCCTGCCAGAACAAACTCAAACTATTACCCTTTAAAGATAATAATATAATTTCTTTGTATTGTATTGTAAAATCCTTTGTAATGTATCAACCCCAAATGTTCAGTACACAAACTCTTAGGTTTAAATAATCCACTATCTCGACCTCCCAAAGTGCTGGGATTGCAGGCATGAGCCACCAAGCCCAGTTTAACAAATGTTTTAAGCTTAATGAAAAAAAAATTTTTTAATGCCAGTCTAGGAGTTAGAAAGCTCAAAAACTAGCTTATAAGTACACAAGAGTGAAAACAAGAGTTCAGTTAGCTAGTTAGTTATTACAATAGCTCAATTTTAAAGAGTGCAGTGTCCAAGGCCTTGCATGGTGGCTCATGCCAGTAATGCCAACATGGGAGGATTGCTTGAGCCTAGGAGTTTGAGACCAGCCTGGGAAACATGGAAAAACTCTGTCTCTATAAATAAATAAATAAATAAATAAATAAATAAATAAATAAATTGGCTGGGCATGGTAGTGCACACTTATAGTCCCAGCTACTCTGGAGGTTGAGGTGAGAGGATCATTTGAGCCTGAGGTTGAGCAGAGGTCGAGCAGAGGTTGTGGTGATCTGAAATTGCAAGACTCTGTCTCAAAAAAAAAAAACAAAACGTATAGTGTACAGTGATTTGGACCAGGGCGATGGCAGTGGATGTGGAGTACAGCGGATGGATGTGCCATATATATATATATATTGCAGATCGAACCTATATGATTTCTAAAGGTTTTTAAATGGGTCAGAGTAAAGACAGTGTCAAGGATAATAAAACAAACTAAATTCCTTGAGTGCCTACTGTTCCATCGCTGTTCATATTTAATTCTCACAACAAACCTGAGTAGGTACAATTAGCACCCGTATCTTACACGCCATCAGTTTCTCCAACCTTAGGACTGGGAGTACAGGCGGTGGTTCTTGAGATCCAGCTAATGCCCAAAAGGAGCTGGGTCAGGAATTCCAAGAGGTGAGGGTGGGGAGGCAGTAGGGGAAGGAGCTAGGGAGGCGACCGCAGGGGCAGGGCCCGCTCGCGATTGGCTGAACTGCCGAGGAGGGTTAAACAGATTCCGCGTCGCGGACTGGTGGGAAGCTTCGGTCCCGCTCAGCCCCTCGGCCACGGCCGCTACCTTCACTGAGACTTGGCCGCGGAGTGAGCACGCCGAGCCTGGGAGGATGCAGCACCCACTGTGGCCTGGGGGCTCCGAGGGGCTCCGGCTGCTTGTCTGCTTCCTGCTGCTGAACAGCTGCCCAGGGGGCTGCAGCGACATTAGTGCCCACGGTCAGAAGGAATCCTGGGGGGTGCGGGCAGTGCCCAGAGAGCGATCCTGAGAAGTGGGGGTCTGAAGGGGGCCTCAAGGCTAGGAAACTCGGAAGTAAAATAATGTGCTTAAGGACGTGAGAAGAGAAAAAGGTAGAGAGCATCTCGCGGAAAGAGGCATAGGCTTGGGATTGGCTGGGCATATGGGGTCTGGACCCACGAGAAGGGGGTTCAGGGGAAAATTGGGGATTTGGAAAAGAAGTCGGAAAGACAAATGGACAGAGAGAGGTAAAACTGGCCTATGTGGCCACAGGAGAAGCAAGAAAGGCCAGAAAAGAGATGACCAGGGCTGCGGGTATCGGGGTCTTGGCTCCAGGGAGAAGGCTGGGCCGGGAGACGAGCCAGGGCTTCCTCGTGCTGTGATCCGATTTCCAATAAGGGGACCGCTAGGCTGAGGGAAAGCAGGATGGAGCGGATATGGGACCATCCTTCTCCCCCTCCCCCGCACCAACCCTGGTAGACCCCGCGCTGACTCACGCGCCCGACTGCGCAAACTCGAGAATTCCTGCGCAGAGTGCGCGGGGAAGAGAGCGCAAACACCTAGTGTGTCGCCCCTTCTCCCTGCCGGATTTTTGGGCTTAGAGGCCAATGCAGCGGATTCGGGAACAACTGTGAGGGGAGGCCTGGTGGCAATGAGAGGATGAGGGCCGTGGGGAAGGACCGCCAAGCCTTGCGGAGATGCCTCGCCCACATTCCGCCCACAAGGCGCCGCCACGCCTGCTTCCCCACCTTTCAGCCCCACGGACAGCGCCAGGCGCGCTCCGGGTCCAGGCCGAGACCGTGCGGGTCGCCACTCCTTCCCACCAGTCTGGGAACGCTGCCTCAGAGAACCAGCTCCCCTTCCCGAAACTCTTTTCCTTCTCCTCAGGGTGTTGGGGGTTCCACTCCTTCCTTAAGGAGGCTTTCTCATCCCCAAATGTCTCTACTTAAAACTTTCTTTTTTTTTTTTTTTTTTTTTTTTTTTTTTTTTTTTTTTTTTTGAGACGGAGTCTCGCTCTGTCACCCAGGCTGGAGTGCTGTGGCCGGATCTCAGCTCACTGCAAGCTCCGCCTCCCGGGTTCACGCCATTCTCCTGCCTCAGCCTCCCGGGTAGCTGGGACTACAGGCGCCGCCACCTCGCCCGGCTAGTTTTTTGTAGTTTTTAGTAGAGACGGGGTTTCACCGTGTTAGCCAGGATGGTCTCGATCTCCTGACCTCGTGATCCGCCCGTCTCGGCCTCCCAAAGTGCTGGGATTACAGGCTTGAGCCACCGCGCCCGGCCTACTTAAAACTTTCTTGTCACGCTCACCCCCAGGAAATTATTAGACATCCACTTGATTGGGTAGGAAAATTCCCTTTTTTAAAGACCTGTCCAGAATGGCTCATGGTAACTACACTATAGCAAAAAACAGACTGTCCTCCAGCCCCATCTCACTTATCTGGAAGAAGGAAGGTGTGCATAGCATTAGCGGTTCTCTTTCCCAACCCCTGTCCTTCCCCCATGCACAACTGGGCAAACTGTGGGTTTCAGGAAAAGGATCCAGACCCTCAAACCGTAAACAAATCAATACTTTTTCTTTCTAATGATTCCAGGCCTCCTCCCTAACACTTCCAGACTTCAATGACTTCCCTAAGATGAAGCTTACCTGTTTCCCCATACCCCACCTACCCACCTGATTACCTTTCCCATGTGCTTAGCTTTCTGAGTCTCTGCTCACCTAAACTTCTACCTTTGCCTGTAAGTTTGGTTCTAATCTGTAAGTTGGTACCAAGAGTGAACAAGGCCCGGGGGCTGAAGAATATGGCAAGTGGTGATGGAGGAAGGGAAAAATTAAAGAAGGAAGACTTGAAGCAGGCAAAGGTGCTGGTAGGGGGAACAGAGGTCAGGGGTCCAAGAGCAACAGTACAAGGAACCTGCTTCTCTTCAACTGAGATGTGGAGGGCTCCTGGCCAGGTTCCTTGCTGACACCACTATTTTGCCCTTAGATGGTCAGGACCAAGTAGGAGTAGGGCAGCTTTGGCCCCTCCAAGGATTTGCCACCCCAGTCTTCCAGCATTTACAGGTTGTGTTCCAGCAGATTTTACTCCAAGGTAAGTAAAAGCTGGAGAACAGAGGTTGGGACCTGGTTAGATATGGGGAGGGGGGAAGAGGGGCTATCTGACCTGAGGACAGGCTTTCTGTTCCCCAAATATCTCTACTTAAAACTTTCTTGTCACATTTACCCCCATGGGGATGAGACAGGAGTAGGGGTGGGATCTGGATGGGTGGACTATTTGCACTAGAACATCCTGGAAGAGCCCAGTAGAGGCTTCTAGGGAAAAAAACACCTGAAAAAGGCCAGCATCCAACTCCTTGAGATTAGTCTCCCCTCAACCCCGGTACTATATGAGCTTTCCCAAAGCCAGGACTCCTCAAGTTCTCAGCCAGGAAAACACTCACCCACTTTAGCCTCTGAGTAGGAAATTGTATGACAAACAGATGGAAGGAATGAAAGGGAGTGGAGAGTCCATTGGCAACTTATGGCTGACCCTGTTTTGGAGCAGAGTTTCATGAATGTTGGGGAGGAGAGAGTCAGATAGGAAATATTCCTTGAGTTCTTATTGCCACTGCTAATGCCTAATATGTGCATAGTGCCTTAGAGCAGTAGTTCTCAAAGTGCACCCCTGGCCTGGCAGCATCAACTTCACCAGGAAACTTGTTAGAAATGTGAATTTTTGAACTTCAGCACAGACCTACTGCCTCAGAAGCCCTAGGGGTGGGAAACAGCAGTCCGCATTTTAACAGACCTTGCAGGAGATTCTGATGCACACGCTAAAGTTTGATAATCACTGCCTTGGCATTTTCTTTTTTTTTTTTTTTTTTTGAGACGGAGTCTCGCTCTGTCGCCCAGGCTGGAGTGCAGTGGCCAGATCTCAGCTCACTGCAAGCTCCGCCTCCCGGGTTCACGCCATTCTCCTGCCTCAGCCTCCCGAGCAGCTGGGACTACAGGCGCCCACGACCACGCCTGGCTAGTTTTTTGTATTTTTTTAGTAGAGACGGGGTTTCACTGTGTTAGCCAGGATGGTCTCGATCTCCTGACCTCGTGATCCACCCGTCTTGGCCTCCCAAAGTGCTGGGATTACAGGCTTGAGCCACCGCGCCCGGCCTGCCTTGGCATTTTCTAAGCACTCTTTACATTCCTAACCTCATTTAATCCTCACAATAGCATCAAATGAACCAGCAAAGAGACTGTCATCATAATCCTAATTTGAATATTATATGCTAGGCACTATGCTAAGCAACTTTAATACATCATCTTGTTTAATTCTTTCTGTAAAATGTAATCTAATGTGTACTTGAGGGAAAGGTTGATCTGATCCCTGGAGTGGATCTGAGTGTCCCAGGTGTCAACTCACCCCATCTTTTCATCCTGCAGGTCTGTTCTGGAAGGATGATATCACCCAGGATGCCATGATCCAAAAGATGGAGCACACCAGCAGACTGCATCCCCAAGATCCATGCCTGAAGGATGGCAAGGCAGTTTTCCCCACTAAAACCTCTGGGGTGAGGTGTGTGAGACCTGTGGTCATTCCAAGCATTCTGGCAGACAGATGGAACAGGGAAGGAATGTGTGCTAAAACTGCGGGTAGAAGTTTCCAGGAGCACTGTGAGGAGAATAATTCAGAGGTCCTGTTTGGAATCAGCAGAGAACAATTTCATGATCCATTAGTGATATCTGCAAAGGGAGGGGAGGTGGGTGTGGCAAGCCTAGGTCCAGTGTGTCATTCCCTGTCTCTTCTAGAAGCAAGCAAGAGGAGAAACTTCGATTCCTATTCCCCACAGTGAGTCTCATGTATCTTCTCAAGAATTGTGAATCCCTTGCCGGGCGCGGTGGCTCACGCCTGTAATCTCAGCACTTTGGGAGGCCGAGGCGGGCGGATCACAAGGTCAGGAGATCGAGACCACGGTGAAACCCCATCTCTACTAAAAATACAAAAAATTAGCTGGGCGCGGTGGAGGGCACCTGTAGTCCCAGCTACTCGGGAGGCTGAGGCAGGAGAATGGCGTGAACCCGGGAGGCGGAGCTTGCAGTGAGCCAAGATAGCGCCACTGCACTCCAGCCAGGGGGACAGAGCGAGACTCCGTCTCAAAAAAAAAAAAAAAAAAAGAATTGTGAATCCCTGACTTTGTATCCAATTGCTTTTCCTGTGGGGCCCTCTCACCCTTTTCTGCCTCCTTCTCGACTCCTGGTTTCCCTCTTCACAGAGTCCCCTGGCCAAGGTGAACAGGGATCAGTGCTTTACCTCCAAAGTGGTTTCTAAGGTCCTGAAACAAGAGGTGGCCAACCCTGTCAAGGTAAGGGGCTCACTTTTTCTCAGGAGGTTGGACCTGTTTAAATGAGGGAGGCAGATAGAAAGAAGGGAATGGGCATTGGGGTGAGGGCAGACAGCTGAAGGAAAGATTTTTCCATTCCTAATCAAAGGTACCCCTAATTTCCTGTATCTCTCAGACTTCCTATAGGCGTTCATATGGGGGGCTGGACATGATGCAGGCGCTGGGAGCCTCTAAGGAAGAAATTATCTATAAGATCATGCATAGGCATTGAGTTTAAAATAGGCATTGAGAGTTTAAAATAGGCATTGAAACTGCAGAGTTTTCAAAATTAAAGGTCTTCCTTTTTGCCATATATGCCTTTGTATATAACAAGTGATAGCAACACTCCCTTGATGAATGGGAAGTGCAGCTCAGAGACCCTCACATTCAGCCTCCCCCTTGCTCTACTCTATGGCCTGGGCAAGTCACCCAGGCAAGGCTCTGAGACATCTCCTTGGGATCTTTGAACTCTTCAGAATCCAGAATGGAAACCACCCATCTAGTACTCCCATCCATCTTTATAGATGAGAAATTGAGGCCCAGGCCATGGGACGTACTCAAGGCCACACCATGGGTTTGTGGCAGAGCCAAGACTGGACCCAGGTCTCCTGATTTCCAGCTCTTTCCCCTGCACAGTCCCTGCCCTTCCTCTCAAGAACTGCAATGGGATTGGGTCATTCCAAACATCAGACTCCTCCACATTGAAAAAAGAGTTTTTTGTTTTTTGTTTTTTTGTGTGGTGTTTTTTTTTGTTTGTTTGCTTGTTTGTTTTTTTTTTTTTTTGGACTAAGCCCTAACTTATAAGAAGGTGGCAACCAGAGGAAGATGTAAAGGAAGGGCATCTTAGGCAGACAGCATTGCCACTGCAAATGTCCTGAGACACCCATACCATGGCATGTTAAAGAATGGACAGAAAAGTCAGTGGCAGAAGATGAAGGTGGAGAATTAGGCCCAGGACTGACCACACAGGGGCTCACAGATCATAGCAAAAGGTTTGGATTTTGTTCTAAGTGCAGTGGGAATTTAACTGGGAAATTTTAAGGAAAGGAATGTCACAATGTGATATGATTTTAAAAGGCCTCCCTAGTGATGTTGAGGAATGAACTGTAAGGACAGCAAGAGTGAAAACTGAGAAGTCTATAAGGAGAGGCTCATCCTGGTCCAGGGAGACCGAGGTGGCTTGGATTTGGGTGGTGGCAGTGAAGCAGGGCACCCCTGGCTGGTTGCACCCTCCATCTAAAGGCAACCTGCACCACAGGGGGTTCCAGCTCCTCATACTCTCCAAGGAAACGGATTCCTACTTCCATATGTGGCAGCTGGGCTTCCTAAGCCTGGATTGGTTGCTGGGGCAACATAATCAGAGCTCAGTGACAGAAGTGACAGAGACCTACCTGTGGGGGACTGGTTGCCCTGGTACTCCCAGGAATAACAAACAAGGAGCTGCCATTCTTCTCCAGACCTGAGCTTAAGGGCAAACCATGGAGAGATGGGGCTACGTGTGAGATCCAAGTGTACAGGCTCTCAGTCGGTGAGCTGTCACCATGCTGAAGGGTTACTCAAATCAGGCTGTTACTACAGTAGTTGTGGAAGGAGGGCAGATGAGGGAGGAGCCACCATCTCACATCCTGACTCTAGATCCCTTGTTTCTTCTCATTTTAGGACTTCTCTGGACCATTTCCAGAGAAAGTCCAGAGTGGGCCGCAACCTTGTGGCTGATTGAGACCTCATGTGGAGCCTCCCTGCCCCAGCACCCTTCCCACTGACCTTCAGAACTGGCAGTTCTTGGATGACCCAGATCTGAATGATTAAAGTAGACTCTCAAGCAAACACTGTCTGTGAGCGTGTCTTGAGGCAAAATGGGTGGGGGTTGAACTTGGCCAGAGCCTCCAAAGGGAGGGAGGTGGGATGAAAACATAGGGTGGGGATGAGGGGAGCACAACTCTTGACTGATGGAAGGCTGATTTCTGTCTTGTTTTCCTTCCACTGATAATTCCTGGAGTGGGGAAAGTGTGAGTGAGACCACAGCTGGAATGGCAGCCCCCCAACCCCCAGCCACATCCCAGCCACATTGTGTGGTCTAGTTACCCATCCTTTCACATTATGGGGAGGTGGACTCCATATTCATTTATTTTACCCCTCATGCCAGACAGGCCTGGCCCCTGCTGTTTTTTGAGGGTCCCCACCTCCAGCATTATAGCCCCTGCTAGGCTTTCCCACCCATCCTCTCTACAAGTACCAACAGATCAGTGCTGAGGTCAGAGTGTACACACATTGGATATTCTGATTGTTCTTGCCAGTTTGCTCCTGGTAGCTTAAAATCTTAAAAGGCAGTTGGTAATCTCGCCACCCATGCTCAGCCAACAACCAAACACTAGAATGTCCTATTTGCAGAGCTTTATATGTCTTGAAGCACTTCCACACACATTGGAGGCTCACAGGTGTAACCAAATGGGCAGGTATCAAGACTGGGTTTCTTGGCCAGGCACAGTGGCTTACACCTGTAATCCATCCCAGCACTTTGGGAGGCCAAGGCGGGTGGATCATTTGAGGTCAGGAGCTTGAGACCAGCCTGGCCGACATAGTGAGACCCCATCTCTACTAAAAATACAAAAATTAGGCTGGGCACGGTGGCTCACGCCTGTAATCCCACACTTTGGGAGGCAAGGCAGGAGGATCACCTGAGTTCAGGAGTTCCAGACCAGTCTGGTCAACATGGTGAAATATCATCTCTACTAAAAATATAAAAATTAGCTGGGTGTAGTGGTGCACACCTGTTATCCCAACTACTTGGGAGGCTGAGGCAGGAGAATCACTTGAACCCAGGAGGTGGAGGTTGCAGTGAGCTGAGATCATGCCCCTGCACTCCAGCCTGGGCAACAGAGCAAGATTCCATCATAAATAAATAAATAAACAAACACAAAAATTAGCCGGGCATGGTGGCACACTACTCAGGAGGCTGAGGTAGGAGAATTGCTTGAACCTGGGAAACGGACTTGCAGTGAGCCAAGATCTCACTACTGCACTCCAGCCTGGGCGACAGAGTGAGACTCCATCTCAAATAAACAACAACAACAACAACAGAAAGAAAACACTGGGTTTCTCTAAGGGATTGGAACTTGGCCACACCACAGCTTCCCCATTTAAATAACCCAGAGAAACTCCATGACTAGTTCTTAATGATCCAGATTCTCAGTCATGCTACTGTGGTTGCCCTTTCCCTTCTTGTTGTGTTCAAGGACGTAGCTAAAGCCAACGTTAGACCAGTCATACTCATTTGTACCTAGTTCTCATCAAATCAGTTAACCCCTGCCACTCATCCATCTTTCCTTCTTACACCTTTCTTTCTCAATTCATTTTCAAACATGTATGTAATCATGTGCTTCACCGTGCCTGGCCTTTATGCTGAGTCACATATTTGGTTCCTGCCCTCAAAGACCTTTAAGAGTAGTCAGGGTGGGGTGTGGTGGCTCATTCCTGTAGTCCCAGCACTTTGGGAGACCGGGGCAGGCAGATCACTTGAGCCCAATAGTTTGAGACCAGCCTGGGCAACATGGCAAAACTCCATCTTCACAAAAATTCAAAAATTAGCTGGGCGTGGTGGTGTGCAGCTGTAGTTCCAGCTACCTGGGAGGCTGAGGTGGGAGGATCACTTGAGCCCAGGAGGTCGAGGCTGCAGTGAGCCATCATTGTGCTACTGTACTCCAGTCTGGGTGACAGAGTGAGGCTGTTTAAAAAAAAAAATAGTCAAGAAAGTAAGCCACATATAACATAGCATCATTCAGGTGTCTACAGGGAGTGAATGCAGTGGACACCCTACCCCATATCTCCTGGCCTGCATCTCCATTTGCCTGCAGCTGCAGGTGAACAGTTCTTGAACCTGTCAACCTTCCCACTTCATGCCGTGGGATTCTGCTTCTCATCCTGCAGGCTTTCTGGAATGCCAAGGGACTGCCCACCTGTGCCCCAGGCAGCCCTGAAGCACCTGGGATGTAATGCCCCTAGAGGCAACTCTCAACCAGTTAAGGACCAAATTTAGTGCAAAAATATCCCAGCTTCCACCAGCCCTTAGTGGACTATTCTGAGGAATGTTCAATATGATTCTTCAGAGGGTCCCTAGTGAGAGTCAGCCTAGTCGCCCACAGTGGTAACCTGTTCAGCAACGCACTTAATATTATTGACTTTTCTTCCTTCTGTGGCTTACTTTCCCTGTCCCTCATCTGTGATTTCTGGAATCATCTCCCACATGAACTACCTGCACCCAAATTATTATTTATTTATTTATTTATTTTTGAGACCCAGATCTCGCTCTGTCACCCAGGCTGGAGTACAGTAGTGCAATCATAGCTCACAGCAGCCTGTCTCTTGGGATTCTTCCACCTCACTTGAGCCCGAGAGACTAAGGCTGCTGTGAAAAATTGGAAGAATCCAATTCTTCCACCTCACTTGAGCCTGACTAGCTGGTACTGCAGATGCTCACCACCACACCTGGCTAATTTTTTTGGTTTTTAGTAGAGACAAGGTCTCACTATGTTCCCCAGGCTGGTCCCAAACTCCTGAGCTCAAGGAATCCTCCTGCCTTGGCCTCCCAAAGTGCTGGGATTACCAGCATGAGTCAACATGCCCAGCCCAAGTTCTTGTCTCACTGTGCTCTTAGGTTCACCCAGACCAAGCCTACTATGTGCCAGACACTCTTCTAGGCCCTGGGGATACAGTTGTGAACAAGTCAGAGTATCCACTGCCATGGATTTTCTTATAAATCATTGACTAACTGCCTGGGTATAGGGAAGAATCTAAGCAATTTATCTGGCCCAGAGAGCATTCAAGTTCTTGTCTCACCAACCTCTTCAACACTGCGGTGTTTCCCCCATTCTGCCGTCCTATATGCACCAGCAATTCAGCCCTATTTGCATTTCCCCAAACATGCCCAGCTGGTTTATGCTTCTGGGCCCTTGTATCAGCAGTTCCCTCTGCATATAAGTGCCCCATCCCCAGCACACATTGTCAATCTTATCTGAAAAATCTAAATTCTCCTCTGTGGTCCATTCTCTGACCCTCCTAACATCACCCCCATGCCCAGAGCAAAGTTGCAGAGGTTGGAAAGGAAAAATCTATAAGGGACATTAAATAATCTGATAATTCTGGGACATGGTGAATGGGTAGGAAAGATGGGAGTTTTTAGAAAGGAAAGCAGGTTCAGTTCCTATTGCAGAGGACCAGGTTATCTGATTTGGGTAGTATCTGATAGGTAGTGAGGAGACACTAAATGTCTTTGAGCAAGAGAACATGATGAAAGTTGTGCTTAAGCATAGCCTCACATTTCTGTTTAAGGATGGATTAGAGAACAGGAGAAAGTGGAAACATTTTAGAAAGACTGTTGCAACGGTAGGGGTGTGCCACACACAACCTGAATGGGAGAGAAGGAGGACACGTATGAGAGATATTTTGAAGGATGAGTTAATAAGTCTTGGTAACTGTTAGGGGTTGAATTCTGTCCACCACCCCCCCCCCAAAAAAATCATATATTGAAGTCCTAAATCCCAGCACCTCCAAATGTGACGTTATTTGGAAATAGGGTTGTTGCAGATGTAGTTAGTTAAGATCAGGTCATTGGGACAGACTCTAATTCAATGTGATGGGTGTCCTTATAAAAAGGGGAAATACACAGTGGCCAGTGCTCGTAGTCCCAGCTACTCAGAAGGCTGAGTCGAGATAATCGCTTGAGCACAGGAGTTTGAGACCATCCTAGGCAATATAGGGAGACCCAATCTCAAAAAAGACAGGGGCAGGATTTGAAGACAGCCATAGCTACAGCAAAGATGATGTGAAAAGTTAAAGAGAATGGAAACCATCCACAAGGCAAGGAGAGAGATCTGGAACAGATTCTCCCTCACAGCTCTCAGAGAGAATCAACACTGCCAACAGCCTGATTTCAGATTTCTAGCTTCCAGAGCTGTGAGACCATAAATGTCTGTTGTTAAAGCCATCCAGTCTATGGTACTTTGTCACAGCAGCCCTAGCAAACTAGTGCAGATGACGGGGCTTTGTTGAGAGAGGAGCCTTACCTGAATTTAGAGATGTTGTGACCGAGGGAATTAAAGTGCCATTCACAGAACAGGAATATCTGGAGAATTAGTTGGAGAAGGAAAATTGATTGACTCTGAAGAGTTAAAGCTGGGAGCTCATTTAAGGACATCACCACAGCTGTGTCCTCCTGTCTCTTTCCTACTTCATTACCTTTTCTTTGGATGTCTGATCATTTTTGTCAACACATGCTGTAATATCTTCTATATTTATTTTTTCCTGAATTTCTGCTTCTGGTAATGATGCACCAGGTCATTACCTCAAGCCCTTTGGATGTCTGATCATTTTTGTCAGCACATGTTGTAATATCTCCTATATTTATTTTTTCCTCAATTTCTGCTTCTGATAATAATGCACTAGGTCAATACCTCAAGCTCATACTCCTCAGGCCTCCGCTGAAGACAACTTGTCTTAGACTGATTCCTCCCAAAGTCAAACTGTGAAATAAGGTCTTGTATAGGGGTTGTTTAGTTTGGGAAGATATCATAAGATCAACATAAAGTATAACAATAAAAAAAGAAAATAAAAAAAGAGTGGGAAAATGAAAACAGTGAAAGAGAATGAGTTGTAAGCCACTGGGAATCAGTTCTTCTGGGGACTCTTTAAGCATCATGTACAAGATATACCCAACAATTGTCCTTCAGAAAGAAAACTATTTATCTTCTAGTTTCCGTCCACCATTGGATCAAGAGTTGGCCTGTGGGACGTTAATTTCCTCATACTTCCAGGTTTTTCATGGATGAGAATGACTGAACAGATTCCCAGGAGTGCCTAATACTGTCGTAGCAGAGCATACTCAAACCAAAAACAAGAGATATTTAGTGCAGGTGAGGCAGGTGGTGTCAGATGATGCCTGCATGCTGCTGCTGGCTGCAGCAATGGCTGGAGTTAAAAGATAACTCAGGCCAGGAAAGGTGACTTACACCTGTAATCCCAGCAATTTGGGAGACTGAGGCAGGTGGATCACTTGAGCTCAGGAGTTTGAGACCAGCCTGGGAAACATAGCAAAATCACATTTCAAAAAAATATATAAAAATTAGCTGGGCATGGTGGTGCATGCCTGTAGTCCTAGCTACTTGGGAAGTTGAAGTAAGAATTACCTGAGCCTGGGAGTCCAAGGCTGCAGTGAGCTGAAATCACAGCACTGCACTCCAGCCTGGGCAACAGGGTGAATGAAATTCTGCCTTAAAAAAAAAAAAAAAGTGGGTGAAAAATTACCAAAATCTTTTTTTAAACCATCAAGGAGCAAGCAAGAGAGTGAGGAGAAACTGACACAGACCAAGATCCAAGAAAGGAACAGAATCCAGAGGTAGTAGACCCAATGTTGCAATGGAGAAATTACAGGCTTTTTCTGCAATGGAGAATTGCAGAAATTGCTGCAGAAATTTTCCATTCTTAGGAAGTAGATTGGCCGGGCGCGGTGGCTCACGCCTGTAATCCCAGCACTTTGGGAGGCCGAGGCGGGTGGATCACGAGGTCAGGAGATCGAGACCATCCTGACTAATACGGTGAAATACCGTCTCTATTAAAAATGCAAAAAAATTAGCCGGGCGTTGTGGCGGGCGCCTGTAGTCCCAGCTACTTGGGAGGCTGAGGCAGGAGAATGGCGTGAACCCGGGAGGCGGAGCTTGAAGTGAGCCGAGATCGCACCACTGCACTCCAGTCTGGCCGACAGAGCAAGACTCTGTCTTAAAAAAAAAAAAAAAAAAAAAAAAAGGAAGTAGATGACCAGCCTGGGCAATGCAGTGAGACCTCATCTTTACAAAAAATAAAATTAGTGGGGCGGGGCGGCACGCACTGGTAGTCTTAGCTACTTGGGAGGCTGCGGCAGGAGCATTGATTGAGCCTGGAAGGTCGAGCCTGCAGTAAGCAAAGGTTGCACCACTGCACTTCAGCCTGGGTGACAGAGCGAGACCCTCTCTCTCGGAAAAAGAAGTAGAGAAAACACTGATTTAGATAGCCTGTGGAGCTAAAGGAGTAGATGTCAGAATCCAGGGCTTGTGAAAGGAAGAATTCTAGTAAACTTCTCCCTGTTTTGGCCTGGGAACAAGAAACAAACTCCAAGCCTAAAGATAAAAAAGTAAAATTAGCTGGGCATGGTGGTGCATGCCTGTAATCCCAGCTACTCTGGGAGGCTGAGGCAGAAGAATCACTTGAACCCAGGAGGCGGAGGTTGCAGTGAGCCGAGATCGTGCCATTGCACTCCAACCTGGGCAACAAGAGCAAAACTCTGTCTCCAAAAA
The DNA here is from genome assembly GCF_007565055.1 of Rhinopithecus roxellana. Classification (NCBI taxonomy): domain Eukaryota; kingdom Metazoa; phylum Chordata; class Mammalia; order Primates; family Cercopithecidae; genus Rhinopithecus; species Rhinopithecus roxellana. The sequence continues at coordinate 30,276,756 of NC_044562.1, forward strand.
AAGAAGAAAAAAAGATACAAAAGTAGTAACCCTTGCTTAGTCTGCAGTATGGCTCTGAAATTGGAGTAAGGTTATATTAGATTGCTAGTGCTTTCAGGCACCTGCAGACATAAATGAAAATCTATCAAAACCTTAAATTATTTCTACAAATAATTTTCCAAATACTATGCTCTGCACAATAGATAACAAAAACAGACTCACAGTGATTTCAGTGAAAAACATTGGTTCCAACATAAAACATCTGTGCTCACTATATTCAAGCATACGAAGACCAAACTATAATTTTTGACAGGAAACCAGAAACCACAGATATATATATATATATATGTATGTATATATACATATATATCATATGTACAAAAAATAAATTTATTTTATATTATTAGTAAACTCCAGCCTGGGCAACAAGAGTGAAACTCCATCTCAAAACCAAAAACAAAAACAAATTCAAAAACAAAAATGAGCTGGGTGTGGTGGCTCACACCTGTAGTCCCAGCTACTGAAGAGGCTAAGGCACGAGAATCGCTTGAACCCGGGAGGTGAAGGTTGCAGTGAGCCGAGATTGAGCCACTGACCTCCAGCCTGGGTGACAGAGTGAGACTTGATCTTAAAAAAAACAAAAAAAAAAATCTTTAAAAGAACTAAATATGCCAAAATACACGTGGCAAAAACTGATCAAACTTAAAGGAGAGATAGAAAAATTCAGTTTTATGGTTGGAGATGTCAACGCCACTCTCTCAGTAATTAATAGATGAAGCAAGCAGAAAATCTATAAGGCTATAAATGATCTGAACAGAACTGGTCGACATTTAGAATACACCATCCCAAGGGAAGGAGTTCTACTTGTCTTGACACCATAGAGGTGGCTTGAGAAGATGTCCTTTGAAGACCCAGTATAGTTTATGTGCCCTGCAGCAGCCCAAGTGCTTTAAAGCTGTTTCAAACTGTATAGTTTGCATACCCATCCCAGTGGAGGGGAAAGGGGATAAGTGTTTCAAGGCAACGTTTTCTGCACTTTGCTGAGAAAAGCAAATGGCCTTCTGTGAAGGACAAAACTTGCAAAATTGGGTGTGTGGGAGAGCAAAAAATCACTGTAGATTGAAGATCTACACTGAGCATCTTCACAGCCCACAGCCTTCTTCCCAATAGTGGTAACTCTGCATTTTTAGAGCATAGCATGTGTGCAGTCTTTGGCTATTACTGGTGTATTATTTGGGGGAGGGAGGGATGGGGAGGGGAGAAAGGGAGATGGGTAGCATCATTTTGGTTAACATTTGGGGCCTGATAGGGGAAATGGTGAAGCAATGGAAAAGAACAGACAACTAATGATTTGCTTCTATGTCCAGAACATTTTACCTTAAAAAACAATGTCCTTGGCACCATAAATAAGGACTGTGAGAGACTGTTTAAAAGCTGTGAATGTCTGAAACCTATTAGCCAAGGTGTTCCCTGCCTAAACTTATTGCTGTTCCCACAAAGAACTAAGCCAGTTCATAAGTTACCAAAGTTCCCATTTTGGAGATGGAAATTGATGAGGAGGGACAGTCTTTTATTGGAGAGTATACAATACAAACAGATTATTCTGTCTCAGTGGTGCTAATTCCTGAAATTAGAAGACCCTTTCTTTTCCAATAATGAAGTTATAAATATCAGCTTGTTCATCCAAGCCACTGGCTGAGGTGTTAGGGAAGAAGAAGAGGGTGGTAGAGGAGATAAGACAGTAGGGAAAGACAAGGGCCCATGCTCTTAGTGGGGAAAACTCTTGGAGCCATTTTTAGTGGGGAGAACTCTTGGAGCCGTTCCCTTTTTTGAGCGTTGAACTCTGAAACCATTGTTGGCAGAGTTCAGTCACTGACAGCACAAGTGTCACTGAATTGATCCAAGAGTTTAGTGATTTCAAAAGCATTGGTCTCAGGAGAAGATTAAACTTTCATATTGGGCAGTGGTTCACTTTAAAACACACACACACACACACACACACAAATTTAAGAAATCCTAAGAAGTAACTGGTACCCAAAATGCTCTGTCTTGAGTCATGAGATCCATCAGTTCTTGATAATTATCTAGACTTGCATCTAGAGCTACATTGTAAAGTCCTTTTAAGTATGTGTTAGATTTCTGTGTAAACTTTGTTTAAATGTAAACTTCATACTACACTGTCAGTTTTTGTCTTAATAAAACTATAAATTTATAAAAAAAAAAAATACACCATCCCAAAACTGCAAAATAACATTCTTTTTCTTCTAGAGACAGGGTCTCACTATGTCACCCAGGCTGGGGTCCAGTTGTGTGATCATAGCTCACTATAGCCTTGAACTCCTGGGCTTGAAAGCTCCTCCTGCCCCAGCCTCCTGAGTAACTAGGACTATCGGGTATGCCACCATGCCTGGCTAATTTTTAAATTTTTTTTGTAAAGATGGGGTCTAGGCCGGGCGCAGTGGCTTAAGCCTGTAATCCCAGCACTTTGGGAGGCCGAGACGGGCGGATCACGAGGTCAGGAGATCGAGACCATCCTGGCTAATACGGTGAAACCCCGTCTCTACTAAAAAAAAATACAAAAAACTAGCCGGGCGAGGTGGCGGGCACCTGTAGTCCCAGCTACTCCGGAGGCTGAGGCAGGAGAATGGTGTGAACCCAGGAGGCGGAGCTTGCAGTGAGCTGAGATCTGGTCACTGCACTCCAGCCTGGGCGGCAGAGCGAGACTCCGTCTCAAAAAAAAAAAAAAAAAAGATGAGGTCTAGCTATGTTGCCCAGGCTGGTCTTGAATTCCTGGCCTCAAGTGTTCCTCCTGCCTCAGTCTTCCAAATTGCTGAGATTATAAGTATGAACCACTGCTTCCAGCCAAAATATAGTCTTCTCAAGCTCACATGGAATTTTCACCAAGACAGACCACCATAAAAACACACCTTTACAAATTTAAAAGAATAGAAATTATACAAAATATGTTCTCCAGCCACAATGGAATTAAAGTAGAAGTCAATAACAAAAAGATAGCTCAAATATCTGAAATCCTCAAATATCTGAAAAACAACACCCTTCTAAATAACCCATGGGTCAAAGAAGTTTCAAGAGATACTTTGTTTCATTTTATTTTTACTTTTATCTTTTTGAGACAGTCTTGCTCAGTCACCCAGGCTCGAGTGCAGTGGCACAATCTTGGCTCACTGCAACCTTCGTCTTGCCTCCTGGGTTCAAGCAATTCTTATGCCTCAGCCACCTGAGTAGCTGGGATTACAGGCATGTGCCACCATGCCCGATTAAGTTTTGTGTTTTTAGTAGAGACAGGTTTTTGCCATGTTGGTCAGGCTGGTCTCAAACTCCTGACCTCAAGCGATCTGCCCACCTCAGCCTCCCAAAGTGCTGGGATTACAGATGTGAGCCACTGTGCCCCACCCCAAGAGAAATTTTAAAATTAAACAAAAATGAAAATACAAATTATCACAATTTGTGGGATGCAGTAAAAACATTGCTTAATGGGAAATGTATAGTGATGAATGCATATATTCGAAAATCAGAATGATCTAAAATCATTGACACTGGCCCGGTGCAGTGGCTTATACCTGTAATACCAACACTTTGGGAGGCTTAAGTGGGAGAGGATCACTTAAGCCTCCCAAATTGTACCAATTGGCTAAATTAATTGTACCAATTGGCTACGCCAGCCAATTGGTACAATTAATTTAGAAAACAGTTTTATATTGGCCATTAAAGTTTAACATACACTTATTAGGGCTCATCAATTTAACTCCCAGGTATACAGTGGTTCTTAAATTTCAGCATGCCTTAGAATCACCTGGAGGGATTGTTAAAGTCAGAGTCACATTCACAGTTGTTTCTTCAGTAGTTCTGGAACCCAAGAATTTGCATTTCTAAGAAATTTTCAGATGATACTGATACTGCTGGTCCAGAGACCACAGTTCAAGAACTACTATCTTAGAGAAATGCACACATATGTACACAAGAGACATGTGTACAGGAATATTCATAATAGCGGCCAGGCGCAGTGGCTCACGCCTGTAATCCCAGCACTTTGGGAGGCCAGGGCAGGAGGATCACAAGGTCAGGAGTTAGAGACCAACTTGACCAATATGATGAAACCCTGTCTCTACTAAAAATACAAAAATTAGCCAGGCGTGGTTGCACCTGTAATCCCAGCTACTCAGGAGGCTGAGGCAGGAGAATCACTTAAACCTGGGAGGGAGAGGTTGCAGTGAGCCGAGATTGTGCCACTGTACTCCAGCCTGGGTGACAGAGCGAGACTTTGTCTAAAAAAAAAAAGAAAAAAAAATTATACATAATAATACCAAACCTGAAAAACCCAAATGTCCATCAGCAGAAAAATGGATACAATTTTTTTTTTTTTTTTTTTGAGATGGAATCTCACTCTGTCACCCAGGCTGGAGTGCAATGGCGTAGTCTCGGCTCACTGCAACCCCACCTCTCAGGTTCAAACGATTCTTCTACCTCAGCCTCCCGAGTAGCTGGGATTACAGGCATAAGCCACCACACCTGGCTGAGACTACAGGTACGTGTTACCATGCCCAGCTAATTTTTGTATTTTTTGTAGAGACAAGGTTTTGTCATGTTGCCCAGGCTGGTCTCAGTCTCCTGGGCTCAAGTGATCCTTCTGCCTTGGCCTCCCAAAGTCCTGGGATCACAGGCATGAGCCATTGTGCCTGGCCTCTACAAAAAAAAAAAAATTAATTAATTAGCCAGACATGGTGGTTCATGGTGGTGGCTACTCAGGAGGCTGAGGCAGAAGGATTGCTTGAGCCCAGGAGTTGAAGGCTGCAGTGAGCTATGATCTTGCCACTGCACTCCAGACTGGGTGATAGAGTGAGACCCTGACTCTAAATAAGTAAATAAATGTTTTAAAATGTATTAGTCACTGTTAGAGGTCACAACACTACACCGACTCATTATTTTGCAAAAAGATAAAGAGAAAAAACTAAGAATGTATGTTACCTTTCCAGTTGGAGTTGCCTTTTAGTGTAAACTAAACCCAGTTGATGAGAGAAAGCCCTTCTTTACAAAATAAAATAAGCGATAAATGTGAATGGAATGATAGGATTATAAAACTCTCCATTTTGCAACCTCTAATGAAATCATTTAATAAAGGATGGATCACCAATGAATAGTGAAGCCATTAGGTGAAAAGTTGATGAGGAACTATATAGCCTCACAGTGCCAAAGTATCATCCAAGGATCACATGCTGGTCACATTAGAAAAACACTGCTTTACATGCAGAGATCTGGCTGTCTCTACCTTAAATCAGTGATCAATTTTAACATCACTAATAGAACAATCAGACATCATGTACTTCCTGAAATGATGCAATGAGAGGCATTTTGCTTTAAAATTCTTTAATTTGGTACAATCAAGACTTCATATATAACTTCTAGTTTACAGGAAATACAGGTGATATACAGGTTATACACTGGAGAAATATAGGGAAATACAACATGAAGAAACAATTAGATAAACCCAGAAGACTTCTAAAGAAAAATTGACCTAGTCTATCAACATGACGATGTCAAAAATGGGGGAGGGGAGACAGGAGATGGTGTCTATGCTAATTTACAGAGAATTAAGAAATATAACAAAGGCAGTGATTGTCTTTAATTGACTGTTATTTTGAACAAAACACCTGGACAGAAAAGACATTGGGGGAAAAAATCTGAGAAATTTGGATATGAACTGAGCATTAAATAATATTAAGGAATTATTGTAAATTTTTTAGGTGTTGTAACGGCACTTAGGTTATGCAGAAAAATGTCTCTATTTCTTGGAGATGCATAATGAAATATTTAGAAGAGAAATGTCATGATGTCTATCACTCATGTTTAAATACTAAAAAGAAGCAAATATGGTAAAACATCAATAAGTGTGGATGATGAGTGTGTAGCTATTCAATATGCATTTCTGTCCTTTTTTTATTTTATTTTATTTTATTTTATTTTATTTTATTTTATTTTATTTTACTGGAAAGCAAAAGAGGAAGGAAATCAAACTTGAACTTAAGAAGCTCACTCGGCTACTTATTGGATGTCCAGAGTGGAAGCAAAAGAGCAGTTAGCTGATTGTTGCAGTGGTTGTGGTGAAAGAGCAGTGTTTTAGTTCATGTAGTGAGGATGGACAGAAGTGGACTGATGGGAGATGTATTTTGCAGGCAAAAACCATGAAATGATTGATTGAGGTGGCACAGCGAGAGAGAAAGGAGAGTCAAATCTGATGATGAGGCTAGGCCTGGTTGCTCACACCTGTAATCCCAGCATTTTGGGAGGCGGAGGCTGTTGGATCACCTGAGGTCAAGAGTTCAACACCATCTGGCCAACAAGGTGAAATCCTATCTCTACTAAAAATGCAAAAATTAGCCAGGCAAAGTGCCCTGTGCCTGTAATCCCAGCTATTAGGGAGGCTGAGGCAGGAGTACGCCTTGAATCCAGAAGGTGGAGGTTGCCCTGAGCCAAGATCACACCAGTGCACTCCAGCCTGGCCGAAGAGCAAGACTCCATCTCAATAAAAAATAAAAAAAGCTAATGATGAAAGCTAATATGTATGGAGCATGGAGTATGTACCAGTCCAGTCATCCTTCTAAGTGATCCACATTAGTGTAACTAATGAAATCTTCACAATCATCGTGTGAGGCAGGTACTATTAGTACCTCCACTTTGCAGATCAGGAAACTTGGACGCAGACAATTTAAACAAGGTGCCCAAGGTCATACCCTTAGTAGATGCCCTGCTAGAACTGGAATCTAGGCACACCTAACTATTTCTTCTTAAGGAAGAGACCAGTACCACCAATGACAATGAGTAAGAGTACTTATTCTACCCACTTTTCTGCTTCTCGTCTTCGGGTTTATCATTCTGGACCCACCTATCTTTCCTGGCCCCCCACTTAACTTGACCCTTTTCGCCCACCCTGGGGCGGGGAGACAGAGGTGGTCCTAGAAGAGGGCTACAGGTCAAAAAGGGGTGGGGCCAAGTGGGAATTCTAGCGAAGCGCCTACTATTTGACGAAGGAGGGATGGGCTGGGTAGGTCCCCCGCTCCGACAGGGCTCTTACGCCATATGTGACGCAAATTAGCTTACGAGTCGGGGATGGAGGTGTCGTCAGCACCCGCCTGCGGTTGGCCGCGTTGCAGCGAGAGGGGCATGTAGACCCCGCCTCGTAGGGAGGTGGGGAGCGGCAGGCCCCGCCTCGGCCCCTCCGGCAGGCTCCCGCCAGCGTCGCTGCGGCTCCGGCCCGGCAGCGAGCGCCCGGAGCTCGGAAGGATGCGGCGCCCGCGGCGGCCTGGGAGTCTCGGGGGATCCGGGGGTCTCCGGCTGCTCCTCTGCCTCCTGCTGCTGAGCAGCCGCCCGGGGGGCTGCAGCGCCGTTAGTGCCCACGGTCAGGAGGAAACTTGGGCTGGCGGGTGGTGGGGGACGGGGAGCCGCTTGGGGCCTGGAGCGAAACTCGGTGGGGGTGGGGTGAAATGTCATGAAGCTCGGGTAGAATATGGGTTGGGGGAGGCATGCGAGATGAGGAAGGTGAGAGGGCATCTGGGAGGAAAGGGGCGTAGGCCTGGAGGTGGGGCTGGGAATACGGGGGCGGGACCTAAGAGAATTGGGCTCAGGGGAAAATTGCAGGTTGGGGAGAAGGACGCGGGGTGCATGTGGGCAGAGGGACTTAGAGACCGGCTGCGAGACCACAGGAGAAGCCAGTTGCTCCGAGGCGCCTGGGAGGCGGTGACAGGCGCTGAGGAATGGGAAGAGGAGGGGGCGGGGACGTGGCGGGGAGGATGAGGGAACGGTGATCTCTGGGCAGTGGAAGCCTGGGCCGCAGGCATAGAGTCCCAGCTGCGCCGAGAGAGAGACCAGGATTTCTCCGTAAGCCTAGAAAGGCTGATTGCAGCGATCTGATCTCCTGTAACGGGGGACAGCACGGGGAGGGGGCAGAAGAGGATGAAGAGGGGAGGGTCCTCTCCTGTCCCCCTCCCCACAGCCAGGCCTGGTGCTGACTCACATCTGTGCGGACAGAGACAGTCAGCGCTGACTCACGGGCGGGGGGTGGGGGTAGGAGGACGGCGCGTGGGGGAAGGGGCGCAGCCTCGCCGCCTGGCGCCCTCTTTCCCCACCCGGGCTTGGAGGCCCGAGAGGCAGAGTACTTCCTGTGACGCTGTGGGTTGGCAGAATAGAACAGAGGGCTCAGGTCTGGTGGACAGTCCTCGCTTTGTGACCCCTTCCTCTCTGGTAACCGCCTCCAGGCGAGCCCTTGGCGGCGCCAGACTCAGAGCTTCAGCACCGCGGACAGCGCCAGCGGCTCGGGACAGCGCGGGAAGAGCTGCCTAAGAGGCACCTTCCCCAGCCCCACCCATACCCTCTTTCCCCCGACTAAGTGTGCTAGGGTTTCCACCTCTTCTGAGTTCCAGGCCATTATAGGATGCTTTTGGATATTTGGGAAGGAAATTCCCCTTTCAGAATTTGGCCAAAACCTCTCCTACAGTAATTCTATGAGTCTCTCTCCCTGCACCTGGAAGGTTTCTTCCCCATCACTCAGTTAAGCAAACAGGCTTTTAAGGATACAGACTCACAAATTCTTAAAATCCAAAACTAGATCTCATGCTTTCTTTTAAGAATTTCAGGCCTGATTCCTACTCTCCTCCCAGCTTAAGGCCTTCTTTAGAATGAAAGAATAAATTGCATCTGCTTCTCCCTTTCCCAGCCTGTCCACCCATCTGCCCATTCTCTGTGTGTGGGTGTCTGAGCCTCTGCTCACCTGTTCCTCTACAGGCTGTCTATTTGACCGCAGGCTCTGCTCTCACCTGGAAGTCTGTATTCAGGGTGAGTGAGGCCCAAGCATAGAACTCACAAGATGTGGGGGGTGGGGAGAGGGGTAATAAAAAACTAGAAGGGGAGAGAAGGCCCAGAAAGGAAGAGGGCTACTGGGCTTGAGAAGAAGGAAGACTTGCCTGGAAGAGGAGAGGTAGGGGAGGAGGTGAAGAGAGTACTGTTCATTTGCAACCTGGACTTTGGAAGGCCTCTTACTCAAGCCCCCTGCTGATACCACTTTTGTGCCCTTAGATGGCTTGTTTGGGCAGTGCCAGGTGGGAGTGGGGCAGGCCCGGCCCCTTTTGCAAGTCACCTCCCCAGTTCTCCAACGCTTACAAGGTGTACTCCGACAACTCATGTCTCAAGGTAAGGTCTGGGTGCACTGGAGGACAGAGATTGGAACTTGGTTAGTTATGAGTGGGGAAGAAGATTTTTCTACAAGGAATATTCTTATCACCCCCACTGCTGGAGCCTCATCTTCCCAGATCTTGCTGGAGTGAGAGGTGGAACCCTAGAGATGGGCTATTCACATATGGACTCTCTGGAGAAGCCCAAAGGAGGCTTCTAGAAGAAGTCACTGGAAAAGGCCAGCTTCCATCTCCTTAGGACCAGTTCCTCTCCCTGGCAGAGCCAAGAACTCTGGAATCCTCAGCCAGGATAATATTCCACTCACCCAATTCCTCATTCAACAAGTATTTATTGAGTACTGACTATGTAGCAGGCATAGTTTTAGGTATTTGGAATGTGTCAGGGAATAAAACAAAGATCTCTGCTTACCGGAGTTTGTGTTTGGGGGATAAGGGGAGGGAACACATTATAAAAGTTAGAAAATACATAGTGTCTTAGAAGATGATAAATAGCATAGAATATCACAGCAGGATAAAGGGGTAAAAATGGTGAGGTAGAAAGCTACAGTACTAAATCAGGAAATCAGGTGGTCAAGGTGGACATTATTGAGACTATGAAATCTGAACAGACTTTTTAAGGAGGTAGGGGAGTTTGTCAGAAGGTTATCTAGTGGAAGAGTATTTCAGGCAGACTAAACAGCTAGGACAAAAGCACAATTCTGAAGAACACCTTGCAGGCCAGGGGACTGTAGAGGAATGATGGAGAGGAAGAGTAGAAGGTCCAGTCAGGTAGGTAATGGGGGAAGGGAAGTGGATCACTTTAGGGCCTCATAGGGGAATGTATGGACATTGGCTTTACTCTGAGTAAAGAAGGAAACTATTACAAGATTTGGAGCATAGGGGTGCATGATCTGATTTACACTTTACAAGCATCACTTTTGCTGCTGTAGTGAGACTAGAATAGATGGAGTCAAGAGTTGGTGAGGGGGACCACTAAAAACAGCCACAATAGGTTGCTCTGTCTATGGAGTGCGATTCTTTTGTTTCTTCACTTCTCTAATAAACTGCTTTCACTTTACTAAAACAAACAAACAAAAACTACAATAACTCAGATAAGAGATGAATATGGATTAGGCCAGGGTGATTGCAGGGAAGGAATGAAGGATGACAGAATTCTACATTTATTTTTAAGGTAGTCAGCATTATTTCGTGAAATATTGGATATGGTTATAAAGAGAGGAGTCAAAGATCTTTTGGGGTTTTTTTGTTTTTTGGTTGTTGTTGTTGTTTGAGACAGAGTCTTGCTGTGTCACCCAGGCTGGAGTGCAGTGATGTGATCTTGACTCACTGCAACCTCCACCTCCCAGGTTCAAGTGATTCTCCTGCCTCAGCCTCCCAAGTAGCTGACATTACAGGTGCGCACCATGATGCCTGGCTAATTTTTATATTTTTAGTAGAGACAGGGCTTCACTGTGTTGTCCAGGCTGGTCTTGAGCTCCTAACCTGAAATGATCCATCTGCCTGGGCCTCCCAAAGTACTGGGATTACAGGCGTGAGCCACCACGCCCAGCCAGGAGTCAAAGGTTTTATTTACTGAATAACTGAATCAGTGGAGATGTCACTAATTATAATGTGGAAACTTGCAAATGGATCAACTTTGTGGGGGTGTTCAGCTTTGAATATGTTGAGTTTAAGATGTCTACTCAAGTGAAGTGGGAAGTTGAGTACATGAGACTGGATTCTGAGAGACAGAAGTCTCAACTGTAGATATAAATTTGGAATTCTTTGGTATATAAATGGTAATTAAACCCATGAGGTGGATGAGATAACCAAAAGATTGTCTATGAAGAAGACCAACGATCAAGTCCTAGATAATTCTTACATTAAAAGGACCAGGCCAGGTGTGGTGGCTCACACCTGTAATCCCAACACTTTAGGAGGCTGGGGCAGGCAGATCACGAAGTCAGGAGTTCAAGACCAGCCTGACTAACATGGTGAAACCCTGTCTCTACTAAAAATACAAAAATTAGCCAGGCATGGTGGCAAGTGCCTGTAATCCCAGCTACTCAGGAGGCTGGGGCAGGAGAATCACTTGAACCCGGGAGGCAGAGGTTGCGGTGAGCTGAGATTGCACCACTGCACTCCAGCCTAGGTGACAGAGTGAGACTCTCCATCTCAAAAAAAAAAAAAAAAAAAAAAAAAAGAGGACCAGGAGAAAAAGAGGAACCATCAACTTCCTCTCAGGGAGACTGAGAAGGAGAAGCCAGTGGAGTAGGAATAAAAACAACAGTGTTCATTGTTCCAGAAGCCAAGAGAAAGTGTACCAACGAGGAGGAGTGACCAACAGTGTCAAATGATGATTATGGGATAAGTAAAATAAGATATGAGAATTGACCACCCGATTTGGACATGCAGACGTCACTGGTGATCCTGATGACAGCAGCTTTGGTAGAATAGTTGGGAATAAAATCCTGAATAAAGTGGATTAAGAGGGAATGGAAAGAGAGGAATTGGATACAGTCAGTACAGAGAACTTTTTCTAGAAGTCTTGCTGCAAAGAAATGGAGTGATCGCTAGAGAAGAACGTGGGATCAAGCAGTATTTTTCTTAAGATGGAAGAAATTGCATATTGTTTGCATGGGAATAATGTGAATAATTCAGTAGAGAACAAAGGAAATTACGTAGGAAAGAGGAGAGAATTGCAAGGAGAATATTCCTGAGTAGGTGAAAGGGAATGAAATCTAGAGCTCAGAGGAACTGGCTTTAAATAGGAACACAGACAGCTCATCTAATGTGAATAAGCAAGGAGGCAGGTGTGGATGTTGGTAGATACCAGAATACAAGTTAAGAGCAGCACAGATTTTAAATCCAGAACCAGAGAAGAAAAAATGAGGGTGAAAAGTGGGAAATTATTCCTTTAGAATAACTCCTGACAGCAGAGATTTCTGGGGAAAGAGTCAAACAGGAGAGCTGTCTATGAATAAGATGATGATGATAATGATGATGGTGATGATGATGACAACACTGAAGATGATTATACATGTTTAAAACATGTGGATTGTGCTTTAGAGTTTTCTAAGCACTTTGATTTCCCTGATCACCCTTGATCTTCACAACAGCCTCCTGAAATGCGTATCGTTTCCACTTTACAGAGAAAGTTGAGGTTCAGGGTCAACACAAAGAATAATAACAATAGTAATAATAATTATGGTAATAGCATTTGTTAAAAGTTCACTACATGACAGGCACTATTCTAACTGTTTGATATTTATATGTGTTATTTTAATGATAATAACAATCCTAGGAGGTATAAATCCCCGTTTTATAGATGAGGGAATTGAGGCTTGGAGAGGTTCAGCAACTTGCCCAAGGTTACATCAGTAGTAAAGGCAGGATTCAAACCCAGGCGGTCTGGCTCCAATAGCTGTACCTAAGGGTGGGAAGAGGATAGCTCAGATCACCCACTGAGTTTGTCCCTCTACTCTGACAAACCCCACGAGCTGCAGGGCAGAGGGTACAGTTCTGATCCCCAGTGGTCCCCATTACTGGATCCCCAGACTCCTGAACCAACTTACGCTATCCTTTTTCCTGACAGGATTGTCCTGGCATGATGACCTCACCCAGTACGTGATCTCTCAGGAGATGGAGCGCATTCCCAGGCTTCGCCCCCCAGAGCCCCGTCCAAGGGACAGGTAGGCAGCGTTTCTCGACAACTCTAGCAATGGTGAGGCTGGTGAGTCTGTGGTTGTCCTAATGGATGCAGGGAAGGGGAAGGAAGTGGGCACCGAGGCCAGCATGCTGGGACACAGGTAAAGAGGTGCAGGAACGGTCACTCTCTGACATGCTCACATGGCCAAGAGGAGCTGAGCTTATCTCTAGGGATCCAGAAAAACAGGGGCATTTTTTAAATGTTTTGAAAAACTTTTACTTTGGATACTTGAAAAGAAGCATCAACGTAGTCATCATGGGAGAAATTAGAATTGTGTTGGACTGAAGTTGTTCAATATTCCGTTTCATTATTATGTGAATTTCTATATGACAGGAGCCACCATCATCTTTTTGTGGTTAGGGCCTCTAAAGACATCATCCAGACTCTGCAAAGCAGAGAAAGTAAATGAGGTTTACGGAGCTTAGATGGTGAATACCAGGATGAAGACGGCATAGTGATGTGGGGTGGAGGAGCAGTCCCGAATATTTGGACATACACTTGGAGAGCCAGGTGTGGGGACATGGCACACGGGGCAATGGGGACAGCTGCAGCCACAGTTCATCTAGAGAAATTCCTGGCTGCCTTCCCCTGCTCCTGTTTGCCCCTTCTCCATCCCCAGCCTCATGATTACCCAGCCTTTGCAGCTGTTTCAGAGACCCAGCCATGCCTGCTAGGGAGGCAGATACCTCTGCCCTCAGCTTGGCCCTCTGGTCCCTCCCCATGCCCACCCAGCCCATCTCTCTTCCCCTGAGGTCACCCAGTTTCTAAAGAGGTCAGGCCTGCTCTTAACTGCTGAGCCTGCCTGGACCTGACTAGTTCTGCCTTGCAGGTTCTCTATGCCCTTCTCCCGGCTCCAACACACACACTTTGCTTTCCTCTACAGGTCTGGCTTGGCACCCAGGAGACCTGGTCCTGCTGGGGAGGTGCTTTTACAGGACATCCCCACTGGCTCTGCCCCTGCTTCCCAGCATCGACTTCCACAACCACCAATGGGCAGAGGTGGAGCTGGGGCCAGCTCCTCTCTGCCCCCTCTGCAGGCTGAGCTGCTCCCCCCTCTCTTGGAACACCTGCTGCTGCCCCCACAGCCTCCCCACCCTGCCCTGAGTTACGAACCTGCCTTGCTGCAGCCCTACCTGTTCCACCAGGTAAGCCCTTGACTCTGGTCCCACCCTGACCGCAGTCTCTCAGCCCGGACTTCTGCTCTTACCCAGATTTCTGGTTTTTCACAGTTTGGCTCCCGTGATGGCTCCCGTGTCTCAGAGGGCTCCCCAGGGATGGTCAGTGTCGGCCCCCTGCCCAAGGCTGAAGCCCCTGCCCTCTTCAGCAGAACTGCCTCCAAGGGCATATTTGGGGACCACCCTGGCCACTCCTATGGGGACCTTCCAGGGCCTTCACCTGCCCAGCTTTTTCAGGACTCTGGGCTCCTCTATCTGGCCCAGGAGTTGCCAGCACCCAGCAGGGCCAGGGTGCCAAGGCTGCCAGAACAAGGGGGCAGCAGCCAGGCAGAGGATTCCCCAGAAGGCTATGAGGAGGAAGGACTAGGGGGTCATGGAGAGAAGCCTGCTTCCCCAGCAGTGCAGCCAGGTAACAAGCTCCTCAGCATCCACCTCCCTGTGAGGGCTGCTTTGGGGGAACCATAGTTGGGCCCTTCCCTGACAATCCACGCATTTGTTAACTTGTCCTTAAATTCATTCATACACTTAAGGAATGTCTACTGACAAGCTGTTCTGTGCCAGGCACTAGGAAAGTGGTGGGGACACTGTGGGGAGAGGAGTTGACGTGACTCTTTCCAGTGGAGACTCAAAATGTCCTGAAGTTTGATCTGGGTCCCAGGAAGACCTTTCCCCCAAAGTGTGGACAAGGGCTGGGAAAGGGAGAGTACCCCTTGGTGTCCTGGTGTTTGGAAAGAGTCTCTTAATACGCTAGTCCCCTCCCATCCTCACTCACTCATCAGCATCCCACAAGTTCACCGCGCAATCAGCCCTGAGCTCTGTGTCTGACTTTCAGCAGATGCGGCTCTGCAGAGGCTGGCTGCTGTGCTGGCGGGCTATGGGGTAGAGCTGCGTCAGCTGACCCCTGAGCAGCTCTCCACACTCCTGACCCTGCTGCAGCTACTGCCCAAGGGTGCAGGAAGAAATCTGGGTAAGTGTCCAGGCAGAGGGAGGGACCACCATCTCCCAGCTCCATGGAGGCCGTTTGCCCTGCCTCAAGACCACTTGGAGTAGCCTGGAGGGGTAAAGTCAGGCTTCAGGGGAGAGAGTTCCTTTGAGACACAGGGTCATTGCCAGCAAGACAGGGAGCAAGGGGGTAGGGTGGTGAGCTTAGGAGTTAGAGGGTGGAAGTAATGGAAAAAGCAGCCAACAGAGGGTGTGAGCAGGAAAAGGGAGGCATCGAGAAGGATGAGTTGGTGAGAATGAAGGCTTAAAAACAGGCATAGCCAGTGCTAAGGAGAAACCAGTAATTGATGTGTAGAGAAATAATTGAACAAAGAGTAGCTTTGAGAGAGATGGCCAATGGCAGAGGGAGGAGTTAATAAAACCATAAATTGGGAGGAGGAAGCAAAGAGGAATGAGGCCAGGCTTAGAATGAGACAGTAACAGGGTCATGGTCACTGACTGAGATGAAGACCACAGCAAATGTACCAAGTTCAGGGTCTCTGGCCCTTCCTCCCACTTGTGTTGTGTAGACCTTGGCCACAGCCATTTTTCCAGACTCTTGTTTTTTCTGTCTTGCAGGAGGGGCTGTAAATGTTGGAGCTGATATCAAGAAAGTGAGTCCCCGGCACCTCCTTGACTCATAATCACTCCATGGCAGCACGCCCCCTCGCCAAACCTAAATCTCAAATTCAGGACCCAGAATCTGTATCCTCCCACCCCTCATTTTGGGGGGAAACCAAGGCCCAGAGACCACAAGTTATTGCCTAAGGTCTCCCATCAAGTTGATGGTAGAACTGGGGCTAGAAAACCAAATTCTTAATTCATTCCTCTTTTCACTGCAATCGTTTCAGATCATCCTAGGGGAGGAGGGAAGTTTCGAGCAGGGAGCCCTTCCTGAGCTTCTGTAGCTGGAGGAGCTCTGCTTCTTTCTGTTTCACGTGTTGGATTTCTAAGACTTTGTGGCTAAACAAAAGTCTAGAAAGCATTGCCTGCCTGTTTGTCTTTTGCCCTCACCCCAGCTTCTCTTGCTGCAGGGGTTTTCCAGCCCCATTCTGTGGATTAGTACAGACCATTTTCAATCATTCAATCTTTTATTCATTCATGCGTCCACTTACTTGTCTCAGATGCTCTGGTGTCCTCTCTGTATCCAGCACTGCAGTGGTCCCTGGGGGTAGAAAGCGAAAAGCAGGTCCTGAGCTCCACTGTGGAGAGCTCTGAGTCCAGGGTACCCGTTCCCCCAGCACTGTCCAGAGGCCACACCTCCACCCTCTTCTAAACAGACAATGGAGAGGCCAGTGGAGAGCAGAGACACAGCAGAGCCTCCAGCCCGCACACCCCTCATGCCTGGACACCCCACTGCCAGCCCCACCTCCAGTGAAGTTCAGCAGGTGCCAAGCCCTGTCTCCTCTGAGCCTCCCGAAGCTGCCAGACCCGCTGCCACATCTGTCCTGCTAGAGAAGAAAAGCCCACTGGGCCAAAGCCAGCCCACAGTGGCAGGACAGCCCTCAGCCCGACCAGCAGCAGAGGAATATGGCTACATCGTCACTGACCAGAAGTAAGGGCTGCATCCTGGGAAGCCTTCTGGTCTGCTGGGAGTTGGGCTGGCCTGCCTGGCTGGAAGCAGAGAGCAAAACGTGCAGATGTGCAGGGACAGGGAACTGGAGGGCTGCTCTGCACCCCTGGAGTGGCCTGCTTTAAGAAAATGACTGAGAGGGTTTCCCCACTTTCCTTCTTCTGCCTTCTCCCGTCTCCAGGCCCCTGAGCCTGGCTGCAGGAGTGAAGCTGCTGGAGATCCTGGCTGAGCATGTGCACATGTCCTCGGGCAGCTTCATCAACATCAGGTGGGGCTGGCATCTTGCTGGGGCAGTGGCCAAGATCTAGAAAGCAGCTTGAGCAAGGAGGTGGCTGGAGGGGCTTGGGGGAAGAAGGGCAGACAAGCTCTGAGCTCAGGGATGCTCCCAGTTGTGTTGAAGGTCCAGCCACACCCAGCCTGTTGCTGGCCCCACCCAGCATCTTCCTTGCCTCAGACGCCCCTGTAGGGCATGCCGGATCTGCTCCAGCCCCATGCTCTGATGGGGAGAGGGCTGCAGTCTGGGTGGAGAAGGCAGTAACATAGCTCCTATCTGGCAGTGTGGTGGGACCAGCCCTCACCTTCCGCATCCGGCACAATGAGCAGAACTTGTCTTTGGCTGATGTGACCCAACAAGCAGGTAAATATCTCTGCGACCTCAATCCCAGGCTTGGCCCCAGCCCCATTCCTGAGTGGATATATCCAGGCCTGTGGCTGATGCCCCCTTGAAATGTTCCCAGCCCACATGGGCCCTGCCTGCCGCTTGGCAGAGCAAGACAGAGGACGGAGACCACATGGGGCTGGAGCGAGCTTGACCTCTGTCCTCCCTGCAGGGCTGGTGAAGTCTGAACTGGAAGCACGGACAGGGCTCCAAATCTTGCAGACAGGAGTGGGACAGGTATGCGCTAACTGGAGAATCAGTCAAAGGCCCCCGAGGGCTGATATTGTCCACAAGAGCTGGAGGCAAACCAGAGGGGAGAACTGGAGCTGAAACCTCATGTGTCCCTAGGCCCGGCTGGGTGGGCGCGGCCTTCGCTCAAGCAGCCCCTCCCCCCGCAGTTCTCTTTCTGACCAGCAGATGGCGCAGTTGTCCCTTCCCTGCAGGACCAGCCGTATGCAGTAAAAAGGCCTGAGAGCCTGCTGGAGCGAAGTCTCCAAATTCCAAGGGAACACCTTGCACAGAAAGGACATTATATTCAAAATATGTTTTGTTTGTTTGTCTGAGACAGAGTTTCACTCTTGTCATCAAGGTTGGAGTGCAATGGCTGGATCTCGGCTCACTGCAACCTCCGCCTCCCAAGTTCAAGAGATTCTCCTGCCTCAGCCTCCCAAGTAGCTGGGATTACAGGCACCCGCCACCAAGCCCGGCTAAATTTTTTCTTGTATTTTTAGTAGAGATGGGGTTTCACTATGTTGGCCAGGCTAGTCTCGAACTCCCGACCTCAGGTGATCTGCCCACCTTGGCCCCCGCAAAATGCTGAGATTACAGGCGTGAGCCACCACGCCCGGCCTATACTCAAAATATCTTTGTCCTCTGCGTCCAACATGGATGCCTCACATTCTACAGTTCAATTCCTAGGGTTCTCTGTCCGTTTTTAAATGCAAACACTCCTGGTGGGGGCCTCTGGCACTGCACTGTAGTTGAGTTGATCCGATGGGGATTGAGAGCCCATCTGGCTGTACCAGCATACCCCTACTCTCCCAGCTTTGCCCCAGGAGATGTCCTAGCAAGGGGTGTGACATGGGACCAGGGTGAGGAGCAGCTCTGAAATCTCCCCGTGCCACTGCCTCCCTTGATTCTAGCCTTGTTCCCACAGAGGGAGGAGGCAGCTGCAGTCCTTCCCCGAATCGCTCACAGCACCTCTCCCATGCGCTCAGTGCTGCTCACTCTGGTGGCCCTGGCAGGTGTGGCTGGGCTGCTGGTGGCTTTGGCTGTGGCTCTGTGTGTGCGGCAGCATGCGCGGCAGCGGGACAAGGAGCGCCTGGCAGCCCTGGGGCCTGAGGGGGCCCATGGTGACACTACCTTTGAGTACCAGGTGTGCAGCCCCAGAAGCTGATTGAGCAGAAGAAATGCAAGGGGCTTGGGAGTCTGGGTCTTGTGTGGAGTAAGGGTAGGAACTGAATGGGGAGTGAGCCCTCATCCCTGGGAAGGTCCAGTGGGGGCTGGAGAAGCCCCGGTGGGAGGGAGTATGGTATGGGCCTTTATGAACACATGGGAACTGGGAGCATACAGTGCCTAAGGTTCTTCTTGGTGCTGTGCTTCTGGGGTTCTGGGATTCCACTCTGTCACGTCTGAGGTTGACATAAGCACCACCCAAGCAGAACAACCCTGTAAAGGATCAGGGCCAGGCAGAAGACCCTACCCTAGAGGAGCTGAGTTTCACTGAAAATCAGTCAAGGACAAGCCTGGGAGCCCAGAGCTGAACCCAGGGCCCTGCTGAAAAGTTTCAGGGGACTCTTGGACCTCACCTGATTCTTCCTCCACAGGACCTGTGCCGCCAGCACATGGCCACAAAGTCCTTGTTCAACCGGGCAGAGGGTCCGCCGGAGCCTTCACGGGTGAGCAGTGTGTCCTCCCAGTTCAGCGACGCAGCCCAGGCCAGCCCCAGCTCCCACAGCAGCACTCCGTCCTGGTGCGAGGAGCCTGCCCAAGCCAACATGGACATCTCCACGGGACACATGATTCTGGTCAGGACAGGGCCTGAGCCCAGAGTGGGTGAAGGAGTGGGATGGTGAGAGAGGCCAGGCTGGCTGTGTGGGCCAGAGCCAGACCGTGGTGCCCCCACAGGCATACATGGAGGATCACCTGAGGAACCGGGACCGCCTGGCCAAGGAGTGGCAGGCCCTCTGTGCCTACCAAGCAGAGCCAAACACCTGTGCCACCGCGCAAGGGGAGGGCAACATCAAAAAGAACCGGCATCCTGACTTCCTGCCCTGTGAGTGAACCCTACTGGTCAACCTGGCCCAGCCCTCTCTCTGCTGTGAGGTCTGGAGGGCTTGGGGTAAGGGGTTGGGCTTCTGGCTAAGGCTGAGTGGCAGAGGTCCCGCGACGCCAATGACCAGAGGGCCATCTGGGGTGGGGTGTCGGGTCTGTACAGATGACCATGCCCGCATAAAACTGAAAGTGGAGAGCAGTCCTTCTCGGAGCGATTACATCAACGCCAGCCCCATTGTGAGTGGCCCTGACTCCAGCCCCCACCTCTGCCCCATCATTATCCTGGCCCTAGGCACTCCATTTCCCCATGGTCACCTCCCACCCCGCCAACCCCCTGGAGTGGTGGGGCCTGATATCCTAGCAAGGAAAGGGGGAATTGCCAGCCTTCTTAGACCTTGACCCACTTGCTTTGACCACACCTGTCCATAGTGGCATTTCCCACACTGGCTCATGGTGTATCTTTCCTGCCTCCAGATTGAGCATGACCCTCGGATGCCAGCCTACATAGCCACGCAGGGCCCGCTGTCCCATACCATCGCAGACTTCTGGCAGGTGGGCTCTTAAAGGGAGGGCTTCTCTGGGGTCCTTGTGGCCAGCCAGGTCCCAGGGAGGTTAGAGTGGAGCTCACCTGGGTCTCTGTCCCTAGATGGTGTGGGAGAGCGGCTGCACCGTCATCGTCATGCTGACCCCGCTGGTGGAGGATGGTGTCAAGCAGTGTGACCGCTACTGGCCAGATGAGGGTGCCTCCCTCTATCATGTATATGAGGTCAGCAGGGCCCCACAGCAAGGGGACAATGGATGTGGGGAGAGTAGATGATGGCCTTTTTGTAACTTTGTCTTCACCAAATGAGCACTCAACAGTCTTTTTAAAAAGACTTTTATTGGCCCTGCTCATGATTCATACATATATGAATATATATAAACACATATATGCATACACATATATTCACATATATACATTGTGTGTGTGTGTGTATCCTGTCTAGAGTCAAAAAACATTCATAGAGACTTATGATAAAGGCACAGAAATGAAACTATAAAACCACCAAAACCGAGGTAAGAAGCTAACAGCTAAGTGTATATTAGACAGGGAAGATAAGTATACCCAAATACTGAGATTAAGACTTACGTTAATTGAGCCTAATTTAGCTCTGAGTTTCCTGGTGGCCAAAGCAAAGAAAGAAATACCCATTATATATGTTACTAATGTAAAAGAGAAACAAACTTTTTCATTCGGAGATAGACTAGGCAGAGGGGTGGAGAAGGAGGGGGAACTGGGCAGAGGCCAAGCAGGGGAAAGAGAAAGATTTCAGACAAATGGGAGAATGTGAGCCCCCACTAAGACAAAAGACTTTAAGAACACAACAGAAGCTTCTCATCACCAGATGAGCCTGAATAGTAATTTTTTTCCCCACCAAATAAGCACATTGGTCCTGCTGGTGGTTAATGAAGAAAATCCAATAAGAGTATTACAGAATTTCATCCAAGTTTATTGCACGCGTAGCACCGACACTCTGGTAGACCCTGCGAGGAAGAGGGAGGAGAAACTCCGACCTCGAGAGGCTCACAACAATAGTTGTGTCTGGGTGGAAAAGCTACCAGTAGTCCTAAGCAGTAGATAAGTGACAGGTAGCCAGGGTTCCTGGGACCGCTGGAACTTATCATTTGAATCGTCCTAGGAGGCCGGGGGGTGGTTGGAGAGACCGAGAAGGTCGCGAGGAGCGCGCGCGCAAACACGGGGACTGGGGCAGCCCGCGGTGCTCAGGTCTGGGCCCCTGCCGGGCAGGTGAACCTGGTGTCGGAGCACATCTGGTGCGAGGACTTTCTGGTGCGGAGCTTCTACCTGAAGAACGTGCAGACCCTGGAGACGCGCACGCTCACGCAGTTCCACTTCCTCAGCTGGCCGGCAGAGGGCACACCGGCCTCCACGCGGCCCCTACTGGACTTCCGCAGGTGAGCGCGGGCGCCCCCGCCTGGAGGGGCCGCCTGGGCGGGGGCGGAGCCGAGGTCCGCCCGCCAGCTCGGCTTGGAGCCCCGGGTCGGGCCTGGAGCCTGGGGCCTCTGACTTCTGGCCGCCCCCTCCAGACCCCACGCTCCCACCCCTAAAACCAGGCCTGAGGCTCCGGCTGTGCCGGTCCCCGCGCCTCCACCACCCGCGTGGGCCAGCTCCGCGCCGGCCGCTGGTGCTCCGCTCCCTCTCTCTCACGCTCCCGGGACTGGCTCCTTCTCCTCCACCTGCTTCCTCCAGAGGGCCTTTCGCTTTCTGGTTCCCCTCCCTCTCCGAGGTCCCTGCTTCCTGTCTCCTTCCTGGTCCCTCCTGCCCCGCTGTCTCCAGGCCCTGCACTGCGCTGCCTCGCTGCCCCCTCCGTCTCTCACTCCCGCCTGCCCGTCTCCCTCCATCCCTCTTCTTCATCCCTCTCCGTCTCTCCGCCTCTCTTTTTTTATTTATGTGGCTTTCATTCTTTTTACTTTACTCTTTCTTCCTCTTCTCTCTCCCCATCTCTGTCTCACTCTGTCTCTGCCTCACCCTTTCCTTCTCTCTCCATTTCTCCCTCTCTGCCCCTCTCCCCTGTTTTTCTCCACCTCCTTCCCCTGTCTGCCAGTTTCTCTCTGCCGCTCTGTCCGTCTCTCCCTCTCCCTCCCCCTGCGTGTCTTTTCTCTCTCTGTCCTTCCCCCTCCCTTCTTCCCTCTTTCTCTCTCTCCCTCACAGCTGCCAGTGTCATTTTTGTGATCTGCAGCTAGTATTCTCACTCCAGTTGCATAGTCACAAAAGTGATCATTGGCAGGTGTGGCTGCTGCATGGACAGACAGGACATGTGGCCCGGGGACCACCCCGAGCTGGGAGCAAGGGGGACAGGGAAGAGGCAAAGATTGTCAAAAGGAGTGTGTGAGGATCTCTGGATTCTGGGGGGCTCAGTGGAGCAGGTGGGGACTAAACAGGGGCTACCTGAGGGGCTTACCCTTTTCCAACAATGACACCAAGACAAGTCAGCCCTCCAGCGTCCCCTGCCTTTCCCAGCCCCAGACAGGTACTTGGGAAGCCTGCCACCAAGGGCAGGGGCCCACCCGCACTGCACCCTTCTAGTTCTCTGTCCCTTGTCAAGCTGGTCTGATGTCTCTAGGTACTGGACAGAGGAGCAGAACTGGGGGTGGGGACGTGGTATAGTTTCTGAACCTCTGGACAGCAGTTTCTAACTGGGGTCCCTGAGGCCTGAGACATAGGCATCTTGAAGCAGCGCCAGGGTATCAGAGCTATTTCCTTTTTTCCACATTTAAAAAATCGTGATAGAACTAGTGCATGGATCTGTTTTAAAGCTGCACAGATAAGCTAAAAGATTGCTTTAGGCTGGAATTATGTAAACTCAGTTGGCATTAGACATCCAGAACAAATAAATTGTTGCTTAATAAATGTAGTTCGGGGCCAGGCGCGGTGGTTCACGCCTGTAATCCCAGCACTTTGGGAGGCCGAGGTGGGTGGATCACTTGAGGTCAGGAGTTCAAGACCAGACTGGCCAACATGGTGAAACCCTGTTCTGCTAAAAATACAAAAATTAGCCAGGCATGGTGGCAAGCGCCTGTATTCCCAGCTACTCAGGAGGCTGAGAGGCAGGAGAATCTCCTAAACCTGGGAGGCAGAGGTTGCAGTGAACCGAGACTGTGCCACCACACTCCCGCTTGGGCAACAGAGCCAGACTCCCTCTCAAAAAAAAACAAAAACAGAAAAAATAAATGCAGTTCAGTCAAGCCCCCCCAGAAGGAAAACAAATTAATAAAAGAGACCCTAAGGAAGTGACCCTGAGCAAGCTCCTTGGCCTCCCTCCATGCCCCTACCTGTGAGATGAGGATGATGACACATGCTTTAGAGCAGAGGTCCCCCACCTTTTTGGCACCAGGGACTGGTTTTGTAGAAGACAATTTTTCCATGGCTGGGAGAGGGGGTGGTTTGGGGATGAAACTGTTCCCCCTCAGATCATCAGATCATCAGGCATTAGATTCTCATAAGGAGCTCGCAGCCTAGATCCCTCACATGTGCCGTTCACTATGGGGTTCGTACTCCTATGATAATCTACTGCAATGGCTGATCTAACAGGAGGCGGAGCTCAGGCGGTAATACTCACTTGCCCACCACTCGCCTCCTGCTATGCGGCTCAGTTCCTAGCAGGCCGCAGACTGACGCCGGTCCATGGACCAGGGATTGGGGACCCCTGCTTTAGAGGGTTGTTGCAAGATTTGATGAAGTATGTAAAATCTAGCATAAGTGCCTGATACATAGCAAGGGCTCAGTTAACTCTAGATGCTGCCTATTATCATCATTATTAAATGAACAAAAACAACTATTGTGACTACTTTTCTACCCCAGCCCTCTGACAGAACAGCCAACAAGCTAGAAAACCATGTGGACTCCTATAAAGCCATTCTAAGTCACCTAGTCCCATAGCTGAAGGACTGCAAAGTTCCAAACTTCAATCTGACAACCCCTAAGAAGATCTTCCCTAGTTCTGGCTTGCAGGGATATCAGAGTATACAGGTGACTCCCAAAGCAGAAAGGTCATAAAGGACAAGGGCAGGTTAGATGGGTTCATTGAGAGATGGAGAAGCCCCCTACTCCTCACTGAGACGTGGTCAGGAGCAGCAGAGCAAGGTCTGAGGTCCAAGTGGACCCCAAGTCTGAATGTAATGTGGCCACAGAATGCCTGTGCTGAAGTGAGACTGCTCCAGGGAGATAGACAGTAGCACAATGTCCCGAGTTGAGAGGTTGGGGTTGTCTTCCCCTGGCCCGGGGAATGCTATGCCCAGGGCAGCCTGATGTCACAACTGTTAAGGACCACTGGAGCCTGAGTCGGGAGGAGAACAGCCTGGGTGGTCATAGAGGATGGCAGAGGGGCAGAGCAACGATGTAGCAAGACGGATACCCTTGAAGTCACCAGAAAGCCTATTCCCTTGGACTTGGGCAGAGGCAGCTCTTAATATGATGATGTATTATCATTAATAGTTGCTACTATGTATTGAGCACCTATTGTGTGCCAGACCTGGCACTTAGCTCTTTACATGGGTTATCTCATGTGATCAATGTAAGAACCCTATGGAGGTTATTCTTCCTATCCTCCATTTTACAGGTAAGAAAACAGGCTCAAAGAGGTTAAATCAGTTGTTCCAGGCACATAGCTTGGGCACCTAGCTTGCAAGGCGAGTCCAATGCCACCCACACCAGCTCTGGTTCTTTGCCTCCAGCCCTGGCTCCTTTCTCCGACCATCTTCCCCCTCTGCCCCCAGCAGGTGGGGAGAAAAGGAAGAAAGAGAGGCCCATGCCATGTGTTTCAGCTTCCCTTTCCCTCTCTGCTGGTGCCCACTGGCCCTCACACCCATTTCTTGTTGCAGGAAGGTGAACAAGTGCTACCGGGGCCGCTCCTGCCCCATCATCGTGCACTGCAGGTGGGTGGAGAGGAGGTCCCTCTCTCTGGTCCGACTCCCTGTGTGCGTCTCCTGTGCACATTGCCTGCCTGTCCCCTTGGTGCTAGCAAACCAGGCATGGGCCAAATCCAGCACACCACCTGTTCTTCATGGCCAAGACCTAAGAATGGCATTCACATTTTTAAATGGGTGAAGAAAAAAGAAGAAAAGTATGTGACACAAACTGTATGTGGCCCACAAAGTTGAAAAATATTGACCATTGGCCCCCTATACACAAAAAGTTTGCTGAAGGCTACAGAGGCCCATCCAGTTCCCTCCTGTTGCCTACGCTTCAGGGCTGAGCCATGGCTGTCCTCTTTGGTTGTCCTATTGCCCAAGTGACACCCACAAGTCACAGACTCCCCTCTCAAGGCCCAAGTCCCAGCGTGCAGGTGCTATGAGCTTTCCTTCATCCTCGGCTCACTCCCTCCCTCTCCAAGCCAACCCAAAGGGTCACCCAGTGTCCTCCCCTCCCCCAGGCCTTCAGGCCTCCTCCGTCCCTCCTCCTTTCTGCTGCATCGCAAGCTTAACCTGTCACTAACTCCTGTTTCAGTGATGGTGCGGGGAGGACCGGCACCTACATCCTCATCGACATGGTCCTGAACCGCATGGCAAAAGGTAGGGAGCTTCCCCATGGCGCCCACAGCCCCCAGGCCCTTTTTAGAGGCTCCCCAGCACACAGGGTCCTGGGAGCTCAGAAGGAGCAGGTTATCAACCTCTAGGCTCTGCCCAGCCCTCCAAAGCTCTTCGCCTCCAGGAGGCCCCAGGTTTTCTGGGTCCTGTCCTCCTCTGGACACCCCCTGAGCAGTCCCATCCCCGCCTCCATCTCCAGGAGTGAAGGAGATTGACATCGCTGCCACCCTGGAGCATGTCCGTGACCAGCGGCCTGGCCTTGTCCGCTCTAAGGTGACCTTGCCTTCCTGCCCCAATCCCAGCTGCCACCCTTCCCTAGCACCCACTTCCTCGCCACCCCAGGGAAAGCAGCAGCTGCCAACCTCTCCCACCTGCCTCTGTACCTCCTCCAGGAGGACTCCCCTCCTCCCAGGGGACCTGCCCAGGGCCCCACACCCCCACCGAAAACCCCCCACTCTGAGGGCAGAGCAGAGGTAAGGCCTCTCCGTGACTATCCTGCCACTGCCCTTCCCCAGGACCAGTTTGAATTTGCCCTGACAGCCGTGGCGGAGGAGGTGAATGCCATCCTCAAGGCCCTGCCCCAGTGAGACCCTGGGGCCCCTTGGCAGGCAGCCCAGCCTCTGTCCCTCTTTGCCTGTGTGCGCATCTCTGTGAACCCACTCCTCACTGCCCCACCGGCCACCTCTTGGGCATGCTCAGCCCTTCTAGAAGAGTCAGGAAGGGGAAGCCAGAAGGGGCACGCCTGCCCAGCCTCACGCATGCCAGAGCCCGGGGCATCCCAGAGCCTGGGGCATCCCACGGGGGTGCTGCAGCCAGGAGAAGAAAGGACGTGGGCAGCAATTCTACCCAGAGCCTTCTCCTGCCCACATTCCCTGGCCTGGCTCTCCTGTGGCTCTCCTGTGTTTTTGGGAGCTCCCCCAACATCTATGTGTGCCCCTCTATGCTCCAATGTGGAAGAAAAGGGTGGAGGGTCGCCACACCTGGCTCCCCTTGCTTCTCAGCCCCAGGCCTGCCTCCTTGACTCACACTTGGGCGCTCTGCCCTCCCTGGCCTCACGCCCAGCCTCCACCCACAACCCTCCCACCATGTGCTGCTCAACCTCTCTCCTTCTGGTGCAAGAGAACATTTCTAGAAAAATCTACTTTTGTACCAGTGTGAATAAAGTTAGTGTGTTGTCTGTGCAGCTGCAACCCAGACTCCTACACATTTCTGTCCGCTGGGCATCTGGACTCCAAACCCAGCCTAATCCTGGAGCCGGTCCCTGCTGATCTCTCAGAAGGTGCAGAGAGGACAGCGGGAGAACACCAGCTGCCAGTAAGGCCCTCCTAGGCGGGAACGCTAGGTTACAAAGAGGCTTCCTACATGGCCAGCAGTCTCCAAGGTGCTTTACATGATGAGTCTCATTTTACAGATGGAAAGACTGAGGCACAGAACTTGCTTGTGGTAACACATAACACAACTTGTAAGACTGTAAGGTGGCTGGGAGCAATGGCGCACACCTGTAATCCCACACTTTGGGAGGCTGAGGCAGGCAGATCACCTGATGTTAGGAGTTGGAGACCAGCCTGGCCAACATGGAGAAACCCCATCTCTACTAAAAATACAAAATTAGCTGGGCGTGGTGGCTCGCGCCTGTAATCCCAGCACTTTGAGTGGCCGAGGCAGGCATATCACCTAAGGTCAGGAGTTCGAGACCAGCCTGGCCAACATGGCAAAACGCTGTCTCTACTGAAAATACAAAAAAAAAAAAACCATACCCGTGTGTGGTGGCGGGCACCTGTAATTCCAGCTACTTGGGAGGCTGAGGCAGGAGAATCGCTTCAACCCGGGAGGTAGAGTTTGCAGTGAGCTGAGAGCGTGCTGCTGCACTCCAGCCTGGGTGACAGAGCAAGACTCTGTCTCAAAAAATAAAATAAAATAAAATAAAAAATATATATATATGTGTATATATATAGTAAGGTGGAGTTAAGAGTTTGCACCTGGCTGACTAATCTCCTCTCTACTACCTCTCCTCTCAGTTCTTTTTTTGTTTTGGGGTTTTTTTTGGAGACAGAGTCTCGCTCTGTCACCCGGGCTGGAGTGCAGTGGCACGATCTCAGCTCACTGCAGCCTCTGCCTCCTGGGCGCCAGCGATTTCCCTGCCTCAGCTGCCCAAGTAGCTGGGATTACAGACATGCACCACCACGCCCAGCTAATTTTTTGTATTTTTAGTAGAGACGGGGTTTCACCATGTTGCCCAGGCTGGTCTGGAACTCCTGAGCTTCAGAAAATCTGCCCGCCACGGCCTCCCAAAGTGCTGGGATTACAGGCGGGAGCCACCGCACCCTGCCTCCTCTCAGTTCTTGGCAGCTGCTTTGTGCCTTTCTGCTGCCAGATTGAGGTGAGGCCTGAACAAGGTGATATTAGCAAAGTGCCTGCCACACCTTAGGCAAAACTATAGCAAAACTCTGACAGTGAGTTCAGGCTGGGCCTGTGAGATGCTAGGACAGGCGTTCCCCTGGGGATAAAGGACACACTGTCTCACTACAGCTCCCAGAACCCTCCACCCTGTATGGTCCCAGAAGGTATACTCACCTGCATGTCATGAGGTGTCCTTGGACAGAAGTGGTGGACATGAAATAAGGCAAAAAGAGCCTTAGGCCTGGGGTTACTTGGGAGTTAGGGCCAGTTACCTATGCTGAGACTCAGTCTCCTTAAATAAAAACAGGGCAAACACCATCTGCCCTGGAGCAGGAGTGAAGGGACCCGCCAGCTGACCACAGGCCCTCCCGCCGTCTCACCCACACTCTGCTGAGCTTCAGCGCCAGTGATAGCCATCTCAAGGGCTAGACAGACATAGACGAAACAGCCATTTGCAAACTTCCACCCGATTCAGGATGGAAATTTGAAATTCCTCTTTCAGGGTAGGCTGCTTCTTCGCTTTGAGAAAAATATAGTAGAGGCCCTTTGGTGATTGATGCTGAAGCAAGAGCCCGTCCTAGAATGGAAGAGAGGCCTGGGGAGCCACCCGGCCCTCCCTGACAACAGAAAGGTGCTTGTCCCAGCACGGTGGCTGGAGATGAAAGGGAAGGGGTACCTGGCTTTTTCTTCCGTGGGCCCTGGGCCCTGGGTGGGCTGGACTCGTGCCACTCCACGTGCCACTGGCTCACACCTTGGGCTGAGCCAATGAAACCTGCCCAGGGGCTTAGTCTGTGGGCCTCGCGAGGGTACAGTTTAAAGGTTTTACTGTGTGTTCTCAGCTTTCTGTGCTTTTAGTCTTTCTTTCTTTCTTTTTTTGAGACAGTCTCACTCTGTTGCCCAGGCTGGAGTGCAATGGCTTGATCTTGGCTCACTGCAGCCTCTCCCTCCCAGGTTCAAGCGATTCTCCTGCCTCAGCGGCCGAGTAGCTGGGATTATAGGCATATAGGCATGCACCACCACATCCGGCTTTTTGTTTTTGTTTTTGTTTTTTTTTTAAGTAGAGACGGGGTTTTGCCATGTTGGCCAGGCTGGTCTCAAATTTCTGGCCTCAAGTGATCCGCCCGCCTCAGCCTCCCAAAGTCCTAAGATTATAGGCATGAGCCATCATACCCGGCCTCAGTTAAGTCTTAACTGAGTATGGTCCTAGCTGTGCTGTGGAGTACTAGGGGGTGAGGCCCCTCGTAAGGGGAGTATCAGCTGCTAGAGAAAGCTGGTTGTGGGCCCCCAAGAGGTGAAAGCAAAGAATGGAGCATTGCCTGGTGTTCCATAACATACTTGGGGAGGGCAGCCTGGTCAAAGAGGGCACTTCTGCCTTCAACTGGCAAGGCCTGCACCCCTAGCTCTAGGGGCATAAAGGGAGGTGTGAGGCCTGAAGTATCACCCACTGTCCCTTAGAGGCCCTCCTGGGCCACCCCGGAAAGTAGGAACACAAGAACACAACATGCCACCGAGCTCTCAAAACTCAGTTTTATTGACTTCCAGCATTTCCCCCTGGATCTGAGCTCAGCCCAGGTGGTTTTGGTTCGTCTCTGAGGCTCAGTGTTAACAGCGGCTGGCTCCACCACTCCCCTCCCTGGCCACCGGGATCCCCAGGCAGGGAGGAGGAGAGGCGGCTCATCTGTGATGTTGAAAAGAATGGGCAGCAGGGTCAGAGGCCAAAGAAAGCCATACAAGCAGCGGCATGCCTGGAGCTGCCATCACATGCCAAGCCCCGCCACACACACGCCCCTGCGGGTGGCCTTGCCCTCAAAGCTCTCTGCCAGCCCACACTCCTCAGCTTTCTGGGGCCACACTCTGCTCAGGCGGACATGCTACTCGCCCTGGCTTGTTCCTGGGACCCCAGGCTGCCCACGGGAAAGGAACCTCTCCCAGGTGCTGCACGGTTCTGCCCTGCCCACTCTAACCCTAGGGCTAGCAAGACGTGTCAGGGGAACCAATGCTCAGATCATTCCTCCTTCATCTACAACCCTGCCAGCCCTCCAGGGATAAATCAAAAGACAAAATCTCCCCATCTCACAGCGAGTGACAAGCCGACCTGGGCTACTATGTCCCAAGATGCACAGCTCAGTAACCACACACCACCTCCCCCAAGCGGGATCTATCAGAAATGAGGCCGGGCGCACCGCACTCTGGGATTTGTAGTTCCCAGGAGCCAGCACGGAAACACCCAAGGAAGAGAGTGCACAGGCTAAGACTACTGCCGCCTCCCACCCAGCCCCCACCCCACCCAGTCCCCGGCTCTACACTCAGCATGGGTGAGGGGGAGAAATGGAGGGTCCCCTCCCAGCGCATGGGGGAGGGCGCTGTCCTGTTGGAACTGTGCAGCGATTCTGGATCCCGGCATCCAGCTCAGAACACATCTGGGGAGAGAGCGGGGGCGGGGTGACAGGAGAGAGCATCAGCGGCAAGCTGTGGAGGACGGGGCTCAGCATGCAGACCTGGGCTGGCCGCATGGCCTCTCCCTGAGCCCTGATGTACGGTAGGGAAGCAGTACGGGTGCAGTCCCCACTTAGGCCTCCCTCCTGGTTCCCCCTGGTCCTATCCCACCTCTTCAGGGTGAGCAAGCCTCACCTCTGCCTAGTCCTGAGGGTGAGGGCAGGCTGAGGCAACGGGAGGAAGGGAGGAGGAGTGGGCTCCAGTTCTGAATCTGGACAGCTGAG
Organism: Rhinopithecus roxellana; assembly: GCF_007565055.1. Lineage (NCBI taxonomy): Eukaryota > Metazoa > Chordata > Mammalia > Primates > Cercopithecidae > Rhinopithecus > Rhinopithecus roxellana. The sequence continues at coordinate 30,307,491 of NC_044562.1, forward strand.
AGGCTCCCGCCCCACCCGGCTAGCCTCCCCAGAAGACCTCACAGCCCTACCGGCCCCAGCATCTTCCTCGCCACATTGAGGCCTTCTCGGGGAAGGAAGGAAGAAGGGAGTCCTAGCCAGACGGCAGTGAAAGCAAGCGATGCGGCCCGCAGGGAGTTGCAGAGAGAATGGGAGGGAGGAGAAGCAACACCAGAAGAGAAGCAACAGAGACGGTCAGAGCACAACATGGCACAGAAACCAGGGTTGGGGGTCTGCAGCTGGACCAGGAGAGCAGGAGGCTCCACTCCGCCTGCGCTGCTCCCCAGTGGAGCTGCCGGCTCCGGCTCAGACAACCCTAGGCCAAGTCCTCCTTCCTTGACACCATCAGCAACACAGGTGGCAGAGGACCTGGGCACAAAAGGCCCAGCCCAAACCACTAATGCCCCTTGGAGCTCCCCATCCAATAAATGCAACCTGGCTCCTAGGGCCCTTCCACTGTCCTGACACCCCCCACCCTGGGTTTCACCAGGGACCTATCAGTCCTGGGCTGAGCACAGCAAATCCCAAGTCCACACTGGGGTGCGGGGGGCCTGGGAGGGAAACTTGTGGAGGGAGCATGGAGTTGCAAAGCAGTTCCTACAACTCAGGATACTCCCCTCTGCTCTTCCCACAATGAGCCAGACCCCCAGTCAAGACCTGGATCAGGTCAGGTTGGGCCTGGTGGTCAGAGGATGAGGCAGCGAGAGGCCTTCTCCTCTGGGGATGGGCTGCGTTTGGTTGCTTCACCCCTCGCACCCTCCTGGGTACCCCCCAAGCCTGGATCTTGGTGCTGGGCCTTGGGCCGCCCCTGCCGTCGGTGCTGTGCCTCCCGCCCACCTGCGGGTTTCTTCCCAGCTGCCTCCATCTCTGACAGGCTGTAGGCCATGGCCAGCTGCAGGTCCTCATCCTCAGAGAGGTCGCTGTCCAAGGGACATGAGGCAGGGGTCTGCTGGACCTGAGTGCCCCCAGACCTGGAAGTGACTGACGGCTGCTGCTCACGACGGCTAAGCTCCAAGCCCAGTGCCAGGTCATCTGGGACACCTGCAAGAGTCACAGCCACCATGAGGCCCCAACCTGAGCCAGGGGTATTACTGCCAGGCTGCCTCACACAGTAATGACCCTGACCACTTAAAAGTCTCTCATTTGGAATTGGCACACATGCATTTCGGCACCTAGGGTTGTGATTTTGAGCACAGGGAAGTATTCAGCTCTACCAGGTAGGAGCTCCTACCCTTGGGCAAGTCACTCAATATTCCTACCCCTCCCTTTTCTCATCTAGAAAGTGGGAATGATGGCCGGGCACAGTGGCTTGTGCCTGTAATCCCCACACTTTGGGAGGCTGAGGTAGAAGGATCGCTTGAGCCCAAAAGTTCGAGACTAGCCTGGGCAACATAGTGAGACCCCATCTCTACAAAATATTTAAAAATTAGCTGGGCATGGGAGTACACGCCTGTAGTCCCAGCTACACAGGGGGCTGAAGTGGGAGGACTGCTTGAGCCGAGGAGGTCGAGGCTGTAGTGAGCCATAATCGTGCTAGGCTGGGCACCAAAGCAAGACCCTGTCTCAAAAAAAAAGAAAAAAAGAAAAAGAAAATGCAAATGATCGTGCCTTCATACTCAAATTGTTCCACTGATTAAATATGTCAGCCCATGTAAAGGGCTTGGTGCACAGTGCTCGGAGTCAGCAGGCATGAAAGGTGAGCTATGGTGACGGTCCTGCACAGCATGGTGTTGCAGAGACAGTTCTGCTCCGGGAATCATGCGTCCTGAGTTTGACTCCTGGGTCTTCCCCTTACTTGGAAGAAAAGAGTCTTGAGCCTGGGCTACTTGGAAGTTAGGGTCATTTAACTATGCTGCAGCTCAGGCTCCCCAAATTAAAACTGAGTGGATACCATCTGCCCTGTGTACTCCCCCAGATGCTTGAAGAATACAGAGGATATCGTATATCTGGAAGTGCTTTAGAAATAGTAAAGTACTTTGCAAATGTAAGGCACCCCACTCACAGTGATGGCGATGGCTTCGTGAGACTCCGCCCCCTTCCCAGCATTGCCATCTCTGATCCTACCAGTCTGGCCTGTTGCCACTCCCTCCCAACCCCCAAGCGAGTTCAGAGAGCAGCAGTTTGGGGAGGAGGCTGCTGAGGTGGGGGCTGGGGCTTCCTGCCAGGGGCTGGGTGGTGGAGCCACTCCTCACCATTGATTGTGACTGACTTCAGCTGCCCATCCTCCTCCACTTCCACCCGCTCCTGCCCGTTCTCCATGATTCTGTGGGAGATAGCACAGTTCAGGCAATGAGCAGTGATGGACTCCTGCAGGTGCTGGTCACGGTTCTGGCCACCGCAGTAGAGAGTGCAGACTGGGCCCTGCCCTCAAAGAGCCAACTTTCTATTCGAATACAGCTACCCAGCAGACCTCTTACACCTCTATGGCCCCAGAAGGAGCCCTTACCTGCGTGTGGTGATCCGGCGTCCTTGGACAAAGGTGGTGGACGTAGAAACAGAGCGAAAAGCACCAGCCCCGGGACTGAAGGAGAAAGATGAGGAGGAGAAATCTGGCATCGGGACAAGGAAGGAGGAGGAGAGGTGGTTAGAAGAAGACTGTGCTGCCTATCGTGGTCACCGAGGCACCAGGCCTCCTCGCAGGGCTGCTGGAGGCAGGGCTCCCAACACAGGAGACAGGCTTGGAAAAGCAACAAGCTCAGTCCAAGGGTTCCAGGAATCGGAGCTTGCAAAAGTGGGAAGGGGCAGAACTTACCAGAGTGCCCAGGGAAGGAGGAAGAGAAGGTAAAGAAAGGGCCTGAGTGTCGAGAACCCCGGTTCTGAAGCTCTGAGAAAGGGCCCAGGTCATCTGCAACAAGTAAACAGATTAGCAATCATCTGGTAATGACATTTCCCCCCAGAAGTGTGTGAGCCCTGCTGTTAAGTCTCGAAGTATAAATGCTAAGCAACTGGGTAGGGTTTTTCTTTTCCGCTTTTTAGTTGGGCTTATTTATAATTAAATTCTTTTTTAATATTGAATTCAAAGATGCTCACTGGTTAATTCTGTCCACAATAAAGAATAAAGGAAGGAAGGAGGGGGCAGAGGGATGGAGGACAGATGGCTCTTTCAGTACAGGCAAATCATCATGACGCGATGACAGGCAGACACAGCTAGGAGTCCAGCTCTGCCATGTGCTATGTGACTCTGAGCTATTGGCTATGCCTTAGTTTTCTCATCTGCAAATGGAGATAAAATTGCCCACCTCTCAGGGTTCACTAGAGAATTAGGGAATGTAAAATATTTGGCACATATCAATCATTAAAAAATACCAGTATCTGTTTTATAGGTAATAATAATAATATTGTAACAAGATGCTTTGAGTCTTGCTTTCACAGCTGTTACTGTAGAGGTGTAACGGCGTATTATTGTTGTCATTTAATAAAGTGAGTCTGTGAAGTGTCACTGTTGGATCACGGGGATTCTGGCACATGTAAGGTTCTGTCCCAGCTCTCACTGGACCCAGCTCCACAAAATCCATGGCATTCCCACCACCTCTCAGCCTTCTACCTCAGGGCCTCCCGGCTGATGGAAGGACAGGCCTGGAAGGGGAAGTTGAGCCATTCAGAGGCTTCCGGCATCCACTCACCAAAGAGCTCTGCAAAAGGGTCTCCACTCCCAAAGAATTCCCGGAAAACCTCCTCGGGGCTTCGAAAGGTAAACGTGAAGCCAGGCCCACCACTGCCAGCTTCTGCCCGAGATGGGCCAGTTCCTGGAAAGGCAGGATGAGGAGAGCGCTTAGGGCATGCATCCTGCCCTGAGCTGGGGACCTCACCTAAGGCATGGCCAGGAGTCTGAGAAAGCCTCCACTGCAAGAATCTGCCCTGCCCCTCTCCTCCCTGCCCCACCTCCATTCCTGGACCTCATCACTCCACCTACCTGTCCCCGTCAGCCCTTCCCGGCCATAGCGGTCGTAAATCTCCCGCTTGTGCTCTGCAAAAAGAGACCAGATCATTTCACCCTCCCTCTGGGATGGCCTCCCCTTCCAGGCTAGGACGCTCAAAGGATTGTCCAGAGACTGACACTCTGACACTTGGCGAGGGAAGGCAGGCACAGCAGGGGACCCATGGCACCCCTGACATAGGTTTAGGCAGCAACTCAGCCTTTCACACAGCCGACCTCTTCTCATCTGGAAAATGGCTGTCATCACAGCACTTAACGCACAGGGTTGTAGCACAGATCAAATGAGACCATCCACGTAAACTGCCTACCAGTGCCTGACACGTAGGAAGTGTTCAATAAATGTTAGCTAATGATTACTACATTATTATTCACCGGGGCTTAGCCTAAATGTCACCTCCTCAGAGAGGCCTTCTACAACCACCAGAACAAAAGCAGGTGCACGTTATTCCCTACACTCCACCTGCCCCATTTCTTCCCTCTAGAATACTCTTCACAAGCTGTAACTGTCTGTGTGTGTGCTTGGTGAGTGTTGGTCTTCCCTACCCCTCTGGGCAAGGACAGTGCCTGCTTGTCCTCCAGTTTCCCCAGAACCCAGAGAGTGCCGGACACTGTCAGCATTCAGTGAATTACGTTTTGAATGAATCAATAAAAAAGCCGACCTGGATTCATATTCCAGCACTGCATGGCCTTGAGCAAGTTACTTCACCTCTCTCAGCCTCAGTTTCCTTGCCTGTAATATGGGGGTGATAGAACCTGCCTCATAGGACGGCTGTGAGAACTCATGGAGATGACACCCACCAAAGCCTGGCATGCAGGAGGCTCAGCTCACATGAGTTACCTGCCCTGCTTCCTTCTCCTTGCAGGTCTCATGCCAGTCACTCCTACCAGACTCTGGGGAGCAGATACTGAGCTGTCCCTGTGGGAGGGGGAGCTTAAATGTCAGGCTGGAAAAAGGCACAGAGGAAACTAGGGTGGCAGAGACATTGCTTTAAGAAAATGTGAGCTGGGGCATGAAGTAGGGAGTGATGTGCTGGGTCCTGCCTGATTCGGGCCCTTACTGTCAGACAGCACTTCATATGCCTCCGCCACCTCCTTAAATTTCTTCTCAGCAAATTCTTTATTATCTGGGTTTTTGTCTGGGTGCCACTGGAGAGCCTTGCGCCGATACCTGCAGAAAGTGGGTGCAGAGGAGAGGGTTGGGGGACAAATGCAGGCACTTCCCACCCAGGAACCGAACGACCCGTTTTCCCATTAGCCCATCACTGTCCTTTCACCGCCGTGTCCCAGTCGACCCCAGCTGCTAGGGCTGCCTCTGCTGTGATGTTTTCATCAAGTTCCACCCTCTCTCATCTGCCACCAGTGCTGGGACCACATGTACAAGCGGATACAATGCCAAGGTGAGAAGGCCTATCCCTAGCCCCGCCCTAGGGCTCGCTGGACTGGGGCTGCAAAGGTTGGGGCACATGTGGCCTCGAAGAGTACAGGGACACCGGCCCGTCCTCCTCACAGAGCCTCGGCATCTTTGCACTGCAGCCTGAGAATGCCCAAATCTCGAGGGAAGAGGGAAACGGGGAAGGGGAAGGGGAGGGGAGGGGAGAGGAGGAGAAGGAGGGGAAGATCCACTGGAGAACAACTCATAACACAGTGCAGCTCCCAGCGGAACTAACTACTTCACTCTCTGGACGTTCTCCTTGTAGTCTACCAGGGGTCTCTTTCCTCCCTGCAGGTGTCACTCGGAGGAAGCCCCCCACCCCAGTGCTTTCTAAGGACCTGGTTCCCTCAGACACCTACAGGTGTCACTCTGAAGTGCCCCATGGTGGTGGCGGGTGGAGGGTGAGAGGTTTTCTGTTGCACACGGAGGCACTTACGCCTTCTTGATGTCATCAGCAGACGCACTTCGCGGCACGTCTAGGATCTCGTAGTAGGATGCCATGGCAACTGGTCAATCGTCAAGCGGGCCTCCTTGGGGCTGCAGGAGAGAAGGAGTCAGGGGGAAAAAACCAAGAGCCCCTCCCTGTGGCTGCAGCAGTCTCCCCCCGGGTGGCGGGAGGCGCTCCCAGTTGGAAGCGGAGCCCACCAGGCTCTGCTTGCGGCCGGTGACTAGGCTCCCTCCCGCAGCCTTATCTGCCCCCGAAGGCCGGGGCCAAGAGCTATCTTGACGCCCAGGCCCAGGAGCCCTATCGGAGCCCCCCAACTCCAGCAGTCCGACCCAGGGCGCCCAGCCTGACCCGGGCCCCCGGCTGCACCTCCTCCGCCGGGAGTCCCGGCCTCTTGCGGCGCCCCGCCCCTGCCCCCCGCCGGGAACCGTCTGGCACCCGCAGCCCGGCTCGCGGCTGCTGCGTAGGACGCGCCCGGCCCAGCTGTGCGCGCAGGCATGCGTCAGCTGCGCGGAAACTACTAGAGACCGGGAGAAGGCCCGCTCCGCCAGTCCCCTGGCGGGGGTGGGGGCCTGCAGGGGCTGCCGGGAGAAGAGGGCGGAGCCAGCTATTTTGGGCACGCACCAGGACGACGTCAGCCCCAGCTGGGACCTGGGAGACTGCTGCCCCGCCTCCATCCAGGCGAGACTTGCTCGCATGGAGGCTGGGGCAGCCCACAAACAAGCCGCCCGGCCCTCAGGTCCCTCTGTCACTTTCTTATAAACATGAGCGATGATCTATGCTTACTCACCCACCTCGAGGACTCATACCCCTCCCTCCCTCCCCCGACCACAGTTCTAACTCCTCCCCATTCTTCAGCTCCCAGCTCCAGCCCCAGGTCCCCCAGCAGGCTGCCCTGGCTTTCCTGAGTAGGTCAGAACTGCATTTTACAGCATCTCGTGGCATTTCCTTCATCAGGCTTGTTAGAGCCACAAATTAGCATTTATTGGTTTGATTATTTTTTATTACCATTCACCTCACCCACTAGAATGTCGATTTCACAGGGCAGGAATTGTGTTTTTCCTCACTGGTCTATTAGAGCAGCTGTCGGGGTTCAAAACTACCAGTGGGATGAATAAATAATGAATATCTGCAAACCTCTTGTTGACAGTTTGGACACATTTGGGGGAGGTGAGGTAAAGGGGACAGTAGAATGGAATTCCCCAGGTTCAAGTCTTCCCAAACTGATCCTGACTAGGCCTATTCCACTGCAAAATGCTCCCTTGTTTCAGGCCTCATGGGAGGGTTAGGAAACCTTCCAGAATTGTCTCCTGCTTGATCCCATCCAGGCCAATCCACAGGCGTTAGCTGAGAATTTTTCTGCGTTCAAGATGCAGCCAGGCCATATAAAGAATGTGGCCCAAGTCCTGCCTTTGCAGAGCTTGAACTTGATAAGATACCAGCCCATCAGTGTGGCCCACTGGGAAACCCAAGGCTTTGGGAACAGTACAACCTGGCATTACTGTGAGACTTGGGAAAATCTCTGAGCACTCTTTTTTTCTTACTAAATATAGGTAGTGCCTAGGGTTGTTTGAAAGTCAAATGAGACATGGTACGTATTAGGTGTTACTGTGGTCCTCGCTGGCATCGTGATTGGCTCAAACAATAATGGTTATGTGAGTCCAGAAAACTGCTTTAGGCTGGGGGACCCAGAAACACTTGGCCAACGAGAAGGGCTTGAGCCGTACGTAAGAGAAGAAGGTGGTGTGAGTGTCCTGTTTTCCTGGCCGCCCACCATCAGAACCTCCTGCCTACATTTGGGGAATTCCCATCGCAAGGGCCCTGATGGGAAGCAGGCCACCATTTGCCACAAAGCCCCAATGCTTGCTCTCCCTGACTCGGCTGTAGGGTGGCAGGCAGAAGACATGAGCTCCGCCAATCGGATGCTCCAACTGGGACTTTGAATCTGGAGCAAGTCACGGAGAAGCAGGGCTGGTTGAGGAATTCATTTCTGCGGCGGCGGTGGAGGCGATGGGGCCAACAGCGGCCTCTAGTGTCTGGAGGAGGAAATGTCAGTGCTAGTGCCGCAGGTGAGGGAGGAGAGTAGGGGGATCACTGCGGAGGGTGGAGGGGACAGGAGTCTTCTACACAGGATATCCTGTGCCCAACCTTGAGTGTGGTGCTGGCTGCCCAGCTTCCCTGGGTGCCTGTCTGATTGCTGACCCTTGTTTGCTGGCCCTTGCATTGATTCCGGTGCTATCCGATATCTCTATAATTGTTGGGGGCAGGGGACTTGAAACAATTTGCCAGTTAGCTTCTGCTGTTTACAAGAGTCCTGACCGACACAAAGACTAAGAGTTAGACTTGGTATAAGAGGAAGGAGTGGTTGGGTTAAGTCACTCCAAATTTTCCAGATCTCTGCCTTTTTCTTCTTACTCTGCCGTCCCAACAGACACTTGTCTAGCACCTACCGTGTATGTCTTGTTATATTAAAGAATAAGAATATAGCCGGGCGCGGTGGCTCACGCCTGTAATCCCAGCACTTTGCGAGGCCGAGGTGCGCAGATCACCTGAGGTCGGGAATTCAAGACCAGCCTGACCAACATGGAGAAACCCTGTCTCTACTAAAAATACAAAATTAACCAGGGTGGTGGCGCATGCCTGTAATCCCAGCTACTCGGGAGGCTGAGGCAGGAGAATCGCTTGAACCCGGGAGGCGGAGGTTGCGGTGAGTCAAGATCGTGCCATTGCACTCCAGCCTGGGCAGCAAGAGAGAAACTCCGTCTCAAAAAAAAAAAAAAAAAGAATAAGAATATAAAGAAGCTTAAATTCCAGTCTCTGTGCTCAAGGGGACAGGATATAGACAAATGACAACCGAGGGAAATTATATGGAACACATCTAGCAGACAAAGGTTTAATGTCCTTTGTCCACAAAGAAATCCCAACTAATAAAAGACAATGCCATTTTTAAATGGACAAAGGGACAGGCAGATCACAGAAGAGGAAATACTGGCTTTTAAACATATGAAAAGATGCTCAATCTCGTTCACAAAAAAAACGTAAACCAAAGCTACAACAGGCCAGGCATGGTGGCTCATGCCTGTAATCCCAGCATTTTGGGAGGCCAAGGCGGGTGGATTACCTGAGGTCAGGAGTTTGAGACCAGCCTGGCCAATATGGTGAAAACCTGTCTCTACTAAAAATACAAAAAATAGCCAGGCGTGGTGGTGCATGCCTGTAATCCCAGCTACTCGTGAGGCTGAGACAGGAAAATCACTTGAATCCGGGAGGTGGAGGTTGCAGTGAGCCAAGATGCCATTGCAGTCCAGCCTGGACGACAAGAGTGAAACTCCATCTAAATAATAATAATAAATTTTAAAAGAAAAATAATAATAAATAAAGCTACAGCAAAACACTTCGGGGTTTTCAGGGGGTTGGTTTTCTTTGTTTTGTTTTTTGAGATGGAGTCTTGCTCTGCCACTCAGACTCAAGTGCAGTGGCACTATCTTGGCTCACTGCAACCTCCCAGGTTCAAGCAGTTCTCCTGCCTCAGCCTCCCAAGTAGCTAGGAGTACAGGCATGTGCCCATAATTTTTGTGTTTTTTGTGGAGACGGATTTTCACCATGTTGGCCAGGCTGGTCTTGAACTCCTGGCCTCAGATGATCCACCTGCCTCAGCTTCCCAAAGTGCTGGGATTATAGGCCAGAGCCACCACACCTGAGCACATGGCCCCAACAAAATACTTTGTTTCTCTTATTGGATGATTGACAAAGACCAAAAAGTTGAACACATGTATGGGCAAGGCTGAGGGCACAGGCCTTCTTATAGATTGGTAGTGGGAGGGTGGGTAATTTGGTGTGACTTTTTTTTTTTTTTTTGAGACAGAATTTCGCTCTTGTTGCCCAGGTTGGAATGCAATGGTGCAATCTTCGCTCACTGCAACCTCTGCTGCCTGAGTTCAAGCAATTCTCCTGCCTCAGCCTCCCGAGTAGCTGGGATTGCAGGCGTGAACCGCCGTGCCCGACCTCATGTGACTTCTAAAGAGAGCAAGATTTAAAATGCATAATCTTTGACCCAGAAATCTCAATTCTAAGAATGTATGGTTATACATGCAAAAAAACAAAACAAACAAACAAACAAACAAAAACACCATACAAGTGTTGCAGCATTCTTTTTAAAAGCAAAAGATTGGAAACAATCTAAATATCCATTAATAGCAGACTGGCAAAACAAGTGTTGGTGTGATATACGATGGAATATTATATTGTGACCAAATAGAATGAGGCATAGCTAACGGTGTTCATATGGACCATCTTCCAGATTTATTATTAAGTGACAAAACAAGGTGTAGAACAAAGTGTATACTGAATGTGCATACAAGCATGGTAGTACAGATGGAGCATCCCTACTCCAAAAACCCAAAATGTGAAATGTTCAAAAATCCAAAACTTTTTGAGTACCTGACATGATGCCACAAGTGGAAAATTCCATACCTGACCTCATATACACAAACTGTTTCATGCACAAAATTATTTAAAACATAGGCCGGGCTCAATGGCTCAGGCCTGTAATTCCAGCACTTTGGGAGGCCGAGGCGGGAGGATCACCTGAGGTCAGGAGGATCACCTGAGGTCAGGAGTTTGAGACCAGCCTGGCCAACATGGTGAAACTCTGTCTCTACTAAAAATACAAAAATTAGCTGGGCATGGTGGCAGCCGCATGTAATCCCAGCCACCCGGGAGGCTGAGACAGGAGAATCACTTGAACTTGGAAGGTGGAGGTGCAGTAAGCCAAGATCACACTATTGCACTCCAGCCTGGACAACAAGAGTGAAACTCCATCTCAAAAAACAAAACAAAACAAATATTTAAAACATTATACAACATTCCCTTCATGCAATGTGTATCAGGTGTATATGAAACATAAGTAAATTTCATATTTAGACTTGGGTTTCAGTCCCAAGATATTTCATTATGTATGCACAAATATTTCAAAATCTGAAAAAATCTGAAATCCTAAACACTTCTGTTCCCAAGCATTTCAGATAAGGGATATTCAACCTATACATATGTAGACATCTCTGGAAGGAAACACTAACAAAAACATTAAGAGTGGTGGCTGCCAAGAGGGGAACAAGATGAAAGAGACTTATTTTTCTTGTTCCTAAATCTCTCTGATACTTTTTGAATTCTGAAGCATATGCACCTAATAACTGTTCAAATTCATACTAATTGTTAAAAATTGAGTTGGGGGAAATAAGACATTGACAAGAAGCCAAGTGCTATCATACAAGGAAGCCCATGCCAAGTGCCAAATGAAAAATAGAGACAGAGGTAGATGCTCCAGAAGACAGAGAGCTCCCTGGGGCTGGGTAGGTTCTGGATGGCTGTGACCTAAGCTGGAAGGAATGGCAACATTGAGACAAGCAGGGGGAGGTGGCGTTCCAGAAGGAGGGAATGGTGACAACACAGCTTTGAAGCCAGGCATGTTTCTGACACATCAGAGCCCAGGGAATAAATTTGTTTGGGAACCTGTAACAAATAAATCTGAGCTTGGGAACCTGTCTCTTTTGTCTGCCTGCAGAAGGCAATTGTACTTTGGCTTTAGAAGTGTCAGGGATGAAAGCATTTCCCCTGCACTGAGGGAGTCCCCAGGAGCCAAGCTGGGTGGTGCTCCCAGCTGCCCCAGGAGGTCTGGGTTGCCACCTCTCTACACCCACACCCAGTCCAACCCAGGCCTGCCAGGGCCTGCCAGCAGAGTATTACTAGCAGGAAGACCTCAGGGAGATAGCTATATAACCACCCAGGGTGGGCTGGCTGGTTCAGCAGACAGGAAGGGAGATGAGCTGCCTCTCTGGATCCCCAGCCATCTTGGCAGGTGAAGAGCTCACCTCCCTCCCTGCCCCCAATCCTGGCCTCTCCCAGGCCCTCACCACCTCCTAGGAGATGTTGGGGGATGTTTTCCAAAGGGCACTGATAGCCCCAAAACCTGGCCCCAAAGAAGCCTCTACCCCCATTCAGATCCAGAAGCTGGGACTCTCCCCTTTACATCGATGCCCTCCTTCCCAGAGCCTGGGCAGGGCAGTGTGAAGCGTCACCCGCTCCCTGCCCCTGAGGCACCTGAGTCACTGTCTGGGTACTAGGGAACTGGCAGGCTCAGAAGAGGTGGCGTCTGGAGGGGTGCCTGGAACCACTGCGGGCAGGAAGTAGGGGCACCTAAGAAAAAGGTGGGGGAGCAACATGTGATTTGGCGCAGGCTAACCTGGGTTTGAATCCCGACTCCTCCATTTACCACCTTGGGCGAGTCTTTGAGTCTCAGTCTCCACATCTATAAAATAGGCATTCATTGAACAAGTTCATCCAACAAATATTAATCATCTAATATGCCAGGCAACACTGGGGTAATGAGAACAATGAAAAACAGTCCAAGGCCTGTCTGAGAGCTTCTGTTCCAGTGGGTGTAATAACTGTACTAACCTCAGAATTAAACAAGATCGTATGGATACAGGACGTAGCACATAGTAGATGCTCACTAAATGATGGCTATTTCTTGGGGTATGAAGGGCTCCCAGAGTAACACCTCTTCCCTTCCCAAGTTTGAAACCAGTTGATAGAAAGACACATAAGTCAAATACATGGAGATTGAAAAGTCAGCCCTTTTAGCAAGGCATAGTGGCTCATGTTTGTAATCTCAACACTTTGGGAGGCCAAGGTGGGAGAATTGCTTGAGCCCAGGAGTTCGAGACCAGCCAGGGCAACATTGTGAGATCCTGTCCTTACAAAAATTGTATTGTATTGTATTTATTGTATTGTATTGTATTGTATTGTATTGTATTGTATTGTATTGTATTGTATTGTATTGTATTTATTTTGAAATGGAGTTTGGCTCTGTCGCCTAGGCTGGAGTGTAGTGGCACTACCTCAGCTCACTGCAACCTCTGCCTCCTGGGCTCAAATGATTCTCTTGCCTCACTCAGCCTTAGGATTTAAAGTTTGCCATCTGTTTGGAAGTGGCGGTGGAAAGCTGTGCATGCATAATGCCACAGGACTGATAAAAGGTCAACTGTCTTTATCAAAAAGTGGTGAGTGTCAGGGCCAGGCACGGTGGCTCACCCCTTAATTCCAGCACTCTGGGAGGCCGAGGCTGGTGGATCACCCAAGGTCAGGAGTTGGAGACCAGCCTGACCAACATGGTGAAACCCTGTTTCTACTAAAAACATAAAATTAGCCTGTAATCTCAGCTACTTGGGAGGCTGAGGCAGGAGAATTGCTTGAACCCGGGAGGCGGGGGTTGCAGTGAGCCGAGATCGTGCCATTGGACTCCAGCCTGGACAACAAGAGCAAAACTCCATCTGAAAAAAAAAAAAAAGTGGTGAGTGTTGACAGAGATTATTGGGAGGTAATCTCTACCCTTACAGTCCTACTCTTACAAGCCATTCTCCCTTTGTGGCTGTCACTGCACCATTCTTCTGCCTCAACCAACTCCAGTATCAGGGCTCTCTATTACCCCAAACTCCTGCCTGGAGAAGACAAGCCTCCAGATCTCAGGATGGGCTAGCGGGCACTAGATTACTTTAAGGATCACTTCGGATCCTCCTGGCCTCACTGGGCTCTTGTTGCAGCTCCATGTGGGATCCCACCGACTTCACATATGTTCAACTTAACAGCACCTCCTCCTTGCCCAGGGTTTCCTGATGACTCTACAGCCCAAGTGTGTGCAATCCACCAGTGCAGGGGAATTAATGCTGGATGGGGCAAAGGTTTAACCAGTGGAAGAATAGAGCCAGTGCATAAACCCCACTCCCAGCCCTCACCTGCCCACTCACCCAAGGATGGTTCTGAGATGCCATTTATTCAGCTGCATTTTCTCTAGGGTGAATTCTTCCTCCTTCTGTGCCTTACTTCCCTTGGCCCCCATTCTGTTCACTGTAATTGCACTCTGTAATGAAATCTAAAATCAGATCTGCTTTCTGGGGAATAGAGGCTAAGACACCAGCGTTCCTATCTCTCATGGAGAAGAAGCCCTCCCCACATGGTTTTTCCCAAGAGAAAAAGACATTCGTGAGACAATAAGGCCACAGCACTTTATGTAGGACAGACACGCAATATTCCCCTAGTATTCATCCCCCACTTCTTTTCTTCCCCCCGCTCTACACTATCCATGCCCACCTCCTTGTAATCCTTCTTCAGGGCAGTCATATCCTCATGGGCCTCAGAGAACTCACCTTCCTCCATACCTTCACCCAACATACCAGTGCACAAACACCCTCTTGGCATACATCAGGTCGAACTTGTGGTCCAGGCGGGCCCAGGCCTCGGTAATGGCTGTTGTGTTGCTCAGCATGCACATGGCACGTTGCACCTTACCAGGTCACCCCCAGGCACCACAGTGGGAGGCTGGTAGTTGATACCAACCTTGAAGCCTGTGGGGCACCAGTCCACAAACTGAATGCTGCTCTTGGTCTTGATGGTGGCAATGGCAGCATTGACATCCTTGGGCACCATGTCTCCATGGTGCGGTAAGCAGCAGGCCATGTACTTGCCGTGCTGGGGATCACACTTCACCATCCAGGCTCAAAGCAGACATTGGTGATCTCTGCCACCGACAGCTGCTCGTGGTATGCCTTTTCTGCAGAGATGACTGGTGCATAGGTGGCCAGGGAGAAGTGGATGCGAGGGTAGGGCACCAGGTTGATCTAGAACTCCATCAGGTCCACATTGAGGGCCCCGTCAAAGCGCAGAGAAGCCGTGATGGAGGAGACGATTTGGCTAATGAGGCGATTGAGGTTGGTGTAGGTTGGGCGCTCGATATCTAGGTTGCGGCAGCAGATGTCATAGATTGCTTCGTTGTCCACCATGAAGGCACAGTCTGAGTGCTCCAGGGTGGTGTGAGTGGTCAGGATAGAGTTGTAGGGCTCGACCACAGCTGTAGACACCTGGGGACTGGGTAGATGGAAAATTCCAGCTTGGATTTCTTGCCATAGTCAACAGAGAGCTGCTCCATCAGGAGTGAGGTGAAGCCAGAGCCAGTGCCCCTGCCAAAGCTGTGGAACACCAGGAAGCCCTGAAGTCCTATGCACTAGTCAGCCTAGACAGGGAAGGGGAGGGGAAATGTGGGGCATGGAGCACAGCTGATGGACAGGAAAGAACCAACCTGTGCTGTTTTAAATTCCCAAAAGTTTCACGAACTCCTTGGAAGACTTTTCCAAGAGCACAAAAGAGATCCTCAGAGAGAGGGCCCAGGGCCTACTCTTTCTCCTCCCTGTCCCTCTTCCTCTGAAATCTCCTTAGGTCCTTAACACAGAGCTCTGTTGTATGCTGGAAAAGAGGGGTATGATGATGGGTGGAGTTGCCTGTCTAGGCTGACCAGTGGACAGGACTCCAGGGCTTCCTCATCTTGTTGTCATAACTTGCCAACTCCACCCAGCATCATATCCATGCCCCGCTGATTTAACTTTGGATGTTTCTAGAGGGCTTCTCTACTAAGAACAACAATCCAGGAACCTCATCCCCATCCTTTGTAAAAGTCAAGGCCAATCACAGAGGCTTTGGGCTGACATTCTTTGAATCTCTGCCTTTCACAGGGACTTCCGCCCACATCCTTGTAACACAAGGTGGTATCCTGGGAATGCTTATGGACCCCCACAACTTAGCCAGGCAGCCCATCAACATGTTTGCCTTAATGGACACCCTGCCAAGCACCAGGCCAGCCACTTCAGAGATGCAGGGGACACCAGCTCCAGGCTGGAAGCTACAGTTGGCCCCCCTGATCAGAGTGCAGGACCTCTCCTCATTGGTCCTGATCCTGTGTGTTTCTCCCAGAGGCTGAAGCTGTCCTTCCCCAATCTGGTGTCCACACTACCTCACAACAGGAATTCAGATTCATTCCCCCTGCCCCAGCCCTCAGCCCTTTCCTCACTGGCTTCTGAATCCAGTCCAGTACCAGGTCAATGAGCTCCTTCCCAGTGGTGTAGTGGCCTTGGGCATAGTTATTGGCAGCATCTTCCTTGCCTGTGATGAGCTGCTCTGGATAGAAGATCTGGCAGGACGTACCTGTTCAAACTTCATAGCAATGGGCAGAGTTTTGGGCTCCACCTCCCTTTGCGATACAGCTGCTGGAGCCCCAGGGTACCTGAAGGGAGTGGGGTCACCAGCTCCCAGGTTCTGCATTCAGGCTGCATTCAGGCTGCTGCTATTACCTGTTTGGATGTGTTTGTGCTGCTTGGATGTGTTTTTCAATAAGGAAAGGGATGTGGAGTGGCCTACAGACTCAGGAGCTGAGTAACAGTGATTCTGTACATCTGGAGTTCTAATTGGCTGCAGCACCTGGGATACCACAAATGCTATACCACAAAAGTATACCACAAATGCCATGCTCTGCAGTTATGGGGTAGGACTTGCTGTGATACCCAGGGACAAGGTCATGGTTGGGACTGATCATTACTCACCGATCACAGCGGGCTCCAGATCCACAAATGCTACCTGGGGCACATGTTTCCCAGCCCCAGTTTCACTAAAAAGGGTGTTGAAGGAGTCATCCCCTCCCCTGATGGTCTTGTCACTGGGCATCTGCCCATCAGGCTGAATCCCATGTTCCAGGCAGTAGAGCTCCCAGCAGGCATTGCCAACTGCACACCAGCCTGCCCTACATGGACTGAGATGCACTCACACTGAGTGGGCAAAGGGCAGAGAATGGCCTTCACAGAGGGAAATATCATGCCTGGACATGGTTCCTGCCTGCCTTCCTTGAGTGGCTCTTTGACTGAGAGCCAAGGTTCCTGGACTCTACTCTGCTTGCCTCACCTCCTGCATCTAAGCATTTACTGGTGGCATTGAGGAGCAACAGGCATTGGCTCTAGGGGCTGGGCCAAAATCCTTGGGGGAAGCAGAAGATGTGGGCAGTTCTGAGATTATAGACTCTTGCTCAGTGCCTGTCTCAGTGAGGAACACTGAAGGGATCGAATGAATCTAGAAGTGCAAGATAATCAACCCGCAGTGTCCAGAAAGAAATTAGGAGTCATTGGTGAGGGAAGCAAGGGAAAATAGTACAAAGATAAAGCACGGGAGACATTAGCTCCAAATTTGGAATAATGGTGCTCTCTGGCAGGGGAAGCAGATAGATGCAATTGGAGACAGATTCTATTTCTCAAGCTTGATAGCTGCTGTTCATCACATTATTCTTTTCTTTTTTTCTTGAGACAGAATCTCACTTTGTCACCCAGAGTACAGTGATGTGATCATAGTTCACTATAGCAGGCTTGGACTCCTGGGCTCAAGGGATCCTCCTGTCTCAGCCTCCCTAGTAGCTGGGATTACAGGCATGCACCACCATGCCTGGGTAAGTTTTAAATTTTTTTGTAGAGACAGGTCTTGCCATCTTTCCCAGGGGAGTCTTAAACTCCTGGGGTCAAGCAGTCTACCTGCCTTGGCTTCCCAAAGTGCTGGGAT
Source organism: Rhinopithecus roxellana (assembly GCF_007565055.1). Classification (NCBI taxonomy): domain Eukaryota; kingdom Metazoa; phylum Chordata; class Mammalia; order Primates; family Cercopithecidae; genus Rhinopithecus; species Rhinopithecus roxellana. Next base: position 30,324,750 of record NC_044562.1, read on the forward strand.
TATAGGCGTGAGCCACCGCTTCCAGCCTATCATGTTATTATTTATACCTTTTTGCATTCCTGAAATATTTCTTAATTGTTTAATGAGGATGCCTTCTCCAAAAATGTAATACTTCACTGACTATTTTTATATAACACAAGGATCTGACTTTTCATGATTTTTAGATGACTGAGATTAATCCAGAAATAATCTGTATTCCAGCCCCATTACTTCTCTACTTGCCTTGAGCAAAAGTCTTAACCTCTCGGTCAATGTTCTCCTTTTGAAATGTGGACAATAATAAGAGCCGCCTCCTAGAAAAACTATGAGAATTAAATGAAAGAATGCATGAAAAGTGCGTGGCCCACTGCCTAACACACACCAGGGTGTGCCGTGCATGTTGGGTTCCCCTTCCAATTTCCTACCCTCAATCCCTGATGTCATAGTAAGGGAAGGTAATGAATTGAGGCTGGGCGCAGTGGCTCACGCCTGTAATCCCAGCACTTTGGGAGGCCGAGGCAGGTGGATCACTTGAGGTCAAGAGTTCGAGACCATCCTGGTCAACATGGTGAAACCCCCCTCTCCACTAAAAATACAAAAATGGTGCATTCTTTTTTTTTTTTTTTTTTTTTTTTTTTTTTTTTTTTTTTTTTTTTTTTTTTTTTTGAGGCGGAGTCTCGCTCTGTCGCCCGGACTGGAGTGCAGTGGCCCGATCTCAGCTCACTGCAAGCTCCGCCTCCCGGGTTTGCGCCATTCTCCCGCCTCAGCCTCCCGAGTAGCTGGGACTACAGGCGCCCGCCACCTCGCCCGGCTAGTTTTTGTATTTTTAGTAGAGACGGGGTTTCACTGTGTTAGCCAGGATGGTCTCGATCTCCTGACCTCGTGATCCGCCCGTCTCGGCCTCCCAAAGTGCTGGGATTACAGGCTTGAGCCACCGCGCCCGGCCAAAAATGGTGCATTCTTATAATCCCAGCTACTTGGGAGGCTGAGGCAGGAGAATTGCTTGAACCCAGAAGGCGGAGGTTGCAGTGAGCCGAGATTGCACCACTGCACTCCAGCCAGGGCGACAGAGTGAAGCCCTGTTGCAAAAAAAAAAAAAAAAAAGATAATGAGTTGAGCTGAGACCTCAAGGATGGGAGAAATCCCAGGTCCAATCCTGGGGCTGCCTTAGCTCACCAATCACTTGCCTGGTGCTGCATCTCTGAGCCTGAGCAGCCAGTTCTGTCCACAGACCCAGACATCGTCCTGGGCCCCAGAACTACTAGCCCATTGCAAGGTGTCTCTGGCCCCTCCCGGAATGATGTCTCACACTGGAGGCAGCAGGTTTGGGGCAAAGAACTCAGTCCCTGGCCAGGTGCAGTGGCTCACGCCTGTAATCCCAGCACTTTAGGAGGCCGAGGCGGGCAGATCACAAGGTCAGGAGATTGAGACCATCCTGGCCAACATGGTGAAACCGTGTCTCTATTAAAAATACAAAAATTAGCCAGGTGTGGTGGCGGGTGCCTCTAGTCCCAGCTACTTGGGTGGCTGAGGTAGGAGAATTGCTTGAACCTGGGAGGCAGAGGTTGCAGTGAGCCAAGATTGCACCACTGCACTCCAGAATGAGACTCCATCTCAAAAAAAACAAAAACAAAAGAACTCAGTTTCTGGAGTCACACAAACCTGGCCTCAAACCCCCATCTCTCTGTGACCCAGTACAAGTCACTTCACCTCAGCTTCCCTAGCACCTTTTTCATGACTGTAGAAAGGGAAGAATCTCACAGCCAGTGGCCTGTGTTGTTACTTTGCTTAGTTCTACTTATTAAGCACTAATAAGGTGCCAGGTGAAGGTGGCATTTTATACACATTATCTCATTTAATCTTTACCACATTCACCTTAGGTAGGTAGTTTTATTACCCCCAATTTATAGATGAGGAAACTGACCCTCAGAGAATTCAAGTAGCTTGCTCAAGGTCATGAGCAAAACCAAGAATATTAAGAGCAGGGACGGCCTGGCACCAACCATGCTCTTAACTGTTCTTCTATCCTGCCTGGTAGGGAGGTGGGTAAAAGATATCAAATGAGCCTCAGGCACAGCCAGCTCTTGACAGATGGGAGCACCCCCCTTTCCCTCCTCCTTCTTCTCCCCACTGATCTGTAACTGACATGAGAGGTCAGACAAAGGCAGTAGATGGGCAGGGTGGAGTGAGGAACCAGAGGGGAGAAGCTTCCATGGAGGTTGTGTCCCCGTGGTGGGAAGGTTGGACCAGAGCTCAGCGGTGAACCTGTGGCAAGGCCCAGGGTCTGGAGATTCTCAGCCAGCAGAGGAAATCGCCTACACTTTCTGCTCAAGTCCTGCTTCCCACACACTCCCGGTGCCTAAATTCAGACCCCCTCAGCAGCCCTGCTCCTCAACCTAGGCTCAGCCCCACATCCTGGTTACCATCGAACTTTCCTTCCCTACCCCCTGCAATGTCCCCTACACCTGCACACTTGGGGGCCACAGCCACATCTGGAAGTCTCTTTCCCTCTCCCCACCTCACCACATACTGTAGCCCCATCAACATCTGGACTCCCAAGGTACTTTCATGCCAGATATCTTGGGCCCACTGGGACCCTCACTTGCATGCTTTCTGCCTGCCTCACCCTCCCAAAGTGCTGGGATTACAGGCATGAGCCACTGCACCTGGCCTATTACTGTTCTTAACCTGTTACTGTGCCTAATTTATAAAAGCCCCTTCTACTCACCATGCTGCCTGGACAGGGGCCGGCTGGGGTCCTGTCTCTCTGTCTGCTGCAGGATAGTGAGCAGGGATGGATCTGTGAGAGGCCTGCAGCAGCCAGCCAGCCTCCTCTTTATACTCTCTGGGTGGCTTTCAGCGGGTGTATGTTGTTAGAAACTGCCTGGGGGGGCAGGGCCTGTTGACTTGGTCATGGAGCACCAGGCAAGGACTGGGCCTGCGCCCAAACAGGGGAGCCAGCTGAGGTGGGCAGAGGAGGGGCCAGGGCTAGTAACTCCACACAGGTATCCAGGCTCCTGGGTACATGGTACCTGTTGTCAGTCATGCAATCCCATGAAGCCTGCACTTCACAGGTGGAAGACGATTTAGAAATCAAGGCCCTGAGCTCCAGCACCGCCCCCACCCTGCACTCCCCTGCCCTAGGGTTGGTGACGACTGTAAGTCAAGTGTGGGTGGGACTAAGAAGATCTCTACAATGATCCAGAAATGATGAGTCCTCAAGCCAAGAGATCAAGCCTCAGGACATCCTGCTTGAAAACTCAGAATATCATAGAACGAGCAACCTAGTGCTTGGTTTTAATCCCACCTCTAATAGCTACTAGCACTTAACTTCTTTTTTTCTCTGTTTCTCATCTGGAGAATGGGGAGAGGTAGTATTATGAGGTCTAAACAAGGTAACCTTTCTTAAGTGCTTAGTCCAGAACGGCTGTTGCTCTCCAAGGGCAAAGCAAGAGCAGGGCCTCAAGGCACTTCCTAAACGTCTCCTCCTAGCCCATGGCAAGTCGCTGCTGCTCTAGCCTGGCCTTATGTCCCCATAAAAGGAGTCTCCTGATCGTCTTAGGCAAAATTCTGAAATAAAAAGGCTAGTCTCTAGCATTTGTATCCTGCTTTATGCATCTTTTTTTTTTTCTTTTGAGAAGGAGTCTTGCTCTGTCACCCAGGCTGGAGTGCAGTGGTGTGATCTCAGCTCACTGCAACCTCCACCTCCTGGGTTCAAGTGATTCTCCTGCCTCAGCCTCCTGAGTAGTTGGCATTACAGATGCCTGCCACCAGGCCCGGCCAATTTTTATATTTTTAGTAGAGACACGGTTTCACCATGTTGGCCAGGCTGGTCTCAAACTCCTGGCCTCAGGTGATCCACCTGCCTTGGCCTCCCACGCCTGGGATTACAGGCATGAGCCACTGCACCTATTCTGCTTTATGCTTCTTAAGGCACCTTCTCCCCATACCTCCTTTGAATCCCTCAACAACTCTGTGAGGTAGGCAAGCCAGGGCCTTCCTTTCCCAGGATAAAGAAAAGGAAATTGAAGTACCTAGTGTCCTGCTTGAGGTCACGTGGGGATTAATTAGTGCTGGAATTAAGATTCATCTGGGACTCGGGTTCTGCTTCCCCTCTTTCCACAGCAGCCCCTCCTTGGTCTTTATCTCCTTCCTCCCAGTCTTCAGTTCCGTGGCCAGCCAGGGTCACTCCCTTCTGTACCTGTCAACTCTCTTGCCTCCTGCTAGCTTCAGCATCCTTGTTTGACTAAACCAGAAGCCTGGTTAAATTTATTTTGTCCCCAGCTCTGTGTCTGCACTCACCCAGTTAAACAGTGGCCATAGAAAAATCCAGAACCATGCCGACTGATGTTTTGAATGCATGGCCACTAGCCTCAAATGGGCCCTCATGTTGCCCGGAAACCACACCACACAGTAGCCCCCCACTAGCCACAGCTTCACTTTCTGCAGTTTCAGTTGCCTGCGGTCAATCATGGTCTGAAAATATTAAAGAGAAAGTTCCAGAAAAACACAATATATAAGTTTTAAATTGCACGCCATTCTGGGTAAGTGATGAAATCTAGTGCCGTCCTACTCCATCCTGTCTAGAACATCCCTGTGTGCAGTGTATCCACACTGTAGACACTACCTACCCATTAGCCACTGGGTAGCCGGATCCCTTATCAGATCGATTGTGACAATGCTTCTGCTCATGTAACCCTTATTCTACTTCATAATAGCTCCACAGCTCAACAGCAGTGATGTTAGAATATCATTATCATCGCTTTATTTCTCTATATCATTATTGTTCTTTTTTTTTTCTTTTTCTTTTTCTTTTTTTTTTTTTTGAGACAGGGCCTCACTCTGTCACCCAGGCTGAAGTGCAGTGGCGTGATCTCAGCTCACTGCAACCTCTGCCTCTTGGGTTCAAGCGATTCTCCCACCTCAGCCTCCCGAGTAGCTGGGATTACAGGCACACGCCACCACACCTGGCTAATTTTTGTATTTTTAGTAGAGATGGGGTTTCACCATGTTGGCCAAGCTGGTCTCAAACTCCTGACTTCAAGTGATCTGCCTGCCTCACCCTCCCAAAGTGCTGGGATTACAAGCATGAGCCACTGCACCTGGCCTATTATTGTTCTTAACCTGTTACTTTGCCTAATTTATAAATTAAACTTGGTCATAGGTATGCATGTATAGGAAAAAACAGTATATAAGGTTCAGTACTATCCGTAGTTTCAGGCATCCGCTGGGGGCCCTACAACATATTCTTGTAACTAAGGGGGGGACTGTTGTACAATTCTCCAGTCCCTCTTCCAGATAGCAGCCAAAACCAGAACTAGGTCTGCCAGATTTAGCAAATAAAAGTATTTTATATAGCAACCCTATCCAGGAAGTAGTTGCTAATGTGAATTTTCAGCCACCGTGTTACATAGTGCAGTTGAAACAGGGGCTTTTTCAGAGCCCCTCTCATCCCAGTAAGCTAGGGAATGATCTCAAGTTGGTTAACTCTGGCTTTGGCTACAGACTGAAGGTTAGAACTCTTCTGTCTCCCACCTGGAACAAAGAGGCCCAAAGAGGAGACCCAGCCACCCAACACATCAAAGATAAGAAAGCTCAGCCTTCTACTGGGTTGGCCCATGAAACCACGGACCTCAGGAATTATTGTCCAGATGGAGTGATCTGGGGCCCAGAGGGCCCACTGGGCTCAAAACTCTCTTGTGTAGCACTTAAACTTCTCCCAACTGGCCTTGGGAGTTAGACTCTCAGAGCCAGCCTAGGTATCACCAATCCCAAAAAGAAAACTATGCTAATGGCAGTCAGCTGCCTTACATAAAGAAAAGTGAAAAGACTGAGTTTTGTGATCTTGGCTCACTATAACCTCCTCCTCCTGGGTTCAAGCAATTCTCCTGCCTCAACCTCCCAAGTAGCTAGGACTACAGGCACGCACCAACACACCTTGCTAATTTTTGTGTTTTTAGTAGAGATGGGGTTTCACGGTGTTCGCCAGGCTGGTCTCAAACTCCTGACCTCAGATGATCCACCTGCCTTGCCCTCCCAAAGTGTTGGGATTATAGGTGTGAGGCACTGTGCCCAGCCAAGACTGAGATTTTTAAAGCATTTTAATGCATCTGGGTTAAAATATAAGAGGCCGTAAATACTCTTAAATTTCTTCAAAAAATGTTGAGTGCTTGCTGTATGCCAAGCACCATTTCAGGTGCTAGGGATACAGTGATGAACACAAAAGTTTATGCTTTTTTTTTGTGGGGGGGATGGAATTTTGCTCTTGTTGCCCAGGCTGGAGTGCAATGGCGCTATCTCGGCTCACTGCAACCTCCGCCTCCCGGGTTCAAGTGATTCTCCTGTCTCAGCCTCCCAAGTAGCTGGGATTACAGGCGCATGCATGCCACCACGCCTGGCTAATTTTTGTATTTGTAGTAGAGACGGGGTTTTTATCATATTGGTCAGGCTGGTCTCGAACTCCTGACCTCAGGTGATCTGCCCACCTCAGCCTCCCAAAGTTCTGGGGTTACATGTGTGAGCCACCATGCCTGGCAAGTTTATGCTCTTAAGAAGCTTACATTCTAGCCTGGGCAACATAGTGGGACTCTGCCTCTACAAAAAAATTTTTTTTTGAATTAGCTGGGTGTGGTGCCACATGCCTGTGGCCGCAGCTACTTGGGAGGCTGAGGAGGGAGGCTCACTTGAGTGCAGGAGGTCAAGGTTGCAGTGAGACAGGATCATGTCACTTGCACTCCAGCCTGGGTGACACAGTAAGACCCTGTCTCAAAAATAAATAAAATGGAGCTTTCATTTTCGTGGGGAAGGCAGACAATAAACAAACAAGAACATTCCAGATAGCAATAAGCATGTAAAGAGAACAAGGCAGGATAATGGGATGGAAAGATATGCAGGGGCTGCTATTTTAGACTGAACAGAGAAGAAGCCACTCTATAAGAAGGTGATATTTGTTTTTGTTTGTTTGTTTGTTTGTTTTTGAGACAGAGTCTCGCTCAGTCGCCCAGGCTGGATGGAGTGCAGTGGCACGTTCTCGGCTCTCTGCAACCTCTGCCTTCCGGGTTCACGCCATTCTGCTGCCTCAGCCTTCTGAGTAGCTGGGACTACAGGCGCCTGCTACCACGCCCGGCTAATTTTTTGTATTTTTAGTGGAGACGGGGTTTCACCGTGTTAACCAGGATGGTCTCCATCTGCTGACCTTGTGATCTGCCCGCCTCGGCCTCCCAAAGTGCTGGGATTACAGGCGTGAGCCACCGCGCCCGGCCAGAAGGTGATATTTGAACTGAGGGCTGAATGGTGAGGAGTCAGGGAGGCAAGATCCGGAAAATGGTGCTCTAGACAGACAGAATAAGCAAGTACAAACATTCATAGGTAGGAACCAGCCCAGGGTGTCCAAAAACCCAGAGTGAGGAAGGGAGAGAGCTGCAAAAAATGAGATCATAGAGGTGAGGGGTCTTGGAAGGAGAATGGCTTTCATATAAGTGTAACGGGAGGGTTTGAAGCAAGCGTCATTGCCTAGCTTGTGTTTCAGAGAGATGACTGCAACTGCTGTGTGGAGACTGCATTAGAGTTTCAAGCCTAGAGGCAGGAAGCTAGTTCAGAGGCTTCTGGAGGCATCTAGGAATAACGGGATGGTAGCAGGGGGTGGTGAGAAGTAGCTGGGTTGGCAGTAAAGTGAAGGACATACTAGTGTAGGCGGTGGCAGAGCTTCTCAACAGCCTTGCCTGCCCCTGCCCCAATTCTTCACTGGCAAGGTCCTGATTTTATTTGAGTATTCACCCTTGCACTTGCTCAAGGAAGACGGCTTTCCCCCAGACCTAGGGGTGTGTACAGGTTAGTCCAAACCATCCATGGCCATTTAACTCCCTCCCTCCAGTGACTGGTTTAGGCAAGAACTAGTGAGATAGAAGGGGGAAGTCTGCTAGGGCGCTTCAAGGAAAGGTTTTTCTCCCGATAAAAAGCGATGTGGGAGGAAGCCCCCCATTTCCTGCCTTAAGACAGAGTCATGTAAGGACATGATACTTAGAGCTGCTGTATCTTGTGTTCCTGAGGGAAGATGTCACCCGCTCTTTGAGGATGACAGAGCAGAAAGTTAGAAACACTGGAGTTATTGGTGACATGACTGAATCAACCCTGGAAGGCCCTATACTCAGATTTCTTGTGGAATAATAAATACCCTCATTGTTCAAGCCACTGATAAGTTAGGCTTTCCATTATTTGCAGCCAAAAAATTCTAACTTAAAAGAGGGAGAGGGGAGAGAGAGGAAAATGATCCTAAAATAAAGATTTTATCTATTTATTTATTTATTTATTTATTTTTGAGACAAAGTCTCACTCTTTTCCCCCAGGCTGGAGTGTGATGGCGCGATCTCTGCTCACTGCAACCTCTGCCTCCTGGATTCAAGTGATTCTCCTGCCTCAGCCTCCTGAGTAGCTGGGACTACCGACACCTGCCACCACACCAAGCTAATTTCTGTATTTTTAGTAGAAATGGCGTTTCACCATGTTGGCCAGGCTAGTCTCGAACTCCTGACCTCAGGTGATCCGCCCACCTCGGCCTCCCAAAGTGCTAGTATTACAGACATGAGCCACCGCACCTGGCCAATCCTAAGATTTTAACTCAAGTACTTGAGAGGAAGATGACCACTCAAACTGGGAAGCCTAGAACAGAAGCAGTTTTGGCAGGGAGTGGGGTGAGGGTAGAAAACAGAGTTCCATGTTGACTGTGTTATGTTTGAGTTGTCTAATGGGCTTTCAAGTGGAGATGTCAAGAAGATAATTAGTCATATGAATCTGAAGTTCAGAGGAGAGGTCGGAAATGGAGATATAAATTTGAGTCATCAGCATATATATGACATTCATTTCTTTTTATCCTATTCTTTCACTATTGTATGGGAGTATATATACTCTAGTTCTATTCCTTTTTAAATAATTCCAAAAATGTTACAATAACTTTTTATTATGAATATTAAAAATATACCTAAAAGTAGAGATAATATAATAAAACCTCATATATTCATCACCAGGCTTCAAAAATTGCTCCTTTGGGGAGAAAAATAAATGAAGGAAATAAGAGAACCTGAGACTGGGTTATGGGAAACACCTTTTAAAGTTAAACTATCAGAGGCCACCAAGAAGGAGGGGCCAGGACAAAAGCTAGGAGCCAGTGCCGTCATCGAAACCAAGAAAAAAGAATTTCAAGAAGGAAAGAAGAATCGACCACGTGAAATGCTGCTGTGACTGGCTGAGAAAGATGAAGATGGAGATGTGTGGCCTTTGGATTTGGCAAGAGGCAGGCCACTAGAGACCTTGGCAAAAGCATCTCAGCAGGGCATGTGAGTCAAGTCTGCAGGGAGAGTATTGAGGGGTGAATTCATGGATATGTGATGAATAGGGCTACCCCTTTTGTAAAGGCTGTGCTGTGAGAAGGAGGATGGCTGGGAGATGCTCCAGTCTGGAAAAACTGAAGGATGAACATCACTTAAGGCTGTGGCTCTACCTCTCCCAGATGGAGTCAGTGCAAACATTTTAAACTTTGAATACCTTGCTGCTGTGCTCCAAGATAAAGGTGAGACACTGGGAAGAGGTCAGAAAAGATGGAGATGATAATGGGAAGGGAGAAGAGGGAGAGAGACCCAGAGGGAGAGTACACATGTAGGTAGATGGGCTGAAAAGTAATTCAACAGGAGAGTGAATTAGAGAAGTAATTCAACATCTGGCAGCATTTTCTAGATTCTGTACATGTCTGTGAATGTCTAAAAGTTTTTAATCTGGTAAAATGGACCATTACCTGCATACTCACCCAGAGTTTATGGCCCTAATTCTGGGGATCTGTATACATCCTGAGGACACACACACACACACACACACACAATCAGAAGCAGAATCTGTATTTCACTAACATGCCTTGGGCATTTCTTTCTTTCTTTCTTTTTTCGAGACGGAGTCTCACTCTTGTTGCCCTCGCTGGAGTGCAGTGGCATGATCTCGGCTCACTACAACCTCTGCTGCCGGGTTCAAGCAATTCTCCTGCATCAGCCTCCTGAGTCGCTGGGATTACAGTGCCTGCCACCATGCCCAGCTAATTTTATTTTATTTTATTTATTTATTTATTTATTTATTTATTTATTTATTTATTTATTTTGATTTTTGGTAGAGACGGGGTTTCACCATGTTGGCTAGGCTGGTCTCAAACTCCTGACCTCGTGATCTGCCTGCCTCGGCCTCCCAAAGTGCTGGGATTTCAGGCGGGAGCCACCGCTCCTGGCCACCTTGAGCATTTCTTCCTGCACCCATGTCTTCTCCATTTTGTCAGCTAGAAAGCATGCTCGAGGGTTGTAAACTCTTAGCTACAGTGGCCAGGGTATCATAAATGTGTAACGTGGGCTGATTGTATGAAGTTAAATGACAACAGACACGTGTGTTCTGTGTCAGGGAGACACAGAGAGTGATGAGGACTGTGGCGAACTGGAGGGAGCTTGTTGCCCATCTTAAGATGGTAGCTTCTACACACCTCTATTGTTGTCGTATTATTTTCCTATTGTTACTGTAACAAATTATAATAAAAATCATAGCTTAAAACAACACAAATTTGTTATCTGCCAGGGCAGGAGTTCCAAAGTCCAAAATGAGCCAGGTGGGCTGGGCACGGTGAATCATGCCTGTAATCCCAGCGCTCAGCGAGGCTGAGGCAGGCAGATCACTTGAGCTCACGAATTCAAGACCAGCCTGCGCAACATGGTGAAATCCTGTCTCTACTAATAAAAAAAAAAGAAAAGAAAAAAAAAAAAAACTAGCCAGGCATGGTGGTACACACCTGTAGTCCCAGCTACTCAGGAGGCTATGGTGGAAGGATGGCTAGAGGCCGGGAGGTGAATGTTGCAGTGAGCCAAGATTGTGCCACAGCACTCCAGCCTGGGTGATAGAGCCAGACCTTGTGTCAAACAAAAACAAAAACAAAACAAAATGAAACAAAAAATGGGGCCGGGTATGGTGGCTCATGCCTGTAATCCCAGCACTTTGGGAGGCCAAGGCAGGTGGATTACCTGAGGTCAGGAGTTCGAGACAAGCCTGGCCAACATAGTGAAATCCTGTCTGTACTAAAAATACAAAAATTAGCCGGGCATGGTGGTGCACACCTGTAATCCCAGCTACTCGGGAGGTTGAGACAGGAGAATTGCTTGAACCTGGTAGGTGGAGGTTGCAGTGCACTGAGAGCTGAGATCACACTACTGCACTCCAGACTGGGTGACACAGAGAGACTCCATCTCAAAAAAAAAAAAAAAAGCCCAAAATGGGCCAGGTGTAGTGACTCATGCCTATCTCAGCAGTTTGGAAGGCTGAGGCAGGAGAGAGCTTACAGCTAGAAGCTCTAGACCAGCTTGGGCGACACAGTAAGACCCCATATCTATAAAATATATACTGTGTGTGTGTGTGCGTGTGTGTTTATTTGTTTTTTTTGTTTGTTTGTTTTTGTTTTTGTTTTGAGACAGAGTTTCGCTCTTGTTGCCCAGGATGAAGTGCAATGGCACAATCTCGGCTCACCGCAACTTCTGCCTCCTGGGTTCAAGCGATTCTCCTGCCTCAGCCTCCTGAGTAGCTGGGATTACAGGCATGTGCCACTGCACCTGGCTAATTTTGTACTTTTAGTAGAGACCGAGTTTCACCATGTTCGCCAGGCTGGTCTTGAACTCCTGACCTCCAGTGATCTGCCTGCCTCGGCCTCCCAAAGTGTTGGGATTACAGGCGTGAGCCACCGCGCCTGGCTGTATGTATATTTTTTTGAGAGAGAGTTCTACTCTGTTACCCAGGCTGGAGTGCAGTGGCTCCATCTCAGCTCACTCCTCCACCTCCTGGTTTCAAGCAATTCTCCTGCCTCAGCCTCCTGAGTAGCTGGGAATTATAGGCTCCTACCACAATGCCTGCCTACTTTTGTATTTTTAGTAGAGACAGGGTTTTACCATGTTGGCCAGGCTAGCCTCGAACTCCTGACCTCAAGTGATCTTCCCACCTTGGCCTCCCAAAGTGCTGGGATTATAGGTGTGAGCTACTGAACCCAGCCATAATATATATATCTATATCTATCTATCTATCTGTATATGTATATATACACACACACACACACACATACACACACATACATATATGTATATATATGTATATATATAGCTGGGTGTGCTGGTGCCTGTCTGTAGTCCCAGCTACTAGGGAGGCTGAGGTGGGAAGATTGCTTGACCCTATGAATTTGAGAGCAACATTGCAGTAAGCCATGATTGCACAGCAATTCAGCCTGGGCAAGAGAGCAAGATCCTGTCTCAAAAAAAAAAAAAAAATGGGTCTTACAGAACTAAAATTAAGGTGTTGGCTGGGTTGCCTTCCTTCTGAAAATTCTAGGGGAGAATCTATTCCTTGACTTTTCCATCTTCTACAGGCTGCACATATTCTTTTACTCATGGCCCCTATCCCTCTTGAAAGCCAACAATCACATCATTCTGACCTCTACTTACTTTGACCTCTTCTTTATTTTTTAATTTTAATTTTTTGGTAGAGACAGGGTCTCACCATGTTGCCCAAGCTGGTCTCAAACTGCTAACCTCAAGTGATCCTCCCACCTCAGCCTCCTAAAGTGTTGGGATTACTGGCATGAGCCACCACACCAGGTCTGACCTCTTCTTCTTTGACTGTGACCCTTCTGCCTCCCTCTTTCATTTATAAGGACCCTTGAGATTACACTGGACCCACCTGGGATAATCCAGGATCATCTCCCTATCTCAAGATCTTTACCTTAATAACATCTTCAAAGTCTTTTGCCATGTAAGGTAACAGTCACAGGTCCTGGAGATTAGGATGTGGATATCTTTGTGGGGGGGACGTTCTTCTGCCTACCATCTCTGAAGTGAAACAATTCTTCTGACACACATTTAGCAAATGGTAACCAGATGTGCTAAGCACTATGGTAGGCGCTAGAAACAAAGATAAATAAGACACAGTACTTACTTGCAATAGTTTGCTATCTATAATAGCAAGATGGACATGTACACAAATAACTACAGCATGATGTGCTATATGCACTAAAATAAATGTCACAGCTACTTACACAGTGCCTTGATGTGAATAGGTACATCTCTAAATTCATCTGATACAATCTGAAGTTGTTATCCCAGTTTTCCAAATGAAGAATCTGCACCTGAAGGTCAAAGAGGTTTAGGGTTTTTCCTAAGATAGCTCAAGTCTCTTACTACATTCATTCTGCTAGGATAGGAGAGCGCAAGGAAAAAGAGGTTCAGGGAAGGTCTGCAACCTACTGCCATGTGTCCTGTAGTCACCACAGTCCCTTCCTTTGTAGAGACCATGACCTTATTCCCCAAAGCAGCCTCATTATATACCCCTGTCAGTTTTCTTTTTATGAATGAGTCTTGTTCTCCCAACCAGAAGGCAAGTCTATTGGGAAGAGAGACCTTGTCATATTTCACTATATTCCTTTCCATGCCTTGCCTGTTTTGTTGATAGAGAGTTGCCATCACAAGTTCTTTCATGGTATTGTGTTGTGTTGTCAGGTGATGGGGGAGGGTCGGTTGAATCCTTTCCAAGCGATGTAGAGCCGGGAAGACAGGTTTCTTAAGATCTGCAAACCAGCAGCACCTGGGGCACTGCCAGATAACTTTCCCCGGTAAAGGGAGACAATTAGAAAATGCAAGGCAGGCCGGGGGTGGTTGCTCAGGCCTGTAATCCCAGCACTTTGGGAGGTTGAGGTGGGTGGATCGCTTGAGCTCAGGAGTTCGAGACAAATCTGAACAATATGGCGAGATTTTGTCTCTACTAAAAATTTAAAAAATAAGGCTGGGCGTGGTGGCTCACACCTGTAATCCCAGCACTTTGGGAGGCCAAAGCGGGCAGACCATCTAAGGTCGGGAGTTGGAGACCAGCCTGACCAACATGGTGAAACCCTGTCTCTACTAAAAATACAAAAATCAGCCAGGCGTGGTGGTGCATGCCAGTAATCCCAGCCACTTGGGAGGCTGAGACAGGAGAATCGCTAGAATCCGGGAGGCGGGTGTTGCGGTGAGCCAAGATCATGCCATTGCACTCCAGCCTGGGAACAAGAGCACAATTCCATTTCAATAATAATAATAATAATAAGCTGGGCATGGTGGTGCACGCCTGTGGTCCCAGCTACCAAGGAGGCTGAGGTGGAAGGATGTGGTAGAAGGATGGCCTTGAGCCCAGAGATGGAGGCTGCAATGAGCTGAGGTTGCACCACTGCACTCTAGCCTGGGTGACACAGCAAGACACGGACAAAAAAAAAAAAAAAAAAAAAAAAGAGAGAGAGAGCGGGAAAGCAGAAGTAGCTTGAAAAGATAGGGTGGGAAGAATGGAATTAAATGTAGAAAGAAGGGCTTCTGTGGAGACCTGGGGCAGAGTGCTGAGACCATTAACGGGTTGCAGATCCTGCTCTTGGCTTAGAGACAGAAGAGACTGCGAAAGAATCATCCAAGATATGAGAATCTCGATTTTCTTCTTTTCTCTTCAGAGTCAACAGATATTTTGATAGCTTACAACAATGTTTCCACTATGACATCACTGTCTCCTTTTCACCCACGAAAATGTCAAGGACTCAGTGAGGTTAAGTCACTTGCCCAACGTCACACAGGGTAGCCTGGAAGAGAATCCAGGTCCTGAGGTCTCCGGGTCAGCACTCCCACAGTTCTGGCAGCAGGAGAGCGGGCAGGTGCCCGCAGCGAAGGCATCATAGTGACGGCGCTGATGACGGGGCCACAGACCCGCGAGCCGCCGGCAAGCCGCGGCAGATTCCGGGGTCGGCCCGGGCAGACAGGCTGCAGGGCTCGACTCTGCGGGAGGGCCTAAGGCATCGGCACTCTGGGGCTCAGGCTGTGCAGTTCTGGGTCCTCGGCCGCCCACAGGCGTCGGCGAAAGCCTCCCGCCCCGGCCGGGGACCAGGAAGCGTCAGGCAGCTGGCAAGGGCTCCCCGGGGACGCGCCACAGCCTCATAGCCGGCCCGAGTCTCCTGGGAGGCGGGGCTGGAAGGGTATCGGTGAAGGCCAGTTGCGGCCGCTTGGGAAGGACAGCCTCGCTTGCTCCCGACCTAAGTCGGAACATCTGGATGACCGGTGCCTCCAGGACGCAGGTGCAGGTGAGACTTGCCCTGCCATAGCACCCTGCGTCTCCGCGGAGGCCCTAGGGAGCCCAGCGAGTCGGCTTAAAACGAGGAAAGAATGGTTAAAGCCGGAGTCGCGACTCTTAATCCCAGCCCGACAGGTGAGGCACCAGTGCTCAGCTTGGGGAGGGTACGCGGCCAGGCTCCTCCCCTCGGCGGGGGGGCCTCTTACCCCTCCTGGCAGGCGTGGCCTGCGGGCCGCCCAGCCTCTAGTGGGCGAGCGGGGAACGCGGGCCCCGCCTCCGGCCTATAAGGGCGGTGCGGCACTGCAACTAGCGCAGTTCTCACTGAGACCCGTCACCCCGACTCAACGTGAGACGCACCGCCCGGACTCACCATGGTGAGTGCGGCCCCGCCGGGGTCGCGCCCGTCCCCTAATTGTCCCTCTCCTTTGGGGAGCTTTCCTTCCAGGCATGCTCGGGGACCACCAGGCGTTCCGGGTCTCCAGGAGGTGCGAGGGTTTTGCATCCTCCCTCCCCAACCCCCTCCTGGTGACTTTGGCCGAGCCGTGTAGTTCACCTTCGGTGGCTGGGTTTGGGGCTTGGGGTGGAGTGCGACTCTTCAGTAACAGAGAGGAACCCTTCTGGCACTCTGCTCCTGCCTTACCGAGCATTTGTGTCCCGACTCTGTGTGAGAGTCACGAGGGCCCGCGCCCCGTCCTTTCCGCGGGCGAAAGAAGACGCGCTTGGCTGCCCTGTTGCATCCCCAGTCCCCGGTCCCCAGCACTGACCGAGCACGTGCTTGGCACTAGAAGGTGGAAGGGGGTCAGGTTACCTGGTGCCACATCCCCCTTTCCTCTGTGTATGCATTCCAACTATCCACAGAATCACACCCCCCCCCCACTCGTGACTCAGCACCCTGCTTCTGAGCTGAGAGGGGTGGTGAGAACGGTGTTCGGCCTCCTGAAGCGAGCCGGCCCTCTCCAGCCGGAGCCCGGGTGCGCGGATGGGCAGAGACAGCTGGCGCTGAGCACTGCGCGGGCCGAGGCCAGGTTGAGGGGGAGGGGGAAGAGGTGCATGTAGGGGGTGGTATTTATAGCCCAGGAGCGGGGGCCGAAACCCAATCCCCGCTTTGGGCTGGGAAATAACTGGAAAGACTCCACAGGGAGAGCGGATGTAGGGCTGGGCTGCAGGATGGCGCCCACCCTGCCCGGGACAAGGCGGGTTACCTCTGGGGCCTAACAGCAGGTTCCACTTCCTTTTCTGGGTATTTGGAAACCGTCACCCCGCCATTTCGGTGTGGGAGGGGCGCGCGGGCCCTGCTGGACTTTAGTGCTTTACGGGTTAATTTGGGGCTGACAGGGACGGAGCCTAAGGCAGTGAGTGTCCCAGTACCCTCAAACCTTATTGCTGGCCCCTGCTGTCTGAGCTTACAAGCATTACCGTCGCTATTTCCGTGCGGGCTGACACGGGAGATGAAAGTGGTGAAGACACCCAGGGTGTGAGGGTGGAGGTGGGGAGAGGAACCAGATGGGATTGATCCCCAGAGCCAGATAGGATTTAAAGGTGAGGGAGGAGGGCATCCTGATGGCGTGTGGTCAGTTGATGCCAGATTGGATGGTTGAGACACCTCTGCAGCTTACAGGAAAGAAAGAGGGAAAGGGTTCTATGAAGTCTAGCTGTTCATACTCAAAGCAAAGAATCAAGTGGGGAGGCCTCTAGCTGTAAACCCATACCTCTAGGAAACCTTCTTTTTTCATGTGGAGCCACAGTGCTCACTTGACAGATTCCCCACTGAGAAGTGGGCTGAGAGGTTGGCCTGCCCTGCTGGGTGCCTCCAGGTGGGGAGTCCTGTACCTGGGAGCCTGGGCAGGCTGCTAGCCTCTTCTCACCTCTGTCCAGCCCCAAGCCTCCACTCTTGCCAACTGAGTCATCCTAGCTGGTAGGTGATAGGGTGGAAGAGAGACTTGCGAGGTGAGGTGAGGACTTGTGGATGTGGGGCTCATGCTGTGTCCCCTCTCTCTATCCCTCAGCGTGAATGCATCTCAGTCCACGTGGGGCAGGCAGGTGTCCAGATGGGCAATGCCTGCTGGGAGCTCTATTGCTTGGAACATGGGATTCAGCCTGATGGGCAGATGCCCAGTGACAAGACCATTGGTGGAGGGGACGACTCCTTCACCACCTTCTTCTGTGAAACTGGTGCTGGAAAACACGTGCCACGGGCAGTTTTTGTGGATCTGGAGCCTACAGTCATTGGTGAGAGGAAGTGGGGACAAAACTGAAGGGGGTGGAGCATGACTCAAAGCTTCTCCCTGGACAGAGAGGGTATTTAGACCAGGCATTCCTGGCCCTCAAAATTCCTAGCCGTATTTGAAGCTGCAGAAGGCAAGCTGATCTCAGACTGGCCTGGGCAGCCGGTCTGGGTTTCTCTCACACACTGATATCTCAGGCTGGCAGGAGGATGAGTCCTTCCATGCATCTGGCCACAGCTACCACCCTGGGGGAGGAAGGTCCCTGCTGAGCATAGTTTTGTGGTTTTTGCCCTTCCAGATGAGATCCGAAATGGCCCATACCGACAGCTCTTCCACCCAGAGCAGCTCATCACTGGGAAAGAGGATGCTGCCAACAACTATGCCCGTGGTCACTATACCATTGGCAAGGAGATCATTGACCCAGTGCTGGATCGGATCCGGAAGCTGGTGAGAATTTGTCTTGGGAGGGAGGGAACTTTTGAGACTGTGCTAATGGTCAGGAGTATTTTTTTCAGATCCCTTTCAGGGGGTCATCTCTAACTGTACATGGTCTCAAATGTGGTGCTGCTATGGCATCCTCAGTATTTGCCCTGACTGCTGATGTATCTTGCGCTTTATGCAGCCGGGTGATAGAGTCCCTCAGGCCCCTCCCCTACCTAAACAGTTATTTCTCATTCTTGCCTTTCAGTCTGACCAGTGCACAGGACTTCAGGGCTTCCTGGTATTCCACAGCTTTGGTGGGGGCACTGGCTCTGGCTTCACCTCACTCCTGATGGAACGGCTCTCTGTTGACTATGGCAAGAAATCCAAGCTGGAATTCTCCATCTACCCAGCCCCCCAGGTGTCTACAGCCGTGGTCGAGCCCTACAACTCTATCCTGACCACTCACACCACCCTGGAGCACTCAGACTGTGCCTTCATGGTGGACAATGAAGCAATCTATGACATCTGCCGCCGCAACCTAGATATCGAGCGCCCAACCTACACCAACCTCAATCGCCTCATTAGCCAAATCGTCTCCTCCATCACGGCTTCTCTGCGCTTTGACGGGGCCCTCAATGTGGACCTGACAGAGTTCCAGACCAACCTGGTGCCCTACCCTCGCATCCACTTCCCCCTGGCCACCTATGCACCAGTCATCTCTGCAGAAAAGGCATACCACGAGCAGCTGTCGGTGGCAGAGATCACCAATGCCTGTTTTGAGCCTGCCAACCAGATGGTGAAGTGTGATCCCCGGCACGGCAAGTACATGGCCTGCTGCCTGCTGTACCGTGGAGATGTGGTGCCCAAGGATGTCAACGCTGCCATTGCCGCCATCAAGACCAAGCGCAGCATTCAGTTTGTGGACTGGTGCCCCACAGGCTTCAAGGTTGGTATCAACTACCAGCCTCCCACTGTGGTGCCTGGGGGTGACCTGGCCAAGGTGCAGCGTGCCGTGTGCATGCTGAGCAACACGACAGCTATCGCTGAGGCCTGGGCCCGCCTGGACCACAAGTTCGACCTGATGTATGCCAAGAGGGCGTTTGTGCACTGGTACGTGGGTGAGGGCATGGAGGAGGGTGAGTTCTCTGAGGCCCGTGAGGATATGGCTGCCCTGGAGAAGGATTACGAGGAGGTGGGCATCGACTCCTATGAGGACGAGGATGAGGGAGAAGAATAAACCAGCTGCCTGGAGGCTGTTCACTATGTTTATTGCAAAATCCTTTCGAAATAAACAGTTTCCTTGCACGGTTTCTTGTCCCCTCTGAGTGCTTTAGCTTCTGCTGCCTTCCCCTTCATGCTGCTGCTACTCTCACTGTTTGCTGTTCATGACCCTTATCCCTTCCATCGCTGAATGTGAGACCTGCAAAGGGGTCCTTGCCAGGCCCAGGAAGCATAACCCCAGGGACTTTAAATCGAAGCCCTATGGGTATTCAGTATAGGGAGGAAATGAGGACCAAATCCAGGCACAAACTGTTGAAGGATGAGTCTTCAGTTCCTTTCCGAGTAGGAGTTTAATCCAGTGGTTTCTGTCTTTGAAAGTTAGACTGCTACCCTGTTCTTCCTGCTGCCTCTACATTTACCAACTCTGGAAGCAAGGCTTGGCCCAGACTCTTCTGTGCATTATGAGGGTTTGGGAGTGGGGCTGGGCTGGCCCAGAGTTCCTGGGCATCAAGCCACATCATAAGCTTGGGGGATGGGAGAGAACACAGGCGATCTCCTAGAGTTGTTTGTGCCACTGTACCTCTGAGCAGCTTTGCATAGCTTCCTGTCTTGCTGCTTTGCTGGAGCTGGGGCTGTGCCATTAAAAGACAGGTCATCTCCCCTCTGTTTGTGATTTCTTTCTGGCCTCAGCCTCCTTGCTAGCTGGTGGGAGACTCCTGCTAGGGCCCTGGGGAAAGCTTCGACTTTGCTAACAGGAGCCCCAGGCCCCATGCTGATGTCAGCCTGTGGGGTGGACATGGCTGGGGGGAGGAGGCTTGGATCGCAAAAGAGCAGGAGATGCCAACCCTGCCCTTGCCTTTCTTCCCTGGTGTTTCAGGGAACAGTGCCCTTCCCTAGGGAACAGGTTTGAAGCCCAGCTAAGACAGGGCCCCTGTTTACTCAGCAGAGTAGGCAGGAAGTGGCAGCTGGATACTGCCACACCACACTGCCTCATTAATCATTAACCATGTATGAGCTTGAACGATCAGGGAGACATGGGCCAAAAACAGCTGCTGCTGCCACCTCCACTCCCCTTGCCCTTAGGCTGAGGATGGGAGACCTGTAATCTCCCTGTACCAAAGCTTCCTCAGGTGTCTCCACCCAGAGGCCCTTGCCTGGCAAACCGGCTGGGCCGCTCTGACTAAGCTACTCACCCCAGGAGTGAAGGAAGGAAAGAACTAGTTGAGTGCTTTTAGGGGGCCCTGGTTCTTGACACAGGCGAATGCCAGCTTGAGCCCAAGCAGCTTTAAGTTTCGATCTAAGACGAGCTAGAACTGTCCATGGCTAACCAACCTCCTGTGGAATGAAGTCACACCATTGCTGACTCTGCAGCAGTCCTCCTACTTCCCAGGCAGTTCTCCTGGAAATGGCAACCAGACTTTGGGCCCCTTGCGCCTCTTCTCGCACTCTAGGAACACTGAGACTAAGATCCACACCAATCTGCTTCCACTTTATTCTTGTTTATACATTCTCCTGCTCCCAGATTTGGAGGCAGAACACTATGTGAGCTCAACAGTCCTGCTCAGAGCCATGTTCCGTATCCCACCATTTCCCTTTTCCCAACCCTCACCCACTCCCACTCAGTAAGGCCCCTTGCCCAGGTTTTGCTCTTGGAAGAAAGCAGAAGAGCAGATGCAGGACTAAGATGATTGTCCTGACCCCACTACCCCCAAGTGTAAGAGCAGTCCTGGATGGAATGGGTAGAGATTCCAATGAGGGATGGGAACCTCTTTCCGAGGCACAAGGGGCCATCTTCTCAACCTGCTGCTTTTTCAGATTTGGGTAGTATGCTGGCCAGGAGCTGGGGGCTGCAGCGCCTCCAGCTGACTGAGGAGGAGAGGAATGTGAGGACGCTGATGCGGGTCCACGATCATCATAGAGGCCAGGAGCTGCCGCAATGCTGAAGAATGCCTGTGGAGGGAGGAGTGCAGGGTGACTGGATGACACCTATCTGTCAACTCAGCTAATACCAGGGGGGAGTCTGAAATACTTGATGCCCCATTCGTTGCTTGCTCACCTGGGGCTTTGTGGGATGCTGAGTTGGTTCTGCACAGCAAGGGCCACACTGTCACCCTTTTGGAACACCATGTCATAAGGGCCTTCTCCAAACATCATGGCATATAGCACGCAGCCTAGGGACTGAGCATAACTTGGTTAGTCCCTAGAAGGGGACCAATGGAGATGACATCGCTCCCCTTACTTCTGTGGTAAAAGACTACATAAGCTAAAAAGAATAAGCTGATCTCAGCCACATGGCACCACCAGGGCACAGAGAAACTGCCAGTCGGTTGGAGGCCTCTGCAGCCTCTGCTTAGCTTAGCCCCTGCTTAGCCAGTGCCTTCAGTACTGACACTGAGCTGTACTCACCTTGTTCGGGGCAGGGATTATACCACATCCGGTGCAACTGGGTACAGTATCAGTGACAGTTCCCAGGAAGGAAGTTGAAGTGGATGGGGACATACTGTGGTTCCTGGGGCCCCATGCAACAGAAACCAATGACCTACTCTACTCCACAGCAGGTACAGAGCCAAAGCCCTCCCTACCCAGATACCCATATGCTCCTTACCCAGACATCAGTCCGCTCATCGATGACACAGTGACTCTGCACAGAGAAGAGCTCTGGGGCTCGGTAGGAGATGGTGCACCGCTGGGCTGCCCAGTCCTGGAACAGTGATCCCAGAGCTCAAAAGTGGGGCACTCGTCATGGTCATGTGACCAAACTGGGGCATGCACAAGGGGTGGGAATGGGGAACAGGTGAGAAAAGGAACCTGGAGATTCTTTTACCTGCAGAGTCAAAGCCTGGCGGGAGCCCTCCACATTGATGCATGCTTGATTCATAGAACCCAAGTCCATTAAAACTGGTTGCCCCTCATCTCCGAGCAATATATTGGTGGGCTTCAAGTCCCTGTAGAGAAGTAGAAGTGACCTACGAGCATCTCTGGACAGGAAGGCTGGAATCCCAGCAAGCAAAAGAATCATATAGGCTGTTTCTTGGGAGAACAGAGACCTCCCATTTCTCTTGGTAAGGTTCTTCCTCTGGGCCCCAGCAAGCACACAGGGTCCTCCCACTGACCTGTGGGCATAACCCTTGGCATGAATGGCCTCAAGGCCTCTGCAGATCCCCAGCAGCAGCCAAAGGATTTGATCCTCGGTCAAGAAGTTGCCTTTGTCCTTCAGCCTTTCTATCTCATTCCACAGCGTACCTCTCTGCAACACAAGTTTCCCTACAGTTGGAGATGTTTTTGGAGCCTCTGCTCCTTAGGCCTGATCCCTTCCCTATGTCAAAGCCTATCAGCCCTTTCATGATACACACCTCAAACTCAAAATCTAAAGTGGCCAAACCCAGGACATGGTCCCTGCTTCCTAACATGCTGGACTGCTCACACAGCCCACGGGTAGGTGGCTCTGTTGCAACCCCCTCCATAACCAGGAGTCTTTCTGACCTTGAAGAACGGTAGCAGCAGCCAGGCTTCATGCTTAGCACCCCGCTCCCTCAGACAGTAAGCCACGAGGCGAAGGATGTTGGGGTGATTGAAGAGGCGATGCATGTCGGCTTCTCGCTGGGCCTCCTCCCGGTCCTGCTGCTCGTGACACAGGATTCGCTTCAGGGCGTAGAAGTGTCCATCATGTAACCCTTCCACTAGGTCCACATAGCTGAACCCACTGTGGGCCAAAGGGGTCAATGAAGGGCCATGGTCATCTCCCACATGGCTAAGACCTAGAGAAATTTCCTGGTGGGGAGTGGGGTGTCCTTCCCATTTAGCAGAAACCCTCCCAAGATGTGGCTCTAAGAGAAATCTGAAGAATATTACACTATGAGCTCCTCAGGAGCAGAGATATAGAAATCTTTGAGGTCCTATGGTCATAACAGAGACCTCTGCACGTGACAGATGCTAAATAAATAATAGCCAACACTTATCAAGTACTTATGAACCACGCACTGGGTGAGACATTTTATACACATTATCTCATTTAATCCTCACAACTCCATCAGTGAGGGATGATAATCATCTCCATTAAGCATATGAAAAAAACATGGTTTATCAAGGTCACATGAGGTGGATTTAGCAGGCCTGGCTCCAGAATCCACCTTCTTGATACTGTGTAGCTAGGCTCTGTCAGGTGAGAGAAGATAGGGATAGGGATAAAACCCTTGTGCCCCAAGCACGTGCACACCGCTGTCCTTCAATGACCATAACCTTGAGGCCTAGTTAACTGACTTCCAAACACTCACCCCTCCCCCAGTTTCTGGATGAAGAGGTAGCGCTTATTGTCAATGATGACAGTTCCCCGAGAGCAGACACACAGCGCGTGGCCCATAATGTCTCAGTCATCCTCTTCAAGGACGGTCTGAGGCTATCGAAGAGCTCGTCCAGGGTGAGTGGGCTCTTCCAGGAGATGCGCTGGGGGCCCAGCACATCATGCTGGAAAGAAAACAACGGCAGGGTCACACAGGTCCGGCACAATCTAGACGACCCATGAAGTACCAATGCGGAGAGCTCAGGCCCAGGTCTCTGGAACCTACACGATTGTCTAGAGAAAATGGGCCTTGCTCCTTCGCCAGCTTCAAGCGGGGGGGTCAGGGGCCTTACGGCCTCAGGACACACAGCGGCTACCGGGCCACTTCCTCCAACCCCAGCCCACCTTTGGGCAGGCCCCGCTCCCACGCCCGTCGCGCCGCAAAGACAACACAGCGTAGTCTCAGAGGACGTGCGAAGCTCACGCCCACTCCTGGCAGGGCCCACCCCCGGCCTAGGAGCCCAGAGTCCGGAATGGGCCAGCCTGCACTCCCCGACTGACCTGGCTCGGGACAGAACGAAGCGCCACCGACCGGAAGCAGTGCTGACATCATCAGTCCGCGGCGGCGTAACGGCCCGCGGTATCTTAGCAACCGCTGGGCATCTGGAGGATGTGGGGGCGCGGAGCTGAGAGGCCCAGGGCGAGCTAGGTCTAGGGGTGGACGGGTCGCAGGACCCTGGTGAGGGTTCTCTACTTGGCCTTCAGTGGGGGTCAAGACGCAGGCACCTGCGCCAAAGGGGAGCAAAGCCGGGCTCGGCCCGAGGCCCCCAGGACCTCCATCTCCCAATGTTGGAGGTAGGAGGCTTCATACCTCCGGCGCTCTGGGGCAGAAAGCGGCCACTACACTGCAGCCCGGAGGGGATTCCAGGGAGGGGCGGGTCTGGTGGGCTGGTCTCCTTATCCCGTACAGCCTTCCGGGCTCTGGCCTGTATCCCACTACCTCTAGTCTCAGTGGTTAAGAGCTCAGGCTTGTGAACCAGACTTTCAGTTTCTAAATTGAGTGTTAATAGCATACTAGGTGTGTAACCTCGGGCAAGTTACTTAACCTCTCGGATCCTTACTTTTGGTAGCTGTAAAATAGGTATAATAGTACCTAAGGTTAAGTAGCTTAACTGTGAGGCCAGACTGACTAGTTCAAACGCCAGCTCTGTTAATGTAGTTGTGTGACCTTGGACAGACTACTTAATGTTTCCCTCCTTTCCTCTCCTCCTCTGTAAAATGGAAATAATTATCTACCTCATGGAGTTGTTTGAAGATTAAATGAGATGTACAGTGTTTAATACAATATCTGACACATAGCCTTCAGTACATGTCAATAAACAGTAATTATTATTACCCTGATCTTCACATCCCATTCTTGAGATTGCAAAGGCAAAAGGAAAAGAAATTCACAAATTTCCAAGCCTTGGCACAAAGCAGTTGTCCTTAACATCTGTTGCCGAGGCAGGGAGGGTAAGCTGGAGAGGGGTGCACTTCCAAAGAAGGTAGAATGGCCAGGAGGGAATTGCTGTTTTGCTGAAACAGTGCTCTCCAGGAAAGAGGTCCTTCTCATGACCTGGTTCCTTCCTTCCACACCCCGGATCACCCTGAAGATTTTCCAACAGTTTCCCTCGATTCTGAACCTGTTTTAGCCCTTTGGTTCTGACATTCATTCATCCAGATTTAACCTACTATGTGCCAGACCCTGTGCTAGAAGCTGAGGATTTGAGATGAACAGGGCACTCCCTGTCTTCAGGGCCCCCAGTCAAGTAAAGCCATGCTTCTCAATTTCAAAGGTGCCTGGGATCACCTGGGAATCTTGTTAAAATACAAGTTCTGATTCTATAGGTCTGAGGTAGGATCTGAGGTTTTTTTTTTTTTTTTTTTGAGACGGAGTCTCGCTCTGCCGCCCAGGCTGGAGTGCAGTGGCCGGATCTCAGCTTACTGCAAGCTCTGCCCCCCAGATTTACGCCATTCTCCTGCCTCAGCCTCCCGAGTAGCTGGGACTACAGGCGCCCACCACATCGCCCGGCTAGTTTTTTGTATTTTTTAGTAGAGACGGGGTTTCACCGTGTTAGCCAGGATGGACTCGATCTCCTGACCTCGTGATCCGCCCGTCTCGGCCTCCCAAAGTGCTGGGATTACAGGCTTGAGCCGCCGCGCCCGGCCGGATCTGAGGTTTTGCATTTCTTTTTTGTTTGTTTGTTTTTTTGAGATGGAGTCTCACTCTGTTGCCCATGCTGGAGTGCAGTGGCAGGATCTCGGTTCACTGCAACCTCTGCCTTCCGGGTTCAAGCAATTCTCCTGCCTCAGCCCCCACCCCCACCCCCACCCTCGAGTAGCTGGGAATACAGGCGCGTGCCACCAGGCCCGGCTAATTTTTGTTTTTTTTTTTTGTTTGTTTGTTTTTTGAGATGGAGTCTCGCTCTGTCACCCAGGCTGGAGTGCAGTGGCCGGATGTCAGCTCACTGCAAGCTCCATCTCCCGGGTTTACGCCATTCTCCTGCCTCAGCCTCCCGAGTAGCTGGGACTACAGGCACCCGCCACCTCACCCGGCTAGTTTTTTGTATTTTTTAGTAGAGACGGGGTTTCACCGTGTTAGCCAGGATGGTCTCGATCTCCTGACCTCGTGATCCGCCCGTCTCGGCCTCCCAAAGTGCTGAGATTACAGGCTTGAGCCACCGCGCCCGGCCTCTTTGTATTTTTAGTAGAGACAGGGTTTCGCCCTGTTGGCCAAGCTGGTCTTGAACTCCTGACCTCAAGTGATCCACCCGCCTCGGCCTCCCAAAGTTTTGGGATTACAGGCGTGAGCCATCGCGCCCAGCCAGATTCTCCAGTTCTAACAAGCTCCCAGGTGACATTGATGAAGCTGGTTCGTGAACTGCACTTTAACATGATGTAGTGGATTTTACAAACTAGTAGAGTAAGGGGGTGGCTGCAGGCTGGAGAGGAAGTCCAGGCTAACCGCCTGGCAACTTGAGGTGATCTCCGCCCCCTTGCTCGCTGAGGTTCCCTCCCAGGAATCCGACACGTGACGGTCTGTCCGCCGTCTCAGTCTAGAGGAGCACTGTAAGCGCCATGGCTCCCAAGAAGCTGTCCTGCCTTCGCTCCCTGCTGCTGCCGCTCAGCCTGACGCTACTGCTGCCCCAGGTAAGATGAGGCGGGGAACCAGCCGGCCGGGTGCGGTGACGCGGGATCAGATCCAGCGGATGAGAGAAAGTCCAAAGTAACAACCAAACAACCCGCAGGGGTAGTTCCATCTCCTCCGCTCTTGACAGGCGCGACCCTCGACCCAGGCCTCTGCTGAGCAGCGTCTCTTTCTCTTTGTAGGCAGACACTCGGTCGTTCATAGTGGATCGGGATCATGACAGGTTTCTCCTAGACGGGGCCCCGTTCCGCTATGTATCGGGCAGCCTGCACTACTTTCGGGTACCGCGGGTGCTTTGGGCCGACCGGCTTTTGAAGATGCGATGGAGCGGCCTCAACGCCATACAGTTGTAAGAAGTGCTCGCAAGAGCCGTGGAGGGATGGGATCTACTCTTTCTACCGCCCCCTTAGAAAGGAGGTCGGGACAGGAAGACTGCCAGGACTCCTAGGCCAAGGGTGGGAAAGAGCAGGCCAGGACCTCCTTCCAACTGCTTCCTGGAGATTCCCTGCAAGGCCTGAGCCCTTAGGCCTCCCTGGCGTCTCTCCACCTTGGGCCCTATTAACCTTTTCCTTTCTCAGTTATGTGCCCTGGAACTACCACGAGCCACAGCCTGGGGTCTATAACTTTAATGGCAGCCGGGACCTCATTGCCTTTCTGAATGAGGCAGCTCTAGCGAACCTTTTGGTCATACTGAGACCAGGACCTTACATCTGTGCAGAGTGGGAGATGGTGAGTTAGCTGGAGAAGGGTTAGAACCAGTTATGCTTGTGCAGTTCCTAGACTATTCCCATCTGCCCACACCCTAGGGCCATCTCCAGCACTATACTCAATTCCTTCCCTTCCTACCATCCCCACCACACCCCAAAACAAAACCTACATGCTTCTTTGTTCTCTTTATGTTTGTCTCAGGGGGGTCTCCCATCCTGGTTGCTTCGAAAACCTGAAATTCATCTGAGAACCTCAGATCCAGGTGAGTTGAGACAAAAGATATAATACAGAGGCAAGTAAATAAAAAGGGCCATTTGGGTGCCAAAAGCAGAAGACACCATTCCCAAATTGGAGGTCATCATTCATTTACCAAGTGTTTCCGTCATACCCAGCAGGATGCTAGAAACTGGGGGACCAGACAGACCCCCATCTTTGTGCTGTAGAGCTTATAATATAGTGGAAGAAACTGATTAAAAAAAAAAAAAAATGGCTGGGGGCGGTGGCTCATGCCTGTAATCCCAGCACTTTCGGAGGCCGAGGCGGGTGGATGACCTGAGGTCAGGAGTTTGAGACCCACCTGGCCAACATGGCAAAATGCCATCTCTACTAAAAATACAAAAAATCGGCTGGGCGAGGTGGTGGGTGCCTGTAATCCCAGCTACTTGGGAGGCTGAGGCAGGAGAATCGCTTGGGCCCAGGGATTGGAGGTTGCAGTGAGTCGAGATGGAGCAACTACACTCTAGCCTGGGTGACAGATCGAAAAGACTTTATCTCAAAAAAATAGAAAATCCTATCAGCTGTATCGTCACAAACATTAAATTTAAGTGCTTTTTATCACCCCCATTGCCTCCACCCTGGTCCAAAACATCTCTCTCAGCTGGCTTATTTTATAGCTTCCTAACTGGTTTCCCTTGTTTGCCCTCTCTCCCATACAATCTGTTCTCAGTAGAGCAGCCAGTGTGATCCTGTTCAAATATAAGTTTAAAGATACGTCTCAGATCTTGTCATTTCTCTGCTTAAACCTCTCCAGTAGATTCTCATCTCATTCTTAAGGAATGACCTTAACGACCTTGCTTTGTCACCCAGGCTAATTTATGGAATTAAGGAACCATAAATTCCTTAATGTGGTAGGTCCTACGCAATTGACCCCAGTCACCTCCTCGACATTATTGCTCTTCTCGCCCATGTTCACTCTGCTCCAGCCACAGTGGCCTCATTGCTGTTCTTCAGACCCACCAGGCCTTGGGCTTTGAGACCTTTGCATGTGGTACTCCTTCATCACAAGCTTCCTGCAGAAGTCACCTTGGGGAGGCCTTCCTGGTTTCTCTTTGCTCTCTCTATACACACATATATATAAAATTTTTATTTTTTTTGAGACAGAGTCTTGCTCTGTTGCCCAGAGTGCAGTCACGTGACCCTGGCTCTCTGCAGTCTCCGACTGCCAGTTTCAAGTGATTCTTCTGCCTCAGCCTCCCGAGTAACTGGGATTGCAGGCACCTACTACCTTGCCCGACTGCCAGTTTCAAGTGATTCTTCTGCCTCAGCCTCCCGAGTAACTGGGATTGCAGGCACCTACTACCTTGCCCGACTAATTTTTTGTGTTTTTAGTAGAGACAGGTTTTCGCCATGTTGGCCAGGAGGGTCTCAAACTCCTGACTTCGGGTCATCCACCCCCGTCTTGGCCTCCGTAAGTGCTGGAATTACAGGCATGAGCCACCACACCTGGCCACTCCCTCTATATTTTAGGCTCCCCATATACCACCATTTTTGTTTGTTTTGAGATGGAGTTTTGCTCTTGTTGCCCAGGATGGAGTGCAGTGGTGCAGTGTCAGCTCACTGCAACCTCTGCCTCCCGGGTTCAAGTGATTCTCCTGCCTCAGCCTCCTGAGTAGCTGGGATTACAGGCACACACCACCATGCCCAGCTAATTTTTTTGTATTTTTAGTAGAGACAGGGTTTCACCATGTTGGCCAGGATGGCCTCAATCTGTTGACCTTGTGATCTGCCTGCCTCAGCCTCCCAAAGTGCTGGGATTACAGGCATGAGCCGCTGCGCCCAGCCTTACCACTGTATTTTATCCTCCTTCCTTGCTAGGGAATACAATATTTTATTTTATGTTTTATTATTTTATCTTTTTGAGATGGAGTCTTGCTTTGTCACCCAGGCTAGAGTGCAGTGGCATGAGGTAATCTCACAACAGCCTCTGCCTCCCAGATATAAGCAATTCTCTTGTCTCAGCCTCCTGAGTGGCTGGGGCTACAGGTGCATGCCCACCATGCCCAGCCAACTTTTGTATTTTTAGTAGAGACGGCATTTTGCCGTTTTGGCCAGGCTGGTCTCAAACTCCTGACCTCAGGTGATCCATCCACCTCAGCCTCCCAAAATACTGGGATTCCAGGCATAAGCCACCATGCCAGGCCATGTCTTTTTTTTTTTTTTTTTTTTAAGAGACAGGGTTGGCCAGGCGCGGTGGCTCAAGCCTGTAATCCCAGCACTTTGGGAGGCCGAGACGGGTGGATCACGAGGTCAGTAGATCGAGACCATCCTGGCTAACATGGTGAAACCCCGTCTCTACCAAAAAATACAAAAAACTAGCCAGGCGAGGTGGCGGGCACCTGTAGTCCCAGCTACTCGGGAGGCTGAAGCAGGAGAATGGCGTAAACCTGGGAGGCGGAGCTTGCAGTGAGCTGAGATCCGGCCACTGCACTCCAGCCTGGGCAACAGAGCAAGACTCCGTCTCAAAAAAAAAAAAAGAGACAGGGTTTCACCATGTTGTCCCACTGGTCTCAAACTCCTGGGCTCAAGTGATCCACCTGCCTCAGAGTCCCAGAGTGCTGGGATTGCAGGTGTGAGCCACCACACTCAGCCAGGAATAGAATATTTTAAATTATTGTGTGCATGAAGCAAAGTTTGTGCACATTGAACCATCAGAAGTTAAAGGGTCAGATGTGGAATTTTCCACTTGTAGTATCATGTTGATGCTCAAAAATTTCAAATTTTGGAGCATTTTAAATTTCAGATTAAGGGTACTCAACCTATATAATAATGTTTTAATTGCTTATTTAAATCACCTGCATTATCAGTTACATCATTCTACATTTCCGTGAATTCCCATACTTTGTACCAATCTCAGGTATAAGTTGATTACATAATAATAGCTCTAGGCTATGTATTTAACATTTTTCTTATGTTTATTTTTTGTGTAGATACCATTAAATTCACATAAGCATCTTACTTTTTTTTTTTTTTTTTGAGACAGAGTCTCACTCTGTCGCCCAGGCTGGAGTGCAGTGGCGCAATCCCCACTCACTGCAACCTCCACCTCCCGGGTTCAAGTGATTCTCCTGCCTCAGCCTCCAGAGTAGCCGGGATTACAGGTGCCCACCACCACACCTGGCTAATTTTTTGTTGTATTTTTAGTAGAGACGGGGTTTCACTATGTTGGCCAGGCTGGTCTTGAACTCCTGATCTCGTGATCCGCCCGCCTCGGTCTCCCAAAGTGTTGGGATTACAGGCATGAGCAACCATGCCCAGCCTACATTTGTTTTTAAGAGACACTACTTTAAGCTTAGTTTCCTATGTTCAAATTTCATTGACAGGCAAATATACAAGGTGCTTAGGGTTAGGAATTTCTTGACAAGAGTCATTGCTTCCCATATTTAGTGGTGAGCAAGTGTGATGGTAGCCCCTAACGCAGAAGCTCTGCTCCTTCTTTTAGACTTCCTTGCCGCAGTAGACTCCTGGTTCAAGGTCTTGCTGCCCAAGATATATCCATGGCTTTACCACAATGGGGGCAACATCATTAGCATTCAGGTACAAAGGGGAAGTGACTGGGGCAGGGGAAAGAGGTACAAGGGGTCCTTGACCTCAATCCCATAGCTGGGTTCCACTTTCCCTCCCCTCTGGCAGGTGGAGAATGAATACGGTAGCTACGGAGCCTGTGACTTCAGTTACATGAGGCACTTGGCTGGACTCTTCCGTGCACTACTAGGAGAAAAGATCTTGCTCTTCACCACAGATGGGCCTGAAGGACTCAAGTGTGGCTCCCTCCAGGGACTCTATACCACTGTAGATTTTGGCCCAGGTCTCAAGCAAGGGCTGGGAGTGGAGTCTGGGGAAGTGACACCTCTTCCACGATATTTATCTTTTTCTTTTGCCTCCTTTTCACAGCTGACAACATGACCAAAATCTTTACCCTGCTTCGGAAGTATGAACCCCATGGGCCATTGGTGAGGGGCCAGAGGAGAATCAGGGAATCAGGGATAGGAATGGGTCCAGCTTAGTTCCATCTCACTCACAGCTTCTTTCATTTCACACTCTAGGTAAACTCTGAGTACTACACAGGCTGGCTGGATTACTGGGGCCAGAATCACTCCACAAGGTCTGTGTCAGCTGTAACCAAAGGACTAGAGAACATGCTCAAGTTGGGAGCCAGTGTGAACATGTAAGTAAAGACACTGGGGGCAATATGAATCTGCAGCTGGGAGTTGGGGATGAAAGTTAAGATTCAGTGAGTCAGCTTTTACCTGTTCCCCCACCCTCTCTCACTTCAGGTACATGTTCCATGGAGGTACCAACTTTGGATATTGGAATGGTGAGTCCAGATGGTCCCTGGGATGGAAGCAGGGAGGTAAGAAGGAATTAGAATCTAAGGGCCAGGTGGATTAGGATGTCTAGAAGCTGAATATGGCCACCACTGCCCCCTCTGATGGCAAAATTCTCTGCATGAAATATGCTTAGTAGTGCCTGTCATCTGAAATACATGTTGAATTAAATTGACTCAACTTCAGGTGCCGATAAGAAGGGACGCTTCCTTTCAATTACTACCAGCTATGACTATGATGCACCTATATCTGAAGCAGGGGACCCCACACCTAAGCTTTTTGCTCTTCGAGATGTCATCAGCAAGGTACCCTACCACTTCATTAAGCTCCAAAGGCTTTTATTAATTTGGAGGAAGGGAGTGCCCACATTGTAAAGGGATCCCATAAATTGGTGGTTATTGTCTGGGCCACAGAGCCCTCTGAGCATCCCACTGAGGCATTTCCCATTCACCCAAATGGAAATATGTGTGAAGACACACAGGTGTGCAAAATTACTGAGCCTCCATGACCCCTGAAGCTCTTCCCTGGGCCCCAGGTTAGGAACTTTGCCCTAGAGTCTTGGAATAGGTATTGTTTTCTGTGGTTTTCCTATGGCTCCTGAGAGAATTTGGGCTCAGTTCCAGGAAGTTCCTTTGGGACCTGTACCTCCCCCCAGCCCCAAGATGATGCTTGGACCTTTGACTCTGCACCTGGTAAGTTCCTCCACATCTTTTCTCTAATACCACACCTATTTTTTCTAGCTAGCCTATTCTTTCTTGTCCTCTATCCAGAAACTTCCCCGATATTCTCATTCTTCTCCCTTATTCTAATAGGTTGGGCATTTGCTGGCTTTCCTAGACTTGTTATGCCCTGGTGGGCCCATTCATTCAATCTTGCCAATGACCTTTGAGGCTGTCAAGCAGGTAAGGCATAAACCCACATCTGGTGGAGAAGACAACCTCCCTCAACAGCTACAGCCAAAAGTTCCTTGGCTATAGCCACAGTGTCCTATTTCTGTTTGTCTGAAGTACTCATTCTTCCATACCCAGGACCGTGGCTTCATGTTGTACCGAACCTATATGACCCATACCATTTTTGAACCAACACCATTCTGGGTGCCAAATAATGGAGTCCATGATCGTGCCTATGTGATGGTGGATGGGGTGAGAACCTAATTCCAGGCCGCAAGCCCCAAACTCCTCCCTTCCCCAGGAAGCATTAGCCTTAAGTTCCCCATATTTACACTTTTCCATCTGCCTGCTCTCATTTGCAGAGGGTTCCAGGGATAAGCTGGGATGAGGAAGAGTTTGATTAAGGATAGAATTCTAGAATAGATGGGTGATAGATGGCTACATTCTCTCTGCCCTCCAAATAAGTATCCTAATGTGGTTTCCTATGCAGTGGCTAAGAGCTAATGCTGAGCCTTGCTCCTATCCTATCTCCTATCCACAGGTGTTCCAGGGTGTTTTGGAGCGAAATATGAGAGACAAACTACTTTTGACAGGGAAAGTGGGGTCCAAACTGGATATCTTGGTGGAGAATATGGGGAGGCTCAGTTTTGGGTCTAACAGCAGTGACTTCAAGGTAAGCTAGCTTTGCCTAGTTACATCCCAGGGCTTGATTAAGGATAGCTTGGCCTCAAAGCTTAGTGAATGATGACTTTTCATTTTCCTTCCCTACAGGGCCTGTTGGAGCCACCAATTCTGGGGCAAACAATCCTTACCCAGTGGATGATGTTCCCTCTGAAAATTGATAACCTTGTAAAGTGGTGGTTTCCCCTCCAGTTGCCAAAATGGCCATATCCTCAAGCTCCTTCTGGCCCCACATTCTACTCCAAAACATTTCCAATTTTAGGCTCAGTTGGGGACACATTTCTACATCTACCTGGATGGACCAAGGTATTGCTAATGGTGGTGGTTTGGGTAGCAGGGAGGTAAAAGAGAAAAATCACAGGAGGGGAGCAGAAAGTATCCTCTGATTAGAAACCCAAAAGGGTATGATTCTACCCCTGGAGAGCTGACCCTTTCTTTTCCCCTCTTTCCTGCTCCCTATTCCCCAGGGCCAAATCTGGATCAATGGATTTAACTTGGGCCGGTACTGGACAAAGCAGGGGCCACAACAGACCCTCTACGTGCCAAGATTCCTGCTGTTTCCTAGGGGAGCCCTCAACAAAATCACATTGCTGGAACTAGAAAATGTACCTCCCCAGCCCCAAGTCCAATTTTTGGATAAGCCTATCCTCAATAGCACTAGTACTTTGCACAGGACACATACCAATTCCCTTTCAGCTGATACACTGAGTGCCTCTGAACCAATGGAGTTAAGTGGACACTGAAAGAAAGGTAGGCCGGGTGTGGTGGCTCACGCCTATGATCCCAGCACTTTGGGAGGCTGAGACGGGTGGATCACCTGAGGTCAGGAGTTCAAGACCAGCCTGGCCAACATGGTGAAACCCCGTCTCCACTAAAAATACAAAAATTAGCCGGGTGTGAGGGTGGGCTGCTTGTAATCCCAGCTACTTGGGAAGCTGAGGCAGGAGAATTGCTTGAACCCAGGAGGCGGAGGTTGCCGTGAGTGGAGATCGTGCCACTGCACTCCAGCCTGGGTGACAGTGAGACTCCATCTCAAAAAAAAAAAAAAAAAAAGAAAGGTAACCCTTGGACCTGGGACATGGAGTGGGCAGGATCCCTTGGTGCTGGCCACAGTGACCATAAGGAATTAAAGGCCACAATGCCTCTGAATGTAAGTACAAGCACACATTCCTTGCCAAACTTTATTGTGATTAAAGTTCCAGAGACAGTACCAGCTCCACATGCCTCTGTGGCCCTGTCTTTGCCCTGGTTCCCGAGTGTCCTTCACCCCTATCTTCCAAATAACCTCTGGTTTCATGGGGATGAGAAAACCTAGGGCTGTTGTGAATGTGCCCTCAGGTCCCTGAGTTGGCCCCAGGTAGAGCTGTAAGAGATCAGGAAGAGGGCCTCCCTGCCTGACGGCGATGATCCTGGAGGCAACGTGTGGAGCAGAAAGAGAAGTCGAGGTAGTGAAAGGGAGTGAGGCCTTGGAGGGATGCCCCACAACTCCAGCAGCGTCTGAACAAGAGGAAGAAAAATGGCTGGACAGGTACCCCAGAAACTTTCCAATCCACGCTCTCCCCATCCCTCCTCCTGCCATTTCTGTTTTCACTGCAGCATCTGCCAGAAACATCTCAAATCTCCTCAATAACCCTTCTGAATACTGTGCAGGCACTCATTTCACCCCCAATGGTCCCTGCAACATTACAGTACACCCACTCCCTCATCCCCCACCCCATACCGAGTATTGACGATTGCAGAGTCAGGGATTGGAGGGGTAGGGGCTCCCAACTGGGCAGCGAGTCGGCGATCTGCAGCCAGAGCTCTCTGAGGGAGACAAGTTGTGTTAAGGACAAGGCCCCAGTGGTGAGTAGGGCACCAAGAGGTGACAGCTGCAAGCTGGGGAAGGGGCTAGACCTCTAGGAAGCCTTTCCATGGACAAGAGAACCTCCAGTCTCACCTTCTCTTGGTCACTGAGGGTGGCAAATCGCCGCTGCTCTTCTCGTTCACGCTCCTCCTGCTCCTGCTGCCTCCGCTGCTGTTCCTCCCGTTGCCGCCGGGCTGCCTTCTGCTCCCTTTTCCGTGTAGCCTGCCGTGCCTCCATTTCTGGTGTCAATGGTCCTGGCACCTGGAGGATTTCAAATATAAGACCCTATAAGCTCTCCTTGGTAAAACTGCAAGAAGTAGAAAGGATCTAGCCAGGAACAGTGATGCCTTCCCACTCTGCTCGTCCTTCCTATTCCAGCTGACCTGAGCCTTGTTGTAATCATAGGCATCTGGATTCTTCTCCATGAACCTTCGGAACTCATTACGTGTTGATTTGTCAGCCGCAACAGTATAAGGTGGCCGGGCCCGAGAGTCCCTAGGTGCAAAAACTCCAAAAATGGGTTTAACTTGCCTCCTACCTTTCCTAACATCACCCAACCAGATCAAGAGAATATTGTCAAGTAGCCAGTGCCAACTTTAACCTCCAAATTATCCTCTCTATACCCAAAATGACTCAGGATAGGGACCTTTACTCACTGCACAGTGGGGTCGGCACCTGCTTCCAGCAGCAGACGAACCACTGAGCCTCTGCCAGCTGCAGCTGCTGCATGCAGGAGAGTAAAGCCACCGGAGCCCAAGGGGGCACTGAGCAGAGACAGAATTCCAGCGTCTGCAGGGCTGGGTGTTAGCTGGAGCTTCAGCACTCCAAAATCTCCAGCTCGGCAAGCAGCAAGCAGTGCATCCCAGGGCTCTCGCTGACCAGGGGCTTTGGCCTCATCCAGCAAAGGACCCAAGGGGGCTGCAACTGCCTGGGATGACTGTGTGGAAGGCTCATCTTCTTGAGGTTGCTGGAGAAGAACCCGATGTGCCCCAGCCTCCTGGTCTCGGCTTTTCTCCTTCTTATTCCTTTTTCTCCTTCTCCGCTTGGGCAATACTTCAGACTCACGAAGATCCAGAGTCCCCACAGTCAACTCCACTAACTCCAACTCTACCTGAAAGCCATCTTCTCCCTCCGACCCTGAACCTAGGGAAAAACCTGACATGTGAAATCCATCTAGGGAGTACTCAGAGGGTGGAAGCAGATGCATAAGAATGAAAGCCTGAAATGAAATTGTTTTTGTCACCCAGATAAAGTAGCACATCAAGAGTTGAGTCCATTATATCACATGCAGAAATGAGACTCTCAGCCCAGACAAGAACAAGTCGCTGGACTCTCCCTGTGAGCAGCCTTAGGATGCTACACAATAGAGGAAAACATGGAAGCAGCCCTCAGTCTCAAACCACAGCATCCAATCAAAGATAAACTATGTGAGATCCATGCAACACATCCACGCATCTGCTCCACGCGAAGACTTTCTTAGCTCTGGGGAAACATCCATAACAAAAGAGATAATAGATTTGGAAAGGTCACTAAACATGTCTCAGCAATTGCTAAGATACAGACACTGTGTGGGTGTGTGTTTAAATAAGGAAATGGGTCAGTTATGAGAGTAGGGAATTTGCCACTGCATTTTTAGGACAGAAACTCAGATCTGACAGTTGCCAGATAGTAATCAAACCCTGTTTGGGAGATTCCTCATTCTGCCCAAGTGCTTCCTTTTCATCACTGCAGATCTTTCTTATTTCTTCCTCAGTAGGCTTCTTTCTCTCCTCTCTTACTGTTTTCCAGTGTGTCTGAGGTAAGTGCAGTCTGACTGCTTCCCGAGGGTCATCTTCTGCCATAAAACAAAAGATCTTTCTCAACCTTATCTGAGGAGAAGCTAGTGGAGATTTCTCTCAATGCAGATGTAGCTGGGCTGCAGTGCAAGGCTTAGAAAGTCCTCTGGATATACCAATGAGAATGGAGGCTTACGTTGGAGAGAACAGGAAGGTCTAGGGAATTGGGATC
This sequence comes from Rhinopithecus roxellana, assembly GCF_007565055.1. Taxonomy (NCBI): domain Eukaryota; kingdom Metazoa; phylum Chordata; class Mammalia; order Primates; family Cercopithecidae; genus Rhinopithecus; species Rhinopithecus roxellana. Next base: position 30,361,938 of record NC_044562.1, read on the forward strand.
TGGAGCAAAGGCTCACCATAGACATGCAAAGTGGTCAGCTTATGGAGCACACGCTGTAGCTCTTGGAAGGTGGGTCTGCGGGTGGCGAGGGGGATATCCCAAAGTCGGGGATCCCCCCTTTGCAGGGGTGCCCCCTTGCCTCCAAAGAACAAAGACCGGCCAGAGCGGGGAGCACGCAACAGTATTGTACCAGCCTCCTCCAGCGCCTTAGCCCAGCCTGGCCCTGCCAGCAGGTCACGAACATCCTAGAAAAGAGAGTAACTCAGTCCTGCATACCTTCACTTGGTATTTTTAAATCTCCAACTAAAAAAACGGCCCACAGAAGTGCAAGGAGTGGAAAGTAGAGGATAACACAGAGAAACAATGAGAGGACTAAGGCTCCTGGGGAATCCCTCATCTACCTTTGTCTACCTATAATGAAAATTGGAAGGATATGAGTCAAAAACCTTCCTACTTAACAGTGAGTTGAACTGAGATGCAAAAAGAGTATGGATCCGTACCACCAGAGCTAAAAGGCTTAACTCACCTTATATAGTGTGGCTTCATTGTAGCGCCTCAGGTTGGCTCCAGCAGAGCGTGATGGCCCACCCCGGGCATCCCGAAGCCCCTGGGCTGTGCCTCGCTTGGCCCGCACCGTATAGCGGTGAAAGGTTTTGTGTGTCATCACTTCTCTTCTGTAGACAGCACAGGCTCAGTACTGGAGACCAGCTGGTGCTCCCTAGCTAACAGGATCCACTCCATCCTCACCCCCATGCAGCACCCTCTCACCCTTGAAATATGGCACCAGCAAAGTGCCCAGCTGCAGCCATGAGCACCACACAATCTCTGGGACCTCTACTTTGCAGGTTCTGTAGCAGCAGTTCTGCCTCTCCTGGGGGATCCTTGATGACAGAGAAGCATCAGAAACATATCTGTTGCATTCACTGAGAGCAAGAAACCAAGGGCCAATTTTCACATACATTATTTCATTTAATATTACCACCCTGAGACTTGTTTCCATTTGACAAACAAGGAAATTTGAGGCTTGGAGAGGTAGTTAAGATGAAGTGGTAGAATCACAATTCAAACCTAAATTGGTTTGTTTCCAAACTTAATTCCCTTAAACTTAAAATTCAGGCCAGTTTCAATCCAAAACTATGTTGTCAAGCGTGATACCCACACCCAACAGGAAGGAAAAGAAGCAGGGAGAAATGCACTAGGCTAAGTAAAATCTAGGCTGGGTGTATAAAAAGCTGGGGTTAGCCATACAACCTGTACTGTCACTTGCCTGATGAGGGCCTAGGACACAGCGGTAGGCATAAAGAAACTGGCCCTGGGCATTCTGGAAAAGAACCCGATGAGGGAAAAAGCCTTGGGGTTGGCTAAACTTCTCAAATGTAGCCCTCTCCTGATCCAGTGTCTGCAAGTCCTCCTCACTGGCTGAGTCTGAGTCTTCTGATCCCGAGATGCTGGAAAGATCTCCTGAGGACAGACAACATGAGATACATAAGTTTGGTACCCCATCTTTGTTCTTTGCTCAAACTCTAAACTAGTGCTTTCTTATACCTCCATGTCCTACTCCTACATAGGTCCCCCTACCAGTCATCACCTGTGGAGCTCTGCTTTTCAAAGTCCAGGGCAGACAGGAGAGGCTTGTCCTTGAGACGTTGCTTTAGGTTAAACCGATGCCAGTCAAGCTTATAATGTTCCCTCTAGTACAAAAACAAAGAGTGAAATAAAGGTAGAAATATGCCCCAGCCTGGCCTTGTGTACTGGCCAAGACCAGTTATAGAATTCTAGGAAGTACGACCAGGTAACACCAACTGCCTCAGTCAAAGCATGGACCTTTATGAAGACAAATCAAATGTCTACCTCTCCACACCCACCATTACACTTTTGCTTCTAACATCTAGTTCTGCACCTGACCTATTACCTGTTCTTGGTGGTTCTGGAAGATTTGGTCACAGGATGAACAGAATAACTTGTCTGAAATATCCACAGGACCCTGGAGTAGCTTTCTTTCTGGGCTTTCTCTCTCCCGTGAGCCTAAATAAGGGAAGAGGAATTAGACATAGAAAGGGAGCCCAAATCCACAGTGACAAGAATTATATTCAGTGTGTGATATACAAAGCAGAGGAGGATATAAGAGATGGCATGATACTGCCTTCAAGGAATTTACACTCTAGTAGTCTTGAAATAAACAGTACAGCAATCACTTAATGCAATAAACATGCTTCTGAAAAGATGTATGTAAAATGAATGGAAATAAAATTGGCCAGACGCAGTGGCTCACGCCTGTAATCCCAGCACTTTGGGAGGCTGAGGCGGACAGATCAGGAAGTCAGGAGATCGAGACCATCCTGGCTAACACGGTGAAACCCCGTCTCTACTAAAAATACAAAAAATTAGCCAGACTTAGTGGCAGGCGCCTGCAGTCCCAGCTACTCAGGAGGCTGAGGCAGGAGAATGGCGTGAACCCAGAGGCGGAGCTTGCAGTGAGCTTGCAGTGAGATTGCGCCACTGCACTCCAGCCTGGGCGACAGAGTGAGACTCTGTCTCAAGAAAAACAAATACATAAAAAATAAAGTAAAATGAATGTAAATAAAAGCTGGCCCTGGGCATTCTGGAAAAGAACCCGATGAGGGTAAAAGCCTTGGGGTCGGTTAAACTTCTCAAATGCAGCCCTCTCCCGGGATCCAGCGAATGCAAGTCCTCCCCACTGGCTGAGTCTGAGTCTGAGTCTTCTCTAATTTAAATTAGCCAAACAGATTGTTTAGGCGAATCCTAAAGAAAATAATTTCGGTTCAGTTTAAAATTATTTTTAACTGAACAAAAACCACTTCCCAAATGCTATTTTTTAAAGTTTACATTTCCAATTAGTGTACAGTTTGTCTAAGAAGAGGTGCAAGAAAAGATTTAGCCAAACTAGAGTTACACAGAACAGGCCCGACACGGTGGCTCAGGCCTGTAATCTCAGCACTGTGGGAGGCTGACACAGGCAGATCACTTGAGGCCAGGAGTTTGAGACTAGCCTGGCCAACATGGTGAAACCCCATCTCTACTAAAAATACAGTAATTAGCTGGGCGTGGTGGTGCGAGCCTGTAGTCCCAGCTACTCGGGAGGCTGAGGCAGGAGAATCACTTGAACCCGGGAGGCGGAGATTACAGTGGGCGGAAATCCTGCCACTGCACTCCAGCCTGGGCGACAGGGCAAGACTCTAAAAAATTAAAGCTATACAAAACAAATAATACATTGTTTTATATTCAGCAAAAAGGAATAATTTGAGTGGGGCCCGGTTAAATGTGGAATATATCTGACAACTTTATCTCTACAAAGTTTAAAATGTTTTTGAAGGGAATGGTGTTAACGTGAGGAGACATACGCGATGGCAAAAAGACTTGTTTGAAAACAAGGGCTGTGCTGGAAATTACCCAGAGATTAAGTTAATTTAATCAAGCAGAAAGATAAATCAACTGGTCTCCTAAGCTCGGGAGTACCAATAAGAATGTGTTCCCTGAACGAGCAATACGCTCTAAGGAGCCCTGTCACGTTTCACATGAAACCTTCCCGGATACCTGAACAGGAAGTTCGCGGAGCCCGGGCCAGAGCCTCCCCAGGCGCGTGGCTCACCAAGCTCAGGCCCTGAAGGACCGGAGCATCCGCACTGAGGTCAAACAGGGAGATCGACGCAGGAGCCTGGGCTGCATCTGGAGCCGGCGACATGGCTGAGCAGAAATTACTTAGCAGCAGCTCCTGGAGTAGAAAGCTTGTCAGAAACAGAGCTCCTGCAAACGAGATCCTACTGCTGCGTCTCCTGCCTGCCTGACTTCGTTTCTCCTGCACCGCAAGGCTTCTCGTCCCTCATCCTGCTACCAGCTGTGAGATGAATACCTTGACCCCAGTCCGGTTTCACAAACCCCCAGGCTCGGCCCACAAAAGAATGAAATGGGCATCCAGCTCCCAAATCGAGTCCAACAGAGTTAAACATCACTGAGGTTGCCTAGCCGAACTTTCTTCGGTACCCATGCGACCAGCAATGACTGGCCCGCGTAAACTCGCCCACGCCCTTAGAAGCAGCACCAACCGTCCCGAGAGCTGAGCGGCACGCAAGTCCTCAAGTCGACAGCCGGATTTCTGCAGCACAACAATCACCGTCACTACGGAGCAGCGAAGAGGACAACCGGCGGCGTCCGCACCTGAGCCCCGCCCCACGTACAGCACACTATTGGGCCGCTGATTGTCCGAGACCCGCCTCGAGCCTTTAGTCTCGTCCCTGAAGCCGAGAATTGGCAGTTGTGTCTCCACCCCCCGTGCTTATTGGCCAGCCTGGCTGCGGGTGACAGTGAGTGGCAGACACCGGGCCTAGCGCTCCGGATCGGGCCGAGCTGAGCCGAGCCGAGCCGGCGGAGCCTCTGGAATCACACGGGTCGCTGTTTCTGAGGTGAGACGTGAGACGGTTATTGGAATCCCAGGGCCCGTGTCTGGCCTTGTCCAAGGGTGCCTGCGGAGCCCTAAGTGAGCTCGCGGCAGGTAACGGGGGAAGGGGCGCCGCTGGCGGGGCGGGGGCGTGCAGCCGGAATGTTTTGATTGCGGGCGCGCGCAGACGAGGGCGCGCGCGGGCGCCGGGGCCGCGCGCAAGGTTGTCCGCTGTTGGGAGCTGCCAGCCCTTGGCCTGGGGCCGGGCGACCCTGGGGCGAAGTGGACTCCGGTCTGCGGTCGCCGCGGCTGGATGTGGGGAGGCAAGCCAGCCCACCCGGGCTATCAGCTGTAGGGCTGACTCGATCCCCGGAACATCCGCAGGAACCCCTGAGCCCAGGCCCAGCCGGCCGGGGCTCCACGGGCCCTGGTCCACACGGACCCTGTGAGTGGTGACTTCCCTGAGGGGCAGGACTCTCACTTGCCCAGGGAATCCCACCGGGGCCAGGCTGGGCCAAGATCCACGGCCCCCAGGGGCTGCACGGACAGGTGAGTACTACGACCATGCCTGGCTCCCAGGACCTAGGGAACCCACAAATTCACCTAGGATCGGGGATCTACACTGACCCAGTCAAGGTTTCCCATCCAGCAGGTTTGCTCACCGGCTGGATCTTTGGTGCTAGGGAAGTAAGAAGAGAGTGACCAGAAAGGTCCTCTTGAGGAAAGACTCTCTTGGGGTTTTGTGGACCCTGAGAAGTATGTCATTTCTGAGGCTAAGGTGGAGCAATGGAGAGATAGTCCAGAGGGGCCCCTGGCCTCAGGTCTGTACCCACTCATTCTCCATGGGGTCCCTAAGTTACTTCTTGAGACTCTGGAGTTGGAACAGTGGCCCTCTTTAGCGCAGCCAGAGGAAGTGCTGGTAGTCCTGGGCTGGAAGGGTGCTTCTTCCTCACTGCAGCCTTCCTGCCCCATGCTTGGCCTCCTCTTCATGGGGTGTGGATGGGTGGGAGGGTGGGGTTCCTTTTTATCCCCACTCCCCACTCTCTGGGGCCTGACATCTTCTCCTCCAGCAGCTGCAGAGCATCGAGGGCTGGAGTGGAGCACGTACTGTCCATGGAGCTGGTAGGGCCATGTGCTTTTCTCAAACATTTGTTTGCAAAGTGCTTCCAACCTGCTAGTCTCTTGGGAGACCAGGGTTCCCAAGATGGGTGGGGGAGGGACTTTTCTGTCCGTTAAATAGAAGATGAAACAGCCCCCAACAAAGGGGCAGATTCTGGCTTTGGGCCAGGAAGGCAGCAGTAGACACCAAGACTGGCCAGAGTTAAGGCCCCCCTAGCCCTGAACTTACTGCCTTCCTTGTGTTACTACTTCTCTGCCTCTGAGCCAAGCAGGCTGGTAGTGGAGACAAAGCCCAAGGGTACTTTCTTACTCCTTTTTGCACTAGGCAGGGCAGCCCGTGGGCAGCAGCTGGAACTGAATCAGGGTCTCTTCTTCCTCATTGGCAGGTGGTCAAGGTGGACAGGGGGTGGTGGTGATGGCGCAGTTTGACACTGAATACCAGCGCCTAGAGGCCTCCTACAGTGATTCACCCCCAGGGGAGGAGGACCTGTTGGTGCACGTCGCTGAGGGGAGCAAGTGTGAGTTCTTGGACATGACAGCCATAGGGAGAGCTGATGGAAGACCATGGAGGGAGCAAGGGGCTTGTGTTCTCCCAGAGCTCTGACATCTCTGTTCCTATCCCACAGCACCGTGGCACCATATTGAAAACCTTGACCTCTTCTTCTCTCGAATATCCTTTTGTGTTTCTGAGTTGGAGCTCTGGGACCTTTAGTGTCTCTCTAAGCCAGGTCTCTGGTGGAAGGTGGGGGTAGGTTTGACTCTAATATCTGGAATGGGGAATGGAGCTCATCCTGAGGCTGAAAGAGGCTGGTGAAATCATCATTAAGTAATGATAGCCCACATTTACCAAGATCTGTTGCCCGTGTCTACTTTGTGGTGTTAATTTGTGGAGCCTTTCTAAGGCTAAGCCTCCATTTTTTTTTTTTTTTTTTTGAGATGGAGTCTCTGTTGCTGCTAGAGTCCAGGGGCAATCTCAGCTCACTGCAACCTCCACCTGCCGGGTTCAAGCGATTCTGCTGCGTCAGTCTCCCATGTAGCTGGGATTACAGGCACCTACCACGATGCCTGGCTATTTTTTGTATTTTTCATAGAGACAGGGTTTCACCATTGTTGACAAGGCTGGTCTTGAACCTCCTGACCTCAAGTGATCCACCCGCCTCAGCCTCCCAAAATGTTAGGATTACAGGTGTGAGCCACCACACCCAGCCAAGCCTCGTTTTTGATGGGATGTTAATAATCGTAAAAAGTAACATCTTTTGACTCATTCTGTGTCAGCTCTGTGTTAAATACTTTATATGCATTATCTCAGACCTAATACTCCCATGAGATAAGTGTTATTCATTCCTAATGTGCCACTGTGGACGGACAAAAGTTGAGAGGTTAAGTAACTTGGTAAAGTCACACAGCTAGAAAGTCACAGAGCCAGGACTTAAGCTTGAGTGTGTTGACACCAAAGTCTGTGCTCTTACCTGCTGTCTTTACTGACCACTTTTTCTTAACAATTATACGTTTATAATCTGCACCAGAAGAATGGCTTCACATGTATGCTCATCGGGGAGATCTTTGAGCTCATGTAAGTATAAGAAGGGACAGATGATGTGGTAAAAGAATACGTGTCTTTCCTCTCCTTGCACTCACGCCTGGCCCAACCTGCCAGTACAACTCAGTCCTAGGCTAAAACTTTGTAGACCTCTGTAATTCAGGGACTGGGTGTGGCACCAAAACTTACAGCTTCACCTTTCTTTTTTTTGAGATGGAGTGAGTCTCACTCTGTCGCCCAGGCAGGAGTGCAGTGGTGCGATCTTGGCTCGGTGCAATCTCTGCCTCCCAGGTTCAAGTGATTCTCCTGCCTCAGCCTCCTTAGTAGCTGGGACAACAGGCATGTGCCACCATGCCTGGCTAATTGTTTTTGTATTTTTAGTAGAGATGGGATTTCACCAAGTTGACCAGGCTGGTCTCCAACTCCTGACCTCAGGTTAGGTTATTCACCTACCTCGGCCTCCCAAAGTGCAGGGATTACAGGCATGAGCCACCATGCCCGGCCAAGCTTTCCCACAAGAAAAGCTTTCCAAGGCTTATCTCTTCCGTGAAGAGAACCCAGGTCTTGGTTGGGTGCGGCAGCTTACACCTATAATCCCAGCACTTTGGGAGGCCCTAAAAATACAAAAATTAGCCGGGTGTGGTGGCGCATGCCTGTAGTCCCAGCTTCTTGGGAGGCTGAGGCACAAGAATCACTTGAACCTGGGAGGTGGAGGTTGCAGTGAGCTGAGATTGTGTCACTGCACTGCAGCCCAGGTGACGGAGTGAGACTCTCTCTCAAAAAAAAAAAAAAAAAAAAAAGGAAAAGAAAAAAGAACTCAGGTCTTGACCTTGATCATCTCAACGCTCCAGTGGAAAGTACATTGTTCAGTCAGGAGGTCTCAGAGATGCCAGCCACAGAGAAAAGCCTCTGTTCTGCCTTGGCTGTACCATGGCCTGCTCCTAGGCAGAGAGCCTCCTGGGAGAGAGAAGCCATATAGCATTGCCAAAGGGGAAGGGGCTAAGAAGCCCTCCTTCAATCAGAAAACTCCCCCAAGGGCTTTTAACTACAACCTCAAAAGGCAATCAGGGACTGGAGATCAGAGACCCACAGGATGAAACCTTCAAGAGTCCAGAAGTGGTGGCTGAGGTTACCATGAGGTGAGGAAAGCAGGCTGCAGCTGTGGCAGCTGAGGCTAAGAGCAAAGAGTGGGCCTGAGACAGTTCTGTGGGGCTGAGGAGCAGAGAGGGCCCACTGGGAGTTCTCCAGGCCCTTCCAGTTCCCAGTCTTGTTCTGCCACCTCCAGACTCTTCTCTTCCCACTGGGTTTCACTGGGGCCTCTCTGGCTCTCTGACTGCACTCCTTCTTTCCAACTCTCCAGGCAGTTCCTCTTTGTGGTTGCCTTCACTACCTTCCTGGTCAGCTGCGTGGACTATGACATCCTATTTGCCAACAAGATGGTGAACCACAGTCTTCACCCTACTGAACCCGTCAAGGTCACTCTGCCAGACGCCTTTTTGCCTGCTCAGGTCTGTAGTGCTAGGTAAGGGCTGCAAGTCAAGAGGATACCATAGCCTTGAGTTCTGCTAGCAGGTGGGTAATAGAGTGGAGTCTGAGGCAGCAACTCATACTCCAGAACTGACTCAGGCTCAGTCTTGCAAAAATACTTCAGGATAGCAGCGTCTCTACCAAGACTCCTTCCTTGAGGGCCACCTCTCCTCCCCTTCTTTTTTCCCACCAGGATTCAGGAAAATGGCTCCCTTATCACCATCCTGTTCATTGCTGGTGTCTTCTGGATCCACCGGCTTATCAAGTTCATCTATAACATTTGCTGCTACTGGGAGATCCACTCCTTCTACCTGCATGCTCTGCGCATCCCTATGGTAAGACTGGGAAGTTGGGCACTTAGCCCATAGTCTAAGATGTACTGGGAGGTATGGGTGTATACCTGGGCATCAGTTGTCCTTATCTGTCATTGGCAGGTCAGGAAGTGTCTCTTAAGCTCACAACCCTTGAACCTCACTTCTAATACAGGGCAAGGGGGTCGAGGCAACAACTCCACCTTCCATACTTTGTCTCTTCCTCACCTCACCCTGCAGTCTGCCCTTCCGTATTGCACGTGGCAGGAAGTGCAGGCCCGGATTGTGCAGACTCAGAAGGAGCACCAGATCTGCATCCACAAACGTGAGCTGACAGAACTAGACATCTACCACCGCATCCTCCGTTTCCAGAACTACATGGTGGCACTGGTTAACAAATCCCTCCTGCCTCTGCGCTTCCGCCTGCCTGGCCTCGGGGAGGCCGTCTTCTTCACCCGTGGCCTCAAGTACAATTTTGAGCTGATCCTCTTCTGGGGACCTGGCTCTCTGTTTCTCAATGAATGGAGCCTCAAGGCTGAGTACAAACGTGGGGGGCAACGGCTAGAGCTGGCCCAGCGCCTCAGCAACCGCATCCTGTGGATTGGCATCGCTAACTTCCTGCTGTGCCCCCTCATCCTCATATGGCAAATCCTCTATGCCTTCTTCAGCTATGCTGAGGTGCTGAAGCGGGAGCCGGGGGCCCTGGGAGCACGCTGCTGGTCACTCTATGGCCGCTGCTACCTCCGCCACTTCAACGAGCTGGAGCACGAGCTGCAGTCCCGCCTCAACCGTGGCTACAAGCCCGCCTCCAAGTACATGAATTGCTTCTTGTCACCTCTTTTGACACTGCTGGCCAAGAATGGAGCCTTCTTTGCAGGCTCCATCCTGGCCGTGCTTATTGCCCTCACCATTTATGACGAAGATGTGTTGGCTGTGGAACACGTCCTGACCACCGTCACACTCCTGGGGGTCACCGTGACTGTGTGCAGGTGGGCCAGGGCCGCAGGCGGGAGCAAGCCGTCTAGCATTCCTGGGAAAGCCTTACATCTCACCATGACCCTGATCCCACTAGGTCCTTTATCCCGGACCAGCACATGGTGTTCTGCCCTGAGCAGCTGCTCCGCGTGATCCTTGCTCACATCCACTACATGCCTGACCACTGGCAGGGTAATGCCCACCGCTCACAGACCCGGGACGAGTTTGCCCAGCTCTTCCAGTACAAGGCAGTGAGTGGAGTTGGAGTTAGGGCCTGCTAGAGACTGGCTGGTAGCTTGGTGGTGAGGGCTGGGCTCCCTCCTGCTTGCTCACTTGTGACCTTGGTCCCGCCCTTTTAGGTGTTCATTTTGGAAGAGTTGCTGAGCCCCATTGTCACACCCCTCATCCTCATCTTCTGCCTGCGCCCACGGGCCCTGGAGATTATAGACTTCTTCCGAAACTTCACCGTGGAGGTCGTTGGTGTGGGAGATACCTGCTCCTTTGCTCAGATGGATGTTCGCCAGCATGGTCATCCCCAGGTACTGGGAGAGGAGGGAGCCAGGTGGCCAGGGATAATGCTGGAACATACAGTGTCTTTGGGAAAACCACAAAAAGACACCTCTTCTGAGTCACACAAAGGCAATCCTATACCAGGGGCACACTGCTTGGGAGCCTGGGCTGGATTTCAGCCCTAATTTGCACCCTGGGCCAAGCTCCCTTAAGAAAGGCACAACACAAGTAACTAGCTCAGCATGCGGCCCTGCCTGGGGTGGGGGGCACCAGGGCCCCTGGGAAAGATTGACAGTGCACGGTGGTTTCCGTCCTCCAAGGGTAAGGCCTCTCCACTAACAGGAAAGATGCAGGAAGGCTCCTGGAAGAGAACAGTCCTGCTTATTCTGCTCTTCCTTGTGCAGTGGCTGTCTGCTGGGCAGACAGAGGCCTCAGTGTACCAGCAAGCCGAGGATGGAAAGACAGAGTTGTCACTCATGCACTTTGCCATCACCAACCCTGGCTGGCAGCCACCACGTGAGAGCACAGCCTTCCTAGGCTTCCTCAAGGAGCAGGTTCAGCGGGATGGAGCAGCTGCTAGCCTCGCCCAAGGGGGTCTGCTCCCTGAAAATGCCCTCTTTACGTCTATCCAGTCCTTACAATCTGAGTCTGAGGTGTGTTCCTGGGGACTGGGAGATGATGGGCAGAGTGGACTTCAGGAGCTGGGAGTTGAGGACCGGGCATGGGGTGGAAGGCTTCCTTCTGTCTCTTCAGTATGCACCATTGGGGCCTGAGATACAGAATACTAGGGGACCCCGGAGGCCTTTTTCGTTTCTTAAGAATTCTACCTACCCCTTTCTTTCATAGCCCCTGAGCCTTATTGCAAATGTAGTAGCTGGCTCATCCTGCCGGGGCCCTCCACTGCCCAGAGACCTGCAGGGCTCCAGGCACAGGGCTGAAGTGGCCTCTGCCTTGCGCTCCTTCTCCCCGCTGCAACCTGGGCAGGCGCCCACAGGCCGGGTGCACAGCACCATGACAGGCTCTGGGTGAGTAAATGGGGGCCAAGATGGGAGGGCATGGCAGCCCTCAGCAGCTTGTGTGGGTCTTGGAAAAGTTCACAGCTGCTGTCTGTCTATACTGGGAGAGACAGGGTGGATGCCAGGACAGCCAGCTCCGGGAGCAGCGTGTGGGAAGGACAGCTGCAGAGCCTGGTGCTGTCGGAATACGCGTCCACAGAGATGAGCCTGCATGCCCTCTATATGCACCAGGTGAGTATGCAGCTGAAAAACAGAGTAGAGGGTTTAGATGCGGAGAAGTAAGACTGGGGTTCCAAACCCTTCTCTGCCATTTACCTGCTCTGCCACCCCCAATCCCATATCTACCTTCTTAATATCCTTTTTAGCTAAGCGTGCTCTCATCCAGGGCCTTCACACACTTGCAGTTTCCCCTGCCTAGAATCCACTTCCCTGGGATATCCAGATGGCCTCCTCCTTCTTCTCAGGTCTCTGCAGCTGCCGTTTCCCTAAGACTTTCTCTGATTACTCTCAGTAGAAGGCTTCCTTGCCCACCCTCCTGAGTCTTCCTGTCTTAGTTTTCTCCATAGCATTTAGCACCATGTGACATACCGTGCTTTTTCCTTATTTATTTGCTTATTCTGTATCCCCTCTACCAGTATATAAGCCTCACAAGGGCTGGCATTTCTGTCTGTTTTGTTCACTGCTGTCTCCCCACACCTAAAAGAGTGCCTGGCACTTAGACCATCAGTCGGTTTGTTCTTGAATCAAATGAATAGGTAAAATGAGGGCCATTACAACACAGGCTTGTGAATGTAACCTGCAAAGATCAGAGGTATATTACACACTATTAACATAATAGGTGCTCTGAGGCAAGGATTCTCAGGGAAGGGGTAAAGCAGGAACTGACTGATAGCAGGTTGGAGGGCAGCTGTTTCAGATGGACATCCTTCTGTCCCCCACTAACGAGCCCCCCATTTCTCCAGCTCCACAAGCAGCAGGCCCAGGCTGAACCTGAGCGGCATGTATGGCACCGCCGGGAGAGTGATGAGAGTGGAGAAAGCGCCCCTGATGAAGGGGGCGAGGGCGCCCGGGCCCCCCAGTCTATCCCTCGCTCTGCCAGCTATCCCTGTGCAGCACCCCGGCCTGGAGCTCCTGAGACCACCGCCCTGCACGGGGGCTTCCAGAGGCGCTACGGCGGCATCACAGGTATCCAGTTGGGGGTATAGAAAGAAACAGGCTGCAGGGAAGAGTAGTTCTTCCAGGGCCTCTCAAGGGGAAGAAAGAGGTCTGAGGGACCAGGCCCAAAGACTCACCCCCCAAGCAGCCCCCAGCCTGTTCCTCATTCTTGTGTTCCTTCTGTGAGTATGCTTACTCTTACTTGTTTCCAGATCCTGGCACAGTGCCCCGGGCTCCCTCTCATTTCTCTCGGCTGCCTCTTGGAGGGTGGGCGGAAGATGGGCAGTCGGCATCAAGGCACCCTGAGCCCGTGCCCGAAGAGGGCTCGGAGGATGAGCTACCCCCTCAGGTGCACAAGGTAAGGGCCCCAGGGCCTAGGAACAAGTGCCAGAAGTAGTAACTTCCAGGGTGAGGTAACAGCCTTTCAGGGGAAGGAAGGTATGCCCACCCCCACACAGAGATTCTGTACCCTCCCCTCCAAAATACACTACCCCTTCTTTTCTCAACTGCTCTGCAGGGCTTGGTTTTTCCTTTCCTTACCTCCCCAGGAATCAACCTTTCCTGTCCCTTTATCTCTAGGTTTCTATGGGGCTAGCAGGTATCAACCAGTAGCTGAAGACTATCTCTGTTACCAACCCTTTCTCTCCACAGGTATAGACAAAACTGAGCAGAGTTCCTATGGCCCAGGATGGAGGCCACCGCTGCCCTGCCATCCCATCCCGTCTTTCCGCCATGGGAGGGCTCCTCTGAGTGTTGCCTGGCCCCACGTGTGTGGTGTTTGTGTGTCTGTGCCTGGCCAATGGAGGTGCCAACACTGGGCTTGCCACAGCCCCAGGAGAGGAATTTGGGGCCTAGGAACTGAGGGCACACAGGACTCTAGCCTCATCCCCAAGACACCCTTGGCTCAGAGTGTGGTGCTAGAAACCGGTCCCCAGCCCAGCCCCAGTACTGCCACCTTTACACCTACCCCTGCAAGTCCCCAGAGGGCTGCCCACCACAGAAGCTGCCAAGCAGGGAGAACCTGTGCCAACTGTGGAGTGGGGAGGTTGGGCCTGGACCCTCAACTCCTGCAACGTTCCCTAGCCCCCTCAATAGATGAGCAGGTCAGGCTGTGGCCCTTACCTCACCCGCAGTTCTCGCCCAGTGCTGCAGCCGGCTCACCTCTCTCCGCTTCCTGCACATCACTGGCCTGTGTGTGCTGCTTGCTCCTGTTCTGTTCGCTTGCTCCCGTTCCATTCGGCTTTTGCTTTGCGTTGGGGTGAAGGCCCTAGCTTCCAGCTCCCCTCAGCGCTATCTTTTGACACTAAGAAAGAAGGTTTCTAAATTGTAGGAGCAGGATGGAAATACTTTGCTGCCCTTTCCAACTTTTAGGATGGGCCCCCAGGAGACTAAGGTCTTCCTGGGCCCTCATTGCTGCTTATCGTAACCCCCATCACCTGCACATGGGACAGACCGGGCTGGAGGGTGACCTCAGCTATGTACGTCCCAGCAAGAGAGCTCTGGCCCGCATCTCGCTGTCCCCTGGAGGGGGATGAAGGGCGATGCCTCGCCCGAGGCTTTGGGCTGCTGCACTGCATGCTGGGACTGCTCCTACTCTGTCCCACCCCTCACCCAGCTGTGGTCCGGCTTTGGGAGAGTGGTGAATTGCGCTGCCCGAACTCGGAGCTGAGCAGGGTACGGACCGTGTACAGCTTGATAACCCTTAATAAAAAGGGAGTTTGACCAGACTTCTTGTTGTCTCGCGCGGCTAGAATCCTGGGAACAAGAGAAATGGGATGGACTCGGCCGGGGTCTAGAAGAAAGTATGTTTAGGACGTCGCTCAGATACGCTGAGCTAGGCGGCTGGCGGAAGGGCAGCTTCCGACCCACGGTTCCGTGGAGGTCTGTTTCCAGCCCCAAGCCACGATTCCGTGGAGGCGTCCAGCCGAACGTGGTGGTCAGATTTCCCTCCCTGAGCACGTAAACAAGCCGGCTCTACCTCTGTATTTTGCATTCCTCGCGTGCACCATTTCCCCTGCCCCCCTTCGGAAACATTTGGCCAATGGGAACCCTGGGTAGGGGCTGGAGGCGGTCATGTGGGCGGGGCTACAGCCGTGGATCGCGGTGCGAGTCCAAAACCGAGCATTCCCGTGGGCCTGCAGTCGGCGGAAGGGTCCCGGGACCAGAGCCAGTGGGGCCGGGATCAGACGGCGTACGTGCCCTGCGTGAGTGCGTGGCGGCGGCGCGTGCGCGAGGGGAGTGGGCAGTGAGGCCTGGTCCACGTGCGTCCCTTCCCGGGACCCCCGCAGCTTAGCGCCCAGCGGCTACCTGAGCCGAGACACCCGGATGTCCTCGCCCCTCTCCGAGTGATCAGTCCTGTCCTTTGGTCCCGCAGTGCCCTTAGTCTCCGCCGGCGTCCACGCATTGCCATGGTGACTGTGGGCAACTACTGCGAGGCCGAAGGGCCCGTGGGTCCGGCCTGGATGCAGGATGGCCTGAGCCCCTGCTTCTTCTTCACGCTGGTGCCCTCGACGCGGATGGCGCTGGGGGCTCTGGCCTTGGTGCTGGCTCTTCCCTGCAGGCCCCGGGAGCGGCCCGCTGGTACTGATTCGCTGTCTTGGGGGGCCGGCCCTCGCGTCTCTCCCTACGTGCTGCAGCTGCTTCTGGCCACACTTCAAGTGGCGCTGCCCCTGGCCGGCCTGGGTGGCCGGGTGGGCACTGCCCGGGGGGCCCCACTGCCAAGCTACCTACTGCTGGCCTCCGTGCTGGAGAGTCTGGCCGGTGCCTGTGGCCTGTGGCTGCTCGTCGTGGAGCGGAGCCAGGCGCGGCAGCGTCTGGCAATGGGCATCTGGATCAAGTTCAGGCACAGCCCGGGTCTCCTGCTCCTCTGGACTGTGGCGTTTGCAGCCGAGAACTTGGCCCTGGTGTCTTGGAACAGCCCACAGTGGTGGTGGGCAAGGGCGGACTTGGGCCAGCAGGTGAGGGACTCTGTGGGGAGGGGGAAGCCTCTGCCGGCCGGGCCTGGGAAAAAGCACTGCATGTCCAGTCACACTGCTTCCAGGCTTTAGGATGCCTCAAAGCAAAGGGAGAAGGGAGGGGCTGAGTCCTGCGGGGAGCTGATAGCCAGCTGGTGGGGTGTGTCTTTGCTGAGTCACTGTGGTTTTGCTTTTTTTTTTTTTTTTAAGCCTGTAAGTGCTGCATGTGTTCATGACACCAGTCCCTGGCCCTATTATAAGTAGTAATACAATGAAATTTTATTCTCAATGATACTCTCTCCACTTATATTTCATTCTAGGTTCAGTTTAGCCTGTGGGTGCTGCGGTATGTGGTCTCTGGAGGGCTGTTTGTCCTGGGTCTCTGGGCCCCTGGACTTCGTCCCCAGTCCTATACATTGCAGGTTCATGAAGAGGACCAAGATGTGGAAAGGAGCCAGGTACAGCTCAGTTTCTTTTTTTTTTTTTTTTTTGGAGACAAGGTCTTGCTCTGTCACCAGGCTGGAGTACAGTGCCACGATCTTGGCTCACTGCAACCTCTGCCTCCCGGGTTCAAGCGATTCTCCTGCCTCAGCCTCCTGAGTAGCTGGGACTACAGGCACATGCCACCATGCCCAGCTAATTTTTGTATTTTTAGTAGAGACAGGGTTTCACAACGTTGGCCAGGATGGTCTCGATCTCTTAACCTCGTGATCCACCTGCCTCGGCTTCCCAAAGTGCTGGGATTATAGGCGTGAGCCACCGCGCCCAGCCTCCTTTTGTTTTTAAGACAGAATCTTGCTCTGTCACCCAGACTGGAGTGTAGTGGCGCAATCTCAGCTCACTGCACCCTCTGCCTCCTGGGTTCAAACAATTCTCGTGCCTCAGCCTCCCAAGTAGCTGGGATTGCAGGTGTGCACCACCACACCCGGCTAATTTTTGTATTTTTAGTAGAGGTGGGGTTTCACCGTGTTGGCCAGGCTGGTCTTGAACTCCTGACCTCAGATGATCCACCTGCCTCATCCTCCCAAAGTGCTGGGATTACAGGCATGAGCCACTGCACCAGGCCCCACCTCAGTTTCTGAATCCTAGAGTCTCTTCATATCATTGCCTGTCATCATTCCTTCCCTGCAAAATGAAATGCTTCTTTTCCAAATCTCAGTTTGCAACTTAGTTTTTCTGACCCCATCAAGGATCACTTGTGGGTCTGAGATACCTGGGAGCTATAACCCGATATGTTTTTCCCTAACGGGTTTTTGGCTAGTGCACTTGCTTGATTTCTGAGCTCCCCTCCTACATGTTTCACCATCCTAGGTTCAGTCAACAGCCCAACAGTCTACCTGGCGAGATTTTGGCAGGAAGCTCCGCCTCCTGAGTGGCTACCTGTGGCCTCGAGGGAGTCCAGCTCTGCAGGTGGTGGTGCTCATCTGCCTGGGGCTCATGGGTTTGGAACGGGCACTCAACGTGTTGGTGCCTATATTCTATAGGAACATTGGTGAGCAGGAGGAGTGCCAGCTCAGTGTGCTGGTCCTTCATCAGTTTGGTGGCTGGGGTGGTCCTTACCTAGGGAGGTGGGACAGAGCTGGGTGGTCAGAAAGAGGCTGTGGCTGGTACCTGGGGCCATTTTGCCTGAAGAGAGTCCTGGGTGCCATAAGTGGGCTCTGACTCTTTTTCTCCACAGTGAACTTGCTGACTGAGAAGGCACCTTGGAGCTCTCTGGCCTGGACTGTTACCAGCTACGTCTTCCTCAAGTTCCTCCAGGGGGGTGGCACTGGCAGTACAGGTATGAGAGACTCCGCCCTTATCCTGCTAGGTACAGTCCCCTCCCACAGGCATTCCCTCACCATCCACCTCTCCCAGCATTCCTCCCCAGCCCCCATGTGCTCTCAGACCTTTCACTTCCTGGTGCTGGGCTGATATCCCTCAGCTCCCAGGCCCTACTGAGGCCTCCCCTGGCTTCCTACAGGCTTCGTGAGCAACCTGCGCACCTTCTTGTGGATCCGGGTGCAGCAGTTCACGTCTCGGCGGATGGAGCTGTGCATCTTCTCCCACCTGCATGAGCTCTCACTGCGCTGGCACCTGGGGCGCCGCACAGGGGAGGTGCTGCGGATCGCGGATCGGGGCACATCCAGTGTCACAGGGCTGCTCAGGTGCCACCCCAGTGGAAAGGGCATGTGGGAGGGTGGAGCCAGAGAAGCAGGGAGAGGGGCCTGTAGGAGGAAGAGAGCAGACCCTGCCTGAGGAGCTGCCCCTCCCACCTTGGTGTTTTTTAAATCATAGGATTATTGTATACATGCTCTCCTAATAACTCAGGTAATGCAGGCAGAGGGCAAATCTCTTTCGAGCTGCCCTCACTTCTTCAGAGCTTCGCACTGTTTAGTATGTTGGGTTCTGCTCTTTTTTGAGACAGAGTCACGCTCTGTCACCCAGGCTGGAGTACAGTAGTGTAATCTCTGCTCACTGCAACGTCTGCCTCCCAGGTTCAAGCAATTCTCCTGCCTCAGCCTCCTGAATAGCTAGAATTACGGACCGGACGTGCACCAGCGTGCCTGGCTAATTATTGTATTTTTAGTAGAGACGGGGGTTTCACCATGTTGGCCAGGCTGGCCTCGAACTCCTGGCCTCGTGATCTGCCCACCTGGCCTTCCAAAGTGCTGGGATTATAGCTGTGAGCCATCGTGCCTGGCTGGGTTCTGCTTTTTTGCATTTTTACATACATACTACATATGCAGACTCACATAACTAATATGGTATCGTGGAGGTTTTTGCTAAAACAAATGGTATTGTGACATAGCCATCATTCTCAGAGTTGTTTATTACCAGAACATTATGGAGATATGTTTTTCTTTCATGCCTGAAGGTCTCCCTCATTCATTGTGATTGATACAGAGAATTCTGTAGTTTGGGCATGGTGGATTTAGCCACCCACCTCTTGGGGTAGAATCAATTAAGACTGGTTCCAGTCTGTTGCTTGAAAATAAAACACTACCCTGAAATGTCTAGAGGCAGCGTTGCTGGGTCTAAGTCCCCAAACCTTTCTTATTCACTTGACCTGCCCTCCTAGCTACCTGGTGTTCAATGTCATCCCCACGCTGGCCGACATCGTCATTGGCATCATCTACTTCAGCATGTTCTTCAACGCCTGGTTTGGCCTCATTGTGTTCCTGTGCATGAGTCTTTACCTCAGTGAGTGCTGCTGGGTGACACCATCTCCGTGGACTATCCAGAGACTCCCTTGGCCATGAGCTCTGCCCCCACTCAAGTGACCCACCTATGGGAGGTGTTGGATTGGTGGACTTGAATGGGCTCCTGGTGCTCCTCATGTGATGGGCGGGTCTCTTCTGTCAAATCAAACCTTAGCTCAATCTAGCTGAGGGGCTGGGGAAGGACATTCTTGTCACGTTAAGTCTGCGCTGTGGACACAGGTCAAGGAAGCCTCGTTTGTGTAACAAGATGCAGCTTGCTTTCATTTGTTTACCAAAAGCGTTTTCTACACATGAGGCTTTGTGCAGGTTGCAGAGATGCCTCCCTGTGGAATCTGGGTCTCTGGGCTTGAGCATAGGTTTAGTGTGTACATGGCAGGTAGTGGACATTGACATTTGGTCTCTGCTTTTGGGGATGATGTCCTATTCTGCTCCCCATCCTGTCACTCTCCAGCCCTGACCATTGTGGTCACTGAGTGGAGAACCAAGTTTCGCCGCGCTATGAACACACAGGAGAACGCTACCCGGGCACGAGCAGTGGACTCTCTGCTAAACTTTGAGACGGTAACAGAGGCCCCAGTGGCAGTGGTGTAAGGTGTGGAGATGTGGAGGAGTGTGGTTAGGACCACTGGGGCTGACAGAGAGTGGGGGTGTGATGTTTGTGTGATGTTTGAAATCAGGAAGGAGGACTGAGAGTTGGGGGGAATGACCCGAGTGCCATGTGTTGTGCCCATGCCAAATAATTTTGGTTTGAACTCATCAGGTGAAGTATTACAACGCCGAGAGGTATGAAGCGGAGCGCTATCGGGAGGCCATCATCAAATATCAGGTGAGGGTGCTAGTTTGAGGTCTCCAGAGAATAATACCCTGGCCTGGTAGAATTTTCAGGGCCAGGAGTAATAGTCGAGTGTTGGGGTGGAAGGGGCCTGGGCCCAGGTTTGGACTCACTGATGGCCATCGTGTATAGGACATTCCTCTTCCTGTGTTACTGCCCTCAGGGTTTGGAGTGGAAGTCCAGTGCTTCACTGGTTTTACTAAATCAGACCCAGAACCTGGTGATTGGGCTTGGGCTCCTCGCCGGCTCCCTGCTTTGTGCATACTTTGTCAGTGAGCAGAAACTACAGGTGAGGCAGGATCTTGGATGAGAGAGTGGGGCACAAGGAAAAGGGGGCCTGGGGCCTGTGTCTGGGCCACCAGGCTCTTGGGTAGGAAGTGGGCAGGGTGACACAAGAAGAGCAGCCTGCAGGCCTCCCGTGACGTGGTCCGCTTCCTTGATCGCCACAGGTTGGGGACTATGTGCTCTTTGGCACCTACATCATCCAGCTGTACATGCCCCTCAATTGGTTTGGCACCTACTACAGGTAATCTGAGCCCTGGCCCTCACCTGTCCAGGGCACATTACTATTTCCTGGCTACTCAGAGAAGTCCTAACCAGCACCTTTTTGCAGGATGATCCAGACCAACTTCATTGACATGGAGAACATGTTTGACTTGCTTAAAGAGGAGACAGAAGTGAGTGAAGGGAGAGGAGTAGGGTTTGGGGAAGGAGGAGCTGTGTGGTGTTTCTTGTGCTTGGAAAGTACAAAGCTGAGAACCTCAGCACACATGGGTGGTGCCCTTCCAGGTGAAGGACCTTCCTGGAGCAGGGCCCCTTCGCTTTCAGAAGGGCCGAATTGAGTTTGAGAACGTGCACTTCAGCTACGCCGACGGGTGAGGCCTTCCTTTGCTTTTCTGTGCTTTTCTGCACACTGCCTTCCTACTTCTCACTGCTCTGAATCCCTGCTTTTGGAAAAGAGCCTGGGCAGGGGAGGGGCAGGGCCTACTAGCAGCTCTGGTGATGGAGGGCGCCTGCTGAGCAACCACCCTTCCTTGCAGGCGGGAGACTCTGCAGGACGTGTCTTTCACTGTGATGCCTGGACAGACACTGGCCCTGGTGAGAGGAGACTCAGCCACTCGGCCCAGATGCCTCAAGCTTCCCTCATTCAGTGCCCATGGTAGCTCATGACCCAGGGTGTGGAGTCAGAGAGCCCAGTCATGACAGGCAACAGGATTGAATGGTGCAGCCTCCACGGACATCGGTGACCTCTTGGAGAGGGAACCTTAAAAGCCAGTGGGCCTCAGCCGGGTGTGGTGGCACATGCCTGTAATCCCAGGACTTTGGGAGGCTTAAGTGGCCACATCACCTAAGGTCAGGAGCTTGAGACCAGCCTGACCAACATGGTGAAACCCCATCTCTACTAAAAATGCAAAAATTAGCTGGGCGTGGTGGTGGGCGCCTATAATCCCACTACTTGGGAGGCTGAGGCAGGAGAATCACTTGAACCTGGGAGTCGGAGGTTCCAATGAGCTGAGATCGTGCCATTGCACTCCAGCCTGGGTGACAGAGTGAGATTCGATCTCAGAAAAAAAAAAAGCCAGTGGGCCTGAGATTTTTTCCACTGTTTCCAATGCAACAGGTGGGCCCATCTGGGGCAGGGAAGAGCACAATTTTGCGCCTGCTGTTTCGCTTCTATGACATCAGCTCTGGCTGCATCCGAATAGACGGGCAGGACATTTCACAGGTAAGGCTGCTCAGGAGAATACTGTAGTTTAGGGGTCTGTGTGTGGAGGAATGATAAGGGCTGGGTGTCCAGAGAGAGTCGATGTCACCCTTGCAACAAACTAGGGCCATTCTAGCATGATATAACCTACAGTCACACAAGTAAAGTAGTCCTATGAAGGATTTGTGTGGTGCCATAAAAGCTACAAAGGTGGCTCATGCCTGTAATCCCAGCACTTTGGGAGGCCGAGGCAGGTGGATCACTTGAGCCCAGGAGTTCAAGACCAGCCTGGGCAACATGGCAAAACACCCTCTCTACAAAAAATACAAAAATTAGCTGGCCATGCTGGCACACACATGTAGTCCCACCAGGAGGCTGTAGTGAGCTGTGATCATGCCACTGCACTCCAGCCTAGGTGACAGAGCAAGGCCCTGTCTCAAAACAAAAACAAACACACACACACAAAAACAAAGGTACAAAGATCTTCTGTAGCCAGGTGTGGTGGCTTACACCTGTAATCCCAACACTGGGAGGTCAAGGCAGCAGGATCATTTGAGTCCAGGATTTTGAGACCAGCCTGGGCAACATATCCTGGCAACCCCATCTCAACAAAAAATTAAAAATTAGCTTGACATAGTGGCAAGTGCCTGTGGTCTTAGCTACTCAGGAAGCTGAGGTGGAAGGATTGCGTGAGCCCAGGAGGTCAAGGCTGCAGTGAGCCGAGATTTTGCCACTGCAATCCAGCCTGGGTGACAGAGTGAGACTCTATCCCAAAACAAAACAAAACATCGACGGCAATCTGGTGAAGCGGGAAGAGAAGATGGGGAAACACAGAGGAGTGATTTGCCCACACGGCTAAGATCTGGGGCAGTGATGGTGGGATTCTTACCAGGGCCTCTTATCCCATGTGCTTCTGGCCAGCCTACCCTCCCTCCCAGGCCTTGGGGGTATCTCACAAGGCAGAGTGTGTGGTCTTTTGGCCCTAGGTGACCCAGGCCTCTCTCCGGTCTCACATTGGAGTTGTGCCCCAAGATACTGTTCTCTTTAATGACACCATCGCTGACAATATCCGTTACGGCTGTGTCACAGCTGGGAATGATGAGGTAGAGGCTGCTGCTCAGGCTGCAGGCATCCATGATGCCATTATGGCTTTCCCTGAAGGTAAGATTTCTTTGCAGAGAGTCCCCTCCCCTCCTGGTGTTGCCCTGTTAATCTCTGACCCCTGTTCCCTCCGTTTGTTTCTTCCACGTAAGAAATGTGTGGTGGGTAATATCCACAGGGTACAGGACACAGGTGGGTGAGCGGGGACTGAAGCTGAGCGGTGGGGAGAAGCAGCGTGTCGCCATTGCCCGCACCATCCTCAAGGCTCCGGACATCATTCTGATGGATGAGGTGCGCCCTGGGTCTCCTCCCCTCCTTCCTCCCTTGTGTATACTCAAGCCATTCCTGCTGGGCACTGTCCCCACCTAGAACAGATATCATGAATCCACGTCTCACAAAACACACTTTACAGTTCTCAAGCCCAAACAAGGCTCTTGTATATTCTTGAGGCCTCAGCCAGCAGCCTGCCTCCTCCTTCCACTGGGGTTTTGAGTGGCAGGAACAGTTTTACTTGGACCCTCTCTACAGGCAACATCAGCGCTGGATACATCTAATGAGAGGGCCATCCAGGCTTCTCTGGCCAAAGTCTGTGCCAACCGCACTACCATCGTAGTGGCACACAGGTACAGGACTACAGGCCTGGGGCGGCTGGCGGTGTGGCCGCTTTGGGTGGGGTAGTAGGCAACTGATCTTTGACTTTTCAGGCTCTCAACTGTGGTCAATGCTGACCAGATCCTCGTCATCAAGGATGGCTGTATCGTGGAGAGGGGACGGTAAGACACACATAGATCAAAAGGACAGGTCTTCCGAATTGAGGGCTCCAGGAAAGGGGGTGTGAAGTCCCAGAGGCTTCTGGAGGGGACCTCCCTTGCCCATCCCAGCCTCTCTGCGGGCTGGCGGCAAGGACCCTTGGGGTAAAACTGATGGTTGGGACTCACACTTTCCTCCTCACCCCAGGCATGAGGCTCTGTTGTCCCGAGGTGGGGTGTATGCTGACATGTGGCAGCTGCAGCAGCAGGGACAGGAAGAAACCTCTGAAGACACTATGCCTCAGACCATGGAACGATGACAAAAGTTTGGCCACTTCCCTCTCAAAACCCAGAAGGGAATAAGATGTATGCCCTTTCCCTAGCTTATTTCATCCTGCTCTTGGGGTGCGGTGCTACTACACTAAGGGAAAGGGACCTTTCAGAAAAACACCTTTTGGGGAAATAAAAATGTGGCCTGTGTGAGGATCACTGTGGCTTTGTGGGGTGGGGTACTGCAATGGGCCTCTACCCGTATGTCAGGTGAGCATTCTTGACATGGCTTTTCTGTTTGAGGTTAGAGAGGAGAGAGAAACACACCACTTGTATGTCCTATCAACTGCCAAGATCCTTTATTTTCTCCAGGACCCTTCCTGCCCACTCCATGTCAGGGCAGCTCCAGCACAAGGGAAATGACATGATGAAGGGGCTGATAGTAGGGCCTGGCCAGCATCCACCGAGGGCCCAACCAGGCAACAGTTGCTAGCTGCTCTCTCCCATTCAGCTGGAACACTAGCAAAGCCTTCCAGAGGCTCCCAGGGCGACCTCCACATCACTCCCGCTTGTCTCTGCCCTCCAGGCTACTCCGGGCCGCCTCTCCCTGTGTACCCTAGAGGTGTGAGGGCCACAGTCCTCCTCAGGTGAACCTCCCTCCCCAAGCCCAGGGCCCTAGCACAGGCTGCAGTTGGATGGCTTCAAGCTGCGGCTCTGGGCCTGGAGCAAGGAGAGGGGAAGGAAGGGAAGACAGGGTGCAACGTCAAGGAAATGAGGGGACGGCCCTCATTTCAGAGCTCAGTACAGGATGGAGTCATACTGAAAACCAAAGGACAACCACCATTCCAAAACTCTGCACCACTCAGAAGAACCCCCATCCCTGACTTCTTCCTCCCTCCCACTGCAGCACCCATCTTCACCCCGGCCTCATACCTGCTGCCGCTGGTATTCTGCCTCACTGGCTGACAGTGCTTGTGCTAAAGCTAGGTCTTCTTCCTCCTGACAACTGGGAGGGAGGAACAGTTTAAGTTGGATGATGGTAGGATCTAAAATTTGAGTATCTGTTCTGTGTATGTCGGGCCTCACAGTGCCGAGCACTGCTGGGGATTATCTCAGTCTTCATAGTAACACTACAAGGTGGGTGTTAGTATTGTCCCCATTTTTATAGAGGAAATGACGGCTCCATGGGTTAAATAACTTGTCAAGGATGATACAGTTTATCTTAATTTTGAGCCCACGTTGCCAGCAATTATCTTGCATTGTGTCAGAGTTGTCCCACCTACTTCCCTCCAGACCAAACCCTTGCCCACAGCTTGCCCTTTCACAAGAGGGTAGCATACCTTGGAACCTGGGGTTTGGTCTCTGCCAGGGACATTTCCAGGGCCCGCTGCAGAGCTTCATCCTCACTCTGCAAAGGGAGAAAGAAGACCAGTGTCCTTGGACTTCACTCTCTGTGTGTTTGTTTCTGTCCATCCAACCTCTGCCCAACTCACCAGGCCGTTCTGCAAAGCAATCACTGGAGGGGCTGTCCAGGATGGAGACTGGGTTGTGGCTCTATGACCAAACATTGAAGAGGTGGAGGTCAGAGGTGTGAAAGGGAAAAAGGGGGAGCAGGGAAACGGGCAGGCCTACCTGCTGGGAGAGGGACAGGAAGGCATGGTTCGACTTGGGCTGGGGACGGTGCTTGTAGAAGCCACATTTTGTGCTCTGGAGATGGCAGCAAGTCTGTAGGGAAAGATATTGTTGGCATGTCTCTAAGAACCAACCTTACCCAGGAATTCAGGAGGGGAGTTCTGGAAAAACATGCACTTGAAAAGGAAGCTAAAAGACTCCCCTAGCCAACAGGGATATGGTTGAAGCTCCCCAATTTGTAACAACAGAGCTTGAGTCAGTTCCAAAAGAATGCAATAGTCCCAAAGGCAAGTAGAAGACTTGGCTGCAGTTACCCTGCCCGGCTGGTTGGGTGCCCCTCCCCAGAGCAATCATGGTCCAGTGGGTGCCGGTGCTTGATGCAGAAGTTTCGGCTACAGCGTTCACAGGTCAGTTTCATCATTTCTCGCTGCCGGCAGCCAGCGCGCTCACACTTATTGGTGAAGATCTGAGGTGAAGTGAGAAGGTTGTCCCTGCTGAGACTCTGACTAGCTGTTTGGGTTTCCAGGCATCCGTAGTTCTGATCCCTACAATGTTTACCTTACGTTTTTGCTGTGCTGGATCAGAGCGACAGTCTCTGTCAATGTGCTCTCCCACAGCACGGTCAGGGGGCTCCCCTCTGGCCACAGGCACAGGCACATTACAGAGAGGGCACACAGGTACCTGGATATCCTGTAGTCAAGGAGCAAGGGTCAGTGTGTGGCCCACTCCAGTCCAACAAATCTCTGGTCCTGAAAGAACTTGGATAGGACCCAACACAAACACTCAAAAAAACAGTGTTTCCCAGCACTGACAGCCTCAGAAAGACAAAAGGGAAAAGAAATGTAAGACACGGATTTGGGGTATTCTGCACGCATTCTCCATCTGCCCGCTTTCACCCTGAGGATCGCCCCCTCACCTTTTGGTAAGCAGATCCACAGTGATGCTGGGCGTAGGCCACATGGTCTGCGCAGAAGATGCCTAAGCAAGCATCACACTTAAGCGGCAGAAAATCTGCAGAGAGTTGGTCGGATTGCAGGTCCAGGGGGACCTCGATGTCCTTCTCTCTCACTCAAGCCTTCCACTCAGCGGAAGGCAAATACCACCCTATTTGCGACACACTGCCGCTTCCCAAGCCCATTACCTCCTTGGCCCCGCCCCCTCTGCCGCTGACCCCCCCCCCAACTTCAAGCCCCGCCCCCCGGCATTGCCAGCCTGGGAACCCACCCACCCCTCCCCACCTGCGGTTCAAAGTCCCTTTCCGCTGGGCCCCGCCCCCCGCGCGCTCCGCCCCTCACCCAAGCGCTGACAGCTCGGCTCCGAACAGTGAGCCCCGAGGTCCGGAAACTCCATCGCCAGGCCGGGTGGGGTCTGCTAGGAGAAGCGACGAGTGCTGAGAGGCTCTAGGGCTCGTGCTCCGGGTCCGGACCGCGACCCCGCACTCTGGCGGGCTCCCTGCTCCGCCCCTTCCTCTCCCCCGCCCAGCCCGTATTACCGGAGCCCCCGCGCCAGCCGGCCCACGGCGCCCGCTCCTCCCTCGGCGCGCGCGGCGCGTTGACGTCATCACGCAGGGCTGGCGCGTCGCCGCTGTCTCCCGGCAGCCGGGGAGCGCCTGGGTCGAACCTAAAACCCCGCCTTGCTCGGGGAAGCTGAGAGCCGGAAGACTGTCCCGAGGCGACGGGATGTTCGTGCGCGGCTCCGCGACCCTGGGCGCTGGCGTATTCCGCAGAGGGTCTCTCTGAGGGATCAGGGATGGGCGAAAGGGCCAGCGAAGGCAAAGACGGATATCTTAGGGGATGGAAGGCTAGGTGGTTTGGGGTCTTTCACAATTCGGTCCTTAAGGCCCGCTTCACACACGATGCCCTCCTCCTGGCCATTTTGTTCACGGTCACGGCTGCCCTTCGTCTCCACCAGCTGACAGCTCCCATATTTCCCTGAAGTACAGGTGTCTCTAGAGCTGCAGATCCCTCCTCCAGTTTCGACTTGGGTACCCTCCTCAGTCTGAACTAGGTGCACCTGCTATGTGATCTTCCTTCTTCCATTCTAGCACCCATATCACTAATGAGCTGTCCCCCAGCCCCTATATAAGTATACTGGGAAGTCAGGAACCACGTCTACCTTGTTTCGTTTTAGGTCCCAGCACCTAACAGTGCCTAGAACAGTGTGATCCTCAGTCTTTAGTGTGAATCCAAATCGCCTACAGAGCAAGTTTAAAATGCGGATTTCCGGGCCCTGGAGCTTCTAATTCAGTCGGAAGCACCTGAAGGAGTTCTGACACAGATTGCCCATGCACCACACTCTGAAAAACACTAGCCTAGAATATTCTCAGTGATCATTAAATAAGTGTAGCCAGGACTACAGGCACAAGCCACCATGCCCAGCTAATTTTTAAATTTTTATTTTGTAGAAATGGGGGTCTCACTTTGTTGCCCAGATTTGTCTCGAACTCCTGGCCTTAAGTGATCCTCCTGCCTTGGCCTCCCAAAGTGCTTGTATTACAGACGTGAGGCACTACACCTGACCAATATTCTTTTTTTTTTTTTTTGAGACAGAGTCTCACTCTGTCGCCCAGGCTGGAGTGCAGTGGCACGATCTCGTCTCACTGCAACCTCTGCTTCCCGGGTTCAAGCGATTCTCCTGCCTCAGCCTCCCAAGTAGTTGGGACTACAGGTGCACACCACTGTGCCCGGCTAATTTTTGTATTTTTAGAGAGGGGGTTTCACCATATTACCCAGGCTGGTCTCGAACTCCTGACCTCGTGATCCACCCGCCTTGGCCTCCCAAAGCGCTGGCATTACAGGCTTGAGCCACCGCGCCCGGCCAATATTCTTTTTATTTTAAATTACTTCCAGGACTTTATAAATGCTTTTATTTTGTTTCAATATATAAACTGTCAGATTTCAAATAATTGTTTTCCAGTCTCATTATAATCATTTGAGTCTAAGAATTTCGTTTATTCCTTTTTTTCTCCATATATATTAATCGGTATAATTTAGAATTGTAGGCTTCCAGTCCCGGCATGGTGGCTGACGCCTGTAATCTCAGCACTTTGGGAGGCTGAGGCAGGAGGATCTCTTGAGCCTAGGAGTTCCAGCCTGGGCAACATAGTGAGACCCTGTCTCTACAAAAATAAAAAGAATTGTAGGCTTTCAGTTTGGAGAAACGTGTATGGAGCAGACTAAGCAAAGATAAACACTGCTGCTCTCCCCACTCCCACTTTACAAATGCTCAGATAACCAAAGTCTTGTGGAACTCAAAAAATAAAAATCTTCGGATCTCATTTTTGAGCATGAGCCAGAATGCTTGAAGTGCCATGAAGTCATTTGTTCTTATAGAAATACCTCGCTAGGCACAGTGGCTCATGCCTGTAATCCCATCCCTTGGAGGCCAAGGTGGGAGGGTCACTTGAGACCAGGAGTTTGAAACCAACTTGGGCAACATAGCAAGGCCTCCCTCTCTACAAAAAATAAAAAAGTTGGCCAGGTGCAGTGACTCATGCCTGTAATCCCAGCACTCTGGGAGGCTGAGGCAGGCAGATCACGAGGTCAGGAGATCGAGACCATCCTGGTCAACATGGTGAAACCCCATCTCTACTAAAAGTACAAAAAAAAATAAGCCGGGCGTGGTGGCAGGCACCTGTAGTCCCAGCTACTCGGGAGACTGAGGCAGGAGAATGGTGTGAACCCGGGAGGCAGAGCTTGCAGTAAGCCGAGATGGTACCTCTGCACTCCAACCTGGATGACAGAGCGAGACTTCATCTTGAAAAAAAAGAAAAATTAGCCAGTGGTGGTGGCGGGTGTCTGTAGTCCCAGCTACTTGGGAGGCTGAGGCAGGAGAATGGCATGAACCCGGGAGGCGGAGCTTGCAGTGAGCCGAAATCGCGCCACTGCACTCCAGCCTGAGCGACAGAGTGAGACTCCATCTCAAAATAAATAAATATATACATACATATATACATAAATGAAAAAATTTTTAAAAATTTAAAAGCTGGGCATGGTGGCATCCACCTGTTGTCCCAACTACTCGAGAGCCTTTGGTGGGAGGATTACTTGAGCCCAGGAGGTTGAAGTTGCTGTGAGCTATGATTGTACCACTGTACTTCAGCTGGATGACAAAGTGAGACTCTGTCTTTAAAAAAAAAAGAAAATCTGAGGCTGGTTGATTTATAAAGAAAAGAGGTTTAATTTACTCATGGTTCTGCAGATTGTATAGGATGCATGGTGCCAGCATCTGCTCAGCTTCTGGTGAGGCCTCAGGAACCTTCTAATCATGGCAGAAGGCCTAGGGGGAACAGGCATGTCACATGGCAAGAATGGGAGCAAGAGAGAGAAGAGGGAAGTCCCCGAGTCTTTTAAAAACCAGATCTCATGTGAACTAACTGAGTGAGAACTCACTCATCACCAAGAGGATGGCACTAAGCCATTTATGAGGGATCCACCCTCAGGTTCCAATCATCTCCTGCCAGGTCCCACCTCTAACATTGGGAATACATTTCAACATGAGATTTGGAGGGGACACATATCAAGACCATATCATGCCATAACAGACTTACCTCAGAGACCCCAGCGACCACAATGAAAGTGAATGAAGCTCTCACAGTACTATCTCTCTTCCCAGGCAAACATTTTTCTGACTGATGGGTTATAGTCCTGACTAAGCTCTCTGTACTGATTACCAGCCCAGGGGCCTTCTCATTGTGTGATGCTGTCGTCCCACGATTTAAAATGGTGACCAAAGTCACCATTCCCCAATACACAGTTTGGATGTAGCCTCCTTGCTTCCTGAATAAAAGAATCCAGGAGAACACTGAGAGAGAAATCAAATAACATTTTGCAACTTGAATAAGCTGTTTCAGGAGGTATCAATTAACAACTGAGCATTGCTTAAGTCTCTTTTATTGTAGACCAACAAAGCATACACAGACCTGCTAAGCAGCCTTGCACTTTAGCTGTGGGTAAGTATGAGCTGCAGCCTCTCACTGGGATAGTAGATATAGGTTCCCTATAAATTCGCAGGCAGAGTTATAGCCAGATACCAGTTATCTTAGCTTTAGCAGGTCTAAAGCAGACAAGGTCAAAGTGAGGATAGTCAGAAAAGGTGTCTTGGCTCCAATTCTACTTGAATATTAGTTTAATGATATTTGTCTCAATGGTTTTCCTCCTCTCAATTGACCCTTAGTGAAACAGTGCATATAGAAATGGAAAGAAAAGGTCAGGCACAATGGCTTATGCCTGTAATCCCAACACTTTGGGAGGCTGAGGCAGGAGGATCACCAGAGGCCAGGAGTTCAAGACCAGCCTGACCAACATGGTGAAACCCTGTCTTTACCAAAAATACAAAAATCAGCCAGACATGGTGGCAAAAGAGCAACACTACGTCTCAGTAAATAAATAAATAAATAGGAAAAAAAAAAAGAAATGGAAAGAAAAACTAGCACTTATTGTTGAGTCCTGCTCTTCCTCACGTGTTAGCTTATTTAATCCCCTGTGAAAACCTTTTGAAGTAGACATCATGTATCCCCATTTTGCAGATAAAAAAACTGAAGTTGAGAGAGATTACATTACTTGCTATGAAGTCAGAATCTGGGCCAAAATTTTTGTATTGTCTTCAGTTCTATGTTCTTTCCATCATACAAATTTGCCTCCCAAAAATCTACTGCTGGCCCCTCCTTAACAAATTAAAAGAGGAATTTGTTTTTTTTATTTTTTATTTTTGAGATGGAGTATAGCTCTGTTGCCTAGGCTGGAGTGTAGTGTCATGATCTCGGCTCACTGCAACCTCTGCCTCCTGGGTTCAAGCAACTCTCCTGCCTCAGCTTTCCAAGTAGCTGGGACTACAGGTGCCCGCCACCACACTCAGCTAATTTTTAGTAGAGATGGGGTTTCACCATTTTAGCCAGGCTGGTCTAGAACTCCTGACCTTGTGATCCACCCACCTCTGCCTCCCAAAGTGTTGGGATTACAGGCATGAGCCACCATGCCCGACCCGAAAAAAGGAATCTTAAGTGATGATTTTTCTTAGAGTGTTTGTAGAAAATCCCAAATCTCTCCATGGGTTATCAAAAATCAAACACCTTATCAGTGCAAGGTATTTAAATATCTAAGTGAGAGAACCAAGATGGGGAAGCTGTTTGATTGAAGCTGGTTTCAGATCCTAGGAGATTAGTCGGCTGGCATGACTGCCTTCCCTGAGCTGCCTTGCTCCCTCGGATGTGTGATACACAATCTTTGTGACAATACTCAGCCATTTGTCCTTAGGTGTACTAGCTCTCCCATAAGCTCATTTTAGATGCCTAGTTTAGACAAAAAGTTCAGATTCATATAACTTTACAGGTTTCACAGTGATTTCATATATATTCAATCCACTAAAATATATAAATGTGTGTGTGTGCGCGCGCGCGCGTGTGTGTGTGTGTGTATATATATATATATATATATATTTTTTTTTTTTTTTTTTAACTCCAGCTAAATACCAACTGGAGTTGTCAGGTCTTAGATGCAGCAACTAGTTCAAAGTGAGAAGGACCAAATACAGTGGCTTTCCAAGTATTTCAACTTTGACCCACAGTAAGAAATATATCTTACATCTCCTCCCAATGTATATAAATATAAAATCAATGTTGTTTAAGCTGCACCAAATTGATTTCACAGCCCACTAATTTCATAACTCCAAGTTTGAAACCCATACTCTAATGGGAAGGTGCAGGACACGGAAATGGAAGCTAGTAATGGCCAAGAGTGAGGCTGGGGAGGCACAGTGAGAGTGCTCCAGGCAGACAAGATGCCAAATGCACTCCAGCCAGAGGCGGGGCCTGGGGAGAGCAGCGCAAAGGTTATGGATGACCTTCACGTAGAGCTTGGAGGAGTCTGAGGGTGCAAGAGGCGAGAGGTGAAAGACAGACTCTGTAAAATGTGGTAAAATGAATGCATGTGATTTTATGTTTGCTTCCTTCCCAAAGCCCACTGAAATAACAGTAAAACAATAAGGAGAACAGAAGCGAAAACAATACATGAAGATATGACAAAAACATTTTGGGAGCTAAAAGGCTGATGGAAGAAGGAAAACTGACTGGGGTCCGAGGAAGTTGAAATGGTGGGAACAACAATCAGCAGGCCATTGTTGACTTTGGAGCCGCTGAAAAGCTTGGGACTGGGAGCAGCAAGCTTTCCAAAGGTGGGGATGGCAGGAGGAGGCTGGAAATGAAGGGTGAGTTTAAAGTCGACATAAGGAGCAGTTAGACCCCCATGTTCCCTCCTCCAGCCTGGGCAGCTGGGTGACTGCCGCTCTCCCACTGCCCCCCGCAGGAAAGGCAGGAGGTACATGGGCTCTCTGGAGAGAATGAACCAGTGGGGCCCTGGGCTTCAGGGAAGCTGAAGGTAGAGAGGGAGAGACACTGCAGCTTCTTTCTCGTGGCTCTAGAGCACTGGCAGCCAGGTTCATGGTCCTCAGGCTGGAGGCTGCAGGGTTCTTCTTTGGGAGAACTGAGCAGCCTAAAAATTCTCTGGGCATTGAGGGATCTCAACACAATGGTTGTCTCTGCCACCTCCCGCTGCAGGGAAGATGCAAATCATCGAGTTTTAGAGAGCATTCAGCTGGCCTTTAAGTGCCTGTGCTCAAATATGAAGGAGCAAATCAGGATTGGAGGTAAGTCTCTTCCATGAAAGACAGAAGCCAAAATAAAGACATAAATGGTAGTGGGGAGGAAAACAGGTACAATACAGGGAATATAAAAATATAATTTATATAACTAGACTACTAATAATATAATAATATAACTTATTAAGAATGATCAGGGCTGGGGGCAGTGGCTGACGCCTGTAATCCCAACACTTTGGGAGGCTGAGGTGGGAGGATCACCTGAGGTCAGGAGTTCAAGACCAGCCTGGCCAACATGGTGAAACCCCGTCTCTGCTAAAAATAGAAAAATTAGCCGGTGTAGTGGCAGGCGCCCATAGTCCCAGCTACTCAGGAGCCTGAGACAGAAGAATCACTTGAACCTGGGAGGCAGAGGTTGCAGTGAGCTGAGATGGCACTACTGCACTCCAGCCTGGGTGACAGAGTAAGACTCCATCTCAAAAAAAAAAAAAAAAAAAGAGAGAACATTTAGGCTGGGCGTGGTGGTGGCTCATGCCTGTAATTCCAGCACCTTGGGAGGCCAAGGCAGGTGGATCACTTGAGGTCAGGAGTTTGAGACCAGACTGGTCAACATGGTAAAACCCTGTCTCTACTAAAAATACAAAATTTAGCAGGGCTTGGTAGCAGGTGCCTGTAATCCCAGCTACTCCGTAGACTGAGGCAGGAGAATCACTTAAACCCGAGAGGCAGAGGTTATAGTGAGCTGAGATCGTGCCACTGCACTCCAGCCCAGGTGATAGGGCAAGACTCTGTCCCAGGGAAAAAAAAAAAAAAAAAGATTAAGATTAATACACTATATTCAGGGAGCAGATTTTTTTTTTTTTTTTTTTTTTTGAGATGGAGTTTCACTCTTGTTGCACAAGTTGGAGTGCAATGGCACGACCTCAGCTCACCACAATCTCCGCCTCCCAGGTTCAAGCGATTCTCCTGCCTCAGCCTCCCTAGTAGCTGGGATTACAGGCATGTGCCACCATGCCTGGCTAACGTTGTATTTTTAGTAGAGATGGGGTTTCTCCACATTGGTCAGGCTGGTCTCGAACTACTGACCTCAAGTGATCCACCTGCCTCGGCCTTCCAAAGTGCTGGGATTACAGGCGTGAGCCACTATGCCCGGCCCAGGGAGCAGATTTTTCATTTAACACACAGGAGCGGCCGGGCGCGGTGGCTCAAGCCTGTAATCCCAGCACTTTGGGAGGCCGAGACGGGCAGATCACGAGGTCAGGAGATCGAGACCATCCTGGCTAACACGGTAAAACCCCGTCTCTACTAAAAACTACAAAAAACTAGCCGGGCGAAGTGGCGGCGCCTGTAGTCCCAGCTACCCGGGAGGCTGAGGCAGGAGAATGGCATAAACCCGGGAGGCGGAGCTTGCAGTGAGCTGAGATCCGGCCACAGCACTCCAGGAGCAAAAAAACATAAAAAGGGGTATTCAAGCCAGGCATGATGGTGTGTACCTCTAATCCCAGGTACACGGGAGGCTGAGGTGAGAGGCTTGCTCAAGCCCAGGAGTTGGAGTCCAGATTGAGTAACATAGTGAAATTCTATCTCATAAAAAAAGGGGGGTTGCGGGGGGGAAGGATATTCAGAAAATAAAACTCTTAGACTTTTAAAAAAATGTAATCACAGAAATATAGCACATTCCGAAGAATGGGTACAACATAAAGTTGAGAAAATATGGGAAGTAGAACAAAAAATGTAAGGAATGGGAAATAAGCAAAGTAGACTATCAGTCCAGGAGTTTCAAGATTTTGTGAACAGGAGTGCCTAAAACAGAAACTAGATGGGAGGAAATTATTTTTTAAAAAGTGGAGGTTAGAAGTCGGGCACGGTGGCTCACTCGTGTAAGCTCAACACTTTGGGAGGCTGAGGTGGGTGGATCACTTGAGGTCAGGAGTTCAAGACCAGCATGGCCAACATGGTGAAACCCTGTCTCAACTAAAAATACAAAAATTAGTCAGGCTTGGTAGTGGGCACCTGTAATCCCAGCTACTCGGGAGGCTGAGGCAGGAGAATTGCTTGAACCCGGGAGGCAGAGGTTGCAGTGAACCAAGATCATGCCACTGTACTCCAGTCTGGGCGACAGGATAAGACTCATCTCAAAAAAAAAAGAAAAAAAGAAAAGAAAAAAAGAAAAACAGCTGGGCATGGTGGCTCATGCCTGTAATCCCGGCTACCTGGGAGACTGAGGCAGGAGATTGCTTGAACCCAGAGGGCAGAGGTTGCAGTGAGTCAAGATCGCACCACTGCACTCCAGCCTGGGCGACAGAGGGAGACTCCATCTCAAAACAAAACAAAACAAAACAAAACAAAACAGGCTGGGTGTGGTGGCTCATGCCTGTAATCTCAGCATTTTGGGAGGCGGAGGCGGGTGGATTACCTGAGGTCAGGAGTTTGAGACCAGCCTGGCCAACATGGTGAAACCCCCTCTACGAAAAATACAAAAATTAGCTGGGCCTGTTGACATACGCCTGTAGTCCTAGCTACTTGGGAGGCTGAGGCAGGAGAATCACTTGAACCTGGGAGACAGAGATTGCAGTGAGCCAAGATCACACCACTGCACTCCAGCCTGGGCAACAGAGCGAGACTCCCGTCTCAAAAACAAAAAAACAAAAAACAAAATGAAAAAAACCCTGCAATCTGAGGAGTTTGTCTGTTAAGATAAGGGAGGCGGCTGGGTGCAGTGGCTCACACCTGTAATCCCAGCACTTTGGGAGGCCAAGGGGGGCAGATCATGAGGTCAGGAGTTCGAGACCTGCTTGGCCAACATGGTGAAATCCTGTCTCTACTAAAAATACATAAATTAGCCAGGTGTGGTGGTGGGCACCTGTTATCCCAGCTACTCGGGAGGCTGAGGCAGGAGAATCTCTTGAAACCAGAAGGTGGAGGTTTCAGTGAGTCTAGATCGTGTCTCTGCACTCCAGCCTGGGTGACAAGAGCAAGACTCCATCTCAAAGAAAGAAAAGAAGAGAGGCTGCCTGGACCTTCTCCTGAACCCCACCTCCTATCATTTGTTTGGAATCTGTTTTCAAGGAACTTATTTGTGTTCTGTCTCTTCAAACTTACTTTCTTGAGTCAGATTCAAGCTCTGTTCCTCAGTTTTACTTCCTGAGAAGCTTCCTGGCTGCTTTTGTTTTCCCTCAGCCAGAATTAGCCTCATCTTCAGGAAAGTTTAAGTGGTCCCTTAACATTAAAACCAAGGTCCTAGTGGCTTTGAATCTTTAATCACAGCCTCTAAGCCCTCTCCTGCCATGGGGCTAGCCACCTCTACCTTTCGGGGGCCTGTCTTTAGCTTGTCTGAGCTTAGTCTTGAAGAGTGACTCAGGATTGTCCAGGTGAGATGGACAGAAATGTGGTCCTTACTGAAAGATGCAAATACAAAGAGACGAATGAGAAGGGAGGGTTATAAATACCTGCTGTTCTGGTGTTGGAATATCCCATTAGCGGCAGGAAATAGGGAGAGATATGAAGCTGAACAGCCAGGTAATTTTTGTATTGTTTTGAAATGTGTGTGTATAAACATCTATATTCAGGTGGCAAAACTAGGGTTCAAACTCACCTCTTGCTTCTAAGTTTAGCAGTTTTTCCATATAACCAGAGGGTACTATCAGTTAGATCAGTGGTGATCCACCAGGGCAATTTTGGGGGGTGGGGAAGCAGGAGGGGGGCATCTTTTGGCATTAAATGGGTGGCAAGCAAGCGAGGATGATACTAAACATTCTTTTTTTTTTTTTTTTTTGAGACGGAGTCTTGCTCTGTCGCCCAGGCTGGAGTGCAATGGCGCGATTTCTGCTCACTGCAAAGCTCCGCAGCCTCCCGGGTTCACGCCACTCTCCTGCCTTAGCCTCCGGAGAAGCTGGGGCTACTGGCACCCACCACCACGCCCGGCTAATTTTTTTGTATTTTTAGTAGAGATGGGGTTTCCCTGTTTTAGCCAGGATGGTCTCGATCTCCTGACCTCGTGATCCGCCCACCTTGGCCTCCCAAAGTGCTGGGATTACAGGCGTGAGCCACCATGCCCGGCCAATACTAAACATTCTATACAGCCTGGGCAACATGGCGGGACCCAGGCTCTACAAAAATTTTTAAAATTAGAAAGAATGAATAAGACCTAGTACTTGCTAGCACAACAGAGTGACTATAGTGAAAAATAATTGAATTGTAAATTTAAAAATAACTAGGCCAGGCACAGTGGCTCAAGCCTGTAATCCCAGCACTTTGGGAGGCCGAGACGGGTGGATCACGAGGTCAGGAGATTGAGACCATCCTGGCTAACACGGTGAAACCCCGTCTCTACTAAAAAATACAAAAAAATTAGCCAGGCGATGTGGCAGGCGCCTGTAGTCCCAGCTACTCGGGAGGCTGAGGCAGGAGAATGGCTTAAACCCGGGAGGCGGAGCTTGCAGTGAGCTGAGATCCGGCCACTGCACTCCAGCCCAGGCAACAGAGCGAGACTCCGTCTCAAAAAAATAAATAAATAAAAATAAAAAATAAAAATAACTAAAAGAGTGTAATTGGATTGTTTGTAACACAAAGGATAAATGCTTGAGGAGATGGATACCCCCATTTGCCCTGGTATCATTATTACTCATTGCATGCCTGTATCAAAATATCTCATGTACTCCATAAATATATACACCTATGATGTACCCACAACAATTAAAAATTTAAAAAAATTTTTTTTAATTAGCTGAGAGTGGTGGCACATACCTGTAGTCCCCATATACTTAGGAGGCTGAAGTGGGAGGATTGCTTGAGCCCAGGAGGTTTAGACTGCAGGTGAGCTGTGTTCATGCCACTGCACTCCAGCCTAGGAGTGAGACCCTGTCTCCAAAAAACAAAACAAACAAACAAACAAACAAAAACAAACCCAAAACCAACCAAACAAAAAACATTCTACAATGAATAAAACAGTCAGCCCCACCTACCACCAAATACTTATCTGGTTCAAAAGTCAGTAGTACAGTCTTTGAGAAACCCTGATTTAGATGAAATCTAAAACTGGAGCTACTCTGAGTTCAAATCCCAGTGCCAGTAATTACCAGCGGTTAGAAATGGAAAGACCAGCGCACAGTGACTTCACTGGTATTTCAGTACTTACTTTACATAAAATGGTAAATTATTTTTAAAGCAAAATGTTCAGCATTAAAAACAAAATTGCTAAATACATTTGCAAGACAAATACTTATGTATTTATATATAACTAAATGTAAAAATATGACAAACATAATTATTATTTTAATATAAATCAACAGATAGAATAACATATTGAAGTAAAAAATTAAACTCTAATAAAAATGAAAATGTAATCATAAATAATTGAAAATAAAATTATTTGCTCTTTTTATTTTTTTATTTTTTGAGACGGAGTCTCGCTCTGTCACCCAGGCTGGAGTGCAGTGGCACGATCTTCGCTGACTGCAACCCCTGCCTCCCGGGTTCAAGCTGGGTTCAAGAATTCTCCTGCCTCAGCCTTCTGAGTAGCTGGTATTACAAGCACGTGCCCCCTTGCTCGGCTAATTTTTGTATTTTTAATACAGATGGGGTTTCACCATGTTGGTCAGGCTGGTCTCGAACTCCTAACCTCAAATGATCCATCCACCTCGGCCTCCCAAAGTGCTGGAATTACAGATGTGAGCCACCATGCCTGGCCTGCTTTTTTTAAGAATAGACATCTCTTAACATATATAAAAGTGTTACTGTTAAGTTGCAAATGTATTTTTTGTGCAAATTTTGCTAGCTTCTAAAAAGCTGTTTCTGGTGTCATACTACTGAAGAGAATGGTAAAGAGATGGTTATAATTTAACTTCACATAGTTATTCCATTATTTCTCATTTAAATAATCTCATCTCTTGTTTAGTAACTTTGAGGAGTTTTAATTTTTTTCCTTTTTTTTTTTTTTTGAGACGGAGTCTCGCTCTGTCACCCAGGCTGGAGTGCAGTGGCCGGATCTCAGCTCACTGCAAGCTCCGCCTCCCGGGTTTACGCCATTCTCCTGCCTCAGCCTCCCGAGTAGCTGGGACTACAGGCGCCCGCCTCGTCGCCCAGCTATTTTTTTTTTTTTTTGTATTTTTTAGTAGAGACGGGGTTTCACCGTATTAGCCAGGATGGTCTCGATCTCCTGACCTCGTGATCTGCCCGTCTCGGCCTCCCAAAGTGCTGGGATTACAGGCTTGAACCACCGCGCCCGGCCTTTTTCCTTTTTTTTTAAATAGCTCTCATGGTGCTGGATGAGATCTTTTTGAACAATTTTTTTGTTTCTTTGCATAGATGTGTTTTTTGTTTGTTTGTTTTAAATTCTGGTGAGCTCTAGTTTTTGCTTCAAAGGACATATTTTTGGTTTGAATTCATCTTCTTTTTTCAAGTTTTATTTATTTATTTATTTATTTATTTATTTATTAGAGATCAGATCTCTCGCTCTGTCACCCATTCTGGAGTGCAATAGCATGATCATGGCTCACTGCAGCCTCAAACTTCTGGGCTCAA
The DNA here is from genome assembly GCF_007565055.1 of Rhinopithecus roxellana. NCBI lineage: Eukaryota > Metazoa > Chordata > Mammalia > Primates > Cercopithecidae > Rhinopithecus > Rhinopithecus roxellana. The sequence goes on from NC_044562.1 coordinate 30,401,048, forward strand.
GGGATCCTTCTGTCTCAGCCTCCCAAAGAGCTGGGATTACAGGCATGAGCCACCATGCAGAGCGTTATATCCATCTTCTTCAATTTCATTGAATATAGATTGAGATTCTGATGCAGAAAACTCATTTAAAATTTAATGTCCTGTTTCTAAGGTCTACTTGTTTAAAGAGTCTTTGAACTCTTTAATAGATTAACTATTGTTGTAACAGAAGCTTGTTTTGTCCATTGACATTTTTTTCTCCTTTTGAAGTCTGTGGAATGCAACAATGCTTTCCAAATAGGCCCTTGTCTGTTCAAATTTTTAATGCAGCTATACCTCATTTACAAATGATCTAGAAATCAGATTTCTTTTTTTAATGCTTAAATAATTATTTCACCTAGGGCTGGGCACAGTGGCTCACACCTGTAATCCCAGCACTTTGGGAGGCCAAGGCAGGCAGAGGTCAGGAGTTCAAGACCGGCCTGACCAATATAGTGAAACTTCGTCTCTACTAAAAAAAATACAAAAATTCGCTGGGCATGGTGCTGCGCACCTGTAGTCCCAGCTACTCAGGAGGCTGAGGCAGAAGAATTGCTTGAACCCAGGAGGTGGAGGTAGCAGTGAGCCGAGATTGTGCCACTGCACTCCAACCTGGGCAACAGAGTGAGACTCCATCTCAAAAATAAATAAATAAATAAAAGGAATTATTTCACCTCACCTAAAGTTCTGTTTTGGTACTTTAAAATATGAAGATATGTGGGAATACTGAAAAATGGTATTGTGATCACAACCAGCTGCGTGACTCTGGCCAAGTCATTTTGCCTCAATAAGCCTTCAGTTCCTCATCTATAAAATGGGGAAAAACATCAGTTCCTACATCAATGTGGAGTGATGAAGATTAAATAAAATGATACATGTAAAGCACTGAATTCTATGGCTAACACATACTCCATAATTAACAAATGTTTATGCTTTTCTTTTTTTTTTTTTATGAGACAGGGTCTTGCTCTGTTGCCTAGGTTGGAGTGCAGTAGCTCAGTTACGGCTCACTGCTGCCTCAACCTCCTGGGTTCAAGCAGTCCTCCTGCCTCAGCTTCCAGAGTAGCTGAGATCACAGGTACAAGCACCTCACCTGGTTAATTTTTTATTATATATAGAATAAAATTTTAATTAAAAAATTGAAATAATATATAAATAACATATAATACAATATATAACATGATAAAATATATAAAAATTTTATTATATATTATATATATAATTTTTAAAATATATATATTTTGTAGAGATGGGGGTGTCACTATGTTGCCTAGGCAGGTCTTGAACTCTTGGCCTCCCAACGTGCTGGGATTACAGGCGTAAACCACTGCACCCAGCCTATTTTTATTAAGATGGGGCCTCACTCTGTTACCCAGGCTGGAATGCAGTGGTATGATTATAGCTCACTCTAGCCTCGAACTCCTAGGTTCAAGTGATCCTACCACCTCAGCATGAGCCACCACACCCAACTTGTTTGTATATTTCTTTAGTTATTACTAAATTTGTTCATTTCCCATTTCCCAATTTATCAAAAAGATAAATTGTCTTTTTAATTAAAAAAGTTAGTACATTGTCAGTCAAAATCCTTTAATATAAATTCCAGATAAATTTTGTGTGGTAGTTTAAAACTGTATCTACAAATTCTTTGATACTTCTCCCTTCAAGAGGTGGATTTTTTTTTTTTTGAGACGGAGTCTTGCTGTGTTGCCCAGGCTGGAGTGCAGTGGTGTGATCTCGGTTCACTGCAACCTCTGCCTCCCGGGTTCAAGCGATTCTTGTGTCTTAGCCTCCCGAGTAGCTGGGATTACAGGCACGTGCCACCAGACCCAGCTTATTATTATTATTATTATTATTATTTTGAGACGGAGTCTTGATCTGTCACCCAGGCTGGAGTGCAGTGGCGCAATCTCGGCTCACTGCAAGCTCTGTCTCCCAGGTTTATGCCATTCTCCTGCCTCAGCCTCCCGAGTAGCTGGGACTACAGGCACCCGCCACCATGCCTGGCTAATTTTTTTTCTATTTTTAGTAGAGACGGGGTTTCACCAGGTTGGCCAGGATGGTCTCGAACTCCTGAACTCGTGATCTGCCCGCCTCAGCCTCCCAGAGTGCTGGGATTACAGGCGTGAGCCACCACACCCAGCCAACTACCCAGATACCTAATCCTCAGAAGTGGTGTGAGATAATGTTTGTTGTTTTAGGCTGCTAACTTTAGTTTGTTATGCAGAAATAAATTATCAGTACACTTTGGTATTAACACTTTTTACTGAAGTGTTGTCTTAGTCCATTTGGGCTGCTATAACAAAATACCTGAGACTAGACAATTTACAAACAATCAATGTTTATTGCTCACAATTCTGGATGCTGGGAAGTCCAAGATCAAGGCACCAGCAGCTTTGGTGTATAGTGAGGGCCCATCCTCATAGATGGCATCTTCTATGTGTCCTCAAATGGTAGAAGAGGCAAACAGAGTTAGGCTATCTCAAGTCCTTTTATAAGGGCAGTAACCCCAAATTTTTTTTTTTTTTTTTTTTTTTTTTTGAGACAGGTTCTCTCTCTGTCACCCAGGCTGGAGTGCAGTGGCATGATCCTGGGCTCACTGCAACCTCTGCCTCCCGAGTTTCACCATGTTGGCCAGGCTGGTCTGGAATTCCTGACCTCAAGTGATCCACTGGCCTTGGCCTCCCAAAGTACTGGGATTACAGGGGTGAGCCACATGCCCAGCCCACTAATCCCATTTATGAGGGTGGAGCCTTCATGATCTGGTCATTTCCTAAAGGGCAAGATTTGGGTGAGGGCACAACCAAACTATATCACAGGTGCAGTGGCTCATCCCAGCTTCTCAGGACCCTGCGGTGAGAAGATTGTTTGAAGTCAAGAATTTCAGACAAGCCTGAGCAACAAAGCAAGACCTTGTCTCTAAAAGATATTTTTTAAATTAGCTGGGCTGGGTGCGGTGGCTCATACCTGTAATCCCAGCACTTTGGGAGGCCGAGGCGGGTGGATCACCTGAGGTCAGGACTTCGAGACCAGCCTGACCAACATGATGAAACCATGTCTCTATTAAAAATACAAAAAATTAACTGGGCATGGTGGTGTGAGCCTGTAATCCCAGTTACTTGGGAGACTGAGGCAGGAGAATTGCTTGAACCCAGGAGGTGGAGGTTGCAGTGAGCTGAGATCATGCCACTGCCCTCCAGCCTGGGAGACAGAGCGAGACTCCATTTCAAAAAAAAAAAAAAAAGTGAGACATTTGCCAAGTGAAGGGATAGGGTGTGTGTCTGTGTAGAGCAGAGATGGGGGAGGGCAGCACAACTGAGCAGTGGAAAGGACAAGCTGTTTGGGGTTTGTTGTTGCTGTAAGGACAGGCCAGGGTCAAATCTCAGAATACTTCGTTGTTTTTTTTTTGTTTGTTTGTTTTTTTGAGATGGAGTCTTGCTCTGCTGCCCAGACTGGAGTGCCGTGGCATGAACTCGGCTCACTGCAACCTCTGCCTCCCAGGTTCAAGTGATTCTCCCACCTCAGCCTCCTGAGCAGCTGGGACTACAGGCACACGCCACCACACCCGGCTCATTTTTCTATTTTTAGTAGAGATGGGGTTTCACCATGTTGGCCAGGCTGGTCTCAAACTCCTGACCTTGTGATCCACCCGCCTCGGCCTCCCAAAGTGATGGGATTACAGGTGTGAGCCACCGCGCTGGCCCAAAATACCAACTTTTAAGGGAACAGACAGAGGAAGAGAAGTCCAAGCTGACTTTAGTTGGAAACTAAAAGCAAAACATGGTGATAATATTGTCCTTCCATGATGGAATTACTCTTAGAATCACCGCCCTTGATCATTATACTTTTGAAGATCATTTAAATTTACTGTTTTACAATATTCCCTTGACTAGAAAATTAAATTCTACCTAGCACTATTATCAACCAAACTCAACTCGTATCTGCCCTCTGAAGTCCTGCAGACAAACCTTTCAAGTTAGAAGCCAGCTGATGTGAACCAATTCAGCTGTCTTCTTAGATTAGAGGTTCCCAGTTCCTCCAACAGTTTGTCTTATGATGATTTTCAGCCTTCATTTCTAGCAGTCATCTCCTGGACATACTACAATTTGCCCACAAGCATAGCAAGCCATCCTCTGGAAGTATTAGAATATTTGTGCACAGGACACTAGAATTATCACATTTCTTGTTTTGGAGACTATGCTTTTATTAATGCAGCCTAAAATTAAGTTTACAAGCAGCAACATTAAACTATTAACTGTTTGAATACATAGCTAAAATGTACTGCCTCCTCCCCCAATACAAACTTTTTTTTTCCTGTTTTTTTTTTTTTTTCTGAGACAGTCTCACTCTGTTGCCCAGGCTGGAGGGCTGTAGCCGGATCTCAGCTCACTGCAAGCTCCGCCTCCCAGGTTTACGCCATTCTCCTGCCTCAGCCTCCCGAGTAGCTGGGACTACAGACGCCCGCCACCTCGCCCGGCTAGTTTTTTGTATTTTTTAGTAGAGACGGGGTTTCACCGTGTTAGCCAGGATGGTCTCGATCTCCTGACCTCGTGATCTGCCCGTCTCGGCCTCCCACAGTGCTGGGATTACAGGCTTGAGCCACCGCGCCCGGCCCCCAACTTGTACTTTTCCAATTGATTTTTGTTTAGTTTAATTGTAGGTTTCACATTTCTGCTTTTTCTTTTTACTTATATGAAAACCTTTGGCCTTTTCATCATGGGGCATAAAACGGCCAAGACACCTGATAATAGAAAAAATCACAAACATGTAGCAACCATCAGACCATGGTGAATGTAAACAATAGACCCTCATGAGGCCGGGCACCGTGGTTCACACCTGTAATCCCAGCACTTTGGGAGGCCGAGGTGGGTGAATCACCTGAGGTCAGGAGTTCGAGACCAGCCTGGCTAACATGTTGAAACCCTGCCTCTACTAAAAATACAAAAAATAGCCAGGCATTGTGGCACGCACCTGTAATCCCAGCTACTTGGGTGGCTGAGGCAGAATTTTTTGAACCTGGGAGGCGGAGGCTGCAGTGAACCAAGATTGCGCCATTGTACTCTAGCCTGGGCAACAGAACAAGACTCCATCTCAAAACACAAACAGAAAAGAATAGACCTTCATCAAACTCCAGGCCTATGGAGAATATTTTGATCCAGCTACAAGCTTCTGGTTCTATTGTCAATGTCCAACCTTTTTTTTTTTTTTTTTTTGAGACGGAGTCTCGCTCTGTCGCCCAGGCTGAAGTGCAGTGGCCGGATCTCAGCTCACTGCAAGCTCCGCCTCCCGGGTTTACGCCATTCTCTCGCCTCAGCCTCCCGAGTAGCTGGGACTACAGGCGCCCGCCATCTCGCCTGGCTAATTTTTTGTATTTTTTTAGTAGAGACGGGGTTTCACCATGTTAGCCAGGATGGTCTCGATCTCCTGACCTCGTGATCCGCCAGTCTCGGCCTCCCAAAGTGCTGGGATTACAGGCTTGAGCCACCGCGCCTGGCCAATGTCCAACCTTAATAAGAAAACGGATTAAAGATAGGACATGTGGCAGCCATTGCCTGATCGGTTAATTCTATTTTTCTTGAATTGCTTGCTTATTGATTAGAACTGTTCTCCCATTCCCCTCTGAAATCTCTAAATGATGGAAAAGTTCAAGTTCCTTCAGTGACACAGGACAGGGGCTCAGTCAAACCCTGGAATCATTCTCAGTCAAATGTGAAGCAAACAGAAAAATTCTTACACACTTAGGAAAGACATGGCATAAAAGTCAACCTCAGAAAGACAGGTAACATTACCATATGGTACCTCCAGCAGAAAGACAGGTAGCATTGCCATATGGCACCTCCAGCTGAAGGCGGAGGACATGAACTCATAAAGGAGGCCATCTGCTCAGTTCTGCGCAGAGGAAGGCTTGCCATGTCCACTGTTAAGCCAAGGTTATCAGATTGGTTCTCTGTAGTTCCCACATCCTTGTGCATCTTCCTACCTGTGCCCTATTAATGGACAGGGGCTGTTTGATACATTTGCTGAAGCCAAAACTGCTTGGGTTTGGGTTCTGGCTCCACAATTTACTGGTACCTGTGGCCTTCAGGAAACAACCTGTCTATAAAATGAAGTTAATAATAGTACATATCTGAACTGTGAGCAAAAATCTTAATACCTATAAATCACTCAGAGCAGAGCCAAGCACATACAATGGACTCAGTAACTGTTAAGATACTATTTCTTCAGTGTTCCTTGGCTCCAACTTATTTCTAACAGTTTGTAAAGGTCCTCTATTGCTTGTTTGGCTTCCCCAGCATAGACAAATCTGGGCTGAGTTGTTAGCACGTAGATGGGTGAAGACTTCTTAAGAAAACAGTGTTAAGGTTGTAGGCCACATGGTAAAACATAATTGTTATGGTCCCAAATTTCTACTGATTGGGAAGACAAGGCAACTTCTTCCTGCATACACTTTATTCACACATGCTAAATCTCACTAAACAGATCACACTCTCAGGGAAGATGGCTAAGGAGAAGCTAGGGTTGTCAAGGTAATCCTTGCTTCCGCTATGTTTTGCAACAAGGTAATAAAACAGCCAGAACAGACTAGGCTGAAGCAGGTAAGGGTGAGGAGAGAACGCAGTGCAGTGCAGGGTGTGGAAGGCAGCTCACAGTCAGGGAGGCAGCAGTTCTAGCCAATCAACACTTTATTTTTCAAGTCAACACCTGCACAGATGTCACTGTCCACTTCCTGACCCTAGTAGGGGGTCCCACTACACTTGGATCACCCAGAGGAGCAGTAAGGAAGCTCCTCATCTCAAGACAGAGCGCATGCTCACCAACTCCAGTGCTGGCGCATGTACTGTGGGATCCCTGCTCTCCTGCATCATGAAAGGCCGGGCTGAATGGGGCAAGGATGCAGTGAAGGTTACACAGACTACAGTGACCTAAGAGTGTAACTACTGGCCTGACCCACCGCCCCAGGTTTACCTTTTACTTCCCAGACCAGGAGCCTCCCTAAAGCTTGGCCAGTGCCCATGGGATAGGAGGAGCTGGCAAAGGATGGGGTTGAGCTGCTAAGGACAGGACACAGCAGGGAAATAAAGCAGAAAGGAACACAAAAGAGAAAAATTATAAAGTGCCTTAACTAAACAACCAAGTGGGACATGAGGGCACAGCAGCACAGGTCCCTGAGGATAGGAGGAAAAAGAAAGGGCCAGACCACCAGGGCTTGGGGCATAGTGGAATGAGAATAGAGATGAGGCAGGGAGGCAAGCACAGGCTGTGGGAAGGACTTCCCTAGCCTGTTCACATCCACTAACCCAAATGGAAAATTATTTACAAATTTAAAACCAATCCTAGGCACAGGTACTGCACCATGCCCCCAGGACAGCAAGCAGGCAGGCAGGCAGAGGGTGGAATGGCTACCATCCGACAGCCAGCTTCCCCACGCACTGCCCCTCCCCAGAGTGGTAGGCAAAGGAGGAAACAGCAACACTCCTAGCCAGGAAGCCCTACTGTGCCTGCAGCTCCTTCCCCAATGGCTCATGGCTCTGCCACGGCCTGAGCTTCTTGGTCTGACTGTACCAGAGAATGGGTGTCGGGCCCCAGGGGTGGAGCATCAGGGGGTTTTGGGGGTGTCTCTGGCTCCAAGCCCAACTCTGCATTCAGCTGCTCCAGCTCCCCCTGATCCAGCAACTCAAAGTCCTCAGAGGTGAGTGCCTCTTCTTCCTCAGGGGCAGGCAGGGGCTGGGGTGAGTCCTGGGGAACAGGTGGGAGAACGGAAGGGGAGGGGGCCGGGTCACTTCCAGCAAGGCAAAGTGGAGGTGACAGGGTGCTGGGCAGAGCAGTGAGGCCACCACTCACTGTCTCGGGGCTCAGTGTCTCCACTGGTCCTCCAGGGGAGCATTTCACTCCATCTGGGGGGGACCCTGCCCCATTGAAGTGCGTGTTCACAAAGTGGAGGGGGGATGAGAGCCGAAGCAAGGTTTCCTTAGCTGCCACATCTTCCTCTTCCTCTGAGTCCAGGGCTTGCCTTGACAAGGCTTGAGGACGGCCCAGTAGGTCTTCGGGAGGGGCCAGCTCTGCCTCCTCTCCCTCCCCTAGGTCCCGGCTTAGGGTCTCCTCTGGTTCACTTGGCAGGCTCTGCTGGTCCAAATCTGTGCAGAGAACAAAGAATTAAGGATGGGCCTGCTGCTGCTCTGACTAGCCACAACAGCCAATGAGTTTAAGGATGAGAATTCAAGACATGGAAAGCTGGGCCAAGCCCTAAGTGTTAAGGTCTTTTAGGAGCTGAGTAGAATTAGAGTCAGTGGGCCAAAGAGCACAGCAAGTACCCATGGTAGGGAACACAAAGATTGTAGGGGGAAAGCAGGGCAGCAAAGGGCTCCCCGTACCCTCAGAGACATCAGTCAGCTGCGGAGTTGTGGCCCGGGATACGGAGAAGCCACCACTCTCCAAGATAGAAGCCTCCTCATCTGACAGCTCTGAGTCTGTAATGGCCAAGGCCAATGCTGTTTTCTTCACATCCACCTGGCAGGAGAACCAGGATGAACATGACATGTGAGGGGCTAAGAGAACCAATTTATCAGGAGCATCCCCTCTCCCAAAACCTCTGACTTCCACATCCTTTGGAGGTGGCAGCTCCAAAGCAGAAATATTTTTCCTCTGGCTTTCTGTTTGACACCCCGTCTTCCCTGGACCTCACCACTGGGGAGAAGCCAGCCAGCTCTGCCTCGCTTTCACTCTCTGTCTCTGCCAGTGGCTCATCACCTCCTGGGGGTGCATTCTTCCCCTGCCGCTCTAGAAAATCAAGAGTAGCAGAGCAGTGACCAAGCATGAATGATGGGAGGGGAGACAAATACAGTTAAAGAACTGGAGAAGATCTCAATTCCAGGGCATCTCATGAGCCCCAAGCCAAGGCCCTCCCGCTCTTTCACCCTCCTGGATTAGGGCAGCCCCTTACTCCTCTTGTCGTGTTTGTGATGCAGGGCATTGGCTTCTGCCTTCATGCTGTAGTCCAGCTGCATGAGCAGGGGCTCCAGGCGAGTGTACATCCTCTGGATCAGCTCATGATAAACCACCAGGGGCCACAGCAGGATACTCAACACTACGGGTTAAGAATGTCAACTAAGAGTTCCCTACGTCAATTTCCTAAGAGCCCCCATTCAGCTGGTCCCTAAACTGAAGTGCTGAAGGTAGGCAAGGTCCTTTCCCGAGTCTGTGCCAACCTCTTCTTGCCACATCCACTGCCCTCCTCCCCAGGTTAAGTCTTCCACAGTTACTAATACTAAAGCATCCCTGGAGATCTCCACAAATCAGAAACTGAGCAGAGAGACCACAGTCTTTCCTCTGGGTCAGTCCAAGCAAAGAAGAAAGGAGAGGACTTTAAATAGGGCAGGGACAGACCCTACTCACAGACAATGTAGGAAATCATAATCCCTGGAACATAGTGTCCCAGCACAGCCAACACAGCACAGCCAGAGCAGACTCGAACACAGAACTGCAGAGAAGAACACAAGTCTAAGAACAGCACGCTGAGATATGCGCCCCACTCAGCTGGGTAAAAAACTACTGCTCAGCTGGTAGGTATGTACTCGAGGAATGGGGTGGTCCAGTTTGCTTAAGAGGATGCTCAAGACCACCAATTCAGGAAGCTGCCAATAAATAGTGCCCACCACCTATAATTCACACTTGTCTGCCTTGGCAGGAGAAAAGCGTCAGGCTATCAGAAGCTTATTTCCTGAGGTGAGACTGCCTCCTGCACCAGGGACTAGCTGTGAATGTTGCCTCAAAAAGGCGCCCAGGCCTCTTCTTTCAGGGTCTTCAACCCAGGAAATTTACATCACTCCACTCCCATTCCCCGCCACCTCTATACCCCTTCAGTGTAGTGAACTGTTATATGATGTAGGGGAGGTTACCTGAGCTGGATTCTGCCTCTTGTACTGCAGCAGCTCCTGCAGGTGAATCTGGAAGGTGAGCCAGCTCTCAGCCAGGTATCTGCACAACTCGGGCACACTCAGCAGGTGCGGCCGGGCGCCTGACCCCGCACCCTCACTGGGGAGACATGACATAACCCCTGGAGGCCTCAGATACCAGCTTCCTAGACACTTAAATCCCTCTGAGAATGCCAATGATATCTTTAGTCTAAAAAAGCAAACAACCCCACCTCCCAAAAGGAGGCTGTCCTGGTCTTAGGAAGCAAAGCCAGGAGGACCCAACCTTCTGCCCCAAAAGGAGCAGGCACAAAACCACCTACACAGGTGCCTAGGACCATGAAAAACCCATGGCTTGTTACCAGTTCATTCACAATGCTGGGGCACTGCCCTGCTCCTTGGTGACACCGGCACTGGCAAGCAGGACAGGATGTGGGCATTTGTCTTCAAGAGGTGGCCTGTACTCACCTGTCAGAGTGCGGCTCCTCTGGGGACGATGCTAGAGAGAGCGGAGGGACAAATTATTGAGTGGTGGGGCCCTGGGAGACACTTCCCAAGGCAGAAATAGCTGTCCCTCCTCTGCAGCCCCAGAGCACTTTCTTCAGATACCAATGGGGGAGCTGTTACATGTTTTTGTTTGCCTCTGTCTCCTCCTTTAGACATTAATCTTCTCCAAAATGAGAACTACATTTTACTCATGCTTATCTCTGAAGCAACTCACACACAGCCTGTCACCTATTAAGCAAATTATATGGATAACAAGAAAAACAACACTGACGTTCTATTTATACAGCTTACATGTGAAGCACTATCATAAGCATAGGATGTGTATTAACTCATTAATCCTCTCCTCACCTCTCTATGAAATAAATTCTATCATCCGTGTTTTACAGATAAGGAAATTGAGGCAAACAGAGATAGAGCTACTTTTACAAGATCACAGACATGGTAGGTGGCAGAGCAGGGAATGGAACCCAGGCAATATGGCTGCAGACTTCATCATCTTAACCACTGCACCTACAGTAGCATTCATTTGGGAAAGGGGCAATTTTCATTTTAGGGAATTCCCTACAAAAAGGAAGTGGGCTATGCCTGGGAGGCAGGTGGCCTGCTGTACGTTCCCCTCACCATTTAACCCCACCCAGCGGAATCAGGCACCAAGCAAGTGCCCAATGGGTGCTTACCGAATGAAGAAACACTCACCTGACACGTCAGGGAGAAAGCGAGGCTGCCAGAGATCCAGCAGAAAATAGGCCAAAAGTGAGACGCTGAGTAGGAAAAAGGGCCGGAGGGACGAGGAAGACAGCAACCTTAGGGAGAGACAGGCACCTCAGCAGTGAGTGGGTGAGAGAGACTCATGCATCCATCTCAGAAGGTGGAAAGGCGCCTACTGATGGGGGAATGGCACCTCCAGGCCTGACTCGCGACTCACGACTCAGAGACGGAAGAAATTTAAGTGGATGCCAGCCTGCAAAAACTGGGTACGGGTCATGCCCCCCAGGCCAAGTGATAATCCAGAAAGGGGAATGGTGCTCTCGACCCCTCCCTCCCCAGCTCTCCCGCTCATCCCGGCCCCGCCCCCTCCTCCGCGGCCGTTACCAGAAGAGGCCGTTGAGCGCGGCAGCCGTGACCAAGCTGTGCAGCGGCTTCTCCCACACCAGCAACCGCTGCGCCGCCGCCAGCACCGCCTCCCAGCCGCGGAGCCGCAGCCACAGCGTCGTGGCCAGGCGTCCCACCGCCTCGGCCGTGGCCGCCTCCTCCTCTGCCTCGCTGGTGGCCTCACTCATGCCTAGGCTCAGACCCACACCCAGGCCCAGGCTCAGGCCCATCCCCGGCCCCGCACCCGCGCCGGTGTTACCCCCGACACCGCCGCTCGCCATGGCCCCTCCGCAGCCGCCGCCCGAGCCCGCGAGGAGCCAGGGCTGCGCGGCCGCCGCCGGGGGCGCGTCAGGCGGAAGGGGGCGCCGCGGAGGACGGCAGAGGCTGCGGCGGACGTCACGTGACGGCGGAGCGCTGAGCCCGT